>NW_027437195.1:3180000-3780000 GCF_033239565.1 Halichoeres trimaculatus | reverse complement strand
CATGGTGAACAAAGTGAGCAGTGATCTGAGACAAAGGATTTTATTCAGTAAAATTAAAACCTAAATTACATCTTTATGTAATGTTACCTGGATGACTGTTCTTGCCAAAGGAGTACAATGCATCCAGAAAATATTCACAGAGCTTCATTTTTCCACGTTTTGTTATGTTACAGCTTCATTCCAAAAAAAATGGAATGAACTAATTCCTCTCCTAAATTCTACATACAACACCCCAAAATGACAATGTGACAAAAAAATCTCTTGAAAATTTGGACAAATTGATTAAGAATTGAAAACTTAGACATCACATGTCCATAAGTATTCACAGCCTCTGCTCCATGCTATGCTAATAAATCTTTGGCAGCAGTTAAAGCCTGAAGTCTTTTTGAATATGACGCCACCAGCTTTGCTCTCCTCTCTTTGGGCAGTTTGGTTCATTCCTCTTTGCAGCACCTCTCAAAGATCCATAAGGTTGGATGGGAAGTGTTGGTGCTCAGACTTTTTTTAGATCTCTCCAGAGATGTTTGATCAGATTCTAGAGGATTCAACAAAATTGTCCTGAACCCCCTCCTTTGATATCTCAACTGTGGTCTTAGGGTCGTTGTCCTACCGATAGATGAACCGTCGTCCCAATCTCTGAAGTGCTCTGGAGTAGGTTTCCGTCAAGGATGTCTCTGTATATCACTGCGTGCACCTTTCCCTCAATCTTGACTGGTCTCCCAGTTCCTGCTGCTGAAAAACATCCCCACAGCATGATGCTGACACCACCATGCTTCGCTGTAGAGATGGTATGGTCCAGGTGATGAGCAGAGCCTGGATTCCTCAAAACATGACGCCTTGTGTTCACATCAAACAGTTGAATCTTTGTCTCATTAGAGCAGAATTTTCTTTCTCATGGTCTGAGAGTCTTTCAGGGGCCTTTTGACAAACTCACTGCACTGTCACCTGTAAGACCTTATAGACCGATGTGTGTCTTTCCAAATCATGTCCAATCAGCTTTATCTGCTACCTGTAGGAACATCTCCAGGATGATCAGTGGAAACAGGATGCACCTGAGCTCAATCTTGAGCTTCATGGCAAAGGCTGTGAATACTTCTGTATATCTGATGTGCAAAGGTTTGAGGTTTCACAGCCCAACATGAATAAGGAGAGGCTCATCAAGTGGGAAGCATAGGAACTCCTCTGTCATGTGACTACAGGTGACTGTCAGTCAACTCACACCAAGATGGTGTGAGTTGACGAACGCAGTCAAGGGACCAGAGTGGAGATGCATCCAGCATGATAACTACAGAAGACAATTTTTGGATCTCAATCAGTTTGGAAATAGTAAGAGACCTTAAAAAAAAAAGAAAAGACAATTAAGACCTTTTTTTTTTTTTTTTTTTTTTCTTTTCTTTTCAATATGGCATCCTTGCATCACATGCTGAACTACTCCAGTAGACCACACAGACAAACACCAAACCATTAATTCCACAGGTGTGAGATCTCACACAGCTTGTGTGATCAAACATGTCTTCCAAAAAAAAAAAAAAAAAAAAAGAAGAAGGGCAAACAACATCAATGAAAAAACAAGGAGAGGAATCCAGGTAAACAAGCCACACGCTTGTTCCTGGAAACAGTTTTTTTTTTTTTTTACATTTCCTGCCAAATCCTTGAGTTGTAACATCTAGTTCATGACACTTCCTGTTTTGCTCCTCTCTTTAGTTACTTCAGAAAAGCAATTTCACCACAAACTTCAAACAGTAGGTACTGATGATGAGATATTGAGCAGCAAATGGCAAATTTGGCCCTAAATCTGGCTTGAAATCATCTAATGTTTCACCCACAAAGAAGAGCGTTCCTTCCATAGAGACCATCATTTTCCCTGCTATCTTTCTAGTGGAGCAACTTTATTTTTTGTAATAAAATATTTAAGGCATTGCAATAATTTTCTCATCAGACATAACATTCACATGTACAGGACAGGCTCAGAGAGGAGGCGCTGTAGCTATGTAGATGCAAACAGACAGTTCCTGCAGCATCTTTGAGCTAAACCACATCTGAACAAGGTCTGCAGGTTAAAGACAAATACCAGAAACAGTGACCCCTGCAAAGGTTAGAAAAACGCCTAAAGATACACAGGTCACATATTTTGCATTAACAGCACTCAGGCTGTGTTTCAAATGTTTGTGAAATGTTTTCTGAAAATGCTAAAGGGGTGATAAACCATGCTTCCTTTTTTTTTTTTTTTTTTAATCTCCCTTTGTGTCTCAGCTGCTGTTGTGACTCTTGTGTACAACCTCTGAGCTTTGGAGAAATCATCATAACAATGGTTCCAAAAAGGGCTTTTAGCTACAGTTAAATTAAAGTGAATATAACTGTTTCTGTGTAAAGAGAGCAAAGACATTTCATTAAGTTAAAGGATGTTTTGATTATTGAATTAGTAAAAAAAAATATGATTTGAATAGGTGGATAATTGCACATCACTCTCCCCCAACACCGCTCATCCATGTTTATTTTGATCAGACAACAATAGGAGACTGTAAAGCAGACAAATTAAAGGGCCTCATGTACACAGGAGCAAACGTGGAAACAGCATGACAACAAAGGCAAGAAAGAGGAAGGAAGGGCAATGAGATAAAGAAATGCAGTATCAGTAAGTGGGCAGCAGACAGCGGTGATTATGGTTTTCAGCGGGCTGAGTGGGAAACAAATGCAGGCAGGCTGCCGGAGTTGAAACGCAGAGATGGAAGTAGTTCAGAGAAACCAAGGCACTTTGATACACTCTTCAAAGCTCTCTTTGACCTTAAAAACTTGGTCTTTGTGTACGCTTCAAGTCACATTATTGTCAAGGCAGCTTACTGGAGAATAAACATCCCTTCTACCACACCGCCACTCCATCAAACACAGGATAAAGATGGTATATATTTCATTTTTTATAAATGTCAGGAAATACGCTGGAAAGACTACAGCTAACAATAAATCCATTCTATTTAAAAAAGAATAAGGAAAAAAAAAAAAGAAAAGAAAAAACATCATCTCTGCAGCAAGATTACATAATGTCAAATCAAGATGTGAATCATAAGATTATATATAAAGAATATCATTGAAGCCTGTGTGACATTTTCCTTCATTGCCATCAAATCTGGTTATGTTTGAAATACATTAATCTGACCATCCAGCAGCTGCTGTATTTACTGTTTACATCATGTATCCTAACAATGGCGCTGGCACTGCCTGTTGCAGCAGCTCACTTCATTGTTGTTTTTGTCATCTTTTTTTTTCTTCTTTTTGGTTCTCTTTGTATTCAGGGCTGGTCATAATTTTTTTAGTGTCTCATTTGATGTACATTGACTCCAAACTGGTGGCGGCAGTAGTGTTTTTCTTTCTCTTTTTTTTTTTTTTTTTTTTTTTTGCACCACAAGATTATACTTTTCAGCAGCCTGTAGCATGTCAATGCTAACTGGTGCAAGGCTGAGGAGAAGGAGGCTTGGACAATGTGCTGGTGCTGTGGTGTGAGCTAAGAAGTGACGACATGGACCTGTCCTTCCATCTATCTTTAAGGAGAATGTAAGATCTATCTCTAATAAGATGGACAAGCTAGCCATGCTAACCCAGCAACAGAGGGCATACCACAAGGCAGAGTAACATCATGCTATTCACAGACATGGCTAATAGAGCTAACACCAGCAAGAACGCCACACTAGAAGAGCTTCACCTGCTGTGAGCAGACAGGATCCAGGAGACAGAGACTGAACAGACTGCTGAAGAAGCTCAGTCCTGGACCCTGTGGAGGTGGAGGCTGGCTGACTAGACGATGACGAACAAGCTGTCATCTCTGATGGACATTTTTTTCTCAAGGTGACACTTTTTATGTTCCATTTATATATTTTTGGATGTTTTGCGCTATATATTTTATTGTACCCCTGCTGTGACTCAGAATTTCCCATCAGGGATTATCAATTATTTTCTATTCTATTTTATTCCATTATATTATATGACATTATATTATATCTTAATTGATAAAAATGATCCTTCAATATGCCCAAATCAACTTTTGAAGCAGGTCTGGCTTGAATGTTTCTCATGGCCACAAATAGTTCAGCCAAAAGCTGTTACTTGCATTCATGATCTGCCTGCATACATGAGGTCAGAGACTAAAATAACCACCTCGACCTTTGGTACATTTGAATTTGCAAGTGCTGGAAAAGCAAAATCATGTATGCAATTTTGCATTTTAAGCAAAAAAAAAAAAAAAAAAAATGTGGTGCAGTGTAGATTTTCTGTCTAAAGCATAACATAACTTCCAGCATGTATTATTTATCTGCAGCTATTAATACAACCCACACAAACTTTACTGTTTAAGCCCTTTTTTTGTTTTGTTTAGAGATAAATCAATAGATTTATAAAATGTTAAAAAGACTGACATCATTTAGCAGTGGGTGAGATAACCATCATTTTTGACATTTAGAACAAATTATTGAATTTAAAAGAAAAGAAAATGTACAGCAAAAATTTCCCTACCTTTCACGTGTTAAGAACCCTGATTAAAATGTTTTGTCAGATCTCAGCCATCAGAAGAAGAAAAATAAGACAGTTTGAAAGCTCATGATAACCATTCAGCCATTTGCACTGTTTCCATCTGTCTGGAGCTTTCAGTCATACAGTGTTACTTTAACTCAGCGAATAGTTTTCACTGTTGTTCAAGGTGTTTCTGTGATCAAATCTAAAGTTCTCAAATTAACTTTAAATTCCTTCTGGCATATGCTTGTTTGTGCTATATTTGTGTTACTTAAAAAGTCCCACAAGCAGAGCAGCTGTGGCTCAGTGGTAGAGTTGTTTGTCATCAAACATAGGCTGGCAGTGCAGCCCCAAAGGTTAGCATGTTGAAGTGTCCTTTGGTAAGACACTGACCCAAGAACTGCTCCGGGTTGCATAGCAAGTAGTGTGTGAAAGCTTTTGAATATGTAACACCGGGGGTTCTCCTTCATTTCCTGCTGCCACCATGATGGGGAACTATGACACAACTGTACTTTTCAAAGGCATCTTTAATTTAAAAAAAATAAAAAACAAAACAAAAAAAACTTACATATACATCAGTTGAAAGTTCAAAAGTAAGAAGCACTTTGGAAAAAAAAAAACAAAACATTGGCTTAAGATACAGACTGCAAGCCAATCATACAGGCGCAGCCAATGACACTGATGTTCAAAGATAACCAAGTGACAAAAGCAGGCAGAACACTGGACTGCATGAATCTCCACAAACCTTCTGATTTAGCAGTAAAAATCATGAAACACCCTAATCTGTGAGATGTCTTCAGGTTGGCAGGTTGAGACTATTGACTGTATACAGAATGGACAGCATGGCTCTGCCTTTTGCCATTGTATGGTTTTGAAGCCAAATTACCTCTGTCAGAAGTGCCACAATTGTGCAGCCAGAGTCTGGACTGTAGAGACCCTGAGTGGAGCTGGATGAAAAATGACTTTTTATTTGTCTTCTTGGCTTTCCCCCCTGAAGTATGTTACTATTTCCAAAAAAAAAACTATGCAAGAACATTGGCTGTCAATCATCCTTAAACATGACACCAAACACTGTTTTCAACCTGTAATAACTAATGAAAACAAAAGGTTTCCTCAAAAGAGGATTGGAACACAACACAGCCCAATAATATCTTAATATTACAACAGCATATGCATGTGGGAACATTTCTGTGAGTCGTATTTATTTTTTTAAAGTTTGACCACAGCCCATCTGGAAAGACTGGGAGACAGAGTTTTTGACCTATACTGCAGCCAGCCACCAGAGGGAGCAGGGTCAAGCAATATGATGTCCATTTTATTCATATTCTATGGTTGAGACCAGACACTACAGAAATAACAGCTTCACACATTCCAGGAGAAATTAAGCTGGAACTCCTGAAGAGTGTGAATACTGTCACGTGAAGTTAGGATCATCAGATGTGAGTAAAAGAAACTTTTTACTTCTATTTTAGCATGCAAAGAAGCAATACCTACAGCACGAGATTAAAATAGAAATTGAATTTGATAGTAAGAGAAATAAATGAATAATAAAGATGTAAAATATCCCCTTGGCTGCAGTAGACGATACAAGAGGGTAGTTTACACATTAGCTCCTGCCGTCAGTGTATGCATGTAGTTTGGAGTGTAAGACTCAAAGTAGACCGGAGAGATCAGTCCTTCTTCCGTTTTTGTCCTTTGTGATAATTTCAGAGCGAAGTGTTCTTCCTTGACCTTAGAAACATTTTACCACTAAATCCTTAAGTGGAGATGCTTTTAATGAGTGTGAGGGCATTATGTCTTTATTGGATAGGAAAGTCTTTAAGAGCAGGAAATGTAGTAGGAAAGAGGAGAAAACATGGAGTAAAGACCAGAGACCAGGAGTCCCAGCTTCTAGTGTTGCTGTGCACTGCACTGAACTTGCACTTTTTCAAAGTGTCAGAAATATAAGAGTTCAAACCACAGGTATTAGTTAATATTTTTAAAATGTGCACATATTAGTTGAAATCTGTCAAACTGCTTTTATGCTGGTTATATTTTAATGAATGCAAACTTAAAAAAAGAGCACCTGATGCACATTTCTTCCACGTTCTTGTGCCACCACCTAAACACAGACCTTGGGTTGCTCCTTCTGCTGCTTTGCTCTTGGTAACTTGTCAGTTCAGCGAGGTACAAGCGGTCGGGGATACAAAGACACTGACCTTTTCCTCCCTCGAAACTTTGGGATTTTGCTCTGGATAAGAATAGCAAGGAGCTACACTGTAACCTTTTCATGCACTGCTTTGAAGTAACTTTATTTAACAGTTTTATATCCTAAGTTAGTACTTGTGTTTAAGCTCCAGTGATCTGGAAACTCACCTCCTGGGCAATTTGGGTCCAAGATCAAAATTTATAAGAACTAATGAAGATTTAACAGGTTACTCTAAGTTTTAACAAACAGTGTGTGTGTTCACAAAGCTTTTATTTTATTTTTGATCTTTATTACACATAATTACATGCACATGATGATTTCAGTTCTTTGAATTCTAGTTTTATGTTCAAAAGTATAAAATCAGTGATCAGATTTCCTCATTCCACTCGTCAGATTTCCCTCCACATGTTTTTAAGCCGACCCTGACGACATCACATTGAAGATGCATCACCCTGATCCCCTGGTACTGTGTTGTAATCCGTCAGCTCTGAAGTGGACGGAGTTCAGTTTGTCACTCCGTTTCTATCAATCTGTCGTCCTCAGCACTGAGTCCATTGGCTGTCAGGGTATCAGTGTCAGTGACCTGCTGATATACTGGCCGCTGTGCGGGAGATGTAACCTAATAAAGAACATGACGGCGTGGTTCATGAATGAGAATAGGCCCCTCGATGAATGAGAGGCATGAGTAATTGTTTTCTCAGCATGGCTAATGTTGTTAGCCTAACAATCAGTCAGATGACCTTTCATCAAGTGTGTAAAATTAGCATAAAGTGATTGATGTTGTTTGTAACAACCATATCCAGAGCATTTACATCAGCACTGTGTGCCTTAGCTTTGGAGCTTTAGCTACAAATTACCTTGGAAGTATCTGAATAAGAGACGGTCTGCAATCAGTTAATAATGCAGCGTATTTAGACCATTATTCTAGTGTTTCAGTGTTTTTTCAGTGCTCAAATTATCATTCGGTGTAGAGATGTCACATGTCAAAGCAGTAATTTTAATATTGCTAAAAAAAAAAAGTGTTTTTTTTTTTTTTTTTCACTGACAACAGGAGAGACTCCAAACATAGGACAGCCCACCCTAGATGAAAGTTTAGTGGCAGCAAGCAAAAACCACATAGGCCAAGGATAGATACTTAAGTGCAAGGAGGACATCATCATCATCATCATCATCATCATCATCATCATCATCATCATCATCAGTACCTCAATGAATAACTCTTAGGGGGTGTTTACACGTCAACAGTTTTAGGGTGAAACGCAAAAGTTTTGTTGCGTTTCAGCCTTGCGTTTGCACGAAAACGGCATTTCAGCCAACCTAAAACACAAACTTTTGAAAACGGCTTCCAGAGTGGAATTTTTGGGTTTAACCCTGAGATAATTCAAACAGGTAAATCTACGTCTAAGAATGTCATTGATGCGCTCAATGGTTCCTCTTGTTGAGCTGTGGGCAATATTATACTGCAGTTGAGAGACACTGATCACATTTGAAAATGGTGAGTCAGCACACCAGCAAATTCTACTTGCTAAGGAGCCAAGAAAACTTACCATGCTTCAGCAAGAACACATCAAGTTAAAAATACAATTACTGGAAAAGCAAATGGAAAAGAAGTGTGAAAACTTTAAGTTTAGGTGTTACAATTTTGGGTTGAGTAAATTTTTGTTGTTTGAATTACTTTTCTGACAATTGTGAAAATTGGATTTTTTTCTGTAAAAAAAAAAAAAAAACTGTACATGAAGAGGTTTAAGTTATTGAAAATATATTTTTATTGCAATGATTGCGAGAAATGCAAGTAAAAGCTATCTATTGATGAGTATATGTGGAACTAGTACATGGGATCACACTCTGATCCTACCCTGAGGTGGGATAAATTTAATGCTGTTTTTCAGGACAAACCTGATCCAGATTTGGGACTGAAGTTTTGAAATACCCAACACAGGCTCAAATCTGGTTTAAAGGCAGAATTGGATTTCCAAATCTGGATTTAAATTGTCAAGATTAAATGCTGTTTGAAATACCCAATTTTGGATCAGATCTGGGTTTAATCCAATCAACCAGGATTAATCCTGATTGATTATGTTTGAAATACTGGGCCCTGATGATCAGCTCAACTCTACTTTGGTGGAGATCTCCCAAAAGCGGCTCCTGGACTAGACAGTTATAGCACCACCTAGAGGCCTGGCATACTTACTACAGCGTTTTCAGTCCAGCAGCGTTTTCGTGTAAAGGCAGATTTTTCCACCGTGTTTTAGCGTTTTCAGATGAAACGTTGTCGTGTAAACGGGGCCTTAAAGCAGTTTATGAACTCCAACATTGACCACACACATCTCTGAAGGACCCAGACGTATAAAAGCAAAGAGGGAATCAAACTTATTAAACTGACAGCAGGCAGCCTCCCACTTTGAGACTTCGACTGTCAACTTTATCTTGTCTCTTCAATGAGAAAATGTTGTGGCTCTTAATCTAAAATTCCTGTATGGCTACACATCGCCACCTTTCCAAAGGATTGTCCACTGTCTTTACATATTGTGTCTCAAACGATAACACATTGCGCAATGTCTGCCATTAAACAGCCGAACAGGAGCTGTGATCCTGCTGTTAGCGCCACTAATGGTGGGGTATATCTCCATTAAATGGAACGCTCTTCTGACCTGCTAACCCAGCTCATACATACCTCTAACCACCTCGCTGTTAGTACATACGGACTGTTTTCCCCACTAATGACAGGACATGCATACAGGCCCTGAAGTTTAAATATTATTTTGACTCTCCAGTTTGGTGCTGCTACTGTTTGAGCCCAAAACACAAATGCAAACGCAACAACACAACAGAGGTACAGCCACAACAGCCACTCTTTATGATCTGCAGAGTCTCTCTCTACTTTAAGAGATGTCTGAAAGCTCACCTGTTCAGGGAACACTTAGGCCCTTAATCTGAGCCTTCTCCTCTTTGTCCTCAGGGGTAGAATGAGTCAGAAGGTCTCAGACCCAGATCTTAGTCAATACTTATCACTGATCATTGTTGAAGGTTGAATTTTAGTTATGGAAAAAAAAGAAGAATGAGAAGAAAATGGAACTTCTTCTTGCACTTAATGGCAGCACCTGCAGCCAAATAACTTGAAGCACTAACTTAAGTTTCCCCTTCTGTTTAACTTATTGCTTGTGTAATACGTTGCTTTGAACCAAAGCATCTGCAAAATGAAACTGTAGAACTGTAGAAGTTAAAAGAAATCAGTTTTCCCAACAGACACAGAAAGGTGTTGAAAGTAAGTGGCAGGCTCAGTGGAGACAGTCTGGGTTTGCAAAAGCAGAGTCTTTTAGTCCACAAAAACAGGTTCAGTACACAGGTTCAGTACAACCCGACTGGCTTGGTGGTTTTTGAAGATGCTTTGAGCTAAGGGCACTAACTCATTAGCATTTTCAACTTTGCCATAGCTAAAGTTATCCTCTTGGGGAAGTAAGGATCAAGCCTCCTGATACTCACCAGAAAGTTGACGCTGCAAAAACACAGACAGTAACATCTTTAGGTCAGAGAAGGTGATGCGTTTAAACACATTTAAACTGGTCTCTGTCAGATAATTGCACGAGTCCCTCTGGTCTGAGTCCCAAGTGAGTAGCAAGTCATTTGGTCCAAGTCTCAAGCAAGTCTCAAGTTTCTCTGTTGTGGGCAAGTAAAGTCAAGTCAAGTCGAGTCACAAAGGTTGTCAGTTCAAGTTGACTCAAGTCACAAGGTTGTCGATTTGAGTCACAGTTTATATCTCAGGTTTATATCTTGAATGGAGAAACCTTATCTTCCTAAAGTTAATGTCAAAAAATACCATTAGATTAGTCTGCAGCTCTGCACGGATCAAACCATATATTTTATCATTATAATAGAGAGGTAAAAACTTATTTGAGGCTAAATGAGAAGGAATAAAGGTTTTGTGTGGGAGGTATTTCCTCTGCTGACGAGACACGCTGCCATGGATGGATGATATTTATGCAGTCACATAGGCTACAGTAGCCCATATCAACGTTTGAGACAGTGGTGAGTGAAATTGTATGTCTTATTATTAGTAACAATGTTCAAAACATGATCGACAAACATATCACCACGCACACACAGATGCACATGCACTTCTAATAGTCTTAGCTTGGTTTCACTTCCTTGGCTTCGTGTGCAGTCTTGTTCACGAGTGAGGGAAGGATGGAGCGAGAGGTTAACAGGCGGATCGGTGCAGCGTCTGCAGTAATGCGGACTCTGCACAGGTCTGTCGTGGTGAAGAGGGAGCTGAGCCGGAAGACAAAGCTCTCTGTTTACCGGTCGATCTTAGTTCCCACCCTCACCTATGGTCATGAGCTTTGGGTAGTGACCGAAAGAACAAGATCGCGGGTACAAGCGGCCGAAATGAGCTTCCTCCGTAGGGTGGCTGGGCTCTCCCTTAGAGATAGGGTGAGAAGCTCGGCTATCAGGGAGGAGCTTGGAGTGGGCCGCTGCTCCTCCGCGTTGAGAGGAGCCAGATGAGATGGCTCGAGCATCCAACGAGGATGCCTCCCGGACGCCTCCCTGGTGAGGTGTTCAGGGCATCTCCCACCGGTAGGAGACCCCGGGGCAGACCCAGGACACGCTGGGGAAACTACATCTCTCGGCTGACCTGGGAACGTCTCGGGATCCCCCGGGAAGAGCTGGACGAAGTGGCTAGGGAGAAGGAAGTCTGGGCTTCCTTGCTTAGGCTGCTGCCCCCGTGACCCAACCCCGGTTAAGTGGTAGAAAATGGATGGATGGATGGATGGATGGATGGATGGATGGCTTCGTGTGCAGTATTTAAACTGCTGATAAAGTTGGTCGTTGTTCCCTCTTTTTCCTTTATTTTAGCGCCGCATATCTTGCATTGTGCGTTCCTCCTTTTTTCATTCAAGTGGAAGTTTTTAAACGCAAACTGCTCTACTTTTGGAGCAGCATAACTGGCTACAGGCTTGGGGCAGTCGCCATTGATAGCTAACAACCGCACTATGTTGTGTGTGCCCATGGGTTGCTTGCGTGCGTGTGATCTTGCTACCTGTCTCCAATCAATAACTAATAGCATCGACCTACAATGTAGTGAACATGCTACAAATTGTCAGACTCAACTTGACTCAAGTCATTGTCTTTCCAGTCAAGTCGAGTCTCAAGTTTTTTACCCCCGTTTAAGTTGAGTCTGAAGTCAATGTCTTTCCAGTCAAGTCGAGTCTCAAGTTTTTGACCACCAAGTCCAGTCAAGTCTGAAGTCATTGTCTTTCCAGTCAAGTCGAGTCTCAAGTTTTTTACCCTCAAGTAGAGTCGAGTCTGTTGTCATTGCCTTTCCAGTCGAGTCTCAGGTTTTTTACCCTCAAGTCGAGACGAGTCTGAAGTCATTTTCTTCCCAGTCATGTCGAGTCTCAGGTTTTTTACCCTCAAGTCGAGTCGAGTCCGAAGTCATTGTATTTCCAGTCAAATCAAGTCTCAAGTTTTTACCCTCAAGTAGAGTCGAGTCTGAAGTCATTGTCTTTCCAGTCAAATCGAGTCCCAAGTTTTTTACCATCAAGTTGAATCGAGATGCAAGTTGCCAAATTTGCAGGTCCGACTCAAGGAGAGTCTCTTTGACTCAAGTCCAATTGTCTGGTCTCTATTAACACTGGATCTGGAGTAGTAGTTTTACCTACATCAAATGTGGACACAGACTCTGAACACGAGTTCATGTGACAGCAGCCTGACAGTTAAAGGGGGAGGGGCTTCTGGAGGAGAAAGGCCTCAGCATAGTTTATGCCCCTGTACCAAATCAAAGCTGTAGCATAACCCTGTACCTATGCAGAAGCCTGTGAACACAGGCTGACGTGTTCCTCCTTCAAAACATCACAACTTGCCACAAACCCTGTGACTGGTCCGATGGGCAGCATTTATTTCTGGCATTTGCATTTCCAGAGTTGACGTGCATTAAACATACATCAGCCGTACAATCTGTTCACCTCCACTTCTCTTTTCTTTTCTGTCACCCTTCTTTCTTCTTTATAATGGCCCGTAAGATCAAAAGGAACAGCTTTTCTGTATTTCTCAGCTCCAGCTCAACATGATTTGCTCTGAGTCCCCATAGTTCAGGTGTGCAGCGTACAGAAAATGTAGCAGGGCCAAAAATCTATTTTTATCTTCTTTTCCATCCTGTCTTTATATCCCTTTCATTCTCATCCTGTTCTTTTCCTCCTCTATCATTTCCTGCTCTGCTGCTGTTTGTTGACACTGACTTCAAGCTCCTTTTGTGAGGAACAGTATATTTGATGCACACACTCCAGCTTTCACTTCCAGCATCTTGTTACTCAGCGTAAAGCGTCCGGATCAGATGACGTCCCTGTTCCCGTCAATGAGGCTCACTCATGTGTTAGTATTTCTCCGTCCACCCCACCTCCTTCCTCTGCAGCTTCTTTGTTATCTGGCCGGCAGATCCAGCATGTCAAAGTGTTTCTCGTCCACCTCTTTTCGTTGACCCTGTTTCAGGAGCTCATCTATCATTTTGACCTCCTCTTTGAGCGGTCTCACTTCCTTCTGCTTGTGTTCACTGCGCTCTTTTCCTGCTCATTTTTTTCTCTTTTACGCTTGTTATCTCAGTTCCTGCTGACAACAGGGTCTTCTGTAGGAACAGAGGCTCTGAGTTCAGAGCAAGCTGCTTGGGCTGCTGACGGAACGAATCACACATTACGTTCTATGCTGATAAATGTTGTCTTATGTTGACAGTGGAAAAAGAGAGAGCTACAGTCTGTGTACTTGATCACACAGATCAATCTAATTCAGTCTTATCACTCATAATGTAACGTAGCAATAATAATGTACAAAATCAAATATTTCTACACCACAGAAAAAGGTTTGTCTGCCCTTAACTCTCTCATTAAACCACTGATACGATTGATCCTCTGCAACATTTATCTTCTCAGTGTTTGCTTCAGTTTTCTTTTTTTCTTTTTCTTTTTTTTAAATATAAATTCAATTAAATTATTCACTTGAGCAACTTTTCTAAAACTTTGAAAATGTTTTTCCTTATAGCAAAGTTTTACTCAGGATATTAAATGTTATGAAACATTAGCATAAATGAGACAAATGTTATCTGTTAAAAAAACGTTCAGGTCAAATAAGGTTCCCAGTGAATGTTACAATTAATGTAAATTGTTCAACTTTTAGAAAAGTATGCTGCTGTACTTAAAGGATTTCTTTAAGGATTTACTCATCCAATATGTTTACGTTTTGACCTACAGAAAAAAACAAAAACAAAAAAGAAACACAAAACAAACATATATATATATATATATATATATATATATATATATATATATATATATATATATACCCATCCCTCCTGTCTGGGTATTTTTTTTTATTGTTATTTTTTTTTTATTTAAATTTCAGGACCTTATAACTGAAGAAACAACATGTCACCAGGGATTAGCATAAGCTCCGCAAAAGTATATCCTCGGACCTGGGCTCTAAATTAACACCCAATCAATGTGAAAATAAAAAGTGAAAAATTTATTTTTGTGGATAAAAGAAAATAAAAAAATACAAAGCAATGTTGCTTGCAAATCCTCTCAGTGTTGGTGGTGAAAATTGATTGGCTGGTAGCTTCAAACACTTACCATTTACATTGTCTGGTGATCAAATCCTTAGTTTAGAGACCGGCCTTGGACACAATTCTAGTCAATCCATCCTGCAGTATTGTTGTCAACACAAAGGACATCAGATATCAAAACTCCTATCCAGTCAGTTAAGGAGAAAGGACATTTTTACATGAGATAAAAAAAAAAAATAATAATAAAAAACAGAAAATTCCCTTTTTTTTCCTTTGTGTTGTTTGTGTGTGTGTGTGTGTGTGTGTGTGTGTGTGTGTGTGTGTGTGTTTCATTTCATTTCTTTCTTTCTTTCTTTCTTTCTTTCTTTCTTTCTTTCAGTTGTGAAAGAAAATGAGCGCTGCCAATCAGTGTGGGAACAGGCCCCTAACCATGTATATCGGCGTTTATGTCCCATCTATTTCCTGATCTACGGTGTAAGCCAGCTGCTATGTGGAGGTGAGGGATTATATTTGTTACGTGTGTTGTTTCTGTTGTTGAATAAATTGGCACTACACGTGACAAAAAAGCTTCTGGTGGACACAGGCCTTTAACATTCAATGACTGAAAGTGCTTTTCATTTTCTCCAGTCTACAGTAAGGTGACCGCTGATTGAATGTGAATAATTTGTTTTGCTTGTTTTGTTTTATTTTTGGGGTGCTGAAATCCAACAAAAGCTGAAAAAAGAATAAATTAATAAGGTAAGTTTCAGGTTAAAAAGACAAGTCCTTTTCTGACAGTAATTCTCTTTTTTTCTCTCTCTCTCTAACCGCTGGCTTTCCAGTTATTTTCAGATTCTTCCTGATTCTCCTCTTATTGAACCAAGTCTAACCCGTGTCTTTGGGTTGGCACTGATGTGGTGTAACCAGTGATACCCAAATCCAGCTTTCCATGCCTTCCCCTCCCACATACATGTTCATTCATCCATACGGCCAATTAGTGAAGCATTGCAGCCATTGTTATGGACTCAAAGAGATGAATCAACCACCCAGGTGACAGTCAGCACCTGAATCAGTCAGTCAGTCAATATGCCAACCCAAGGAGACGTAGGGAGGGACATCTGTCTTCTTCCCCTATGGCTGATTTATTTCCCGATCACCGACCAATTGATCCCAGAGGGGGATGTGTTGGTGTGTGTGTGTGTCTGTGGGGGGTAAAGCTTACTGCGGCATGCAAATCAGAGCCTATAGAACAGAAACAAATGTATCGGAGGGATTTCTGCTGAGTTGGATTACTCTGAAAGCCCCAGAGTAGAGAAGGGAGCCTCATGGTCTGATATTCTCCTCCTTTCTCTGAAATTTCTTCTCTATTATTGCTATAGATTTAAACAGAGAAATCAATACACTGAGAAGTCCTTTCCTAGGATAACCTTTTTACTGAGTTTTGAGAAAGGACAAAATGGAAATACTCCCAGACCAAGGTCAGAAATGTCTTCCACCGTGATCAGAAAGCAGTGGTTTGTAGGGGTTTGTACGAGAGATGAATCAAACAGAAACTAAATTCAATATATGGTTTCAGGATGAGATGTCTTCTTAGTTCCTCCTTAAAAGCAGCTCAGAAAGATGTTTGAGAAATGTGCAGAAACATGTCGAAAAGCACATCCTTAATCTGTTCCCAACTTCAAGATAAAGATTTTAGAGTCTTGACTTTTTTCTCCTGCTGACAGACAGTAGCATCATAGATTCAGTGTAATACAGATATTGGCCTCTGTTTACACTGACTACTTCTTTATTGACACCTGAGGAGCTATAGATATTGATTGCTGTCAGACAACACAAACAGAGGACATTCACGGCAGCCATCACATTTGAGGCTGTGTCAGTGATATAATACAAGCCCATTAAAGGACATTTTCAGCAATTAAATTCAATCCAACTTAATTTTTTAAGCACTTTAAAAACAGACACAGTTAACCGAAGTGCTGTACAGAATAAATAGATAAATTAACTAATTAATCATTTCATCAATTAATTTCATAGCTGCCATGAGATAAAAGAACACTTCATAAAAAAATACAAAAATTGAAAATAAAAACATAAAACATTAGGAAAAAAAGCACACAGAAGTGAAATAATATACATAAATAAATAAATGAACAAAGAAATAAAGTCGATGACTAATGTGCCCCGGAAAAAAAAAGTGTGCCTGTTAAAAGACATGTAGCTGCATTCTGACTCATTTGGAGACAGGCCATTGTGGACCCTCTAACCCCATATACAAAGTGTCACAGTAATGGAGCCGAGTAGTAACAAAAGCGTGGGTTACCGTCTCAAAGTGCTGTCTTGAAATAATTGGCTTTGGCCAGCTGTCTCTAGTGGAAAAAGCTTGATTTAACAACAGCCTTAATCTGACTGTTGAGCTGTAGGTCAGTGTCCACTTTAACTCCTAGGTTTGTGATGGAGTGTTTGGTATATTGGGTCAAGGAACCCAGATCTACAAAGGGGGTCTCAATGGTACCACTGAAAACCATCATCTCTGTCCTGTTATCGTTAAAATGTAAAAAGTTTAGGGCCATCCAAGCCTCAATGTCATCAAGACAGTCAAACAACAGTTTAACAGAGTACTCATTGTTCTTTTTAAGGGGCACACACATCTGAAGTCTGCATAACAGTAGAATGCAATGACATGTTTTCTAAGTATTGCACTAGAGAAGAAGAAGAGAAGAGGAGAGGGCCCCAAACTGAGCCCTGTGGGACCCCGCACAAGAGAGGAGCAGAGCAGGAAGAGTCACCAAGGTTGACACAGAAAGTTTGATCAGTCAAGTACAACCTGAACCACTCAAGAGCTATGCCCCGATGCCCACCCAATGCTCCAAATGAGAGATCAAGACATCATGATCCACTGAGTCAAATATAGAAGAACAAGGATAAAACAGCCACCAGGGTTAGAACTATATTTTCGTTGAATTGTTGTAAGAAATGGCAGTTTGGAGATTGGCCAGATGTTAGAAAGAACTGCAGAATTCAGACCAGGGATTTTCATCAGAGTTTAAGCTACTGTTTGTTTTAACAGTTAAAGCACCACACCTGAGGACAGGCTGCTACTAATGACTGCAGTGACTGATGGACCTACAGTGGAGATAACCTATTTACACAAGCAAGCAGGGGCAGCATTATTTGGGGCATGGATCCATTGATGACGCATTCAAGTGTCGTACAAGTGATCAGAGTTGAGGTCTGTTACTCAAAAAAGTAAAGAGTTACCCGTTACTTGATACTATTGAAAAAAGTAGTGCCTTGCACTACTTGATTACTCCATGGAAATAGTAACGAAGTTACACTACTCGTTACACTACTCGTTACACTACTTTATCCCCCTGATACATCTTTATATGCTTCAAGAGATCCGCGGTTGTGTTCCATGCAGTATTCAGCCTCTTATTTCCTGGACATAACTTGCATTTTACGGTCACGCTCTTCTCCTTCTGCTCTACAAAATCCAAATAATGTGCATATGAACTGTCACAGTAAAATTGGTTGCCTTATATAAATCTGTGCCCCACTGACAACACCACACTCCCTCCCACTGTAAATGCCCCCTTTAGAGGATAATTTCCGTTTATACAGCTTTTACATTGTTTAAAGAATCAAGTAGAACAAAATACTCACCCAGAAGGCTTTCCTGATCCAAGCAGTGCTTTGGGAGATATTTAGATCCAAAATCGTGCAGCGGGCGCCCGTATAATGGGATCCATCGGGGCATAGACAACGCGCTCCTAAAACTGCATTTACCATCCAAAAACTCGTGTTTTTCATCAATATTCCATCATGGTCCGCTTCATGTGCAGTACTCTCTGGAGAGCCGACTGCGCATGCGCAGTACTTTCTGGAGAGCTGACTCCTTTCTTTGAGGGTAAACAAAGTCTTCGTCAGTTCAGAGATCAGTACAGCCACACAGCACTGTCTGGAGTGACTTGGAGCGAGTAGTTGCTCGTATGGCCACTGTTCAATCTACTGGTGGTAATAAAAAGAACTCCGCTTAAATAGTAACATTTTGGTTGCTCTATTTGCCGTCGTTGTAAAAGTAACGATCGTGGCGTTTCATTTGTAACTCCAGTTTAACTACTAATCTAGGAGGAGTAGTGCTGTTACACTACTCGTTCCTATCAAAAGTAATTTAACTACTTGTGACGTTCGTTACTTGTAGTTATATACCCAACTCTGCAAGTGATGTGATATAAAACACTCTTGGGAGGAATTCTGTATGTGGTTTTTCACATCCTTTCTTGTCTGCTATTAATAGCTAATGTCAGATGCAAAAACAAAAAAAAAATAAAAATAATAATAATAATAAAAAAAAAGCAGAGATAAACGAGAAACAAGAGATAAAATATTACACATGTAATGTAAAAAAAAAAAAAAAAAAAAAAAAAAAAAACAACAACTATGAAATGGGAAGCTAAATGTGAGATCACTTTAACTGTGTATTTGCAATGTTATCATGTCTTAAATGTATCTGTCAAAACATAATATACCAACAAAGAAACAAAAAAAAAAACCTAAAAATTCACCATATTTTACATTAAAATAAATTCCGTGTGCACAGTATCTTAACTAGCGTCCTTAAATGACAGCAATACACTACAAATAAACTCATGTTTGGCTGTGGGTTAATTTCTCATCAAATCTTATTGTGTTAAACAGAAACCACACTGACCAGACTGGACATGATTCATAATTCAAGCAATTACAGACTGAATTAAGGCCTAGATTATAAGTAATGAAGAAAAAAATAACTGCAATTGCAATAAGCACAACTTTTCAGATGAGTCTTTAGTGGAAAAACTCATCAAGGAAAACTTACTTGCTGTATTGGTAGCTATAAAATTTAACACAATCAATTAAAACCTAATTTATGTCCTGTGATGCGGATATTTTAAATGTGTGAGATAATTTGACTAACAGCAATTATATTTGGTAATTTGAGTTTTTGCAGTGCAGAAAAAAAAGTAACAGAAATGTGGGGTGTCTTTTTTCTGCTCTTCTGTAATTTTCTTTTTCTTGTCAGTAGTCAAGCTCAAGTGTCCTTTGTTGAGGAAATTTCTGGAAGCTTGACCACTTGAAGAAGAAAACTGAGGAGACTCAGACAGCTTAAGCTGAAATAAAGCTCCATTGAGAAGAAGTGACACACAGCACACTTGGTTGTTTAGTGTAATTCAGTGTCACTTCAAACACACCACTCTTTGTGGTTAGTATTTTTCATTTCTGAAGTTGCCATGTCTTTCTGACTAGCCAGGTTTGTCGCTACTGCAATAACACAATCCATCAACCGTTCATGGATGCAAGGGGTGTATCTGATCCAGTTCAGTCTGGAGCCTCACTGTCCCTGTATACAGATAACTCTAAGGCCAAATGCAGGTCTTTGACTATGCTTGACACATACAAAGGCAAGTTACAGAGAAAAATAAAAAGAAACAAAACACTGTAAGAAATTTCTGACACATCTGCCATTACTACAGAATAAATCCCAAAAAATTGTTTTGAGCAGAGAAATGGACAGACGTTTCTTCTCACTGCTAACATTTTCAAGCAAGAGTAGTGTTATCACAGGGACTAATTGGTCTGTATGTCATCAGTGGTTCCATGTTCTCAGGATATTGATGCCTCAAATACACTTGATGCATCTGCAGTCCAGCTCCAGCAAGTATGACTGACAGACAGCTGGAGTGACGAGTCCGAGGAGTTCCTGTGCTTCCTCATTGATAAGTCTCTCTTCATTCATGTTGGGCTGTAAAACCTTCAACCTGTTGACTCCTGGGGTGCTTCCCAATGTGCCAAAATGCAGTCTCCTCTGTCCTCTCTCCTCCGCGACACCGGAAGTACTTTGTGAGCAGCCATGTTGGAGGACATTCCAAAGCGCCAAATGCGCTCGGAGGAGAGAGGAGAGAGGAGAGAGGAGACTGGGCTGGAGGAGGTATAATCGAGGAAACACAAGTGCAGGCTTCGCGGAAGTCTTTTCACTGACAGACACGCCCCCTTGTGACGTATCAGAGCCGGCTATAAATCGTCAGCTGTCCACATGTGTGAAACGTGAGCACCATGGAGCAGGACAAGCTGTTTAAGTGTAAGTAGCAACTTCTTGGGAAGTATTTTAGTGAGTGTATCCACATTCGACACAAAGCAGTCGACGTGTCATATGTTCCCTTAGACTCTGAGCAGTTAAGCCTGGCTCACACTACAGGATTGTCGCCCTGATTTAACCCAGATTCGGTCCTCCCGACAATCGGGGAAGAAATCTGGTCGGGGACTAAAATCGGGCCCGACGTTCAGCCAAGATTATCTTCTAGTGTGAGCGGTTGACAGATGAATCTTTAGCCCCACAATCGTCTCACAGACTCGTCGGAGCCGCCCCGATAATTTTCAAACATGTTTGATATTTATCTGGATGATTACAACATTCATTCTCACTGAGGATGACAACAGACAATTAGAAAGAGCCTCAGAGACCGGACAACAGACAACAAACAGGCTGAAAGTGAAACTGAAGGCTCCGGGTCAGCTGACTGCGCGCTCCACTGGCCCACTCGAGACAAATGCCTTTAAAAATAACACATAATCACACCATTTTCATACAGCAGCAAACTGTTGTTTTATCAGTGATGGGTGTGAGATCATGTCATTATTGGCTGATACAGCAACAGTTTCACCTCTGTCCCTCTGCGTGAGCGTAATGGGTGAGAGGCACCGCTGCAGACAGCTCCGCTTCTCTCTCCTCCTGTCCCACCAGTGCGCTAAAAACCTCAGATCAAACAACTGAGCACATGTGGTCCATCACTCTCTCTGGTCAAATAATCTTGGTGAAATCCTGTATGTGCTGGTCAGTATTTTCAAATCTAGTAGTTAGTGCGTGCTTAAGATTTAAGAGAAGATGATCTGTGAAGATTATATGTGAGATACAGCCCGATTTCAGAATCTCATAAGATGTTTAAAATCCTGTAGTGTGAGCCAGGCTTAACTGAATTTCAGTGGGGTTTTTTTATGTCTTTTTTATTTTCTTCACTGTGTAAAGAAATATTTGGCTCATCATTTAAAAGAATTCTGCGCCGAACATATGACATCACAGAAAATAGCGAACACTACCATGGGGCAGTTCTTCCAGGTTTTCCATCTGTTGTCTGTCCTGATTTTTCTGTGTTGTTTGTGTTTGTAACTGTGAGGTTGCTACAGTAGACAGTCTGTTCAGGAAAACACAGATGAGATTACATTAGACAACTTTATTTATCATGCAATTCACTTTTTGCAGTCTACTCAAACCATACATACATTTACAAACAGCAAACATGGACAATTACAAATTTAAAAAAGTCAGCAGGTGACAGAGATGCTCATTGACACATATCGACCCTCAGTAGACCCTGAGGGTCAGGCACATTATAATGCACATTAATGAAAATCATTTTTTATGACATTTGTAGCTCCTGATCCAATCAAAACACCAAAATGACGGGCATTTAGCATACAAACACAATCACACAGAGTAAAAATAATGATTTTGATGAATTCATGGCCTATGTTATCCCTACTATGATGACCTCTGCAAAAACAATGCATTGTTCTTCCTTTTAGGGAGTGAAGAAGTCACCAAAAAACTTATAGAACTCCGAATCCAGCACGACGGCCTCTTTACGGGGAAGAGGCATACGGCCAAGAAGGCGTGGACGTGAGTTTTCAGTTCATGCTGGATCATGTAAACATGCTAACCAATAAAGAAATTTGGGAAACAGATTTCTATTGTATTTTATATGTACAGAAAATGTTACTGTTAAAGCTGTGAGTATATTGGCATATTGAATAAGTCCCATTTGACTGACATTAAATAAATTCTGACATTCCAATAAATTGGAGGACAGTGCAAGTGATGGAATAGACTGATCATGTTTATTGCCTGCAGGGAAATCATCCGCCTCCTTAACTTGCAGGGGCAGGTGACACAGGGCCAGGTGTCCAAAAAGTGGGACAACCTAAAAAGAAAATATAAAGTAAGTAGTAGAACCGACCTGGATACAGTTCATGTTATTGGAGATATTGATGAAGATTTGTGTGTCTCCACATGACATATTAGAGTACTTTTCTGCTGTTCTCATTCCACTGAAGAACACTCTCTTTTTGTTTTAGGAGCTACGGAACCCACCGACAGGGACGGGCACAGATGGGGGGGAGGCCACAGCAGCAACTTGGCCATGGTTTTCCCTCATGCATGAGGCCATCGGGGCACGGCCATGTATTGAGCCGCCAGTGCTGATGGACTCATGTGTGGGGGAAAACCCTCATACAGATGCTGCTGGGGCCTTCATGGCTGGCCCATCATCAACCGTGGGATCTGCAGCCTGTCGCCGGACCTTGGAGGAGGAGGAAGAGGAGGAGGAGGAAGAAACAGAAGCTCAGCCCGGCACAAGCTGTGGATCCTGTAATATAATATTTTGTTGTATAAAAGTCTCTGATGTTTGTCTTTCCTCCATCTGGTGGTGGTTTCATTGTCTGCTATTCATTTAAGGGTTTTTATTCTTGTACTCCTCACATTTGTCTTTACCTTTTTCCCACATCTTTACTTGGTAAAGTGGTTTGGAATACTGTTTAAATAAGTGTTTGCTAAATAGGTTTGTTATCATTCACAGATGATGGGCCATCCACCTCCACCTGTCCTCGTCCCCCTCCAAGGAAGAGGACAAGGCCCAACCGGGGGGCCCTTCTTAACTTCCTCAAAGAAGAGGCAGCTCGAGAGGAGGAAAGGTTCAAGGCAACATATGAGCAGAATGAGAGGTTGATTTGTCTTTTAAAAGAACTGTCTAAAAACAAATGAAGACGTTTTGGAAGCCATTTTTATTTACAACAAATGAAGGCGTTTTGGAAGCCATTTTTATTTACAACAAATGAAGGCATTTTGGAAGCCATTTTTATTTACAACAAATGAAGGCATTTTGGAAGCCATTTTTATTTACAACAAATGAAGGCGTTTTAGAAGCCTTTTTTTATTTATTACAATCTTTTAAAAAGTAAAAATGTAATTTCTAACTTGTATGTTCCAGAAATTATTTATGTTCCTTTACATTTGGATTCTTGTTTGCAAACGGATGTCCATATTCCACATGATTTTAACTTGGAAGTAGTGTAGGACTCTGTATTACACTCGTCTAAGAACCCCTAACACAGACAGATTCATCTGAACTTTATTCACA
This sequence comes from Halichoeres trimaculatus, assembly GCF_033239565.1. Classification (NCBI taxonomy): domain Eukaryota; kingdom Metazoa; phylum Chordata; class Actinopteri; order Labriformes; family Labridae; genus Halichoeres; species Halichoeres trimaculatus. The sequence goes on along the minus strand of NW_027437195.1, from coordinate 3,756,551 downwards.
GGACAAGTGACGACCCATAAACTTTACAATATGAAGCTGAAGGCTGACCCAAACTGTTCTCTCTGTCATACGGGCTCAATAGGTACCTATTTTCACATGGTGTGGGAATGTCCAGGAGTGGCATATTTCTGGGAGGTGGTGAGGAACAGTATGTCCAATTAGTTGTCTTGTGATATCCCCCTTTCACCTTTGCTTTTGATCCTCGGTGATGTGTCTCAGCTGAAATGTCATAAAATGCAAAAAAAGAATCTTTTTGGCTGGCTTGACTGATACTAAGAAGATGGTCGCCATAAGATGGAAACCTCCACACTTGTTGTCTCACCGTCAGTGGGTACTAACTTTTATCGATGTGGCCTACTTCGAATTATCCACAGCGTGGATGCATAATGCAAAGGAAGAAACTATAGAGCTGTTGAAATGAACTGTGACTGATTTTAAAGCCCTTTTGGTATGAGGCATGCATGCGTGGGTTTGTGGTATTCATGTGTTCTGTTGTATGATTGTATGTTATATCATTTTGTCATGTACAGATGCAAATTCTTGCCTTTAATGTCCTGGACCTTGTTTGTTAGTTTTAGTGCGTAATTAATTGTTCTGTGTTGTTCTATACGACAAACACAATAAATATTTGATCACAAAAAAAGTCTTTGAAATGTCATGATTGTTTTTATTGAAATGACACTTGGAAAACATTAGAAAAGAGAAAAACACATGGAAATGCAATGTAGGCCAAATATTTACATGTTACAAAGGCTCTGACCTATCTTAGGATAGATATTTTTCTTCTTTTACATGTCAGGTTGTACACATTTACAATTTATCAAAGTGATGTGAAACCTCTTCACATGAACAAGCAAAAGACAATACTGCTTTGGCTGAGGCTTTGGAATTAGGCTTGCCAAGAAAAAAGTGTTGTCTGTCTGTGTCCCCCATTGACACAGGAACAGGCTGCAGTATACCCTAAAGTTAAATACAACACACAAACATACGGGAGGTCGTTCCAACAACTTTACTGTAATGCAAGACATTATGTACAGTTTCTAGACAGTTTAGCGCCCAAATGAAGATATGCTATTCACGATCTGGGTGATTGAATTTGTCCCATCATCCTGGTGCATCGGAGTGTGTAGCTGCAATTTAATCTATGATATGAGTTCAGTCAGCCCCTTTACAGTGTAAACATACAGATCACATTCAATCAATGCATTTACGCACATCAGAAAAGCGATTCTCACTTCTTAAGAAGTAACAGTTGAAGAGTCTTCAGTGAGCCACAACTGAACCTTAAGTAGGACTTCAGACATAACTCAAACTAAAAGAAAAAACCAAAAGAAATAATGGCACACGGCTTATCATACAGAGTGGTGGCCTGTGTCCCTGCCTCCATGCCCCCAAGTCTACAGATAGTCATGGTCATTTAACTCGACTGGGTGCACAAGTGGAGCGGAGAGCAGCCCTGCCAGGCGGTCTCGCTGGCCATGTCCGCTTTGTTCCCCCCTCACTGGACGAGGTGGATGCACACCAATGTCCCCCACATCCTCCACAGGCTCGAGGATGTCCCCCGCTGTGAGGCAGATGTTGTGTAGCACTGCACAGGCGGTGATGACTGAGGGGACAAAGGTGTGCTTGACCTCCAGAGCCTTGAAGAACAGCGATCTCCAGCGTGCTTTTAACATACCAAAGGCCCGCTCTATAATACAGCGGGCCTTGGCATGGTGCTGGTTGAAACGCATCTGCACCCTGCCCTCCAATGGTTCCTTATATGGAGTGATGATGGCCACAGGTGTTTGGGTGCAGGGGTAGCCACCATCACCCACAATAAAGTAACCTACAGAGAAAAGGATAATAGAAATCAATTGAAATGTGACATATCTAGGAATATTATAGTAGGCTGCTTATCTTACCTGGAGGGGGGTACAGAGCCTCTCTGTAGATCCTGCTGTTCTTCAAGACTCTGGTGTCATGGACGGAGCCAGGATACCCAACAAAGGTGTTGATGAAAAAGCCCTTCCCGTCACATACAGCTTGCAATTGTATGGACGGGAAGAGCTTTCTGTTGATGTAATCCTGGCCTCCGGGTCCTGGGGGGGTTTTGATGCGGACATGGCAGCCATCAATGGAGCCCACACATCTGGAGAACACTGGAGAGTTGGCCAGCTGGGAAAATGTTTGGCCAACTTCCTCCAGGTCTCCAGCAGTGGGCAACCTGATGACCTCCTGACGCAGGGCTGCGATTTTCTCCACTCCACCGTGCACCAGTCTGCACACTGTAGACATGGGGACATGGAAGGTCTGGGACACCACACTGTATGATAAGCCGTGTGCCAGCCAGTACACGGTCATCAGAACCTGCACTTCATGTGACCAGCCTTGTGCAGTCTTTGATGGCAGGATCCTCATGAGTGCCTCCATAGACTGTCTGCTCAGTCTGTAGCTGGCCATGAGGTCCTGTCCATCAAAAAACGCAGCAAGGACTGGCACATGCAGGTTCATCTGACCGTATACTGGCTCGTGGTCCATCTACAAGACAAAGAAGACTGGGTTACTTTCCACACTTGACTGAACAGTTTCCCAGTAAATTTGAGTACCTGTAGGATCCATCAAACAATAACTGAACTGTGTGTTCCGAGCCAAGATGTATAGATTCTTACACACTTTGTATTTAGTGTCTGATGTTATGCAGTATGGACTTATGTTTGGCTCTTTCATAGGCTACAGATGACATTGCTGTCGCAGTTTAAATTGATTTTGTTTGCTACATACCTCATGAAACCACAGAAATGCATGTCGCAGGCGCTGCAGTCTGCGCCTGCGACGTTGTAAATGCCCTCTGAGGACAGCGGCAGCTGCAACAAACTCCATGTGTGAATGGTTATTTTTATTTTGCAAGTATTTGGGTACAGCATTACCTCCAACTTATATAGGGGCCTGGTGACAGGCATTCACAATTAAGTTAATGACCAAACAAGAATCAGCTGGCATGATTTGACATGGTTCTTTTCAGCTGGTGTGAGACCACTGACAGGATCACATTGTTACCACAAATTTCAATATTATTTTTTTTTGGGGGGGGGGGGGGGGGGGGGGGGGGGGGGGGGTTGAGTGCTTATAGCAGAATAAACGCATTATTTATGAACACAAAGTGGCCCCAACATAAGAATTAAAAACTATCACTCCAGGCCTGGTAAAACGTGACATTTTTCTTTTTTATTCATGAACACAGTCATGTTAAACTGATCTAAAAGTGAATATGAATTTCCCGTGGTCGAGCGCCCTGTCGTTTACATTATTTTCCTTAACTTAGTTTAGTTTGTCCCGTGCGCTCAGACCGGTTTATCCAGCTGTGACGCCGCCATCACTACAAGACTGACGTCATGTGACGCTTCGGAGGAGAGGACATCTCAATGCTCATAAAATGAACCTCCTCGTCTCCTCTCTCCTCTCTTTCGTTTCCTCGCGTCTCTGGCATGCATCTCTGGTGGGCGGGACTAAGACGCAAGTGGAGGAGGCGAGTGGAGGAGGCGTGGATGGAACTTTGGAGCTTTGAGAAGCACCCCTGGTCTGGCTCCACTCATTATGTCCGTTTGTTGTTGTAGTCAAGATAAATACGAACTGGTTTTGACACAGTTTGTTTTATTTTGAAAGTCACTGGGTGTTTTTAGTAAGTTTCCATGCAGTACTTTCTGTCCTGCTTGATCATGATAGACATGCAGCCGGACCACAATGGAGCAAAACCAGTGTGTCAACAAAATAACTTGAATGGAAACCCATCTGATCTGATGCTGTGATGGAGTGGAGATAGAAAGGAGATGCATTTAGTGTATTAGAGTTAGTGTGGCTTTGCACACCGGCTCTCTGATTGTCTCCAATTTGCACTAATGATTAACACCTGTGTGAGTTGAGAAGTGGTTTCAAAAGGAACAGACTGAGCACTACTAGTGAGAATGCTTCTTCCACTGATCGAACACAGATTGAATACTTCTTCTGCTGACCAAACATAGACTGAAAAAGGAAGAACAATACTCATCTTGGCTGCGGACCTGGTGAGTGGACTGAACTGAAGAGTGCTACCGTAGTTTAGCCTTTCAACCTTCGCCTCACTGATGTTCACTTTCACTTATCTCAGAACCAACCAGAGTTACAGCTGCATGTTGAGCATCGCAGGACGAATGAAAGCACTTTGAGGACACGGTGTGCAGACTGACACCTTTATGGACACAAGAAACAGACTGATATGCTCTGTGTACCTTTACGCATGTGCTCAACCAGGGCAGGCTTGGCGTCAGAAGACGAGAAAGAATGATGACGACTAATGGATGGTGAGCTACCTGAAGGAATCTGGATGAACCCTTTGTCTTGAATTAAGTCCCCCCAGCCATTTTTCCCACTGGCGTGGTAGGGTTCTTATGAATGAACACCCCTTTTTTTACCCTCTACTTTATAATTCAAGATTTAGAGTGATAAACTGGCAGTGAGCTGCTTAAGAGGCGCTTGGTTTTGGTTTTGTCCCACTCACTAAATAGAGTATTTTTATGATTTTTAAGGGCTGCTGAAGATCCCATTCTATTTTATTTGTCTTCTGATAAACATTGAAGAGGGGTATTATTGTTTCTTAAAAGATAATATTTGTGGTAGAAACATTTTACTGGTTAATTATACCAACTAAGTGATTTTTTTTTTGTTGAAACCCTTTCTTAAGATAACTGGTAAAATGATTTAACTCTGGTTTGTGTTTGTCGGTTTACCCACCGAGCTCCAGAGAGACGAGCCTTGCTTGACATCTAGCTGAATATCTTAAAACATCATAAATCTATATATACATACACATACACTCACATACAAACATATTCATAGTTAATATAATCTTGTAATTGTGGGGATATCTTAAATATTGTTGTTGTATGCACATGCTTAGTTAAGTGTTACATTAGCATTTAAAAATAACCAAATATGGTGCTAATAATCTTGCTTTGAATCTCAGATTAAGGACAGGGAAATATATAAAAGTAGATTATTTCACAGTCATTATAAAGCCCTCACATGGCCTGTAAGAGAAAAGATCTTTTTGAACCCGTAGCAACAGGTCTGTCTCAGTTAAAAGGCAGGGCCTGCAGGAGTTTTTGTTACTTGTTAGTAAAAACAGCATTCAAACTGGGCTCCTCCTCCTTGGCTCAGTGCCAGCAGCAGCACACACCCACAGCCTCTGACTGAAGCTATGTGAACACACATACCAGCAACCAGCATTACTTTTCTATGTGGGAGGGACTCCAGGGACTCCGTTCACCTGACTTGGCATGTTAGCACAAGCTAATCACAGGTATTTGACACATACCATCTTGTGTAGCTCCTTGTCCCATGCTGCTCTTCAAGTACCCAAAAGCAAGTGAAAGTCAAGTCAAGCTTCACCCTTGTTAGGGAGACAGCTTTATCTGCTTGGTGTTTCAATTCACTTTGGCTGTGTTTTTCTTTCTTCATGCTATGTCCACTATCGTAGCTGCTCTGATTAGCTTCCACTAGCGACCATCAAAACGCATCACTTGTCCACTGGGCACGCTGTGATTGGCTGCGATAACCAGGCTTACCTTCTGCCCAGGAATGTTCCAAAACAACCAAAACATCAACATATAGGCAGAGGAGGGGGTTGAGGCAGACACAGACACTGATACTTTTAAACCTTGCAGACCCTTTCATCAGTCACTCTGAACATTTTACACAGTGTAACATTTTGCTCAATTTTCAGTAACGACACTTTGAAAGAGAGCCACAGATAGACCGAGAACTTTTACAGACCCACTCTAAAATGAAAATGAGTGATTCCATGTTTATACTAAAAGACATTAGTGCACAACTGAGACTTAGATTCTGTCTACTCTGGATTTTTCCAACCACAAGGACTTAAACTAAAGCACTGAGTGTCGAGCATTGCTTGTGGTGAGTCTCCACAGCGTTCTTTACAAACCAAAAACAGTCTTTGTCAATATGCCGTATCATTTACTTTACAACTGTTGAGACAGAGTACCAAAACACCCCTGAGGCAGAGCTTAGAGAGATGTGAGAGGAACATTTCTATATTTTCTGCTTCTTTTTTAGACTGCCTATGAAAGCTACTTTTGCAGCTACTGTCAGATTATCACCTAGACGTTTTTCTGCATAAGCAGATTTTGAACAGCACTCCTGATTTGCAGGGGGCACAATGGACTGTTTTTCTGCATCTTTTGGGCACATTTCAAATCACTTCATGCACTTGGCAATTACCTGAGGTCTGAATGCTGACGGGGCATTGTGCAGAGGGAAACGCTCAGTGTGTACCCTCATATATGAAAGACGTCACTTAGGCATGTAGGAGCAGCTGCTGGAGAGATAAACCTCATGATTACATTAAGATGCAGATGTAAGGTGGAAAACCAGCAAACCATTTTATCAAACACACATGTGCTTCACTGACGAGAAAATTAAAGAGATGATGTATTCATTTCCATTTCAGAGCTTCAGCAATTATAGTAGCATATGGGAATAATATGGCTCTTATCACACATACCAACACATGGCCATGTGAACAACATGGTGCACATGCTACCTGTCAAACTGAATAAAATGTATCCGTCTCCAGGCTTTGGTGAGGGTTTAGTATATTCATTTTAGATAAGCCATTCAGACATTATAATCAGACTGGGTCTGGGAAGATTCCACGCTAAGACTTTGGTCATGGTAAGGGATATAAATGTGAACTCCAAAATTTTGTTTCATTTACGGTCTCAGGTTGAAAACATGTGTGGTGCCATCCAGCAAATATGAGAGCTGGTTATGCTAGAATAGAATAAAATAAAATAAAATAGAATATAATATAATAGACTAGAATAGAATAGAATAGAATAGATATTCAGGAGTCACCGCAGCATTTAAGAAAACAAAAGTAAGAAAGTGTATAGAAAGTGCAAAAAGGTCCCCAAGAAAATAGATGGCAACAGCCCGTCCTCTACTCTCCAGCCCAGCCAGACTCCACCTCCACAGGGTCCAGGACTGAGCTTCTTCAGCAGTCTGTTCAGTCTCTGTCTCCTGGACCCTGTCTGCCCACAGCAGGCGAAGCTCCTCCAATGTGGCGCCGGGGTCTGATGTCAGCTCCGTCAGCCACGTCCGTGAACAGAAGGATGCCACTCTGCCCTTCGGCAGCCCCTCTGCCTCTGGGCTAGCACGGCTAGCTCGTCCATCCCACTGGAGATAGATCTTACCTTCCCAACAATGATGGATGGAAGGACAGGTCCATGTCGTCACCTACCAGCTCACACCTGAGAACCAGCACGTCGTCCTCACCTCCTCCTCCTCACTTTGAGGGAAATCATCAAGCCTTACACTAGTTAGCATTGACATGCTACAGGCTGCTAACAGCTGAGTTCACATGTAAACAATGCAGCCATGGTTACATGTAGGATCTCCAGCCACCACAGGAGAAAAGTAGTAAAAATATCACTGAAGCCACAAAAAGTTTGGTGTCCATGACCAACAATGACCCATACAAAGTAATGATCCACTCCAAATACAAAGATGACGAAAAAGAGACGAAAAAAAAAAATCAAGAAATGGACAAAGAAGAGAGAGCTGCTGCAGCAGGCAGCTACTTGGGCAGCGCCTAGCAACGAAAAAATAAAAATAAAAAAAAGACTGTAATGCTTAAGTACACCAGATCCGTCTGCAGTCTGACTCAGTTCCGTTGCATGTTGACTGCGTTTAACAACTTACACCGGCTGCGTGTTCAGTCCAGCAAGCAGCGTGACTGATAGACAACTAGAGTCACAGATCGAGGAGTTACCATGCTTCCCTCTCCATTGATAAGTCTATCTTTATTCATGTTAGACTGTAAAACCTCAAACCTTTGACTCCTGGTCAAGCTAAATACAGTCTGGTTTGGACATAATTTGTTTAATTTTGAAAGTCACTTGGTGTTTTTAGGTGATTGACTTCCTGTCCTGCTCAATCTTCCCTACGCTGAATTGACTTGTCACAGATCCAGCATCGGACAAAAATAGGATGGTTGCCTGATGGCTGCTGCATGCCGGACCAGCCACGCAGCTGAACTGCAATGAACTGGATCTGGTTTAACATGACACATTGACATGAATAGAAACCTGTCTTACCTGATGGAGCAGAGCCAGACTGCAAACACATCTGGTGTATTTCAGCTGTTGGCGTGACACCTCCTTTAATGTCTGCAGCATAGTCATTCATCTTCTACTTCTTTGGGGTTTGTTGGATGTTTGATAAACCAACTTATCTGTGCATTACTACCTCCAGCTGGACTGGAGTGTGGAACAGGTTTGGCATAGAACTGTGCTTTGTCTTGCCCAAGGGGCAACATCCAGCTAGTAAAAATGAAGCCTATGCAGAAGTGCTAAAAGTCACTGTTTGTTGAGAATCCGCTTGAGTCTGGCTGCAGAAAGACCAGAAGTCAGGTACACACCCAGCCATAAAAACAGACTTTTCAGATTTTTTTCTCACTCTGCAGTTTAGAAGTGATTAGGACCATTTGTTCTTCCAATCAGAGGCACAGCTCAGGTCATGTGACTGTTGGGCACCCCATAGCTGCCTGAAGAAAAACTCACAGCCAGCGCCATAGTGAATGTGGCTGTGTCCGCAGATTTGCTTCATATCACAGTTTTAGAAACAGACAGTGACATAGCGTGACCTGGTTGTTCAAACTGTGGTCACCTTCAAAAAATTCCCGTATGTATCTGATTCAGGTCAAAGTGGACTGAATCTGATTCGAAAATGTCAGATTCAATTTGACTTTTGCTGTGCACACTGTCAAATATAAAGCAGATAAGGCTCAAATTCTGGCAAAAAATAATCTGATTCAAATTCCTTTTAACTGCAGTGTGAACACAGCCTTATATTTATTCAATCAAAGCCAAGAACATGAACATGTTAGCATGAAACAACACGTTTGTATTACTGAAACAGATTTCCCTCTTAAGTAATACAACTACGGATTTGGGGTTCAGGCTACTTTGTAGAAATACAGAAATGTAGACATCCTGGATTGCAGGACATGATGTTGATCTCAGGCTGCTTTTTCATCCAAGCCCACTTACTGTTTCCCTAGCCTGACATTTGCAACTAACATTTTTGCCACATTGTCAACAGGCAGAGCTAAGACAGGCTGGGTTCCTTTGCACAGATCCAGTTGTTGTGTGATCAGTGACGAGTTTGCTGTTGACAAATCATTTCCCTCATTGTGTTTTTGGATGTTGTTTGTTTGCTTGTTTGTTTTTCCTTGTACAAAATTACACGTGAGTATAGCGAGCAGCAAGTTAATGAAGGATGTCTTAAACTTGATCCCACATGGTAAATGCAAGCCTGGTATCAGTCAGGACTCACTGTACATTTGCAGTTGGGCCGAATGCTGTGATTACCATAACCTTAATTTCATGATTATATAAAGCAGCTACAAACAACAAACCACCCAGTAAAGGTCAAAGTTCAATTATACCCAGTGATAAAAAGCTTTTTGTTGTGGGCTGAACCATAAAGATTACAACGCTTGATTTTCAAAGCCTAGAACTGATTTTATCTCTGAGCATGTGAGTTGTTTTTATCTGATCTTCAACTTATTAGCAAAATATATGAATGTCACAGACACAGACACAGACTACCTTTTTTTGGTGTAAACATCATATTCTGATAAGGGACTCTGATATTCTGAGGATGTTTTCATAAAAGCTTCACAAAGTAGTCAAACAGAAACAGGTAATTAACTTTTACCACATCAATCAGACACCGGGCAGTATGAGTCTGCATTTGAAGTCCTTTTTTGGCCACAAGAGGAAGGTAAGTTCAGCAGCTAGCTGCTAACTCTGTCTTTTTGCACTTTGGTGTCGGGCAGAAAGAGTACAGTCAGTTGTCAGAACTTTGTTTTGAAAAATAATTGCCTGCTGCAGCTGAAAGTAAGTTTGATGAAAGTGTTCCAAGTGAAGCTGTGCTGCTGAAAAACCAAAATAATGAGGTGAAAGTCTTTTTACGAGAACTGAGAGGAGGACAAAGTCAGCAGACAACCATCTTTCTTTTTTTTTCCTCAATTCACTCACCAAATTACACTCCATCATATATTTCCAAATGATAAAGCTCCAGAAATCATTGCAGCTTTTAGGTGAAGGAAATGTTTTGCAATGAGGGGAGAAGAGAAAGGAGTAGTCATTAGAATCAACAATTAGAATAAACAGCATTGATGCTTTCTTTAAACATCTGCTGTTTGACAGATTTTTCCTCATTACTAAACAACTATCACTCTGTAACCGTTTGTTTCAAAGTGAAAGGCATCCCTTATATTTACAACCCTAAGATACTGTGCACACAACTTTAAATATGCTGTGAGGAGGATCTGTTTTAAATCAGAATGCAACATCACCTTTGGCCTAGAGTCCCACACTCACTGCCGTGAAGACATGACTCTTCACAAGGTGTGTGTTTGTTTAGGAAATGTATCTGCTAAACTTCACAGAGCAGTCCGGTTGAGTTGGTACAGGTTGGCTCGATTAAACTTGGTCTTGTTTGTGTTTCCACAGCCAGCCATGCCCCCTCATGGTAGGTGGCATGTAAGCTGGATGCCGATAGCCGCATCAGTAACATAACAGTGTGACACAACAGAAGGGTCCCACAAATGGGATGGCTCATCTCGGTTATTTGAGGGTTGATGGTTGGAAAATGTCATAAAATGCTGCTACTGTCTCTTTAAGCATCTCCACTCCTCAAACCCCATTCCTCTGATTGCCCAGGCCTTCAGAGGCCTGTTGGAGGCAGAGCTATGGGAAGGCCTTGGTGTTTGAGGCCTGTTCTTCTAGTGTCATGAACCAGTCAAGACAAGAGTAAGCAACCTGCGTCTCTGGAGCCTTGTGCAGCTCTTTGACTCCTTTGCAGTGGCTCCTTGTAGCTTTTAATACATATGATGGAAATAAAAAAAAAACATATTTTTCTTAAAGAGGGTATTGATGATTAAAGATATTGACACTAAAAAAAACAATGTGTTAACAGTTGGTTGGACTAGAAATGCATCACAACTATCAATAAAGCCAGCCACAGCTCTACTTCACCTCCTACAACATCAACAGCCCACAACTTTCCTTACACCTGTGGCTAACCTCAAGTTTTACAGCCTAGGTAAGATAACTACATCTACAAATTAAATCAAATATGGAAGAAAATACAAGTGAAAAAAAAGAAAAGGAAGTTGGGTTAGGCAAGATAATCAACATATAAATTTAAATTTAAGGATTATTTCAAAATTAAAAAAAAATGATTAAAACTTAATATATTTTTTTCATTTTTGAAATTTCAAACTGTTCAGGTTTTTACATTTCATTTTTTTGCATTTTTTTTTTAATTTTATTTATTTCATTTTTTAAATATTTTTTTCAAAGATTTTGTAAACTTCTGTTATTTAAATTAATTTATGTATATTACAACAATTTTTGTGATTTTCAGAACATTGAAATTTCATAACATTTGCAATTCAATGAAATTTATTACATTACAAATTTTCCATTGAAAAACAAAAAAAAGTTAATTTTGGAAAATTAAAAAAAAAAAAAAAAACTTCAACATAAACATCCAAAAAATATTAACACAAAAACTTCTTGTTTAGATTATTATTCACTAGAGTTTTAATTTCTTTAGAATTTTATCAACTGATTTAAATTTATTTGAAGATCAATTATATTTTGTAGCTTCTGATTGACTTCAGTCCAGGTGACCTTAGGCACAGTGGCTTTTATGAAAGTAAAGATCCGTGAGTTAAAAGATCTCATTGCCCTGGTGCAATGTGTTAGCACCAATCATTTTTTTTCTTTTGTTTTACATCTGGCAAAGTGCCATGCTGAAGGCATATAACCCTTTTTTTTTTTTCATAAAGTTAGTGGGAGAAGAAGTCTTGACCACAACTGTATCTGTGCATATTTCAGCACCATGGACAGAGAGCAGGGCTACAATTACCTTTGGACTCCAGTTTCAATTCCAACATTGATTCAATGCATCGATCTACATGGTATGAGGTAAAATGTAAGAGAGCTCTGAACCAAAAGGAAGTTTGGAGCAGAATTCAGGAATGCAGTTTGGCTCCAGACTGTTTGATTTAAAACCCCTGAATCATCAGCAACCTCGCTTCAGGCACTGATCAGCAGATTAGGAAACTGGGATGAATCACTGCTGAGAATCTTTGAGGAAAATGTTTACCCACTTAAAGTCAGAAAGTGGAGACGCAAAAATTAGCATGTGCTAAATGTAGTCAGTCAACTTTGTGCTCCTTGGTACAACATTGACTGACTACATTTAACATGAAGAATCCATGGAGAGCAGGGTGTGTTCACTGAGTGGAAGCCTGACAGAGGGTTTTTCTATCTTTGTGTCACGCTCACTCTGGCTAACATGATCCTGTTTGATCCACTGACACTTAGTGATCTTAAACAAAAACAAAATGAAACAGCATATTTAGATTTTGTTTTTCAGTGAAAATATGATAACATTTCTTTAGTCTGCTACACTCTCTTGGTTTTTAGCTGCATTCTTAGTAATCATGAACACTGCGTACAGTGCCATAGCCCCGGCTGTTATTAAATGAATACTCACACTACAGCTGAGGTAAAATAAGGTAAACAGAGACGCATGATCAGCATCCCACCTGACATTTTCTGCCTCATCACTGTCATTTTCTTTCTGTTGTTCACTTCTCAAAGAACACCTCGACTCAGGATGTGCTCAGTTAAATGTTAATGCAGCATGTTCAGTTTTGAAGATTTCTCTGCCCAAGCCCTCATTTTTTTGTTACTTTAAACTTCCTGTGAAGACTTTCTGAGTGATCTTAAAAAAGTCTCACATCTAGATACATGCCTGATCATAATCAACAGCTTAAAATGAGACCATCAGCACTAAAGGATTTTTTTTCTAAATAGAATTCTCAGTTTCCCTGTCTGGTAGTACAGGACTAGGTTGATTTAAAGCCAGCCAAGAAAGTTTAGCAGAGAAGAGAGACATCTGTGTTTTTCTCTGCTGGAAATGATTTCTGTGATTAATTTTGTAGTGATGGTGGACACTGGAGCCTAACTGTCAGACAGAAAAAGGACAGAAGAGCAGAAGAAAGATAAACAGGAGAGAGATAGAGTACAAGCTAAAGGCTAACAGAGGAGCTAATCTGTTTGTGCAAATGTTGATTCCAACCCACAGTCAGCAGTTATTCTGCAGTGGTCTGTTCAAACTTGAGAGTCTATCAATAAGATAAAGAGTGAGGTTGCATTAGCTCTGATTGGTAGATGACTAGCAGGACATAACCAGGGTTCACAAACTTTACACATTACAGACATGTCTCACAGCATCGGGCTGTGAGTAGAGCTAAATATTAACAGTTACTAAACTACGGTACAAATTAACAAAGTTTGCTTGTCGTCACATTTCAAACAATAGTGCTACCTAACTGTTGATAGATACCTTGCTTCGTTGTGCTTTATCTGATAAAAGGTTGTCCTAAACAAATGCACACGTCAGTAAGAGTCAAGTCCTCATGACAATGGGTGCTTGTGCTCATGGGAACCAGAGTGTTTATCCCAGAGAATCACTGTTTTTTTCCATACCGTTCACTTTTTTCTCAGCTGTCTGTCTCTTACCTACCATATTGAAACCATTTTTGGAAACAGTGTTTTTCAAAGCAACTGCCTGCTATTGAGAAACACTAGACTCTGTGTTATCGCATGATCAATCAAAATTAAAAACCTGGCTCATCTGTGGTAATAACAAGATAGTAACAGAAAGAATACAAAATTTGCCAAAACAAACAAACAAACAAGCAAAAACCTATTCCCAGCTATTTCAGTGTGACTTTAAACTCTAGTGTCCTTCTCCTTCAGTCTCTTTTCACAACCCTGTTATTTCACACTCAGGGTCAGAGTAAAGTCTGGAGACAACCCCAGCCTCCTCCTGGGAAATGTCAAAGGAAACAATACAAATTTTAGAAAAGCTAACTTTACTGGGGACTAAAAATGGAAACAACAAATTCCTACTGTGAGGTTTTTGCAGTGTACATTCTCTAATCTGCATGTTTTAGGATCCTCTGTGAGGACTCTCAAAGAGAAGCTGATAAAAGCAGGCGTGTTGTCTGGAACAGATTAAAAAATAAGCAAATAAAAAGACAACTTATGTTTAAAAAATGTTTATTTATCCTTTTTCCTACTTCATCCATCCTGTGTGTTTCTTTTTGAGCCACCCTTTTCTCTCTCCTCCCCCACTCTGTTTCCCCTCACACATAGTGGCAACTAACAAGCCAGCCCTGCCAATTAAACAGCCAACCTTTGACAGCACTTAAGCCCTAAATCAATACATAATTACCAGAGATTTAATTACCCATTCACATTTTGAATACACTGTTCTATTTTCAACAAAGCGACCAATAAGCATGCTTCATGTGCAGGAGCTGGAAAGGAACATTTCAATCTAATTATAGTCACATTAGCCTGGTCATGCAGGTGGGGGCATGATGGGAGTTTGGCAGACTGAGTCCATGATTAAGCACAGGTTAGTTCTTAGCTTAACATATTTTAACTCCACTCATCAAAATCCACAGAGTCATTTTTCACTCTTTATTCACCAAATATTTTGGACGTCATCAGACGGGGTGCACGCTCTGATTTTTAAGTGCAGGTGGTGCTGCCAAAGTGTTTACAGGCATTTAACTCTCAGGCATAAGAGATCAACACAATAAAACATCATGACAGTTTGAAAAGAAGTCTTGGTTGTTTGATTTTCTTATCATTCTTGATTTCAGAGCCAAATCGACTTCTGAGTAAAAAAGTGTAGCATCTGAATAAAACTTCTGAAAGGTATGACATCAGCCAATCAGACAGAGAGCCTGTCTGCCAGGATGTCTTTCCATTTCATTTTTTATCTGCGTGCAGCTGCTTTATGCAGCGACTTTGCCTGGGCTCAGAAAATTGGTATATGATGATGTGAAGATGAGAAGGAAATTGATACTGCAAACACTCACCCTTGTTTTTTTTTTGTTTTTTTTTACTTATCCCAGAAATGTAAAAACAGTGGTAAAGGCTTAAAAAGTTTGCCTAACCTCTGATGGCTAAAGGTGAAGACTGCAGCTGTTTGTGATTTACATCTTTGTACAGACTAGCATCTCATAATGAAGGCAGCAGAAAATAAGACAAGGTTGGAGTCTTTAAAAATAAATACTTTGAAGTATCAAACTGTGGCAAACACCTGTCACCAGATAACACCCATGCATTGTTCTGAATATCACACATAAATACATTTTTTAAAAAGTGTGAACATTACGTTTAACTAGTTGTTAAAACAATGATTTGGTTCACATCCTGTGAAAACTTTATTTTAATGGTTACTGAGACTCTGCACAGCTAGTTATGCATATTTATGTTCTGCAACTTTATCTGGAGCTGGAGCAGGCTGAAATATTTACTCAGTCTGTTCCAGGTATGGTTGCTCTATTTTAAGCTTTTGTTCTGTGTACTGTCTACGATCATTACCACAGCCTTTTGGTATTTTATCCCTGCAGGAGATCAGGCTGTGTGTGTGTGTGTGTGTGTGTGTGTGTGTGTGTGTGTGTGTGTGTGTGTGTGTGTGTGTGCGTGCGTGCGTGCGTGCGTGCGTGCGTGCGTGCGTGCGTGCATGCGTGTGTGTGTGTAAAAAAATAAAAAAATAATGAAATTGCAAAATAGATCTCGATCTCACTGGGTTTTCAAAAAAAAAAA
Source organism: Halichoeres trimaculatus (assembly GCF_033239565.1). Classification (NCBI taxonomy): domain Eukaryota; kingdom Metazoa; phylum Chordata; class Actinopteri; order Labriformes; family Labridae; genus Halichoeres; species Halichoeres trimaculatus. Next base: position 3,740,802 of record NW_027437195.1, on the reverse strand, counting down.
AAAAAAAAAAAACTAGCAGAATGAGAGAAACTCAGTTGTTTTCCAAGATCCAGTGTTAAGTCAAAATAAGTTTCAGTCAGTTGCGATTGCTCTAAGACTGCAAGGGAAGCTCAGCTTCCCCTAAAATGTCCCTAAAAAAGTGGTGATATGTTCTGCTGTGTGTACATTTCATTGACAAAATCTGCGCTAGAATTCCTTCATCTTTTGTTCAGAATCAGCTACCTATCACAGGTAACTGGCTCCACCTCCTTCTCATTCATCCCCGCAGCGTCTCAGCGCTTTAACACAGTTGGACGCTGAGCGTCTTCTGACGTCAGTGGGGAAGGGTAGAGTGGGTTTTTCCACTGTGGAAACTGGACGCTCATTGGATAAACACTGGGCTTTGTCCCGCCCATCGGACGCTCAGCATCTCTGGGGGTCTATGAGGCAGTGGGCTGGCCTGGACACTGGGCTTCTGCATGATGATTGGATGATCTGTCTGAGGCCGGATCCCTTTTTGATTGACAGTGAAATGAGCCAGTCAGAGATCTTGAAGTATAACCCTCCACTGGAGCATCTTCTGAGTTCTACATTTACTTGTTCTGGACTGATCCAGAGGCTTCATCGATCCCAGCGAGATTTTTTTTGTTAAAAACGACGAGCGTTGTGTTTAAATATTCTCTCTCTTTCCACCAATAAGCAGCTACAGCTACAGCTGCAGAGCTTCTCCCCCTGTCACTCTCACTTACAGCCTGTCGTAGTCTCACGTAGCAGCTCCAGCTGCTAACAAGCTGATACGCAGGGTAGAATTTACATTTAAATAAATAAATTACGTTTAAACAAATTTATGATGTAGGTCGGACAAAATAAGCTTCCCCTCCTTGACTGACCAGCAGCTGCCACTGGTTTCAATAGATGATTTACAGTCTACCTCATTTTGGCAATGGACGCAGTGTTTAGCTTCATTCATTCATTCATTCAATAACTTTGCACAATCCACTTTCAACAACTCTAGAATCAGATCTATAGTTGCTTTAAAATTGATAGACATTCTTGTTCTTGTTTTGCACAGTCAAAGGGATGGATGGACGTACTTGTTCTTATTTTTCACAGTTTTTTCATCCATCTATCTATCTATCTATCTATCTATCTATCTATCTATCTATCTATCTATCTATCTATCTATCTATCTATCTATCTATCTATCTATCTATCTATCTATCTATCTAATCAGCCAAGTTCTCATTCTTTAAATGCTAAATTCAAGTTGTTGGCAGCATAAAAATGTCTGGTTGTTCTGTGGTCAGTGGTCAGAAACCACTCAGAAACGATACAACACCATGGAGTCAACTTCTATCAAGTTATGACCATTAGAAAGCAACCGGCGTTTTGGAGCACAGGGTGTCCATGCTCACTGTTGACCCCCAGCTGAACATGTCAGTGAATATCCCCTGATAAGTCAGCCATTCACGTCTGCAACTGGTTATAAATGTGTCTTTTCTATCTAATCACAGGTAACTAGGTTTGAATTCACAGAAATAATTTTAACTGCTGATATTCTAAATCCAGTTTTTACTTTGTGAATTTAATGACAAAGTTGACTGGATAACTGATAAAGTAGTCACAGGCATCGAGTGACGCTTCCCTGGGTACACCCTGGATTTCTCCTCTAAAAACCTCTGTCCACTCAATGTCCATCCAATTTTTTTTTCTCTCCACTCACTGATTTCTCACAAACCTGTGAGTTGTTAACCATCTGTCAAATTGGGGTTATTTAGGTAAAAAGCTTTACTTTTGTTGGTTAACTCCCTCACGTCCCCTCATAAACCATTGTATTCACAGCACTTCTGTTGTCGAGATGTGTGCACTGTTATAACCGTTTACAAACAGTGAACTGATCTATAGCACTATTTTGTGGACTTTCACGTTGAATAATCTCAAATTAAAAAAACAAAATCTGTGCCACAAGGGCTTTAAAAACCAAAGCTAGAATTTGCTTTTCAGCATATGATATTTGATAACTGCTATTTATACTTTAAGTGTGCAACAATATTTCAATAATTTGGAAAATAACTTTTTCTATTTTCTTTATTTAACCAGAAACAATTGGTTCATTTTACCTCTGATGCTCATTTTAACTCTCCATGGTCCATATATGGACCAGATGTTCAAAACCGTATTTACCCTCCATAAGTGTTACACTTCTTTTTCTTCATCCAGACCAATGTTTGGCTTTTTGAGCACATGCTGAATGACTGCAGCAACCAACTCTTAAAACCTGTAGTACTTCTTTATAGACAGTCCATGTGGACAGTTCTTTAAAGTAAGACATGATGTAGGTGACCTTAAACTCAGATCTCATGACATTAAGATAATAAAGTGACTGAGAAGAAGGTATGAAAGGGGGCGTTATTTATTGTTCACTTATTTTGAGATACTTAACAAAAATATTTAAAGATTACATCTCATTTCCACAGTTTGTGTTCAGCTTCTCCACTCTGCAACTTTAAACAATCAAATTAAATCTTTATCAATCAATCTGATTAAACACAGCAACTTCTTCTTTAAAAAAAAAAAAAAAAACACTTTCTGAACTTTGATATTCTTTAACATCAGAGCTGGTTTTGGAGTTGTTTTGTTTTGGTCTGAGCTTTTGCTGCTCTTATATATGAGTCTTTCTTTTTATATCTGTACCTCTGAATGCGTTTGAACTGTTTTCTTCCCTCCGTGTCTGTGTTTTTGTTGTGTGATCTGAAGCATTTTGTAAGCTGAGTTTAAAAAGTGCTTCTTTAAAAAAAGGAAATGATGTTTGTCACTTTGATATATTTTTGCTGTGAACATGTCAGACTATAAATGTGCACATAAAAAAAAGTTTCGAACATCACTGATGATCTGTTGCATTCACCAGGAAAGCATCTCAAAGAAAGTGAAACTTCAAGCCTTTCACAGAAGAAGCTGTTCTCTGTTTGAACTTGTAGTTGTTTTTTTCTTAATTGTTGAGGTTTCTGTAAAATGTTGTGAATGTTCTGGCCTGATCCTGTGCTTACTCTGTCTCAGTTCTCTGCTATACCTTGTCGGTCTGAAGAACACAAGAGTAGATTTGTTTACCTTCAAACATCTTCCCCTCCCCCTCCTCCACAAGTCAGGAGAGCTCTGACAGACCCTCTGGTATAAAAGTCAGTGTCCACTGAGCACACACCTCACAGATGACTGAAGAAGGATGGTAAAATGTGCTATACACTTCCTGTCAGACTGAGAGAATGGAGGTAGTATAGGAAGATTCAGAGACAAAGGCAAACCAAGGTTACACTTACACTTAGAGATAAACTTCTCCTGCAGCTCTGACTGCTGTTACATTCCTTCAGTATTTGCTCGGCTTGGAAGCTGGTTTACATTATAGCAGTATGTAAAAACAAATAAAAATAAATAAATAAAGACGGGGTATTGTGCTTTAATAAGGCATTATTCTGTCCATTTAGTCCTGTTCTAGCTTTACATGATTTACAGTTCAGGGAAAGCTCTGTTTCTCTGACAGGTGTTTCAAAAAAATAAAACAAATACTAAACGCAACACTTTTTTTTTTGCTCCCATTTTTTATGAGATGGACTTAAAGATCTAAAATTAATCCCAGATACACAATATTACCATTTCTCTCAAACATTGTTCACAAATCTGTCTAAATGTCTGATAGTGAGCACTTCTGCTTTGCTGAGATAATCCATCCCACCTCACAGGTGTGCCACATCAAGATGCTCATCAGACACCATGATTATTGAACAGGTGTACCTTATACTGCCCACAATAAAAGGCCACTCTGAGATGTGCATTTTTCTTTTTTTTTTTTTTTTTTTTTGCTTTGTTGGGGGTCTGGGGACCCAGAACCAGTTAGTATCTGGTGTGACCACTATTTGCCTCATGCAGTGCAGCACGTCTTCGCATAGAGTTTATCAGATTGTCAATTGTGGCCTGTGGAATGTTGGTCCACTCCTCTTCAATGGCTGTGCCAAGTTGCTGGATATTAGTGGGAACTGGTACACGCTGTCGTATACGCTGGTCAAGCACATCCCAAACATGCTCAATGGGTGACATGTCCGGTGAGTATGCTGGCCATGCAAGAACTGAGACATTTTCAGCTTCCAAGAATTGTGTACAGATCCTTGCTACATGGGGCCGTGCATTATCTTGCTGAAACATGAGGTGATGTTCATGGATGTATGGCACAACAATGGGCCTCAGGATCTCATCACAGTATCTATGTGCATTCAAAACACCATCAATAAAATGCAACTGTGTTCTTCGTCCATAACAGATGCCTGCCCATACCATAACCCCACCACCACCATGGACCACTGGACCCACAACACTGACATCAGCAAAGCGCTCACCCACACGACGCCACACACGCTGTCTGCCATCTGCCCTGAACAATGTAAACCCAGATTCATTCGTGAAGAGAACGCCTCTCCAACGTGCCAGACTCCATCAAATGTGAGCATTTGCCCACTCAAGTCTGTTACAGCGACGATCTGGAGTCAGGTTAAGACCCAGATGAGGACGATAAGCATGCAGTGCACTAATCATGGTTTCTGATGAGCATCTTGATGTGGCACACCTGTGAGGTGGAATGAATCACCTCAGGAAAGCAGAAGTGCTCACTATCAAACATTTAGACGGATTTGTGAACAGCATTTGACAGAAATAGTAATATTGTTTATCTGGAATGAATTTTAGATCTTTGAGTCCATCTCGTGAAAAATGGGAGCAAAAACAAAAGTTTTGCGTTTATATTTTTGTTGAGTGTATACATCACTCCAAAAATTGAGGGCCTGATCTACCAAGATCCCAAATTACAAGCCCTAAATTGCGTGTGCAAACTAAAAAATTGCATGTGCTATTAGTAGGCATGGTGCAGGTGATCTACAAAGACTGGGTGCGCATCTGATAACAGGAGCAAACCGCCCTCTTTAAATGAGGATTCAACATGTGCTAGCTGCTGTCACCATGGAGAGTTTGGGAGAGCAGATGGACGTCTTATTTTATTATTATTAAAATTATTATTATTATTATTATTATTATTATTATTATTATTATTATTATTATTATTATTATCCTTTCTTAATCTGTTTTTTTTTTCATTTGATAATTTTGTAGATTTACTTATCTTATCAAGGCTGTAAAACTTGAGGTTAGCCACATGTGCATGGAAAGTTGGTGGGCTGTTGATGTTGTAGGAGGTGAAGTAGAGCAGTGGCAGGCTTTATTGACAGATGTGATGAAGATTTAGTTCAACAAAATGTTAGCACATGATTATATTTAGTGTTAACATTACATAAATTCAATAAACTCTGTAAGTAAAGTAAAAATCTGTATTTCAATATGTTTTTTTAAAGCTACAAGGAGCCATTGCAAAGGAGTCAAAGAGCTGCAGGTTTCAGGCCCCTGATATAACACAAACTTTCTCTGTTTGAAAGTTCTCTTTTATATCGACAGTCAGTGGTGTATTTGTCATTCACTCAGAGGGAATCTGAGTGGAGCCAGGTCACAAAAATATTAACTATTTTTTCTTTGGAGGGTCTGATCTCTTCTTTGCTCTCCTACCTGACATATTTTGCAATCCTGCCCCCCCCCAAAAAAAAAAAAAAAAAAAAAAAACATACAAGGCAGCCCATAATATCTTCAAATCACTAAACCAATCAGATGTTAGAAACATTTCTACCAGGTATATTAATTTTTTCAGGTTTGACCACAGCCCATCTGGAATGACAGGGGAGATGGGTTATTTGATCGACTGCTGCAGCCACCAGGGGGAGCAGTTGTGACAACCTCACTTTGAGTTGAGTGAGATGACGTCCATTTTTTTAGTCTGTTGGGGTGACTTTAATTCTGAAAGTTAAATTTAAAAGTAAACATGTTGAACATGGAGTTGTGGAACTCTGCTGTTGCTATGAGACTCCATTATGATGTCACAGAGACTCCATTGTGATGTCACAGTTGGTTCAGGGTCATAAAGAGCTCCTTCAGCCAGACATATCACAGTCTGGTAAGATCTTCAACAGAGATCACAGTCTACGGTCTACAGCCAAGATTACGGTCGACAATCTACTCAGGAGATTCAGATCTAAACCAGTCTTTGAAAGACAAAAATACAAAGAGCAATGAACACAAACACACAGCCAAGAAACCAGGCTACACGTGCCTCCCCTCAAGGAGCAACATCAGCCCAGGTCGAAGAACTCAAGAAAGCCCTGGATGGTGCCAACCAGACCATCCGAAGCCTGAGGCAGGAGCAGGGAGAGAGGGCCAGCAATTGGTCTGACGAAAAGATGAAAATGAGCTACAGGATCCACAACGGGAAATACAGGGTGAACCGTCTGGAGAACCTCATTGACCTCAGGGAAAATGGGTTCAAAGAGGAACTCCAGCAGAAAACCCAGACCATCTCCCAACAAGAGACAGAGATCGCTCAGCTCAAAGCCAGCCTCAGGTACAAGGAGGAGCAGATGGAGGCCGCCCAGCGCCTCAACAAGCAGCAGCTGGAGAATATGTCTGCGCAACTTCAGGCAGAGAGGCAGAAAGTCTCTGAGCTCAGGGACCAGGTTTTCAAGGCGTCTCTGGAGAGCCAGAAGACTGATTCTCTGCACGCAGAGAGCCAGATGAAGCTGGGGAGCCTGAAACTACAGCTTCAGCAGAGGGACAGCACCATCCTGGACCTCAGAAAGGAGAGAGAAGACCTTTCCCAGAAACTCATCCAGACTAAAGCCCAACTCAGGAGGAACGACAACCTGGTCCTCCAGAAACAGGGTCTTTGGGAGGAGAAAGTCAAAGCCCTGCAGGAGCAGTTCTCCAAGGAGATGGAGGAGAAAGTCAAAGCCCTGCAGGAGCAGTTCTCCAAAGACATGGAGGAGAAGCAAAATGAGTGGATCTCTCAAATCAGCAAGGTCCAGGAGGAGAAGGGACACCTGGAGGAGAGGAACCAGGTACTAACTGACACAGTCAAAGAGAAGGAGGAGGAGACCAGGGACATGAAGAGCAGAATCCTTGAGCTCCAAAAAGAAAACAACACACTGTCTGAGCAGAAAAAGACTCTAACCACCAGAGCTGAAGAGGCTGAGGTGGAAAAACAAGAAATGGCCCAGAAAGAAAAGACTCTGACGGCCAGAATCAAGGAGCTGGAGGAGGAGAGGACAGAGCTGAAACTCATCATCACTCAGAAGAAGAGGAGCTTATTTGTGAAGGTCTTCAAAAGGGAGACAGAGGAGGAGAAGACACTGAGGAGACAGCTCAAAGCCAAAAAGAAAGAACTGAAGGAGCTGAAATGCCAAGAGGAGAAGGAGCTGAAGGAGAAGAACAAGAAGGACAAGACCAGTGAAGAGGAAGAGGAGGCTCCTTGTTGTTCAACCAACATCGAGCAGCAGTAGCTCCTTCCTCCTTCCCTTTCCCTTTCCCTTTCCCTTTCTCCTCTCTGTCTCCTCCATCACCTCTCCTATCATCACCCCCATTGGCCCACTCTGAGAAACCTAGTCCAGGCAGATGGCTGTCCACCAAAGCCTGGTTCTTCTTTTCTGTCCCTCAAATAAAAAATAAAATAAAATAAAATAAAAAAAAAAAAGAAATAAAATACTGCTACTACTACGACTACTACTACTACTACTAATACTAACTATGATAATAAATAAATAAATAAATAAATAGATAAATAAATAAATAAATAAAAATCCCCCATATATATCTTTTTGTGTCTGAATCTATGAGTGTAGAAACAAAATAATGGAACTACCACAATATCTAAACATTAAAAATCTAAGCACATTTCTGCCTTAGACACTTCCTTGAAAGTTTGAAAATGTGTCTGGTTTCAACAAAGCTGAGTTCCAAATTGATTGAGGTAATCTGTGTTTCAAAGTGTTTTTAATGTGCTGTAAATTTAATCAACATGGCTTTGGTTAAAAAAAAAAGACATTTTCACAGGTCCACAGGTCGACTCAGTAGTCAGCAGGCATTAAAAACACCTGCAGGAGGTGAGAGCTGGGTCCAATGTAGGGCATACACTCAACCCTCACACTTGGGCCAACCTTGCACACACAAAGCAGCTAGTCGGTGCTGTGTCTGGGCTGACATTGACCATAAATGCCCCGAATGTCAAGAGGTTATTCAGTAACAGTGGTCTTTCAACTGAGCTGCCGACAGGTGAAAAGGGAGGTTCATTTCCTGTGCTCTCTGGAGATCGCAGGAGATGAACACTCATTACACATGGGTGCAGCCTGTGAAAACACAAAGCTCCATTTGAAGAATTGAATCTCAGAAATGGCGTCGTTGGAAAGATGATATGTCTTCACTATTCTATTTCTGACAGTCCAAATTTGTTGACACGTGCCCTTGTTTGTCATTGCACCTCTATGTCCTTCTCGCAACAATGACCACAGCTGTTTGTTCGTAACGCTGTGCCGGTTTGCGCGTGCCTTTCAAACATGATTAGAATGGACACAAAAAGAGCAACACCAAATAGTTCCAGGTTTGATAAATCAATTTGCGGGAACTAAATGATTTCATTTGTGTGTGTTGCTCCCATTTTTATGTCCTGAATTTTAGATGATCTGCATAGATTCTGCATGTTCATGAAGGCAAATGGATTGCACATGCTATTTTGCTGATTTTACAGACACAACCCTTGGTGCAGCCGGTTAACCAGCTTTGCATGTGCTTTAAAGTTTGCACGTGTTTTTCTACATCCAAACCTTTGGTAGATTAGGCCCCTAATGTAGGCAGCTCACAACTCCGAGGAATCATCTTCCTGTCTGCAGTGTGTGTGGTCACAGAAAGTTCACTGCTGGCAATTTACAACAATAGAAGATCAGCTGTCAAGTTTAACTCTTTGATTTCTGTCTTACCTTCAATATGTGTGTGTGTGTGTGTGTGTGTGTGTGTGTGTGTGTGTGTGTGTGTGTGTGTGTGTGTGTGTGTGTCTTGGTGTTGTTTCATTGATTGTTCACCCCGCCCTCATTGTTTCCAGCTGTTACCATTGAGTGTATTCAGTAGGCTATCTGTGCCTCCCTCCTGTGCCAGTTTGTTGTGCCTCATGTCTCCTTCCCGGGCCTCACCTACTCTTGTTCCTAGTGAAATGCGTTCAATATTTTGTTTTGTTATCCTAAAAAATAGTGCTCCAGCTGTTTTTGCTGTGATTTTAAATTGTGCTGTATGTTTGAGAATAAATCTCCTTAGTTTTTTCAACCTTTCCTTGGAAAGTCCTTTCTCTGAGCAATCTCTGACAATCGGACAATCTTGGAGCATTCTACAGCTGTGTTTCATTGTTCAAACACAGCTGGGGATTGCAGATCCTGCAGACTATGTTTCCTGTAAATTTTGCCTTTCCCGCTGCAGTGCTCATTGGTCTGGTTTTGGGTATGTACAGGGGAATGGAAGAGGGTCAGTTCAAACCTCAGAGCTTCATCTGGGGTGTGGCTGTGGTGGCAGAGTGCATCCACCTCCAGCAGAGAAGCTTCCTGTGTGTTCATGGAGAACCATTGAGCACACTGAGCGTTTCCCTATGAAATGAAGACAGCTCCAGGCAGTTTATGTGGAGAGAGGGTGGAGGGGGCAACTCTCTGCAGACATGAGACTGTCACATCCCACCCCACCCGCATAGAGGTGTCTGTGTACACCCAGGTGTGTGGAGTAACTGGACAGTTGCATTGGCATAGAAACTGTGTTCACACGTCCAGTGTAATAGATGGAAAAGTGCCTCATTTATCACCCAAATTTGGCTCGTAAGCTTTTCTAATACCCACCAAAATAAGTTTTCACTTGCATTTGTCTGATTGAAGGGTGTTAATTTAGAGCCCTGTGGAAATCTCAAGCTACTTTTTAATTTTATTTATTTATCTATTTTTTTTAGCAGTTTACACTTAGCAGTGACTCTCATAACAAACACATTTAACTAGTGGAAAACCTGATCTTATGGTGCAAAGTTTAATGAAGAAAAAAAAAAATCTAAAACAAGACAAAAAAAAACTTAAGACCCTTAATCTTGTTGCTAGGCGCCACCCTGTTGGCTATGGCTCCCTTTTGCAGTAGCTCTCTCTTCTTTGTCCATTTCTTGTAATTTTTCTTCTCTTTTTCGTAATTTTTGTATTTGGAGTGGAGTGACTTTGTATGACTCATTGTTGGTCATGGACACCAAACTTTTTGTGTCTTCAGTGATATTTTTACTACTTTTCTCCTGTGTTTGTCTGGAGATCCTACATGTAACCATGACTGCATTGTTTACACCTGAAATCAGCTGTTAGCAGCCTGTAGCATGTCAGTGCTAACTGGTGCAAGGCCTGATGTTTCACCACAAGGTGAAGAGGAGGAGGTGAGGGCGACGTGCTGGTTCTTAGGTGTGAGCTAAGAAGTGACGACGTGGACCTGTCCTTCCATCCATCGTTATTGGGAACATAAGATCTATCTCCAATTAGATGGACGAGCTAGCCGTGCTAACCCAGTAACAAAGGGAATACCAGAAGACAGTGTAGCATCATGCTATTCACAGACATGGCTAACAGAGCTAACAGCAGACACCAACGCCACATTGGAAGAGCTTCACCTGCTGTGAGCAGACAGGATCCAGGAGACAGAGACTGAACAGACTGCTGAAGAAGCTCAGTCCTGGACCCTGTGGAGGTGGAGGCTGGCTGAACTGAACAATGATGGACAAGCTGTCAGCATCTATTTTCTTATGGACCTTTTTGCACTTTCTATACACTTTCTTACTTTTGTTTTCTTGATTGCTGCTGTGACTTCAATTTCATTGTACTTGTTACAATGACAATAAAGTTCTATTCTATTCTATTCTATTCTATTCTATTCTATTCTATTCTATTCTATTCCTTAAACAAGAAAAGACACAAACAGCTAACAAACATGCTAGACGCCTTAAAATGAATACATCATAGGGACTTAAGGCTTTCGTTTTCCCCTGTATGCCTGAGATCACCTCTTCGTCTTTGAGTTTAAGGACCCTTTAGTCAGATAACTTGTGTTTGAACTGTTAGTGAATACATGTGATATGTTTGTGCCCAGGTTCCAGCCTCATCACTCCTTGCAAGTTTGTTTGGACACATTGAGGTGTGATAAGCAAAACATACTTAAAATGCCCTCGCCAACTTGAGAGGCAGATGACTTGATTGGAAGATGGTTGTGACAAGTGAGACGCGTGGTGTGCCATAGCAGCACGGCTCGAGTTTTCTGCCTGAAGTAGCTCACAGGCTTTGCTCCATTTAATGCTGGAGGCTGATACCAAGGGCCAGTCTCAGATATCCAACGCTTTGCTACTCCACGATAATATCAGCTATGTTTTGAATTGTTGGTTATAAAAATAGACATTTTTAATCATGTGAATGACCTTCAAGACAACTCTTCTTTCTTTAACAGTTCTTCATTGGCTGTATGTAAAGTTATCTTTTTTTTTTTTTTTTTTGTAACTTAAGGTCATCCCCCTACAAATGTCTCCAGTGCATGTGAGATGCACGCACAAAGGATAGTTCTGGACATCTCCTACTAAGAGACATAAATTTCCAAGTGTGGCTCTCTCTGCTGTAGAGGCACACGCTGCTGCTGGAAGAGTAGGCCTCACTTCTGACTCTGCAGCAGGTGGTTCAATGCTGTTAGTATCAGGAATTCACTGATCCACTACACATGAAGTACCCACTGAAGACACAGAGGACTCCACAGGCCTTAGCAGACACAGGGATTTCTACAACTCCTGCAGACAAACTGTCTGACTATTTATATATGTGTGGCATGCAATGAATATATTTTTATTTATTTTGTTTAACCTTTATTTAACCAGGAAGGTCCCATTGAGATTAAGAACCTCTTTTTCAAGGGGGTCCTGGCCAAGAGGCAGCAAAGTTATACAGTAAAATTATGGCGATTTACACTCAAAATTAATATTATGAAGAACAGGTACAATTTGAGGAGGCTGTCTCAAGTGCTCTCAGTCTGGGTTTAAATGCATTTATAGAAACAAGATCAGATAATTTCCAGTCTCTTTGCAACATGTTCCATGCAGCAGGAGCAGAGTATATAAACGCCCTTTTACCCTGTTCTGTGCGGGCAAATGGAACTGAAAGCAACAAGAGGTCGTTTGAGCGCAAACCATAGGAATCAACACATCTCTGAGTGATCATGTTGCAAATGTAGGAAGGCAGTAGTCCAAGGATGGCCTTATAAATGAAAGTGTACCAATGTCCAAGCCTCCTGGTGGACAAAGAAGACCATCCCACTCTAGAATACAGTTCACAATGATGGGTCAAAGGTCTACAGTTGGTAATGAACCTCAGAGAGGCATGATACACGGCGTCGATCAGTCGAAGACATTGATCTAAGGCAGTCATATACAATAAATCTCCGTAATCTAAAATCAATAAGAATGTTGCAGTGACAAGGCGCTTTTTTGACTCGAAGGAAAAACAAAATTTGTTTCGAAACAAAAATCCCAATTTCAGTCCGAGTTTCTTAGCTAGATTGTTAATATGGGGCTTGAAGCTGAGGGAGTCATCAAGTAACACACCAAGGTATTTGTAGAGATGAACCTCCTCTATGACTTTACCCTCAAGAGTTAACACTGTGGGGAGAGTTTGAGATATATTCTTTGAGCTTTTGTTTGCGTTTTTAATCAACATTAGTTTGGTCTTATCAGCATTGAGAACTAGTTTTAGCTCTTGAAGAGCATATGACGTGACATAAATCTTATTTGTGTAATTTTTATGAGAAAACTGTGTTAAAGTACTCTCATCTAAATGTACCTTCAACATGAGAAAACCATACAGAATCAAAATTTCCATCATCAGTAAGACAAAGGAGAAGGGGAAAAGAAATAAAGTCATCAATCCCCAAGTCCAAGATGATTGCTTCATAATATAATATGCTACATGTAATGACTGTCCCAGACTCTGGACACTGTGCACAGTCTCCTCAGTATTTAATAATAGAAACATCAAGCAGAAACACGGATAGAACACTTTACATGTAAACATGACATTTTAATTAACTGTGCAGTGAACTGCAGCGTTGATGTCTTGATGTTTCTGTGAGGCTCGGTGCTATTGATCGAAGGAAAAAAAATCATTTGTTATGTCTAAAAATAATCTGTTGATTATGTCTGTCAGTCCTAGAATCGATTTCTCACAGTCTTTGTCTTCACCACCGAGATTTGTTTCCTGTCAAAACATTCCCAACAGAACAGCCGAGTGGATCTGGGAAGTGAATTAATGAGGATTCAGGCCTGATAGCTACACTGCTCAATCTCATAATCAGTGGAACAGACAGAATAGCCTATCAATAACATAATGCAACAAAGCCACTGTTGTGTCATTCTCTCTCTCTCACACACACACACACATACACCAAACACACGGTTTTGTTCCTACAGGCGTTTTTCTGCTTTCTACAAAATGACATGGCTTCAAAAGAGAAAGGGTGCACAATGCATATTTACAAAGTACCGCCCAAAACAATCTTTGAGGCTATGTGTTTTGTAAGCAGCATCGTTTTAAAATGGAATCCATTATCAGCAGAAGTTTCTGCTTTATTCCAGCATCGCAGAGAAGCACACAAGACACAAAGGCACATTTTTGTGGGAAGCAAATGAGGCCACGAGGGAACGTTGAGAAATGTCTCTCTGTAATTCCTGCTTCCTAAAAAGTCTAATGACTCGAACTTTTGCATCAGGCTGTTTGTTGTGTGTGTCAGCTCTATCTGTGTCCATTACAAATCATATTCAGCATCAGAGCTGCTTCCACGTTTCTACAGTCATCCTTTTTTTGTTTGGATGAAGTGAAAGTTGTGCAGTGATCTTGAAAAAGTCCCCCTTCCAGGAATCTGCCTGATCATAATCCACACTTTAAAATGAGATTATTAGCACCAATATTACAGGTTACAGGATATTTCACAATCCTACTTTTTAGATTCCTGATCTAGTCAAGCAAGGACCAGATCAATCTACAGCACATCTTAGTCTCTATGACAAGACCACGTTGGCTGACGAAGATTAGAAGTGAGAAGAGAGATCTGTGTTTTTCTCTGCTGAAAACAATTTCTGTGATTAATTTTGTAGTGATGGTGGACACTGGAGCCTAACTGTCAGACAGAAAAAGGAAAGAAGAGCAGAAGAAAGAGAAACAGGAGAGAGATAGAGCACGAGATAAAGACTAAGACGGGCTAAACTGTTTGTGCTAATGTTGATTCCAACCCACAGTCAGCAGTTATTCTGCAGTGGTCGGTTCAAACTTGAGAGTCTATCAATAAAATGAAGAGTGAGGTTACGTTAGCTCTGATTGGTAGATGACTGGCAGAACATAGCTTACCAGGATTTACTAATGTTACACATTACAGACATGTCACAGAGTACCGGGCTGCTAGCTAAGCTAAATATGAACAGCTACTAAACTATGGTACAAACTACAAATTGACATTTTTTCTTATCGTCACATTTGCCGACAGATAAGTCGGAGCACCGGGCTGCGGTTGTTGAAAACATATCTTTGGCTACTGTGTCATTGCTTGATGTTACGTTTTAAACCTTTGCACTAAGTAACTATACGGATTTACCTTACCTCAGGGTGTAGTATCCAGTAAAAAGTTGACTTGGACAACACAAATTAGTTTCAATCAGATCTTCATATGATTCTAAAACAAACACACATTTCACTAAAAGTAATTTATGACATAGTGCAATGGTCTGTTCAAGATTTAAGATTGCCTTTATTGTCTCAGAGAGAAATTTGCTTTGGGCCTTTTGCCCCTGCTGCAACCACATACAACAACAATACCATGACCATAAGAAAGGACAAAAACAGATAATAACACTCAATAAAATTGTAAAGATTAATATAGATAAGAACCAGCAAAGTGCTGATCCATGCAAAAACAGAGGGATAACTATGCAAAAACAGACCGCTAAGTGGAACTGCAAATACGCTGGTCAATCAATTAAGCTCATGGATTAGTTTGATTGCCATAGGTATAAAATACTTTTTTTAAATCTGTTTAGTTTGCATCTAGGCACTCTGAACCTTCCGCCTGATGGTAGCAGCTCAAACTCACTATTCAGGATATGTGCTGGGTCATGTATTATCCTATTTGCTTTATTCAGTGTGGCCTGTTCGTACATGCTCTGAATGGAGAGGTGACCTTTAGTGCCAATGATGTTCCCAGCAACCCTGATTATTCTTGACAATTTATCTTTATGTTGAACAGACAGGTTTCCAAACCACACTGTGATGCTGTATCTAATTAAACTCTCCAAGACCGCCTTATAAAACATCAACATGAATTTCTGGTCGACACCATGAAGTCTGAGATGGCTTAGGAAGTTCAAACTTGAGAGTCTATCAATAAAATGAAGAGTGAGGTTATGTTAGCTCTGATTGGTAGATGACTGGCAGAACATAACCAGGATTCACTAACGTTACACATTACATACATGTCTTAGAGCACCGAGCTGCTACAATTTGACAGTGTTCACTTGTTGTTAGCCTACAGATACGTCAGTGCAGCGGGCTGCCGATAGCACTACATATAGCCGGCTACTACAACATTCACTTGTTGACACATTTTCAATCCAAAGCACTACGTAACTGTACTGATAAATACCTTACCTCAGCGTGTTGTAACCAGTGAAAAGTTGACTTGAGCAAAGAAAATTTTTCAAAACTTTTTCAGCAAATTTAAATTAAGTCCTTTAATGATCTCACAGATTCTACATTGGGTTTGGTGTCCATAGGGCAAATACATGGAGGTGAAACATCTGCTCCAGTTAGAATGAGAGCGAGCTGAACACGAGGTGAAAAAAAAATAAAGTTTGTCAAAGAAGCAACACAGTCATCCTGTTCCCATGCACTGTAGTGTGATGTTCTTTCGCTTTGTGGCAAAAAGTCTTTTGACCTCCATTGTACCAGTGTTAACAGAAGAAGAAAGTCTTCTTTGTCACTGGTTTTAATGAGTCTTATCTGTTGCCACAATCGGTGACCATGGTTATGACACCAACACAGCTCACACATTCAGCAGCACCACTGAGTCAAACAATCTGCGACCCAAAGCTCTTTCTTTGACAGAAGCAGCTCTGACACGAGACATCTTGTTGCTTATTTCAACTGTGCAAGGCCAAACGCTCCAGAGACTGTGTTTGGAGCTCTGTCTGCTTCTGTCACAGTTTGCTTAGACATCTCTGTTCAATCTGCAGCAGGGAGAAAACACTTTCCCCGTTCAGTGTTCCTGCAAAGAAATGTTAAAATGACACCAATGAACGTTTGCAAATTTCATCTCTTACTCTTCAGATTTCACATTCAAATGAAGTGGTAATAACACACGATGCATTGGAAGAGTAACAAGGTTGGCTAGTCAGTTGCGTTACACTTGTCTTTCTCTTTTGGAAGCTCTGAGGATTAATCCCTATCTTTAGGTAGTTTTCTTCCCTAATCTTGTTTCTATACACTAATAACATGACGCATATAAATGAATTAAGATAAGAAACAGAAGATTTGGGAGCTGCCAATCGTGCTGATCTGTGCCGCACTCCTAAAAAGGATCCCTGCTTGTATCAAACTAAAAGACAGAATCAAATGCATAATTCACTCAGAAAGATTTTTTTTATTATATTAACAGGAGAAATACAGCAGCTGCTGTCGGATGGCAAGTGCTGGTTACCTCAGGAATTTGAATGTGTGGACCCTTTTAATGCACCCCCTGTTAATGATGAGAAGTGCGAGGTCTGTGTTTGCAGGAGTCCAGAATGATTTCCTCTGCTTATGTGGTGTTTAGTGAGAGGTTGTTTTCGGCACACCACACTGACAGGTGTCCAATCATCCCCATCTAAGGCAGCTTGTCTCCACCTTAGATAAACCCAACCACAGTGGTGTCATTGGCAAATCTGGAAAGCTGGGTTGGTGTGCAGTTGTAAGTGTACTGAGAGTACAGGAGTGGACTCAGCAAACATTCTTGTGGCGAGCCAGTGCTGAGTGTGATGGTGGGGGAGTGGTGGGAGCCAAATCTGACGGTTTGAGCTGTAGCAATGGCGTCCTCGCTGGAGTGGTTCGCCCTGTAGGCACTGGGTGTCCAGTGTAGGAGAAGTGTGCTCCTGATGGTTGGCAATCAGCTTTTTAAAGCACTTCATGATCACAGGCATAAGTGCAACACGATAAAGTAATCCATTTAATGATTACTTAAACCATTATGTAAAGTGCATTAGCCGATTCTATGGCTGTTTAGATTGCGACAGATATCATTTGAAGTTAACAAAAGCAAGGGCGGACTGGCGTACGGGGATACTACGGATTTCCTGATGGACCGGTGGGCCGCCGCGGCCGCAACATGAGGGGGGGGGGGGGGTCAGGCTGTGGCACAGTCGCCTGTCAATCACGCTGCCTGAATGGGGGGGGGTCAGTGCCAGACAGCGTAATAGGAGGATTTAAAGATTGCGGTCTGTTGACAGCTGATGCTGTCAGGGGGGGCGGTCTACCCATGTGTCCCGTTGTTGTGGGCTGGGCCGAGTCAAAGTCCTGGACTGTTTTTCAGTCCCAGTCCGCCACTGAACACAAGACATTTGCTGCGTTTGCAAGCCTGTGTCTTACCATAACTACAGTAAAGCAGCCTGCGTTACATTACTAACACTATCATAGAGGCACAATTTTTTCCCCTTTCCCAACATTATCTTTCCCAGGAATCAAGATTTTATCAGGTTTCCCAGGAATCCCGTCTCCTGGGATTAAACCCTACTGTCTGTGGCTGACTTTTTGGGGATCAGGATTGTGGTGGCAGATTTCAGGCAGAAGGGGATGATGGACTGTGACAGGGACAGTTGAAAATTGAGCTGAGGACCCCAGTCAGCTGATAAGCACAGATTTTGAGTTCCCTGGTACTCCAATGATAGATCTTATGAGTATCTAAAGCCAAACAGGAAAACAGGCTCTGACTATTAGGGTCCGAGGCCTGAGCAAAGCAAGAAGGTGTCCTTGGCGGCAGGCCAAGGACACTATTGCATTTTTGTTTCAATTATTTTCTCAGAATTTCAAGAAGAGTCAATCATTTTCTTTAAACAAACTAAATTCTGTTTATCAGTCTTTTTCTGAAGATTGGTCTCGAAAACAAAGGGGTCAGCTTATCATCAGGGTCGTCCTATATTGGGGTCAATACAATTACGCTGTGCACGCACCTCTCAGAGCTTACAGTGACGTGTTTTGGCTCCGTGTATCATGAAACTGAGGTTTATCTCTCATTTTAAAGCTCTTACTCATCTTTGTTTGTTACATGCATGATTTAGTGAAGGACCTGCTTTGTTCACATGTAAATTACAACAATGGACACTTCCAATATGACGGCGGAATGATGAATTATTATGTAAGACTTGTGTGAAAATACAAAATTTTTTGTTGACCTTTGACCTTTAACTACCAAAATCCAACCACTTCATTGTTGATTCTAAGTTGAGAGTTGTGTCACACTTAAAGGTCTAATATTCTGCTCCTTTTCTGCAGTTTAATATGGATCATTGATGTCTTCATGAAATGGTAGTAACATGTTTTGGTCCAAAAAGCCAATAAATCAAGCACAGCAGCATTGTTTCCAGGCTCTCATAGCCCCTCTGTTCAGAACGCTCTGATTTAGTGGGCGTGACCTTCATATGTAAATGAGCCACTGCTGATACCACCTCGCTCTTCAGCGTCACTGAGAGCGGCGCCAGGAGCTCCGAGTGCACAATGTTTAGAAAACAGAGAAGCTTGTTTACTGTAACATTACAGGCTAAAACAACAGGCTAACCGCAGCTAAAGTTAGCATCCTGAAGCTAACACAGAGACAGGGGGGACACTGAGGAAAAGCTCTTACATCTGCTCCACAGCACACAACATTTAAACTACTCACATTTCCAGGGTCCCAGGTTTGTTGGTGGATGGTTGGTGATGCGCCTGGATTCAGGACCAGTCTATTTTCTAGCCCTCTGTTGTACTGTCCAAAGTTGGAAAAGCAGTCGGCCATGAAGTGTCAAGCACACACATGCACAGTTTTACTGAGTGTAGCTGGCACATTTCCTTGATAAATGAACTCTAGCCACTTAGACTTGTCTTCTGCCAAGATGGGAAGCTTGTGCATGGAACTATGTGGCTGTTTACAGCCCAAAACAAAGCAGTGATGGCTCTTCAACTTCGGAATGCTACTCCCCGCTGCAGGAGAGATTTCTCTCCAGATTTGGGGAGAGGAGTGGGCGGGGAGGAGGTCGGGTGGTATCTGCTCCAGTGGACCAATCAGGTCAGACTTGCTCCTGATTGGTCAAAAAAGGGAATCGCTGACGTTGGCAAATCCCCAAAATCCAAACAGCTTGTTCGAGGTCAGGATTTTACATTCACAAGCACTACTAAGTTCAGGTTTTGTCAATAACTGTCACATTTTGTGGGCTTGGAGGAAAGCAAAAGACCCACAAATTTCACTAAAAACTTAATAAAGTAATTTTTGCATAATATGGGACCTTTAAAACAAGAAAAAAAAAAACCTCTCCTGGTGCCACTGAGCTACCTCATCCAGAGGGTTGGGACAGCCTGTGAGGTTGAAGACATAACACCTCCAGCTTTGACGGTTACCATTCTCACCTGACACCTGAAGAAAGTTTTATTGTTTACAAACTTAAAAAAAAAAGCCTCGGTTATGGTTCATTCTACCACTCTGACACTTTGCTTTCTTCTTTCTTGTTTGTATGCTGATAAAGGGCTGTGGTGCTGTCACCAGTGAAATGATTTGAGTTTGATACCTGATTACTGAGGGGACAACACAGCGCGTGTGCAACAATGGGAGAAAGATTCACATCACTTTCATTTATCAGAGCAAACACAAATACACACACACATGCCCTGCTCCTGAATTATTTTGCTGAAGATATATTATTGCTTTGCAGGCAAGGCTCTGCACAAGTTTTGGACCCAAGACACATCCAAAAAAGCATTACAAAAGTATTATTGCTCTGTCAAATTTGATTCTGCTTTACACTATGAGAGTGTCTGCTGCTAGATCTTTAGACTTTAGTGTAAGGGCAGACAATACGTTGTGGTCCATTGGTCTTGTGGAGAGAAATGTGCCACAAAAACTCAAATGCAAAGGTCCAAAAACTGCAAAAAGCTAAAAGAAAATAAAAGTGCATTGACAACTGTGCTGCAAATAAACATTCTGCAAACACACAAAAAAGTAAAAGTAGAAAATTGGAAAAAAAACAAAACAAAAAAACAACATAAATTCTTGAGGCGTTTTCCACAGAAGTGTTCCAGGGTGTGTATTTCTGTCATGGCATTTGTGTCAGACTTTTGTGTGTATCTAACCATGCAGTCACACTTAAAAAACTGGCTGTGCTTAAGCATTCTTTAACCCTAAACCCCAGATTGTTTGGTCAGTGTGACTGAAGTGTGCTTGGTGCTCGAGCATGATTCACTTCTCTGCTTTGTCATACTTCATACATGAAGCTAGCTTCAGCACAGTTAGCTTCATGTATGAGCACAAGCACATGGACATGAGGTATGATCCATGACATATGATCACTGTGACTGCTCCTCTTTACAATCATTTAAAACAATTAGCAGGGTGTTAGAGGGCTGTGTTTCGTGTAAACACACACTTACGATGATGAAGGTGAGCCATGTGTGTGCCTTAAGTCTGGATCATATGTGAGTAGTGTGACCGCTGGCTGAACTCCTCAGCGAGGGAACAGCGCTGTGGAGGGGTAATCATGCTTGAGTATGGCATGGTTTGGATGGCCAGTGGGACTGTGCCTTAAATGTAAATCCCTTGATCACATTTCTACTGGTGAAAATCATTTTGGACGTTACAGGTTGTCAACCCCTGAGCCCCCCCCCCCCCCCCCCCCCCCCCTTTTTTTTTAGCTGTCTTGAAATGTGCCAAGAAAATCAAGTTCTCTGAGTTCAGTGACTTTAGAGAATTCGGTTTCTTTCTTTTTGCAATCAGCATGTGGAACAGGAGTGAAATCAATTCCTTATTTATCTTACAGAAAAAGGGCAATAAGAACCATTCATTAAGTCCACAATGAAGAGCCCACAAATATGCTGTTTTTAACATCAGGAATATTGAAACTGAAAGATTTGAGTTACAGAAACTTGTTGTCTTGTTCAGATCAAAGAGTAAAAAACAACCCGAAAGTTGAAATGAAATAAATGAATAAATGAATAAAATAACTGTTTTAAGCTCTGTTATTGCAGAAATATTGTGTGCTTTTAAAGATGCCTTGAAAGAGAAAGAGAAGAAGAAAAAACAAAAATAAAAACAATGATGAATCACCTAACCATGACTGTAAAGCACAGGTACTTTACTAGTCTTGATTTAAACTGGTATGAATTTGGTGAACTAGTTGTTTGGGAATTAAAACTAATGAGGGACCTTGGTATTGATCTCAAGGTTGCTCTCAGTGTGTGAAATGCTGTTTCCAGAAAAGAGAGGCTGATCTTTGTCAACATTTGTTTGCTATTTTCTGCTGAAAGAAATTCAAACACATTCATCTTTTCATTCCCAGAAATCTTCACAACGATAATTTGTTTGTCCCCGGGAAGTTTCAAGGATTTTTCAGATCCAGCTCAGTTAAAAGAACACCACTGTGGCTGCTTTAATAGCTGTTTGCAAAGATAACACACTTTGATTATCGTTTTACCCTGGGCACTGTGAAGCTCTGAAAATGCTTTTCATTCTGGGGGTAATTATCACTGGAGCAACATCCGGTCCTCAACCAAAAAAATCAGCTCTTTCAACTTCGACTAATGGCTTAATAGTTCCACTCTCAGCAACACAGGGAGATAGCCTGCAGCTAAATGGCGACGACTGGGGCCTGATGTGTTCAAACCATGCCAGCTCATGGGTGTCGGCCAGGATGAAAGGAGAGTTATACTCTAAGTGAGTCTTAAATAATAGTAAAATCACTTGTGATCTAACAGTTTTACAGTGACTCATCATTATGTTAAATGAACAAAGTCACAACTTTAATCGAGGCCATGTGATGTGTTTGGGTTCTTTAATTTTTCATGATCCCGTTAACAAACATAAAGATCTGTTTCATAATGATTTGTATCCACTTCACCTGTGAAAACTTAGACAAATGATTGATTTGCGTTTATGTTTTCTTGTGACCACTTATGTATTCTTACATGCATGTATTTTTAAAGTTATTCATTTATTTATTTATTTTTGTATTACATTTATTTATTTTTTCTTACATTTATTTATTTTTATTCCTAAAATAATTAATTTGTGTATTCTTACATTTATTTATGTATTTACTTATTTTAATCAAGTATTTTTTTCCAGCCATCCAAACAACCATTCATCCACCCACTAATTTTTTCTTCAACCTGTCCATCCATCCATCCATCCATCCATCCATCCATCCATCCATCCATCCATCCATCCATCCATCCATCCATCTTTTAAATGAAAAGACACCCAAAATGAACCATATAAACCATTTGCATTAATGTATTTTTGGATTAAAAGTTTCATCCATCCCCTCATTGATCCATCCATTGGTAATTCATCTATCCAGTCATCCAACCTATCCCAGCTGTTGGTGGGAGAGAAGCAGGATAAATCCTGGGCAGGTCACCAGTCCACCTCAAAGCCACATCAATCTGTAACAGAGAAGAAAAACAGGCAAGTAAATGAATTATTAAATGTATAACAGTCATATTTACACTCACACCTGGTGAAAGTTAAGGTTACCAACCAACCTTACCTTAAACTGTGACAGAAAGCCAGATTAGCTTGATAGAAAACCCATGTAAAAGATACTTAAACCATTAGCCTCCCAGATATCAGTGCTGACTTTAGTGTTACCCGTTGGAAGTATTTGACTTCAGTCTGCCTCAGTGTTTGTTAAATTGCTCCTGACCCTGGGTGATGATCAGTCTAAAAAAACAGACTGAAATCAGAGACGATACAGTTGATCACAGAAATGTTTCGCTTTTCACAACAAGGTTAAAAAATAATTGCTCAGGATCAACAGTGTTGTCTTGTTTCCTCCATGTTCTATCTCACTGTCATTCAAGGTTATGAGAGTAATTTATGGATTGCTCATTATACAAATATTGTAAGCTGCATAACTGTATTGAAGGGCCTCTCGCGAGCAGGAACAGGGACACTTAATTCTATTATGCTGCTGCTGCTCTTGGTGCGGCCAGGGGAAAGAGGATGTGTCATGCATGCACAAAGAACATGTTCTTCCTTATTATTATTGTGTCCGTCCCCTTTGTAATGGGGGTGAAATGAGGTCGGTGAATGTGATAGAAGTGTCCAGTGTGGAGAGCACCACCTCATTTGTCCTTTGGTTATAGCTTTCACAGGCTTGGACCAAAGGTTTCTGGGGCTACATTGAGTTCTTTTCTATTAATCATCTTGTCCTGGGTTTCATTGGAGGATTGAACTGGTTGTGTGTCTGTAGGATGGGGCTCTCTGCTGTTCCCCCAACCCTGTAAAAAATACATGCATGTGAATGCAACAATGCACAAGCAATTATCTTTTTTTTTTTTTTTTTCTAGAATAGCTGTACAAGTCCAAGTGACCACTGTGTCCCATGTGAAATGGCACAGAAAGACACGGTACTGGTGCATCACTTTGTCCCAAACCATTAGCCCTTTCAAAGCTAACCAATTAGTTTTGTTGCCTAAGGCTAACCAGGACTGTTCTGAGAAAGAAATGCTCCAGTTCTGTTTGGAACAAAAGGTTCTGTTGGGCTAGGAAGGGGTCTTGGTCTGGGCTTGAATGATTTCTAAGACCAGGTCTTCAGCATAAACACAGTCCTTTGAAAAAAATCACTGTTTGACTTGGTATTGTCAATTGAAACATTAGTTTTGGCACGATTTACCATTAATTCAGTATATCAGACACATTTTTGATAACATTTTGGTTATTTAGAAATTGAGTTATACACTGGTATGACACATATACCGATGTAAAATGCAGTTTCATGTTATCATGTCATGCTATTTCAGCAAGCAGGTGGCATATGAGGCAACAATAAACTGCTTACTCCATATGTTCAAACCATTCTGGTTACATATTGAGGCAGATTAGCCGAGAAGATCCACTTGCGATGCTTTTCTCCATCAGTGGGTTGTAGTTATACATTAGCCAACAAGACAAATAAACAATGCCTATTTGGCCCTGTTTACATGGCAACATTTACCCCAAAATGCAAAAACCACAGTGGAAAAAAAATATCTTGGTAGATATCTTCCAAAGTAGAGCTGAAGTAGTCATTTAGCCAATTGGCAAATGCCAATTACAAAAGTGGAGCAGCAGATACACAATTTGTTGAAAGACTCGGCAGCACAAGTACAACACAGTAGTCTGTGACGATCAGAACAACAGTACTGTTGTATACACATGTCCAAAGGGGAGTGTGACATCAGCATTTCTTCTTAAAACTCCTGCTGTTGTGGCATTTCTGAAAAAATCCACTCTGGGGGCCATTTTCAAAAGTTTCTGTTCAAGACTGCAACAAGACTTTTGCGCTTCATCCCAAAACCATTGTGGCGTAAACAGCCCCTTTGTAAACATGCAGTATCAACAAAGCCAAACAAAGGAGACACACTCCAAATGAGTGCCAAAAAAAAAAATGAGGGAAAAAATGAAAGTGCTCCAGGCAAAGCTTTTTTTATTAATGAGGAAAAATAGACACTAAGTTTATTGCTGATAAGGAAAAGCAATAGTTTAACATTGGGAAGCCATGTGAAAAGACTTAACCCAGCAGGATCTGAACTAGACGCAGTCACCAGTTGTGGCAAAGACACAGTGAGGATAAAGGAGAAGTGAGACAGATAGAGGATGATTGTTTCTTCTCATCTGGGGACACCTGAGCATTGGTTATATAAAGCTAATGGGACAATATTGGAAACAAGCCTGGCTTCTCAGAGCCTCCCACAGGACACCTGGCTAATCATTCTGCTAGCTGTTCAGCGAAGTAGAGCTTCGTAGTCCGCATGCCCAGGCAAACTGAGTATCATACTGAGTTTGCTGTATTGCTGGTTCAGCAGCTGACTGGGAGAAGTTACACTAAGCAGTGGGATTCTTGCTGGGTTGGGTAACAAGTATCAGCTCTGCAGAGATGGTCTACCTGTCTTTGTTAGAGTCTACAAACTGTGCTGTGACACTTGATGACTCAGAAGGTGAACCCCAATGAGGGGGTGTTAAGAATGCAAGCTGTGCCTCATGGTCCATGAACTATCAATTAAGGGTGGTCCTTCATTAGACTGTGGAAGCCAGATGTTTTTTTCTCTTCTTCTGCTTGAAATTGTAAACTCCCAAATAGAAGATTCATTGTACACAGGGTTAAAACTACTATACTCTCACTTAATTGATTTGTCCTCTGGTTCATCTTTACTCATCTATCAAACTCTGAGGTTGATGGGTTGGTGACTTGTTCCCAGCCTAATCAAACCAAACCATCATCCTCTCTCAGATTAAATTAAGGCTTTCAACCATGTCATATGTCTGAAAAGGTGGGTACCAAATCCAAAATGATCATTATATACATAAAAAACTGAGAACAAACCCCTCTTTCCATTGCTAGGCGCTGCCCAAGTAGCTGCCTGTTGCAGCAGCTCTCTCGTCTTTGTCCGTTTCTTGTAATTTTTTTTTGTCCCTTTTTCGTAATCTTTGTATTTGGAGTGGATCATCACTTTGTGTGGTTCATTGTCGGTCACGGACACCAAACTTTTTGTGGCTTCGGCGATATTTTTTACTACTTTTCTCCTGTGTTTGTCTGGAGATCCCACATGTAACCATGGCTGCATTGTTTACATGCAAAATTAGCTGTTAGCAGCCTGTAGCATGTCAATGCTAACTAGTGTAGGGCTTGATGATTTCCCTTGAGCTGAGGAGGAGGAGGTGAGGATGACGTGCTGGTCCTCGGATGTGAGCTGGGAGGTGACGAGGTAGACCTGTCCTTCCATCCATCGTTGTTGGGAACGTGGGATCTAGCCCCGGGGGATGGATGAGCTAGCTGTGCTAACCCAGCGGCATCGTGCTGTTCACGGTCGTGGCTGACGGAGCTGACATCGGACGCCGGCGCCACATTGGAGGAGCTTCACCTGCTGTGAGCAGACAGGATCCAGGAGACAGAGACTGAACAGACTGCTGGGGAGGCTCAGTCCTGGACCCTGTGGAGGTGGAGACTGGCTGGGCTGGAGAGTGGTGGACGAGTGGTGGACGGGATGTTGTCATCTAATTTCTTATTGACTTTTTTTGCACTTTCTATACTCTTTCTTACTTTTGTTTTCTTAAATGCTGCGGTGACTCCTGAATTTCCCCTCGGGGATAAGTAAAGTATTTTCTATTCTATTTCTATTCTATTCTATTCTATTCTATTCTATTCTATTCTATTCATGTTCTGTTTGTGTACTTCTCTCAGTTAAACATCCAACAGCAGTTAGAGACGAAGATGGATGGGGGACTCACATTAAGAGCCTTAAAGAATATCTGAACCTGAAAGTAGATGACAGAAGGTGGGATGTGGTTTGTAATAACGTCAAATCAATGACAAGGAACAAAGAGCTTCACCTTAAGGGGTTTAGAATGAGTGTGCTTCACTTAGGCAGAACTTCATCCAGTTTCAGGCTGAGCTGGAGACAAGCAAAGTGCTGACAAAGCAAGTCCAGTGAAGGTCACCTCTATTGTTTTGTATAGCTTTGGTTTTGTGACAAAACAGTTTAGTCGACTTACAGAATGCATTTTGGTCAACAGCAGGTGAACTCACTGATGACTCGATCCTGAGGCCATTGCGTTTGACCCTGTGAACTTTGATCAGAATGATAAAAAAAGAAAAAAAATGTAAAACCTGTTGTACAACTCTGGCTGAACATCAGTGGGATGTTCAGATTTTGACCTGTGTCCAGAGCTTGACATCAACACCTGCCAAATACGTGTGAATTCCAGCTGTGGCGGGTAACACCGTCATTCCTACTCGCCACTTTGGTGGGTTGAATTATTTAATTGTAGTTTTCTGAAATGGCCGCTGCAATACCAAACCCATTGCAATACAAGATTAGCACACTACAACTCCCATGAGCACTGATTGCACACAGTGTTTCCTCATTGGTCCATTCGCGAAGTCTCCCACTATCAGACACTCAAACGCGTTCATCTCCAGCCTCTGTCTTGGACACTGTGACAGTTCCGGTGTTAAGCACCTGATAACGTGATTTAAAAGTACACTAGTGTCTTTTTTGCTCTCCATTGTAAAGAGATTGCAGGATTTAAACAAACTAGTGTCAAAACTCCCGTGAGTGAGGACATGTATCGGATGGAGCTCATTTAAGCTCACACTACACCGTTTTCAACCACAACTCTCCCTTTAAGTGGGGGAGGAGGAGAAAAGAGAAGCACACATAGAGAAGAGAAATGGGTCACAGATACGAGGTGCGTACGAACAATATTTAAACCTCCTAATATACAAACACTTATCAAAGTTATATGTAAAAAGTTCACTCTGGAAATACTGTGAACAAACCAAATCATTCTAAATAAATGAAACTTATGGTCCAGTGTGACTTATATCTGTTGTTTTCTTCTTTCTGACACATTTTTTGACTGATACGACTAAAAAAACAAAAAAAATTGTGATTATACTCCGGAGTGACTTATAGTCCAGACAGTACAGTACTCAGTTTATTACTCAAAAAATACTGTTGTAAACAAATATTTAAGCAGTGTATCTAGTTAAATTTTTTTCTGTTTAGTTTTTATCTTTTCAATTAATTTTTAGCCTTCACAACTTTATTTAAATACAATAATAAACTCCTCCTTTTATAGCTTTGTTTCGATAGTCTGCATATTTTCACATTTAATAAGGACAACCGTTTCAGAGCCAAATACCTGTTTTATGTCGTCTTTATTTGAGTGTGCACAGGGGTCATTTACATTTAAAAAGGTTGTAAATCTATTTCAAGTAAACTTTAGCATGTCATCGTCAACTTTAATCACATTTAAGATAACAATCCAACAACAAAATTGTGGCTGGTGAAAATGCTGAGTACCTAGTAACTCTGGGAAACCACTAGCCACAGTGGCTGGTGAGCACAAAAGTTAATGTCAAGCCCTGCCTGTGTCATGTTCAACCTCTAACAAAAAAAAACTAAACAAAAAAAAAAAAGGCAAAAACAACCTTCTGACTTCTTCACAATTCACTTATGAGTAACAGAGCATTTAAACTTGAAGATATAGTCATTTATTTTATATCGGAATAAATATTGGTATCAACTGATACGAAAAAAAAAAGATTGTAGTGAGGATTTTTCTCATATTGCTCAGCCCTACCTCAACCCAAAGTTCATCAAGGCATTGCACAAATGCAGTGGTTGCATTTCTCTTCAACTATAATGGGTAAGACAAAATATTCAGATAGTCTGGTCATTTGCATACTGTACAAACCAAACAATTCCAGGTTAAATGCATCAGGCTCATGGATTAGGAGCTGTTGCATGTAATTTTCAAGGCCAGTTATTCAGAGAGCATAACGTCTGTTGTTAAATCCTCAGCATACAAAAACCTGTCAACACCTCGAAAGCTGCAGGTTTTTCTAAAGATTGAATACAGTAGTAAGATCAAGAGAAGAGGCCATTACCCAAACTGACAATGTGCATTCAAATATACTGTATAAGTAGTCCCACATCGTGCCATGCTAGCAGAACTCATTAAGACGGCTACAAATTAAATAAAGGCTGCAGGGGCTGCAGTGGGAGAAATAAAATGGTCAATTTATATGCAAATCTCAACCTTTTACAGACAAGAGGCAAAAACAAAACCCCCTTTCTCACAAATATTTTCTGCATTACATGTAATGATGTACACTGCATAATTTGCTCGCCTGTGTGGGAGAGTTTCACTGTGTACTCATTACAGCATCTCAAAAATGTCGACCTTTCCCATTTTCAACCCCTCCTCACATGAAAACCGCTTAATAACCTTTCAAACCATTAAACAATATGTATTAAGACAAAACAAGGAGAACTCTGGCTGGCTCTGTGTGATGTTTGCTGCAGTAGCAGAGTAAGACATTCATAGAGCAGTGAAAGCAAGCCAAAGCAGTGCACACAGAGGGAAATGAACTGGAAGGTCAGAGCGAGTCAGTTTCGCAGATGAAAACAGAAAAAGGGACAAAAAAATCAAAGGGCAAGCAACAGAAAGAGGAAAACATCCGAGTCTACTCTTTCCTTTCCAATATTTAGCTGCATTTAAAAGCTTAAGCTCCCTAATTATAGACTATTCACTCTAAAGAATGAAATACACTGTGTTGGCAATTAATAAGCAGCATTTATCTTTTATAACACAGCTCATTATTATGTCTTTACACACTCAAATACACCACCCTCTGCAACTCTGAATCACACTCAGCTCTGTTAGAAATGGTGTTGACGTCTAAACACAGAAGGAACACAGACAGGTCAGTTTACCTTTGGTAAGTTATCTGTGGACTGAACCACAGCAGGATGTTTCTCTGTTTATACTGTTTAGATTGTGTTGATGGAGCCAAATGTGAGCTTTGGATGCTGGGTTGAAAAATATATGAGACACCTGGGAATAACGCTCAAATGAGAGGATCAATGCAAAGGTCAAACCCCGCCTGAAACTCCATGTACCCATGATGGAAAACAAGCAACGCTGAATAGGTGCATCCAGATAGATAAGAATGTATCCACTAATGTGTCCCTATGAAGTACAGTATTGATGAAGGTCAGTTGTAAATGCTTAAAATGAATCTAAATCTAGACTAATCGTCTGATCTAATAAGAAGAAAGCACTTGAGGAAACAGTCAGATGCATCTACAGCAGGGATCAACTCTGGATCGACAGATCACTGTCAAGTTGTTAAGTGTAGCTAACATTAGCATGTACTGTATAATCTCAGATAAAAACACCGCCAATTCATGACGGCCATGATGATATAACCTGTGGGTGTTGACATCTGGGTAGTCAAGCATTGCAGTATCATGGTAGTAGCCATTAACCAGATCTACACCCATGATCAGTGGTGGGTGGCTATACTGTATATCAGACTGTCAATGATGGAAATACTCTCTTGATCAAAATGTCAACACCAGTGAAAAATTGTAAAAATCTACATTTTGCACTGTTGGGTCTTAAAAGGTGAAATCATATGCCAAAGGTTGCTTGATTGATGCAACCTTTTAAAAGACAAAATCTGCTCAAAATGTGGATTCAGTTTGATTTTCTGTCAGGTTTTCTTTCTGTCATGACCTCCTGATGGCAAAAGCTAAAAAGCTTTCTCTCTTTGAACATGGTCGGATTGTTGAGCTGCATCAGCAAGACCTCTCAAAAAACGCCATCCTTGCTTAGGTTGGATGCAGTAAAACAGACATTTTGGTTTTCTTCAAAGATCCTGAGGGTTATGGAACCAAAAAGTCAAGTGGTAAACACCCCCCCCCCCCCCCCCCCCAAAAAAAAAAAAAAATAAAAATAAATAAATAAATAAATAAATAAATAAATAAATAAATAAATAAATAAAAAATCACCTGCACTGAGCTGGAGGATCTGATTAGCCTCCCAAATGGAGTTTGAACTGGAGCTGACTGCTGCCCAATAACCATCAGACGCCATCTGAGAGAGAAGAGCTTTAAGAACAAAACACATCTTCAAAGACCTCGTCTCCTTCAACGCTACAAACTCACCGTTTGGACTTTTTCAGAGAGCAGCAAACATGGGACACTGAAAGGTGAAGAAAGTTTGATTCTCTGAGGAGAAAAAACTGAACCTTGACGTCCTGATGGCTTCAACGTTACTGACATGACCAGGAGATCCCACTGGAGATGTTTTCACGGCGGCACAGTGGAGGGGGCGCCATCATGATCTGGGGCTTTTTCCTTCAATGGACCAATGGAGCTTCAGGTTGGTCAGGGGCGTCAAACGGCGGCTGGCTCTGTGGAGATGTTGCAGGGGGCCTCCTTCATGACCGAGGGCCCTGGTCTGTGTGGGAATGACTGGGTTTCTGGACTTCTTCCAGAGGAATCAGCTCACTCTTTGGACCATCCTGATGTTCCCCTGATCTAAATCACTCTGACAACATTTGGGGATGGATGGAGAGGGACGTTTACAGAAATGGACATCAGGTCCAGACAGTGAATGATCCTCCATGAAGACGTCTTCACCACTTGGAGCAATGCGCACACATCCTCCTGGAAACACTCACATCAACCAACAAGAGATCAGCAAGAACAATGGAGCTCCTCGTAACCGAGTCCTTTTTCAAACTGTTTTTTCTATTTTAGGGGGCTTTTTTTTTTTTTTTTTAGCTTTTTTTTTATGTATCCATTTTTGTCTCACTTTAATTTCTTCCATTTGCTTTTTGAAACTCTACTTAGAACCCTTTTGAGATCCAACACGGCAGTATGCAAATTTGTGCAATTTCAACTGGTCTTGAAATTCTGATCAGGTGTGTATTAGTGTTCTGATGAACTGACCCAGGTAAGCTGTCCAGGGTATTGGAATTGAACCATTTTGATGATACTCTGAGAGAGTTTAAACTTGATTTTCTCTTAACTGTGAATAATGTCTAAAACTCACAGACTGGATACACTGCTGAACCAGACAGTCAGGGTCAGTGCTTTTTGTTCATGCACCTTGGGATGTTGTTCACTTTACTCTGTTTTTCTTTTTTGGCTTGCATTATTCTGAGCTGACCAGACTACACAAACAATATCTAAGTGTTTTCCTTGATGACATTTAAATGATCAGAAAATGTTTATTTAGTATAAAAAAAGGGAATATCAATAGACTTGGCATATGAGTCAGCATTTATTTATTTTCTTGTCTTCTAAAGGTAAGCTGCAACCTACACACCAGGGCAAACAATTTAGAATAGAAAATATTAGAACATATTTTATTTATCCTCAAGGGGAAATTCAGGAGGAGTCACAGCAGCCATCAATAAAACAAAAGTCAGAAAGTGTATAGAAAGTGCAAAACGGTCCATAAGAAAATAGATGATGACAGCTTGTCCATCATTGTCCAGTTCAGCCAGCCTCCACCTCCACAGGGTCCAGGACTGAGCTTCTTCAGCAGTCTGTTCAGTCTCTGTCTCCTGGATCCTGTCTGCTTACAGCAGGTGAAGCTCTTCCAGTGTGGCGTTGGGGTCTGGTGTTAGCTCTGTTAGCCATGTCTGTGAATAGCATGATGCTACTCTGCCCTCTGGTATTCCCTCTGTTGCTGTGTTAGCACAGCTAGCTTGCCCTTCTTATTGGAGATAGATCTTATGTTCCTAATAACGATGGATGAAAGGACAGGTCCATGTCGTCACTTCTTAGCTCACACCTGAGAACCAGCACGTCATCCTCACTTCTTTCTCCTCACCTTGTGGGGAAACATCAGGCCTTGCACCAGTTAGCATTGACATGCTACAGGCTGCTAACAGCTGAGTTCACATGTAACCAATGCAGCCATGGTTACATGTAGGATCTTCAAACACAGGAGCAAAAATAGTAAAACTATCACTGAAGACAAAACCAGTTTGGTGTCCATGACCAGCAAATGAGCCATACGAAGTAATGATCCACTCCAAATACAAAAGTGATGAAAACTGAGTTGAAATTTGACAAGACATGGACAAGGAAAAGAGAGCTGCTGTAACAGGCAGCCACAACCAACAGGGCAGTGCCTTGCAACACCAGTGCACAGCAAATAAATGATGGTGTGCTTATTCAACTGAGCAACAACATAATGAAAGCAGAGCCATAAGAGAAGATAAGAGGTCAGTTATCCCAACAGACACAGAAAAGTTGTGGAAATAAGTAAATGTTTGTTTTCTTTTTTAACTTCAACAGTGCAAAGTCCAGCTATAATGCCAACATTATGAGATGACTGATTCAAAAAGCTAAATATCAGCTAAAATATAAGTACTACAAGGTGAGACCCCTTCAAAGCTTTGGTCTGTTTTTGAATAACTGACCTCTCAACTTCCGTTGTGTTGTCGCTTTTGCAAATTGTCTGGCACCTATCCCTGCATGTTGGTTGCAGAGAGTAGGTCCATGCTCAGGTAAAATGAAATCTAGCATTTTTATTCAGGTCTAAAAATGTAAAGCTATGGGGAAGTGTAAAGAAGTGTACAGTTCTTTGAGCATTAGCTTGATGCTAAGTGTACTTCAACATAAGTCTTCACGTAGGAAAAAAAGCTGAAACTCTTTTCCAACCCCCCAAAACTAAGTGTGGCAGATTATACAGTGAACTGTTCATCTTACACCAGCTTTCACCACTTTTTCAATCCCATCTATGCTAAGTACCATTCTCATGGTGAGATTTTCAGCCTTTACTTTTCGTGGAACAACCTAAATCAGACGCAGATATCATGGCAATGAAGAAAGATGATCCTTTAACAGTGGATAATTTCTCCAAACTGGATCAATTGAAGGAATACTTGTCAGTTTGACTGCATTAGCACATAATGATCACTAAAACGCAACACAACAAAGATTATAAATGGCAACACGTTTCTTCAAACCACCAACTAGAGTTGAGTAATTGGACAATCAGCCTGCAGCACTGACCTTTTCTTGCTCTGTGTGTCTGCATTTTGTGTTTGTGGCATGAATTGTGTGCCTGGCAGCCTTCATTGCTTGTTACGGGATAACTCTGTCTCTTATACAAAAGGAGGCTGCTGCTGGTGAATTGTGCGAAGCCAGATGTCAGCATTGCACATTAGCACAAAAACACATTTTATTTCCTCGGTTAAGCACATTTTTTGTCCCTTTATAACACCAAACCATTGCAAGATGAGAATGAAATGAGCTGTGCTTGTAAAGAACTCCATATTCTACATTTATTGACTGTTACACAATCTGGGTTGGTGCTTGGTTAAGATGTCAGGCTTCTTTGCTTCAATGTGAAATTCTCAAAACATGGTTTTACTCAAGAAGCAAGACTATACAAGCAAGCTTTACCTCCCCCGATGACCTG
Organism: Halichoeres trimaculatus; assembly: GCF_033239565.1. Lineage (NCBI taxonomy): Eukaryota > Metazoa > Chordata > Actinopteri > Labriformes > Labridae > Halichoeres > Halichoeres trimaculatus. The sequence continues at coordinate 3,706,845 of NW_027437195.1, read as the reverse complement.
ATCCAATTTTTCAATGTTTACTGCCTGTACGATGTTCAAATAAAACAGCAGGAGAGCGCTCTAAACTCCCCAGTGTGCTAGAAACAGCTCGGATGAATGTTTAATCCCTCTCATTCTTGCCTGGAAAGTCAAGGAAAACTCTGGAACCTGGTAATCCTGTTTTCCCTTTCCCCTCTTTTCCATCCTCCCCATGTTACCAAAAAGGCTTTGTGTCATTTTTATTCTCCAGTCACACTCCGCATGCTTACAGTTGGAAAAGTGGACTCTTTTTTTTTTTTACATGACCCTCAAATGACTTTGTTATATTGTTGACTTTTAAGAAGATATTTCCATTTCTCTACACCTCTCTTTTCTATAGAGAAATAAAGGTGACAATGTTGAGGAAGTGCATTCCAGGTAGATGAATGGATGGTGTGTTATGTGAGGAAAGCTTACAGATAAGGACAAAACTGTGGAAGGTGAAATGTCAGTGGTGAGAAAATACAGCACCCTGAGGCTGGCATAGCTTTCACATTCACAGAGCAATGGTATAAAATGCCTTTGGTCCATTATACTCCCCTGCTTCCCTCAGAGCCCAGCAGGCCCCTGGGACATGCCCTCAAAGACCAGGCAGGGGACAGCATCCACCACTCCTGTAGCAGATATTTTGTCCTCACACAGGCCTTGATTCAAGATCCAAAGCATCTCAACAGGCCAGAAAATCCTAATGGATATCCTACAGTGTTTAACAAGCCCTGGCAAAGGCATGGAGGGCTGGTGTGCTAGAACACAGGACCATTCTTCCTTGGCGAACCAGAAAAAGAAAAATCACAGGAGCTTATTCAATGCACGGGGGTGGCACTTTATGTTAGAGCCAGTTGTTGTCTGCATTTCTATAGACCACAATCTGCGACTTTAAAAGTGCATACAATACTTTAAAGTGAAAAATGAAACATTATGACTTGTTTTAATTTGTAGGTGAAGAATAACCTGCAATCAAGTGTTAGAATCCTGCTTTTGATTGTGTTCCTTCCTGTTTTCATTTGGTGGTTTATGGTTTTAACCTCTTCACTGTTCACTGTATTAAATGCCAGGACAGCGGTTCTCTTATAACTAGTCTAGAAACCAGATTTCAAACACATGCAGATAATGGTTTGGAAAAATGGGAAATGGACTGTTTAAATAGCACTTTCAGAAACAGAATTGAAATACTTTATTAGCCACGTTTACATGAGGAGTTTTTCGTCTTCCCGAATGGAATCTTTCTGAATGACTTTTCCGAAAACAATAGTATACATAGAAAGCAATATTCCAATCTCTGGTCTACATGCGCCGCTGTAATTAAATAGAATACTCAATGGGGCATGTGCAGAAAAACGTAAACATCATGTGATTTATCAAAGACGGAGGACAACTGTTTTTTTTTTTTTTTGTTTGTTTTTTTGTTTTTGTTTTATCACGGTCATGAAATTACGCTCAGTTCTTCAAAGTTTGGATCAAAAGCAAACTTTCCTCCAGTGCTGACTGCTCACCGCCATTTTTAAAATCGCGGAACATCTCTAGTTGCATCTTATGTCATATCTGAGCATGTGCTGAAAGAACACACCCTGACAACTTTTGGTTTGAGTGGACACGTGATACCTCAATCGGTGTGGGGAAAGGAATATTCCAACCCTGTGAAACCGATTAAATGTCCATTCGGATTGGCATTTTTCTTTCAGAATGAGGTGTATACAAAGGTTAAATTCTTTCCGTTTGAGCAAATAAACCGAATGCAAGCGAAATATTTGGGTCCATGTATACGTGGCTAGTGATCCCAGAGGGGAAATGTCATTTCAGTTACAGCCCTTCCAAGACAAAAATAAAAAATAAAACAAACTCAGACATAGGAAAACAGACAGGATTTGAGATGAACCTAGGAGCTGCCAGCGCCCCTTTGCAATAAGTATGAAATAACAACACTGGGATAAGAGAGGGGGAAAAAAAAAATCAATTTCAGACTATTCCCCAGCAGAGGGCAGAGTGTGAGATCAAGAAAAAGAAACATCAGCATAAAAGCACATGATTACAACACACAAAAACTCAAAGACTTGTTCAAATGTCACTGCTCAGCCATGGAGGGACGCACATGCAGCCTCACTCCGGCACTAGCGCATCAACCCTCTGCAGCTGAACTGTAACGGAGCCAAAGAAGGTGTTGTGTCCAAGGTTGTGTGTGCCATGTGAGTTCATGTGTGTGTATGTGTAAGCCCATGGACTTAACCCTCACCCAGACTCAACAATGTTCATGCCGTCTGATGGTGTCCGTGGAGACGACCTCGAAGAGTTCTGATCCAGAGACAAGTTCACAGGAAAAAGGTGTGTGGGGGTAGAGCATCTGTCTGCATTTCATCCAGGAGAGTAGAGTGTTGTCAGCCTACCAAGGCTGACACGGAGGAGCCGAAAGAGAGATAAAAATTGTTTGGGTCAGGCAGACTGCAAAATTTTACTTCTGGTTTTGCAGTTTTGCTGGTCATCTCTGTGGCGATCCTAATGACCTAATTTGGTGGCCCATTACAGCCGAGCCAGCCATCCTGTCCTGCCTGCGATGAAGTTGGCATAACACTTGAGTCTGAGTGTTGACAGCCTTGCACAATCCCTTGTTGATTCCCAAAACAGTAGCCTGCGTCTTCTGAAGTTAGGGATAAATCAGGAAACCGCCAGCTCCAAACAGCAGAAAGCCTGTCATCATGAATCCGAATATGTAGACATCTTTGACATCCTCAATGGAAAGGTTCAACAGGCATCTTGCAAGTACCCCAGGAGCCGATCGTATACCCGGGTGGGCTCCCCTTTGCCCAGTTTCCTCATTGAGAAAATTTGATCAATTGCGTTGAGAGACCAGCTGATCAAATCCATGATTTTAGGTTTTGGATAGAATACAAAGAGAGGCTCTGATTGTTTAGACAGAGACAGACTAAGAGCAATCAGGGCACATAGGGAGGAGGGAGCTAGGAGAAAAGCGTCCGCCTTTGTTGAGAGCAGAAGAGAATCTCTAATCATCCAGTCAGCAGAAACTGCTTTGTAAAGTCCATCAGTATTTACCAATATCAACGCACTGGCGAGTGTACAGGGTATGACTTGCCCAAGGACACTTTGCCATGTGGGCCACATGACCCCTTTCACACCTGAAACTTTCCCATTGAACCAGACAACGAGTTTTAAAGCGACCACATTGTCTGCAATGTGTGTTGACACCATGGTCTCGTTTGACTGAGCAACTTTCAAGGGTTTAAAGTGTGGAGGCTCACTTTTTTAGAACTCTTGCACTTTTTCAGCTTACATCAGGCCTTGTGTGTTTCACAAATGATCGTTCCTATGCAGTTTTGCTTCTTTGCTGTTCGGAGATTTCTCTTTCATTCTTTAAAGACCAACAGATGGCTATGGCTACAAGATGGGATGCTAAAATTTTACAACAATGTCAAGATCATCAGGGGCTTCGAGACGGAATGAGTCATATTTGACTGACCTGTGCCTTTTTGTAATATGTATTCCCCTATAGTTTAATAACCAGGACAAACAGTACTTAATGTTTTTTTGTAATTTCCTAGTACTATTAGTTAATTTCCTTGACACTTTACTGGTTTCATGGTAAGACAAAAAAGAAATGACCTTTGTGAACATACACAACTTCTTGTATACAAAATGTCTTATTTGTGTGCCCCTTTTTCAAAGAATCTTTCATTCAGCAAGTCTGTGGACCTGAAAGATCCCCCAGGTCCTCTGGCAAAATTAATTCTATATTGAATGATGGAGATTACTTCTATTTTCAATCACGATAAAAGCCTCTTTCAATGCAGTTAGTTTTCATAACCCAGTGGGAAAATGGCTTCATTCAAACCCAAATCTGCATCCAACAGCCTGTTTTCATCAGATCCTTTCTGCCTGCTAAGTGCCTTCATCTTTCCCACTCCAGCCTCTAGCTTTTGGCTTTCAGTGAAGAAAGGAGCTGTGGACTGTAAGCCCAAGGCTGAAAGGTATCACTTATTGCATTACTGATATAATCAGAGGGTAACCCATTTCAGACTCAACAATGTTCCTCTGGAAATGCACCAAAAACCTTTCAACAGTTTTCTCTGGATGAAAGGTTGTTCTTTTGAACAGGCAGGGAAAGTGATTTAATGCGTAGAAGTGGTGCTGACTTTAAGAGGAACACTTACTTCAACAGAATATGACTCAACTTTAGAAAGAAAAGATCTTCACTCTTATTTTTCTCCCCATTGAGGTTTACTCTAACACAGAGCCTCACAATCAATTGGCTAAAAGGATAATCAGCTCGTATAATGACCTTTGGATGTCTTTGAGGAGAGAATTAAGATGCTGTGAAGTCCTTGAGAAGAAGCTTCATTAAATTCACTACAATGACACAGTGCCCCGCCAGACGTCTGAACACCTTCCTGCACTGAGCTTAATTGCAGGATAATGATGTGTCAGACTAATTTAAAAGAAATGAAAAGGGTTTGTATTTTTATTTATTTATTTTTATATGATTTTGAGCCTTTTTAATGAATGCATCATCAGTGATTCTTTAAAATCATTAAAAAAAAACAAAAGCACTTCAAAATGTAATACCTATATTTCCCGGCTTCACGGGGCCAAAGCCATATTTCTCATACTAACACCGTCTCTCCCACCGGACCTTCAGGTCAGGCTCCTCAGCTCAGGATTTTTACAGATGAAGAACAGGAATTCAGACATTAACACAGCAATGAAACACCCTGTTGGCTTTCAGAATAAAAAACTCAATGGTGACACAACATCATATTTTGCTTAAAGGAAGGGTCTGTTAAATTTTTCTTATAAAAAAAAATAAAAGGCAACTATTACAGGAATAATCCTGCTCAATCAGTTGATGATCTTCAGTGGAAGGAGCTAATCAGATGAAAAAACAAAACAAAAACAAAAACAAAGTGAAAGGAAACTTCAAACAGATGAAACTGTTTTCCAAAACATGGCTGACGCTTGGCTTGACTTCCACTCACTTTTGGGGAACTTTGAAAGCAGCACAGGATGAAGAGCAATGCAAGTTGGTATGTGTCAGATACCCGTGATTAGCTTGTGCTAACATGCTAAGTCAGGTGCAGAGCTCTCCATTCTCTCCCACATAGAAATGCGATGCTACAGGTGGTTAATGGGCTAGTGAGTGAGTTCACATAGTCATTGTCATAGGCAGTGGGTGTGTGCTGCTGCTGGCACTGAGCCAAAGAGGAGGAGCCCAGTTTGAATGCTGTTTACCAGCAAGTTTACTCCTGCAGACCCAACCTTTAACGTGTCATTCATCTAAAATCAAACATTTTATGTTTACTTAACTATTTTCCATTTAATAGTGCACTAAATATTACTTAGGCATTGGAAAATGCCAGACTGTGCATTATGTGACCAAAGAGAACAGAAAATAAATATGGAAGAGGAATGATCATGTCAGCTGGTTGTGCTAGCAAAAAAAAGGCACCTGTTATTTTCCCATGTTTTTGACTTGCGAACGTACCCACAAGCTTGTTGGTGATGGTAGTTGAAGGCCATGCTTCCTGAGAGCATTAAAAACAAACATGTTTGATGTTGATGTTCATGGGTCGAGGAGGCTCTAACTAGAACAGGTACATCAAAACAGCTGTAATGACACAATTGAGGATTAATTTTGACAAAGGGTTAGTTACAATCAGCCCATGTCTCAACCACTGATCACTAAGTGTTGCAAATTGGGTCCTTTATGGGGCCTAAATCATTGAGTTTGACCACTCTCAATCATTTAAAAGAAAATGTATTATTTCTGCATTTCAAAGATTTATTTAGTTATTTATTTTGACTTCAATGCAACTAGTTTGAGCATTCTGAGCATTCTGAGGGGAGCATGAACTCCAGTCCTTCATTTTTTTAATGTTTTTTTTTCTTCCCCCAGCAAATGACTATTTAAAAAAATTAACGTCATCTCACTCGGCTCAAGGTGAGGTCACCACAGAAATGTCTCCCCCTGGTGGCTGGCTGAAGTATAGAAGGATTATCAGTCTAAGTCATCATTAAGATATGCACGCATCATGACCGCAAAAGCAGCGTTTAGCTCCATTCTTTCAGACTAGTTACCGTTTTTTAAACACTAAATTCAACCTGTTATCAGCATAATAATGTACAGTTGTCCTGTGGTCAGTTTGTAGAAACGATACTACAACAGAGGCAACGTCTATCAAGTTTGGACCGTCACAGATCAACCAGTGTTTTGGAGGTAATACACAAAAAATTGTTGGGTCATTTTTTCAACCCAACTGCTGGGTTGAGACTGTTGGTTAGTTTAATGGGGTTGTTTTCATTAAATTGGGTAATCTAAATACCCAGATTGCTGGGTAATTGTAGTTGGCAGTTGAGTTATTAGCTGTTGGGTTGTAGTTTTCATTATATTGTGTTGGGTTATTTTGGACTACCCAACATGTTTGGTTGATGCTCGCGCATGCTTGACCAACAGCTACAGCTACCCCCAGTTTACCCCCACTCATTCAACCTTAAACCTGTTGACTCCTGGTTTGACTCGAGGTCATGACTTCCTGTCCCACTCGATCTTCCCTACGCTGACTAGCCACAGAGACAGACTGCAGCGGTGCAGATCCAGTGTAACTTTGCTCGAATGGAAACTTATCTGTTGCCATGACGGAGCGGAGATGGACTGGAGACACATCTGGTGTATTTAAGTCATCATAGTTCCTTCTGCGCAGACTTTTGCTGCACAATGGCTGCACCTGTGAGGGGGGTATTTTGGCTCCAAAACTGTACAATGGTAAATGGCAAAGCCAGGCTGTCCACTCTATATACAGTCAATGACTCTAGACTCTATGTACATGTCTAAAAATCCACAGTCATTCTTGTTATTCACCATGAGCTTCTTTTTGGCTTTGTTTTTACTCTCTGTGGTGTGTTGTGACACCTCAAGTCAGGAGACCTTACAGAAACTTCCTTGTCTTCACAACAACAGCCGCGGTGGGGTGTCCCTCATTAGTCTGCATCCAGAGACATTTGGTGAACTTGGTGCCGAGCGTGAGATGACCCATATTCCTGTCCTGTTATCTCTGATTGCTGCGCTGTGGCGGAGGCTTGATTAAGTGTTTCCAGCCAGCGTGCCGCTCTTGAAGTGTGGTGCGAAAGAGTGAAGGCGAACATTTGACTTTCAAATGAGCTTGGCAGAGCTAAACTTGGAAACCACATATAGAGGGACTATTCTTGAACACTGGCAGCAGAATAGATGGAGAGGTTGAAAGGAGCGACGGAGCTGTGAAACAAGAGAACAACCACGAGAGAGAGCTGCGCATCGTCTCCCGAAACTTTCCTGTGCGAGTAAACACACGAGCGGAAGTCTCGTTCTGTCAAATAAAGTTATCGCAGGGGAGAAATAAACTGGTGCTGAATCTGTTTTAATCTAATGTGTGTCATTGGATTTTCTGCTGGTGCTGTTCTATTTGTGGTCACTGCGAAGAGGAATGCTGAAGTTATGTGCAGGAAAGTGTGACGGCCAGACGACAGCGAGTGTGAGCCAATGCAGGAATGTTGAAAATGAAACAATTTACAGGTGGACAAAAAGTCAAACAGGAGCTTTGTTGAGCGTTCTGGGGTTTCGGTGACAAATTAACCTCAGCGTTGTCAAACCCTGAGAACCTGTAATGACTGAGAGCTCAAAACAAGCAATCATCAAATCCTATTTTCAGACATTCAGGGGGGATTAACATTCATACAGTGCGGCTGATTAATGCGTCACACTGTTAAATGAAGAGTATGCAATAGGTGTCAGGTGCTGTGTGCAAAAGAACATCACATACTCTTAGCTTGAGCAGTGCTCAGGCCACAGCAGAAGATAAATTTATCCTTTTATTGTTGTATGACAGTAAAAAGAGTTCAGCTGTAATCCCCAGTAGTTATCGTACAGCCATCACCCCACATCAGGACCTCATAACAGACTGTTAATAAAAGGAACAGGAAAATCCTCGTCCTCCTCCTCCTCTGTGAATACGTGGAGAGATACTTATCACTGCAGCACATCATCAACTCAACATGTCTCTCTCTCGCTAGAATCCAATTTGCAGATGTTTTTCCATGTGTCAAGCTGATGGAACAAACACCATCAAGGAAGCGGTGCTGCAAAGGGAAAACAGACATGTTTTAATATGTAACTAATACCACACACACAGACACAGAGGTCTGGCTTAATTGGTGCTGGTTTGTTTACACTGAGGGGAAAACAAGTTACAGCAGAGTAATCCAGGAGAAGGTTGCAGACATACAGACACTAATGCAACATATTTCCATTCATCTGGTGTCCAACTCTGAGGAGTCTTTGTGAACTGTAGCCTCAGTTTCCTGCTCTTAGAGGACAGAAGTGTCACCCGGTGTGGTCTCCTGCAGACCTTTGAGTTACTCTCGTCTCTCTATCATCTCAAACCATTCTGTCCAGTCTACCCCTTTCAACCAAACTGGTGCTGGTGCTAGTTCCAGGCCAATGCCTGACTAAGCACTGAGTCTTTGTTTCCACTGATGGAGAACTGTCTCCAGGTGCTCAGAACTGGTGCTTAGCAAGCACAAACTCTTCCCTGGGCCATAGCAAAGCACCACCTACACCAGGGACTGGGGACAGGGCTACCGTGACCAATGATCTGTGGTGAAAAACAGACATTCCTAAATGGAAAGTTGCCGAGCAAGTCGTCTGTTGGGTTGGCATTTCCTCTTCATGAATTTAAATACAGCCAAAATTGAAGCAGCAGTGCATTGTCTCTCATAGATCAGGTCTATACCTTGTTCTTGCGTTCAGATTTCTCCCCTGCTCTCTCTATCCTGCAAACCAGAGTCCCACCCTGAGGTGTTCACACCACACACACACACACACACACACATACAGACACACATACACACACACACACACACACACACACACACACACACACACACACACACACACAAACAGATGAGCACGCTCCATGTAGCAGATATTCAGGAAGAATGTCACAACCACCACAAGAAACACGGATAAAAAAAAAAAAAAGAAGTATTTTTTAGCACTGAAAAGAGGGAATTCAGGCAATTCATTCAATCAATTCAGTTCTTTGAAAAAAGAGAAGCAGTTAGACTAAAACAACTGTCACTTAATCAATTAAATTAAATCAAAAGGTTTCCCATTTAACTGAAAATGAATCAATTGTTCCCCTGCTCATCCCGAGCATAGTGGTAATCCAAAGTAAATGCCAGCCAAACTAAGGCTTCAACACAGTATTTTCCAACTCAAAATTATATAAAAATCCCAACCAAACGAAATTAACCCTCCTGTATTTTTTTAAGTTCTTTTTAATTGTCTTTTACACAGTTCTTTGTCCTTGTGGCTTCAATGGAAAATGTAAATCCACCAGGAAAAAAAGCCCAAAAAATAAAAATTCTTAATCAATGACAAAAAAAAAAAAAAAAAAAAAAACAAACAAAAAAACCCCTCTGGTATACCAAAGAAAAACAGATGGCAAATGAAAGATGACCTCACCAACTCCTGGGAACTTAAACCCAAGGCAGCTCCTGGCGCACCTCCTGGCGTGTCTGTGACACACTCGTTAACTACACTCTGTTTTATATATTTTAACGTTTTATTGCCTCTTTTTCTGGACTGCTTGTCACTTTTCTTTATTCCAGGCCCTTACTTTCCAGGCACACCTGCTCTATTTTCTTTTTTACAGGGAGTGATTAACATAAAGAAACCCTACCATTCATTACACTCATTTATCTTTCACTAGTTTCATTCATTGTAATACTTCACTCACACACAATTAATTTTTCCTATTGGTGACACTGTCACAAGCTGATATGACTAGATGAACTTAGTTGCTGCAATGTGATTGGCTGATTAGATATTTGTGTTAACGAGCAGTTGATCAGCTCATCCTAATAACATGGCAGGTGAATATGTTATGTCTGTGATTTACTCAAACCAACAAACTACCCTCTCACTGTAGACTTCAGTTCTCCTGATAAGACAAGAATACAGGACAGCAGCTAGAACTGACAGCAGAAGGGTAATTTAAGTTGGTGTTAGCTCCACTTTAATGAATGCAGAGCAGACCAACTCATAAACCACAGGTAGTAAGTGGAACCGCAGAGCATGGTGAGTTCAACAACACAAAAAAAGGCACAAATCTTGAAAACACCAAATCACAGAAGTCTGTGTAACCAGGGAAACGTGTGGTAGTCTCTCACCCTCATCAGCGCCTTTACCCTCTTTATCAATAAACCGTGTCATGTGAAAAACAACATGCCTGCTGCTCATGCTGGGCTTCTTCTTGTTAAACATATTTTACGTCAATACTAAAGCAAAAGCACAATCCTTAACGTTGCATAAATTTGGTGTTGATCCATCCTTTTTTTTTGTTGTTGTTGTGAATAACTCGGAAAAATAGTTGGATTTTTCTTTCAGTATTGGCCAACTAAGAAAATATTTTCTTCTTCTTCTTTTTTTTGTGTCATTTTTATCCTTTGGTAGTGTTTGGAATTTAAAACCACCAAGTGTAGTGTTAAAGTGGACTTAACTATTTTAAAATGAACTAATGGTGCAGTACGAAAAAGCTGCTGTTTTGATGAACTGGAATAATACAGAAAGCTCTCAGGTAATCCATCTGCAAAAATATTATTCAGCTAACATTGCAAAGCATCATTGTACAAGTTGTAGAGCCCAATGTATTTTTTTGCTGTTGCTAATGGGTTTTTGAGTGTAGTAACATTTACAGCTAGCATACATTTTCTGGTGGTATGAAGAGCTGAAGTATATACCTAAAGGAAAAAAAAAAAAAGGATTGAGTGCAGAGAGTCTTCCATCCCCCCGTTTAGATTGAAGGAGGAGGCTGTGGTTGTATCTGTAATGGGCCCTTGATACTGAGTGTAATCCTCCAGGTAAACATTAAGTGAAGTGGTCACATGAATACGAGCGTTGAGGCTAGATGTTATTTTTCAGATAGGGCTCCAGATTCCTGTGAATGTGTGAGGCGGCTTTAACAATAACAACCCCCCCTCTCTGCTGGCATACACTCCTGACTGCTCTGCAGATTTAAAGGTTGACTCTGAGCTTCTGACGTGCTAAAAATAACACTTTCCTACTGATAGTAAGAAGTCTGCTTTACCTGCAGCCCTCACAGAAGAGATACGGCAGCATAATGAACTCACAACAACAAACAGAATAGCACAGAATAGTAGAAGTCCAAACCTTTCCAGTATCACGGCTGCAGCTCAAAAAATAATCATCCAAACAGCAGGTGCTCTTTGAATTTTAAGCATTACCAACCTTGGTGTCTTTGAAGCCCAGTTAGAGCTGTAACAGCACATCCAGCCATACAGATGAAATACTAGTTTGTTCTCTTTCCTGTGAAGATAACAAATCTCATTTGAACACTCTTTAATATGTTTGACTACACAACGATTGTGGCGCTCCGCAGGGACTGGGCTTTTTATTTATGGGATGTTTTTCTGGTGATCTAACTGCATAAAGTGACATTTCTGAGTGATATTTACTATATCTGCTTGAATGATTGTTCTTTCCTATCTGTTTTTGTTTCGATGTGTATGATTTTCATCTCTCCTCTGTTTCCTCCCTAATGCATTTATGAATTGACGGATTCATTTTTCACTCAGACAGCAGGATGTGGCCACTAACGTCCCAAATCGACAAATGTAGATTATTTGCTGCATTTCCAAGAATGGAATGAAAACAGCTTTCACTCATCTCTGCCTGATGAGTTACCGCTGAATAATGCAGGGATACGTCTGTCCTTATGAACACTCCAGCTGCAGGACTGTGCTCTATCAAATCTGCATCACCTCACGCTATCAAACAGTTCAAGGCCTCATAGAGACCTCATCCCTGTTGTTGAATTACACGAGCAATATGAAACACACTCCAGGCTATATTTCCCAGTCGTCATCAGAGAGAGGATAAATGGCTGTTTTCTGGTTGCACTTCTGAAAAGTCGCTTTAACCTGATATCTGCAGCTTTGACCCTCCTGTCTGTACCTGTAGATGAGCTCTTAAACCAGTGTCATTACACTAGTTCTCCAAGTCAGATGAACTCTGCGGAAATGGCCCAGGGAGGTGATTTTGTGCTTGCAAACAGGCCGAGAAGTGATATGACTGTGGCACTAGAGATAGAGAGCACACTCAAATCACAGACCAGCATCCCGCTCGCAAAAAGGGGCCAATTTCTTCCAAGGGTGCTTGGCTCCTTTTCCAAGTGTCAGGCGAGGAGATGAGACAACTCCAGGGCGGCATGAGATCTCTGATGAGCCAGAATGCAAGAAAGGGGAAAACAGTAAACAATACAGGAGGGAAAAAAATGGTCCAGGTCCTTGGCACAGTGAGTGGTTGTCAAGGCAACACCCAATGAAATTCAAGGCGAACCTCCAGCAGCTCTGACACGCTCTGTTTTGCTCCGTCCCAGATTGATGCATGCAGTTTGTGCTCCGAGGAGTTAAAGGCTACAGAATAAGCTATCTTTGAGTGTTTGATTATAGAATAACAGCGTTGAATGAAAACAAAAGAGCTGTACTCACACACAGTGACAGGTCAGGATGAGTATACGTTTCTGTCAGGATGTCAACAAAGGACCAAGATCAAGGATGCAACACATTTTGACCGATATTCAATTTAAGGTTCTGGGGAGAACTCAGAGTAATGGAGATGAGGAGAGACAGTACTGTGTCAAACCCTGTATTGCTGAACACATCATATTTGATACATGAATTTGTCATGAAGTTATCACTTTTCCAGAAAAAAAAAAAATCATTGTTAGTTTCCTAGAAGTTGTGGTAAGAATAACATGTAACTTTTTTTAAAATTCTTTTTTTCATAAATAAGTATTTTCTGCATTAAAAGAATTTCTATAAACTGAAAACTGTAATTAAAAGTTGCCAAAACTGCCCAGTTTAATGCGAAAAATATATCAAAAGCATATATATATTTTTCTTTTTCTTTTTGTTATCATTATTATTGTTTTAATTTGGTTGGAAGGGTTGGTAAACAACCCAGTTCAAAATTTTATGGCTATTCTTTGATAGTTCGGGCTCTACAGGATTAACAGCACAAGACAGCACTTACCCCTAATTCACACATAAGGTGAGTGTGCGGTGCACTATGCCATACTTAGAAACCACTCTAGTCAATCATTGCATTCACACAGCACGCCCTGTATTCCACCAGTGCTGCAATTACCAATGGCGGAGCACGGCTGTCAGGCAGCAAGTCTATTTTTGCAGAAACGCGTCAATCTCTGCAGAGCAGATTGTACCAAACAGGAAATCAGACACAAAAACCATCAGAGTATCTAATAACTTCAAAACAAACCATGTTCCACGTTCCATGGACTAGCTCTGGCTCCTGATCGTAAATCTCATCTTTTTTTAGCAAAACTACATCACTGGCAAATGGTCAGAAGTAGGGTTGCCACCTGTCCCGTGAAATACGGGATTTCAGACTTAAACATTGCGACCCATTTTGAATCAATACGGGACCTGATTTGTCCTGTATTTCCAGTTTGCCTCGAACGCAACACCATTCTGCCCGAATTCAACATGAGTTTGCGTCTGCCCACTAGAAACGGCAGTTGGTTGGTTGATTTCAAGTGTGGAATTAGTGTTCATCATTAATTTGGTGAGAGAAAGTCACAGGAAATCAGAAGTAAACATGTCTGTATCGGCATCTGGGACTTTGCTCCGTGCCCCACTGAAAAGCAAAGGATGCAAAAACACAGACGTGAGTGGGAAAGTTCAAATGAATGGCTTGACAGTGTGAGTGAAACAAAATTCAAAGGACACGGTAAAATCAGTCACCGAGTGCTTTTTGTGGTACTTGTTGGCATGTCGGACATGTGACAGCATGCGCTTGGAGAGCTATTATCACAAAATCATGACAAACAAATAACAAATGGCAGACTCACTGTCCTTCATACCTGAAGCATCTACAGAAACATTATTCTTACTCATAAGTAACAATGAAAATAATAACCTTTATTTAACAAGGTAAACAACTCATTGAGATTTAGAACCTCTTTTTCAAGAGTGACCTGGCCAAGACGGCAGCACAAAACAGAAAATAAAACAAATTGCAGTCACAGATACACACACTACTGAGGTTTCTACTCATGTGTGAACACAGGTATGTAGGAAGAAGTCCAAGAACAGATTTACAAAGGAAAATCAACCAGCGAGAGTGTCTGCGAGCGTACAAAGAAGGATAATGTGCAATAGCATACAGGGAACAGTCATGAACTTGATAGCTGCAACTAGTCATAAAACGCAATGCACAGTGATATACAGTATCTAATTTCTTTAAAAACTGATCAGAAGCATTCATAAAAAGCAGGTCTCCATAGTCCAACAAGGGTAAAATTGTTGTGGTGATCAAATATTTTCTGACTTTTAGAGAAAAACACAATTTATTTCTAAATGAGAAACCCAATTTAAGTTTCAGCTCAGCAGAAAGTTTGTTGATGTGCAATTTAAAAGATAGATTTTCATCAAGAAGAATGCCTAGATATTTATAAGACGTTACCATTTCAATGTCAACCCCATGAAAAGTTGACAACCTAGGAAGGTGGGGTGGGAGAAGGCGGGATTGAACAGTATCAAAGGCTGACTGAAGGAACTCATGGGATTTCAAAACTGAGGAAGATGAACAATATATGACAGCATCATCAGCATAGCAGTGGGACACAGTATCACAGAGATCATCACAAAGATTATTAACATAAATTGTAAACAACGGTGGCCCTAATATAGAGCCTTGAGGAACACCTTTTAAAACAGGGAGAAAAGAGTAAAATGACCCAGTGGCATGGGCATACTGTGTTCTATCTGATAAATAATCTGAGGACCAATTAACAGCCTGGCAAATAAGTAATAAAGTATGATTCATTTGGAAAAGTTAATCCTACTAAAACAAAAAATCAAAAGAATGAGATTTTAAAAAAGCATAAATTATCTTTGAGCTCCCGAAGTGTTTTACTAAATATGTTTTCTCAGATTGGTGATTTTTCAGCAGTCTATCAAGAATACTGACATTTTAATAATACAACATGAAAAAAGGTCAATACAATATCAGATTAGCAGTACCATTCATGATTTTAAAGAAAACAACAAAAGGACAGACAGGACAGCATACTTTTGAAAAATTACTTTAAAATTCGTACCTAAACATGAAAAGTCACGATGGCACATTTTGCAATACACGCCTTGTAGCACAAAGCAGAGAGGAGCCGTGCGCTGACTGTGACCCTACAGGTGCTGACCACACTGGAGTTCCTAGTGTCCGGCGCATTCAGAGGGGGCTGGCTGACCACTGGGAACTGTGCCAGTCAACCCTGAGCTGAGCCATGCCATGCTAAACAGGTCAACATTAAAGCACAAATTTGAATTGAGAGCTGGTTGTCCTGTAATGGAAGCTGTCAACTGCACACATGTTGCTATAGAAGCTCCATCACAAGATAAATTTGTCAGCAGGAAACAGTTTCATTCAATCAGTAAACAGATCATATGTGATCTGCAAATGCAATTAACCAACATCGGTTAAATGAACGATTGCTGCATTCTGATGAACAGACTAAGCTGGCACTGTGAGAAGCTAACAATGTCCTCAGTCTCTGTCCGCACATTACTTGAGCTTCTCAACAGTTATTAATGTGTAAGTCAGTAAGTCAGGCTTCATACTTTAAGAAAAAAAAAAAAAAAAAAAAAAAAAAAAAAACAGAAAACACTATACACAGGTATGTTGCTCTTGCAGTTTACCATGCTGGAGCTGGAACATGATGACTCAACATTAATCCGACAGTCTTCAGTAATTAGGGCAGAATGTCTTATTCTGATTATCCTGAGATCCTTTAAGCTGCACTGCAAATATTCAGCTGGATAGAAGGAGTAAAAGCTAAGTGGTGTCAAACGCTTGTCAAACTAGTAACTTGTTTTTTGAATTCTGAAAGAGCCCTAACACATCTGAGGATGACAGGAGGCCGTTTGAGGGAAAGAGTTTGACAGGCAGGAGAGAGCAGCAGCAGCAGCAGCACAAACTGAGTCTGCCTGACCAGGTGGAGTCCTGATGGATGCTCCATTTAGTTTCTGACAACTGGGTAAAAAACAGGACATCCAAATCTCCTCCAGAGCAAAGTAAAAGTAGTACTTTAAACTACTCCAGTCTCAGAGGCGCCTCTTTGTCAGAGTCATGATAAATTCTTCATTATCTTTAAAACTGGATGGAGACATTCTTCTTAGACAGAGAAAATCCAAAAGTTTTTGATATTGTTCAGTCCTGGTGGTCATACAGCCTCTACCAGGGGCGATTTCTCTAAGACTGCAAGGGAAGCTCAGCTCCCCCTAAAATGTCCCCCAAAAAAGTGGTGATATGTTCTGCTGTGTGTACATTTCATCGACAATATATTTGCTAGAATTCCTTCATCTTTTGTTCAGAATCAGCTACCCCCTCAGCATCTCAGTGCTTTAACACAGTCGGACGCTCAGTGTCTTCTGACTTCAGCGGGGAAGCGTAGAGTGGGTTGTTCCACTGTGGAAACTGGACGGTCATTGGATAAACGCTGGGCTTTGTCCCGCCCTCGGACGCTCAGCGTCTCTGGGGGTCTATGAGACAGTGGGCTGGCCTGGACGCTGGGCTTCTGCATGATGATTGGATGATCTGTTTGACGGTGAATCCATTTTTGATTGACAGTGAAATGAGCCAGTCAGCGATCTTGAAGTATAACCCTCCACCGGAGCATCTTTCCCAGTTGTTCTGGACTGATCCGGAGACTTTAAACATCGCCAGTGAGTTTACTTTTCTTAAAAAATGACGAGCGTTGAGAGAACACTGGTAAAATCCCTGGAAAAAAACACCTGGTTGGTACAACAGGGTCACAGATGATTTTCTTGAAAAGGAACGGAGGGTAGACTTTACGTTTAAATAAATAAACAAAGTTATGATTTAGGTCGGGAAAAAAGAGCTCCCCCTCTTTGACTGACCAGCAACCGCTACTGGTCTCTACATATCAACTTAACTATCAAGCAAATCCTATTGATAATTCATTTGTGTTATGTTTATAAGAACATCTGGGAATAAAGAAAAACATGTCTACAAATGAAACCCTTTTGAAAAATGAATTCAGAAACACATGCAGCGAGGAGGAAATGATCAGCAGAAGTTGGTTCTCATTAACATATGTGGAAATAATTATGTAGTGCAAAAAACCTCAAAGGGCTCTCTGTGTGGAGTTTGCATGCTCTCTTTGTGCATGCCTGGGTTCACTGCGTAGACTCGCTTGCTGTTGGTAAAATGATCATTCTTTACTGCATGTAGGCGTGTGTGAAGCTTTTTGCTCTTCAGGATCAGACTTTTGTCTTTAAGTTTAAAAAGACTTAATTCACAGAACCCCTGGATAACAATAACTATGCAGTTAAATCTCTTACAAGAGACAACATCCCAACTGCTATAGAGAGAATAAACTCAACGCAACATAATATCCAAACACATTGAATAATTGAGTACAGATTGACAAATTTCTACATCTAATGATAATTGTTGATGACAGTGAGCTTTGAATGCAGGGATTTACACACACTAAGCAGTCTCAAAAAGCAAAGTTTGTACAGTATTTTTCTATCTATTTAATTACTGGGTCAATATTTGTTCTCCCCCTGGAAATAAATTATACACTGGTTAGATAATGTAGAAAATGTTGGATCCTTCAGGCAACTAAACTTGTTAGTTCTGCTCTTTTTTTTTCTTTTTCTTGAGTAAATAAAACGTTCAAGGCAGGTTTCTTTCATTTTATTCATGGTGCACAAGGGCACACAGCAGCTCCTCAAGAATTGTACCTGGTGGTTTGGTTCCCCCATCACATGAACCAGATGTGACATCTCACAGCTGAAATACACTAGATAGAACAGTGGGTGATGGTAGTAAAATTAGCGGCTTAAATAGGAGACATGTTTTTTGAACCAGGCTGTAAACAGGTTCATTTCTGCTTTGAAAACAACTTTTTTTGGCTTGGTGTGTATGAGACTTCCGGAGCCAGCCTCAAGTGGACACTTGAGAAATAGCAGATTTTAGTACTTCAGCATTGTCTCATATTCTTAGACCGGAGGTTGCTGCTTGGTCAACTCACACTGGATCTGCTCCATCCTGGTCCAGCTGGGTGTCTGGTCTGGTAGGGTACAGCTAATACGCAACCATCCTGATTTCAACGTATGCTGGAGCTGTGACCTGGCAGGACAAGACGTAGTGGAAGGAAACTACCTAAAAACACCCAGTGGCTTTCAAAATAAAACAAAGCGTGTCAAAAGGAGATTTACAACAAAGTGACACTATAAGCGGAGCCTGGTTTGCGGTTTGAAGCCCAACATGAATAAAGGGAGGCTCATCAATGGAGTGGAAGCTGCATGACCGTTTTACTATTTATCAATTAATTTATTTATTTCTACTTTTTTTTTTTTCTTGTTAATTTTCCAAATTGTAGGGTGCGGTATTGTTCCAGCCCCATGGGGCAGGGCTCAATGCTTATGTCCGTTTATTTGTGTTTTTGGTCAAGTAAAATATGGCCCCATCTGAGTGCGGAGGACACCGGCAGACGAGCAGGGAGGGGGTGTTTGGTGCGAGTGCCCTGGGCTTCTGCTGCACAAAATCACTGCTGTAGGGGTCATTTCTGCCCTAAACCTTGTGATAGGACCCAACTTGTTCCATTCCTCACTCTAAATATGGTGAGTTGAGAAAGACAGTCACAATACATAAAAGACACAAAAAACTTTGAAGCTGAAACTGAAGCACTGTGGTTTATCTTTAATATGTTCATTGTTGCTGGTTTGAGATATATATATATATATATATATATTTTTTTTTTTTTTTTTTTTTTTTTCATAAAACTATTACATGAACAAAAACATTTTTTTAGCAAAAAAAAAAATTGTTTGTTTTAGGTGTCTGGGGTCGCCAGAAACTTGTGATGTAAAAATGGGGTCACAGCCCAAAAAAGGTTGGGAACCTCTGATTTATTGTCTCACTCCGTTGCATTCCATTGTGTATTTACATTCAGCTCATTTGATCTGAAAATCCTAATCCCAAGGGAGGATACATTTCCTTTCTACTAAAATAACAAATTTCAGACACATTCCAGACACACACAACCCCAGCAGAGGTAAAAAAAAAAAAAAAAAAAAAAAAAAAAAAAGACTATCTGAACTGCTGAACTGATCATTTAGATGGAGAATGTTATTAAAGTTTCACTATTTTCAGTCTCTTGTGTGTTTCTTATGATGTCCCAGTCAAATGCAGAGTATTATTTGTGGTAGATTTATTTCAGGTATGTGACCTTGCTCAATTTGATAGTTCAGTTAAGACAGGAGGTTTCAGTTTGAATACTGAGAATACATGTGTGTGTGTGTGTGTGTGTGTGTGTGTGTGTGTGTGTGTGTGTGTGTGTGTGTGTGTGTGTGTGTGTGTGTGTGTGTGTGTGTGTGTGTGTGTGTGAAGCATTAGACTGTTGAGACTGGCTTGTCCAGAGGCAATAGGGGAGCATATTGTGGATTGTCACATCATCAGATCTTTACATGTTTGTTTATTAATCAATTTCCTTTTCATTTCATGAGACTGAGTGTTAAAAACCAATACAGTGAGTAGGTTTTCAATTAATTTTCATTACATGCGAGTTTATGTTCCCAATAACATGACGGATAACAGGCAATAAAAGCACTCAACCAGATTCTCATGATCTCCACTGACAGAGGGAACATGACTTTGATTACATCATGAATATTTGTCTGCAAGGCTCTGTTTACTATTAGATGAGATCATGTTTTATAAGAAGATATAACAGAGCACAGATCATAACATGCGTAACATCGTGCAGCAGAGATAAATACCCTGCAGTCAGCAGCTCTTTGCATCAAATTAATTCTTTGGCAAAGATTAGCGTTATGTGTACAAGAAAGTAAAGTCCAGTCGTTTGTCTTCGAATTGGACCCTTCACGAGAAATTAATTGTTCTCCACACGCAGGAGGAAAGCAGAGGATCTGACTGGGTCTGGACTTCATTTGTTATAATTACTGTGTCTACAAAAAAAGAGGAGAACATATTCTGATGTGGGGAATAATTCGAACAATTCATCAGCTGCTGCTGCTGGGGTCACACTGCTGCCAGTTCTGCTCACACTGGTGGAAGAGTCAGACAGAGTTTCAGGTGAAATGAAGAATTGGTAGAAACTTTGTTTGCTGAAGGAGACAATTCATTACTTTTGCTAGTAATAGTAGATAAGATGGGTATTGGTGTTGGTGGTTGCTGTATTAGCTTCAGTGTAACACAATTTCTATGTCCCACAGCTGAAAATTAGAAAATGGAATACATGGAAAGAAGAGAATCAAAAAGCAGTTTGTTTTGTTATCAAAGTCGAAATTATGTGAATGAAAGTCAAACTCTAGGAAAGATTTTTTTTTTTTTTTTTTTCCCTGGCAGGACTGAGTTACATGGATGGGGAGTGATGAAGTTTGGTAACAGAGAGGATGGGGGTGATGCTCCTAAATTGGCAGATAATCAAACTAGCAATGACTTTGCCTCTGTTCATGGAGCACACTGTAATAAGGCTCGACTCATGAGGCAAAGTTTTCATTTGCAGGCTCTGGTCTACACTAGATTGAAATTTAGGTCTTCATTTGCCAGACTACAAATGTTTTGCACCTTTGTTTATATCTGCACCTGGAGCTGTGCCTGAAGCTGTTTGATTATTGGGGGGAAAAAGGCCAAGAACTAACAGCTGAAATACACCAGATATGTGTGCAGTCCATCTCTGCTATTCAAGTCAACTCACGCTGGATCTGTTCCGTTGCAGTCCAGTTCTGTGGCTTGTCCGTCATGTCGCAGGTAATACGCAACCCTCCTACTTTTGCTGGACGGAGAGCTGTGACGCATATATTCAGTGCAGGGAAGATCGAGCGGGACAGCATTTAGCAAGTTACAATGGAGAGGAACAACTTCCCTTTAACGGGCAGAAACCTCAGACAGAACCAGGCTCATGTTATGTTATATCAGAAAAGGTCCGACAGTTTATCTGCAGGAGTTTTAGAAATCTGTGTGTATGCTAAGGCCTGTGGAGTCCTCTGTGTCTTCAGTGGGTACTGCATATGTAGTGGATCAGTGAATTCCTGATACTAACGGCCTTGAACCACCTGCAGCAGAGTCAGAAGTGAGGCCTACTCTTCCAGCAGCAGCGTGTGCCTCTACAGCAGAGAGAGCCACACTTAGAGTTTGATGTCTCTTGGTAGGGGATGTCCAGGAATGTCCTTTGTGTGTGAATCCCACGTGTACTGAACAGAGACATTTGTAGGGGGATGACCTTGAATTACAAAAATAAAGAGATATCTTTACAAACTGCCAATTAAAACTGTTAAAGAAAGGAGGGCTGTCTTGAAGGCTATTTACCTGATCCCTATAAAACCTGTTGTATTTGCTGTAAATCTTCAGCTTTTGTTTCTGCAGAAGCTCAAGCTCTTGAGCCCACTTTGCTGACTCCTGGTTCTTGATTTTCTGATTCGACTCTTAGTCCATTTTCTGAAAATTAAACTTAGACTTTGATTCGACACTTAGTACATTTTTTGGAAAATTGGACTTAGACTTTGAACCATCACTTAATGCATTTTCTGAAGATTGAACTTCAACTCTAAGATATTTTGAAGTTTAGCAGTTAGATAAGATGGAGCCTCAGCTTCAAAAATCAAATGTGTGACTCCAGCTGTCTGTCAGTAACGTGGCATGGCCGACTGAACACACAGCTGGTGTAAGTTGACAAACGCAGTTATCACGCAACTGTATCTTGAGTATTTGAGGTGTAACAGGTAACACTTGTTTATGCACCGGAAACATGAATTGAAAGGCTGAGGCCCCGTTTACACGACGCCGAAAACGGTCGATTCCGCAAACATTTCGTTGCGTTTTGGCCTTCCGTTTAGACGAGACCACGTTGCGTTTTCAGTGAAAACGCAAACTTTTGAAAACGCTCCCCAGAGTGGAAAGATCTGAATCCGCTGCTCCATCCAGCTTCGTGTAAACACAGAGCGGAGCGTCTCAGGGTGAAACGCTGACGTCACCGCATGCGCACTCGCAGTTTTAGGTGAAGGCTCTGCGCTCAGCCACATTTCCAGTTGAGCCAGTAGTTGGCGGTAATGCGCGTTATGGTTGGATTGCCGACCGTCTCACACAACAAAACGGCAGAAAAAGAAGAACAGCAGAGGAGACTTGTTCTCCTGGAGTCGTATGAACGCGGATCGTTTTCACGCCGTCCTCATGTAAACGCGGGTGGCTTTTGAAAACGCAAAGGAAGAATCGTTGCGGGAGTCTCCGTGTAAACGGAGCCTGAATGACACTAAGGTATGCCATATGAGAAGGAAAGTTCTGTTTTTCTTTTACTTTTTTTTTTATTTTTTGCTTATTTTTACTGAAAACAAACAAATATTAAAAAAAAAAAAAACCTTCAGCATTAGAGTTGGCTTGGATGTATGAAGACTTTATTTAATACAGACATCACAAATACATTGTACTTACCAGATGCAGTTTAAGTGTTTTGGTAATCATGCTAGTTCTCAACACCTGTCCTCACGAGGCTTATGAAAGGAAAACAATAAAAACAGAGAGAAAACTGATACAACGGAGAAAACTGTAAGGGAAAAAAAAAAAAGGAAATAGATTTAAACTGTTTTTGCAAAGGCAGCATGATCAAACAATAAACCAAGAAAAGCTGCTCATGTGAGCACTGTTGTTTTGATTCTAGCTGTAGTTTGATTCCTCTGTTTAAATCATTACTGTTGCACTCTAATTTAATGCAAGTGGGCAGAGAGTTCCAAAGTTTCCCCCCTCTGCAAAGAAAGCAGACTGGCTAAAAGGTGCCTTGAATACTGGGACAAGACGTACACCATTGGTGGAGGCTTGTGTGACTGCCCTGACGCTCTGATGATTCAGCCAATTCAGAGAACAGTGGAGAGACATGATAGTTCACACATTTAAAAACAATTTGAGATCACCAAAATTCAAAAAGTGTGTTAAAATGTTTTTTTTTTCTTTTTTAATGCCAGAATGATGCCATCTCATAGTTTTCTGGTCTAAGACTTTTATGTCTGCTTACATAAAGACATGATAGGTTTTGGTGTAGTTTGAGAAGTTTGGGACCCTGTTATGATGCAATTCAACAGAAGTGAGAAAAAAAAAAAAATCAATGCAGGGTTGTATTATTTGTTAGTTTGACCTTCTTCACATCGTACTTCACCTTACTGTTAAATTTTAAATATCATCCATGATGATGCGTGAAATACCTAACTTCTTTTACTACTGCAAGTCCTACATCATTAATCCCTACCTCAATTCCATTATTTACAATGCTGTTTCACACGGAAAAGCATTTAGCAACAGTTTTTTTTTTTGACACTTATAAAAAGATAAGACCACTAAAAGTTAGTCTGTTATAATAAAAAAAAGGTTCAGTTTCCCAGAACCTTTAATTGAAGCATTAAATGCACTGTCTTTTATTCACTCACAAGTTCATAATCCAGAGCATGAGTTTTGTTCCTTTGCACTGTCACTTTGTTGCATGACATTTCTTTCCAAGCAGCTGATCAGCAGCTTGTACCTTCCTGCTTCTGTATAATCCTTTCAGTGAATGTCAAACTGTTATCCAACTCAGCAGGGTAAGAACATTACAACACGCATTAGCTGTCAGGAATAGGACATATCACAATATGTCCCCTGTTATGTTAACAAAGTACGTTAATACACCATGTGAGCACGAGGAACGGTGTCTTGGTGCCAAACTGTCATTTGTCTGTGATGAATGTTCAACTCTCTGACCCCTACAGCTAAAATCAATCCTCCCCCAAAGCTGCTGGACTCCATCTATCCCACTCTCTGTCTATGATGAAACATTTCCCCAGGTGAGCGGCTTGGGGGAGGGCCAGCATATCTCTCCCACGCTCTTTCCAGCTGACAGGACGAAAAGCTGGTGACCCGTTACACACTGCACATTGTCCATGACACTGAGTGAGCACTGCAGGCTGCAGACGACCTAAAATCAATGACCCGGTGTTTAAATTATGATCAATGGTACTCAGGTAATCTATTCCAAAGCTGTGGTAGGAAATCAATGCTGAGATGCCTCTTGTGAGACTGAAATGAGAGAACCACAGGAGAAAATCCTGATTACATAAGAGGAGCTGGAGTCGTACACACACATCTCGACGGATATCTCCCCCTTTCTGTTGATGAACCTCGGGCTAAATCTGCAGGGCCGGAGACACAGCCCGTGGGTGTGTGAACGGCTTTGATCTTATGAAACTGCATATGTGTTAGTGTTAGTGGTTGGGATTTTACACAGGAACTACAGTCCAAATCCTGTTACACACATGGGAGGTGGCAAGAGATTCCTGGTGAGAGACCAAACAAGGGAAAAGAAATGAAACCAATATCCTCAGGCTCATCCAAGCAGAAGTTAAAGTCAGAGAGGAGGGATAGAATACATTTTGCAGGCCTCAGAAATACTTTTTTCTTTATCTTTTAATGGCTACATAAAGATTAATTCCAGGACTTAAAAGTGCATTAGATATGGCGTCATTTAAAAGTAAGTTGAAATAAAGTCAGTCTACCTTCTTCATCCCTTGTCTTTCCTTTGTTTTGAATATTTATGTGTGTTTTTAGTACCTTGTATTTGTAAGTGTGCATGCACTTGTGTGTTTTGTGTGGTAAATAGACCTTAATGGACAAGAGCAGAAAAAATAACAGACAGTAGATGATCAAAATGGATCGAAGCAGCAACTGTCAATCCCAGGCTTCTCGCCACAACCAGGAAAGCTGCATTTTTCTGACTGACTTCCAGGGAGAGGTTTCTGAATTAGACTTTAGCAAGACCGTCATTGATTTAACTGTCTGCTCTAGTGTCAGATCCATACATTAGCATAAAGGAGACCCCAGCTCTGCTGTAGTACCTTTACTTAATCCCATTCATACGACTTCTTCATCCAATTCATCACTCAGGTAACGGCACAGCACTCAGCTGGTTTAAATCTCACCTGAAGGACAGAGACTATTTTGTGTCTATAGGCAACTGTACATCTGAGCATATAGAAATAACATGGAGTCCCCCAAGGCACCATCCTGGGGCCTCTTCTGTTCAACATCTGTATGCTCCCACTGGCTCAGATTATAGAAAACAACAAAGTCAGTTACCATCATTATGCTGACAACACATAGTTATCCTTTACAATGTCACCAGGTGATGGTGGCTGCATACAGGCTCTGGGCAAATGTATTAAAAAACCAGTGAGTGAATGAGCTGATGTTTTCTTCCAGCTGAACAAAGATAAATCTGAGGTTGTTGTTTCTGGAGCCAAATCAGAGAGATTTAAAGTCAGTAAGCAGCTTCAGATGTTGAAGTTAACAACCAGGGACCATGGCAGAAACATGTGTGTGATCATGGACTCAGACCTCAAATTTAACAAACACATCAGGGCAATTTCAAAGTCGGCCTACTATCATTTGAAAGATGTGTGGATGATTAAAGAACTAATGTGTCAGCAGGACTTGGAAAACCTGGTCCATGCTTTTACCTTCAGTAGGCTTGATTACTGTAACAGCGCCTACACAGGTCTCCCTAAAAGGTCTCCCTTCCTATTGGTCTGATTTTAGAGTGATTGGAACCAGGGCCTTGTGGTCCTCAAACCAGCTCTTGCTGGAAGTCAACAGAGCAAGGACCAAACTAGGGTGACCAGGCCTTCTCGTTCACGGGGCCCAGGTTCTGAAACAAGCTGCACCCTGATATACACACCATTACTGACTTTGGGCTTTTTAAATCCAGGCCTAAAACCTATTTGTTCGGACTGGCTTTAAACACACAGTGTCTGGGTGACATATTCTTGCTGTTATAACTGTGTTGCATTGTTATAATATAGAATTTAAATTGTTTTGTTCATATGTTGTTGATTTTAATAGGAAGCACTTGGTCACCTTGTGCTCTACAAATTACAGCTGATTTTTTTATTGATAGCGCTGCTGCACAAATCCTCACTAAGATCAAGAAAGTGGATCAGATCAGTCCAGTTCTGAGGTCTTTACACTTGCTTCCTGTTTGTCAGAAGAAGGATTTTGAAACACTCCTGCTGGTTTATTAAGCGATGGATGGATGTGGACAAAAATATATCTAACCTGATAATCCAGTACGAATCATCACGGCCACTCTGGTCAGAGGAATTCAGGTCTGCTAAAACTCTCAGCTCCTTTAAGTCCAGGTTGATGACTCACCTTTTTAAAGTTGCTTTTTTTCTTTTTTTTTCTTTTTTAATCATTTTCATTTACTTTCTATGGAACAACTCTGTACCTTGACCTTAATGCTTGTATATTTAAATCTATTTTATTTTAACCTTCTTTTTTGCCAATTTTATTTATTTATCAATTTTTTACTCTTTTGAGTTTTTGACTTTTTTTGGTACTTTTTATAGCTTTTTTATTTTATTTTATTTTATTTTTTTATTTTTTTTTGTATTTTGCTGACCTTAAGTTGTATCTCTGTGAGTCACTTTGAGTCGCTGCTAAAATGTGTTATGTAAATAAACTTGCCTTGCCTAATGTCAGAGAAAGAAGAACCACTACACAACAAAACGTCTGTGTTGTGGCTGATCACAGAGGCCGCCAAGGATCAGTCATGCATTGCCACAGCAAAGAGAAAGATCTGGAATCTTCTCGTTCTTTTTCATTTTGGTGACCACCTCATGTCTGCATCTCTACAAGAAGAGGTCTGAAAAGGGTTTCTTTTTTTCTCAGATACCCCTCATTTCAGAATCCCTTTGAAGCGATGGCTGCTGAAGAAGCCTTCCTCTTTCATACAAGTCCCTCTTCATCTTCCTCCTCCTCCTCCTTAGAGTGAAAAGCCTCCAGAGATGGTCCTTCTCCTTTGGAAAACTGCCTTTATCCTGCTCGGAGGAGTAATCGGTCAGTCTTTTTTGATTCCTGTCCTTAATGGCACAGATGATGTTTTTTCTCCACCAACCAGTCCTGTAACTCAGCTGGAGTCTAGACTGAGATGTGATTTGTGGTTTCTCTGTGTCTGTTTTCTCCAATTTGGTTGACGTTTCTTTCATTTGGTTCCTTTTCTGTTTTACATCCTCACCACATTTTTCCTCTTGTCTCTCTTTCCCTGCTGGTGACTGGTCAGACAATAACCAGACATTCAGAAGTTGTGCTTTCCAAACAAATTGATACTCTCCAGTGGTTTAGCAACATTATTAACAGGAAGAGATGAAGTCATACTTCATCAAAACACCCAGCTCTGCCGGTGATTTAACTGACCTGACCCTGCAACAGATGGATGGAGGAATGAATGGATGGCTGTGAATTTGTGTTTGTGTGTGTGTGTGTGTGTGTGTGTGTGTGTGTGTGTGTGTGTGTGTGTGTGTGTGTGTGTGTGTGTGTGTGTGTGTGTGTGTGTGTGACATGACGTTCCACTACTCTCCTGCACACCTGGGAAATATAAGTAGCTGTTAGTTTTCTCAGGACCATCATTATTGTTTTTTTTTTCAGTCTTCTATTCTCCAGCTTCATCCAACTCATCTGTTCACATTCAGCTTCAACAACACGTTGAACCATTAAATTCAGCATCTGTTTTATGATCCTATAAGTACAACAGTAACAGAACACTTCAACCAACAACAGTATTGCCAGCTCCTCAGTAAAAAAAAAAAAAAAAAAAAAGTCGCTATTGGCTGTCCCTGAAGTTGCAAAAAGTCACTTATTGACTTCATCACCTAATTTGCATTATACATATTTGCATGTATTTGTCATGAAAGCTTGAGGAGAGAGGAGTAACGCCATTAGTATAAACTGTATGGTTGTTGGAGAGACAGAATGTGTAAAAAATGTAAATATGTTTACAACAATAAATGAACTCTTTTCATGTCTTAATATCAACCCTCCTCCTTTATATGTGAGATTTATATGCATGCAGGCGCCTGCTCTATCTGCAGCTGTGAACGAGGACTTGTCAGTCTCCAAACTCCAAACTAGATTTATAATCGGTCATTGTTTTGAAAAAAAAAAAGAAAAGAAAAGAAAAGAAAAGAAAGAAAGTAACTAGAGGGGTCTAAAAAGTCGCTAAATACAGTGACAAAGAAGCTAAGTTTGCAACACTTCTACCAATAAGGGCTTTCTATGCATAGCCTCAACAACTTCCAAGTACTGGCTGCAGGAGCCTGGTGACTTTCCAGAAGAGCCAAGTCTCAAGTTTTGTAAAGACAGAGAGAAAAAAAGAGAAAGACATAACAATACAAGTTTTGGAAAAAAGGTCAGACTCAGGGTTTCAGTACAACTTATGGTTAAAAAATGTGCAGCTCTTGAATCCATAACAAAGATTGATTGCTGTGAGGCTCCCTCGTGTTGATTTACATTTTCTATGGTAAAAATATTTCCATGTGTAACGGCACGATCTGAGAAGTTTCCCTCCACACCTCTAGCTTTACAATGACTTATTGAAAATTCTCTGTTGGAGCTGTAAATTGTTTAACTAAGCTGAGGAGTATCAGAGGGATAATACAAAGACTTAAAGATGCAGTGAGGAGGATCTGTTTCTAGTGGACTCCCTCGCCTCATTTTTGCCTGGAGTCTCCGCACACTGTTGTAAATGACTTTTAGTGAGGCGTGTGTTTGTTTTGGAAGTAAATCGAGATCGGATTTTCTTAGTTCAAGACAACTTTTTACTGGATACAACGTGCTGAGGTAAGGTACTTATCAGTACAGTTACGTCGAGCTAATCATGACATCAATCAAACATAGTAGTTGCTGGTTATATGTAGCGCTATCGGCAGCCCAGTGCTCCGACATTTCTTTAGGCTAATGTGACAACAAGTAAACACTGTCAGTTTGTAAGTAGTTTATTAGCCGTCTTTCTTTAGCAAAGCTGAGAGCTCTGTGCTCTAAGAAGTGTCTGTAATGTGTAACGTTAGTGAAAACAAACAGCTTAGCCCCTGTGTTAGCCTTCAGCTCGTGCTTTAGCCTATAGCTCGTATTTTAGTCTTTAGCTTGTGTTTTAGCCTTTGGCTCATGTTTTAGCCTTTGGCTCGTGCTCTATCTCTCTCCTGGTTAGCTTTTGTCCGCTCTTCTGTCCTTTTTTTGTCTGACAGTTAGGCTCCTGTATCCACAGTCACTATAAAATTAATCACAGAAATTGTTTTCAGCAGAGAAAAATCAGTCTGGTCCTGCTCGACCCGATCAGGAAGCTAAGAAGTAGCAATTCAAAACAACCTGTAACGTTTTCATTTTAAAGTGTGGATTAGGATCAGCCATATTTTCTGGAGGGGGGACTTTGGCAAGATCACTTAGAAACTCCTCACAGCCCCTTTAAGAGAAGACTACCTCATCCCTTCATGATTGTGTCATGACTGAGCTATGATTACTTTACTTCTAATCTTAATTAACAGAAGCACATCTGTTAACTAATGTAAAGGTGTTTCTTTTCCAGCCTTGTGCAGCACTGAGCTTCATAATGACGATGTGAGGAGGACAGAGTAAAACTGAGTTATAGATTTTTTTCTATACAGGACAAATCATTTAAAATGCCTCACAGCATTTACTGTGAACACAGATGCCTTCCTCCTGTCTCTCTTTTCCTCTCGCTCATGCTAACCCAATGGTTGTTATCTTTTAGCACCTCTCAGTAAGTCTGGTTTAATTGGCTATTAGCACTCAGCATAACAGTAAATGTTACCACTAAAGGATGCTAAACCAGCATTTATTGTATCTTTAACAGTCCACTAAACCTTGAGCCCACTCAGTGTGAGCCGGCTCTGCAAAGAGGAGGGAGTCTCAGTGGTGTCGGTGTCTATAGGCGGCATTAAAGCCCCGTGCAGACCTTGATCCAAGGACATGGAGCACCTTTAGGCCCAGCTTTACCTTGTTGGGTGTATGAAGAGCAGCACATGTCAGGATATCATTGAACACCCAGCTCTTTGCTGGGATTAATTACCCCCTGGCTACAGGTGGGGACGTCCCACATTCTGCAATGTCAGTGTTAAACAACTGGGCTTAAGGGATCTCTGGGGACGGAGCTGCACTTGATGTAGCAGATTAAGCACAGACACTGTCTCTCATTAATTTTCTATAAGAGCTGGTGAATCCCCCATGAGTATGACAGGAATCTGGAGGTCTCAACCTTTTGTTCCTTGAGCTATATTCTATTCCATGTCATGCATACCTTTGCTGGACTAATGCTGAATAAATCATTCCTGTGTGTCGGATCCCACACTGAGTTTTTCCTACACTGTCTCCAACTCTCTCACAATATATGATCCAAATTTAAATGTATCTATGTACCCTGCTGACAAGGTTTAAATCTGTGATAATGAAGTATGAAGAAATATACCCCCCAGACACTTTAACTGGTACAGATATTGTATTTGAAGACACTGTGCATTGAGTTAGATAAAGCCTTATTTAGCTTTACCAACCGTTTAAAGAATATTTATATAACACCAACCCTCGTTAGACTCCTTTTATTGAATATCATTAATCTTAATGAAGAAAAACAGGGGTTATCTTGTTAGCAGCACCAAAATGTAAGCATATGTTATTATCTTGTAATAATTTACCGGATCATCTTGGACCTTCTTTCCTTAACATCAGGCCAACAGGAAAAACTTCAGTGCTCAGTTTCACTCTGAGCTTTGCTTTGTTGCTCAGGTTAGGACAGTTATTCAGACATGCTTCTTTTAGCTCAAACTAATCTCAAGCATAATGTTTTTTCACCATTTATCTGCACAGGGTGGTTCATGCCTTAGTGCTGTCATGGTCCGGTGCTATTTACCCCTGACCTCTTTGCATTGACTTAACACTGAGTCTGTTATTTTAGTCTTAAACTTACGCACATTAAAAAATAAATTCAAGCCAACGTCATGTCAATCATGCTTGCCCACTGGATCGGAAAATTTTGTCTGTCATTATTTTTTCGGAACAGGTTTGATTTTTTGCCTTTTTTTTGCATCTGCCCAGGTCATTTCCCGGGTAGTTTGACTATTCAGAGACGCTGTAGGCTACTTGCGACATCACATTTTCACATTTTCTGACATATGTTCTCTACACATTTTGGGCGATGTTTAGATAATAAATGAAGATTTGTGTATGTGTGTGCGCGACGATGTGTCTGTGTGCCTGTGCGTGATTCTGTGAGTGCACACCGCGCATTCTGACAGCTGCTTGATGATTCCATCTTTAAAGGTTGATGTTCATATAATGAAGACTTGTGTACATGTGTGTGACAGTGTGTCTGTGTGCCTGTGTCCGTGTGTGTGTGTGTGTGTGTCTGTGTGTGTGTGTGTGAGCCCCTGAGTGAATACCACAAACATACTGACAGCGGCTGCTGGGGATCAATTGCTTGATCACTGCATGATGATTATTTTTTCTCCTTCTGTGAATTTTAGCAGAAAGTACAAACTAAACGCATCAGATTCAGTGTGCAAGGTGTATTTGCATTTTTTTGGATTACGGATCCAAAACAACGCATCTGAAAAAAAAACAGACTCAGTGTGCAAAGACCGTTACTGTCCACTTTAGTATTCATTTATAATTTTATTAATAGGCTTTAAAGCATTACTTGATCAGCCCAATCATTATACTGTTGACCTTATCACCCGATATATGCCTGTGTGCCTTCTCAGATTATCTCATTTTAGTTTGCTGGTTAAATCTGTTATTTTAAATCTCTTCTCAATATAACTTCTTTTTTTTCCCCCTTTCTCTTTTTTAAGTTTTTTTTTTCCAACAGTATAAATTTCAGTTTGGTTCCCTCACAGTTTTTCTGCTCTTAATTGTGTTTCTATGCAATTAAGTGTTCAGCACAGTTTATCTTCATCTTTCTTTTCATTGTTTCTTTTATCTCTGTTTTTGAAACACTTTGTCACTATGTTTAAAAATGTGCAACTAAAATAAAGATTATAATATTGTCCTGCACCTCATCCAAAAATCAAAAAAAGAAAAAAGAAAAAGAAAGAAAGAAAAGAAAAGAAATAAGAAAAAAAGGAAAACTATTGATAACTTCTTCCTACAGCATCCTGATGATCTAATGATCTTAATAACTATTCTTCTCACAGGAAGTTTGTTGCCTAAAGGGACTTGTGGAAATTTGTCAGTGCTTTGTGTGAGAAATTACTGTATCAGTGAAGTCTGCAATATCTGTGAAATGCTGGGAGGTATGGAGTGAGGGTAGTTTGCTTGAAGAATAGAGCATTTAGGAGAAATCTATGTAAAATTTGTATAAAGGAATCTAATTTTCTTCTCAGAATTAAACATTTCAGTGTGGTAATAACTGCGTTTTATGAATCGTCTTTGTTACAGTACAAGGTGTATTAACTTTGTAATTTTTCCATAATGAAACTGAGAATGTGGATGACATAAACTGCACTGTAGCCCTAAAATCTGGTGATAAATCAATTCTGGCTTTTTACAATCAGCTTCGAAAAAGCAGCCAGCACATTCCTCTGAACCCAAAAGAGTTTTCTGGGAACTGTAAAATAAGAACAACTCCTGGGGTATCCTTTGCTGACTCTCCGTTTCTCATAACCTGATGTTTTCTGCTGACTCAGGATTTCACAGTTTAATGACTAACATTTTGTAACAACTCCTTACGTCTTCACCCCACATTTACAGTCCCACAAGAAACAACCTGCACAGTCCAATCTGAACAGCGCCTCTGAAATGTTTATGTATGATCTTCAGTGGGATCACAATAATATAAAAAAGGGGGTAAAGGAGAAGTCTAGAGAAGGATACCTGAAGATTTTTCACATAAACAGCCAGAGAAGTATTTATGAGTGTGGTGTAAATAACACATTTATATTCAGCGGCCTTTTCAGCATCAGGTGATTTATCAACAGTTTCAGCTTGGTAAACAAGATTTAGTGTTGGAAGCAGCCGCTCCGTTATTGGTATTTTATGGAGCTCAGCAACAGTTGTGTTTGTCCAAATTAATTATGAATGTTATTATGTGAAGCCATGTTTGCTGCCAACGTATGTTTTACTGCTCCAGCTGAGGCACGGTGCAGGTGTGTGACTTTAAACAGCTCAAGGGCATCATTAAAGGAGCACCTCTCTCCGTCGCTCTTGATGTAAACACACACACACATACACACACACTGGAATCCAGACCTTGTTTTGTCATTCATGGGGTAGTTGAACTGAATTATTGCTGCATTACAGGCACACATTGTCTCTTGTCTTAAGCGTATTGACGATCCATCAGCCCTTTGCACTAACAAGCTTTATGTTTGTTCACATGAAGGGTGGCCAGTGTTGGTGGATGTTAACACCAACCTTGATCTTTCTCCGGCTGTCAGCTGACTCCAGGATCACGACTTTGACCGCAACCTGATGAAACCTCTGAGTGCTCTCAGTGCAAACTCATCTGTAGCAGTAAACAGCCTCTCACCCTGAGGTGACTACAGTTGGACCTCTTATGGACGGTGTGCCATCAGCAAACACATCAGACAACAGGACAAAGAGGCTGATGCAGACGCTCTTCAAACCTGCTTTTTCTTTTTCTTTTCTTTTTTTTTTTTAAGCAAACTGAGGAGACCCTGCTTGTTGCAAATTGTAGCTTTCTGTATGAGACCAGATGGCAAAATCTCTAAGATTTACAGAAAATGGTCCCACAAAGAGAAACATACCCAGTGAGTGGCAGCTCTGGAAAGGTCATAGAAGAACAGACAGACTGGTTGGAGATGATAGAAAGACAACAGTAACTCAAATAACCACTTGGTAAGACCATCTCTGAACACACAACATGTCCAACCTTGAGGCAGATGGGCTACAGCAGCAGAAGACCACACCGGGTGACCCTCCTGTCAGCAAAGAACGGGAAACTGAGGCTACAGTTCGGGCTCACCAAAACTGGGCCATAGAAGACTGAAAAATGTTGACCTGGTCTGGTGAGTCTGGATCACACTTTAAAATGGTAGACCCAGGATTTGGAGGAAACAACATGAAAGGGTGTGGGGGATATTTTCGTAGACCATGTAGTACCACCTGAGCCTGATCCAAAGTCCACAGAATATAATATAAATATAATATAATAGAATAGAATAGAATAGAATAGAATAGAATAGAATAGAATAGAATAGAATAGAATGTATTTGACATTGCACAAAAGCAACGAAATGGTGAAGTGCCATCCTGAATGCAGAAGAACAATGCACACATATGACAGCATCCATCCATGTTAAAAGGCATGTTTTAAACATACTAAAGCATAAAAAAACGTTGATCAACATTGACTTTCGTGTAATTGCACGTAGTCCCATTTTGCACTGTTAAATGAGGAGTGATTGCACATGTACCCATATTGCACTGTTATTAATTAAATAAATAAATAGAGGGTCACATTGTTGCATTTATTGGCCCAACATATTAAGTTCAGTTATGGCACAGCCTACCTGAGTATTGTTGCTGACCATGTCCATCCCTTTATGAGCACAGTGTACCATCTTCTGATGGCTACTTCCAGCAGGATAACGCTCCATGTCATAAAGCTGGAATCATCTCAGACTGCTTTCTTCAACATGACAATGAGTTCCCTGTACTCAAATGTCCTCCACAGTCCCCAGATCTCAATCCAATAGAGCACCTTTGGGATGTGGTGGAACAGGAGACTCTCATGCCGCTGTGTGATGCTGTCATGTCAATATGGAGCAGAACCTCAAAGGAAGGTTTCCAGCCCCTTGTGGAATCTACGTCATGAAGAATTAAAGCAGCTCTAAAAGCAAAAAGGGTCCTAGCAGGGTAGGGAAGGGTACCTTTCACATTTAAAACGATACAGTACCGATGCCCAGTACCTGCAAATCAGTATCTGAATTCAACAGTACCCATTTATAGTACTTTGTTTCTTTATGTGGTAATAAATATTAATGTGTTTAACGATTAAGTCTCAAAGTTTTTTAATTTAACATATTTATTCTTCAGTTTACAACCTTGCAATGCTGTGTTCATGTCCACCATGGAAAATCGCCTTCTCTTCCACTTGTCACAGTCACAAGGATGTGTTTAGGTACCTAAACAGTACCAAGAATCAGTTCTTGGTACTAAAGACAGGTTTTGGTTGGTACCAATAAAAGTACCTAATTTGGTACCTATCCCTATACCAAGCACCTAATAAAGTGGCAAGTAAGTGATTAGTTTATCCATCCATCCATCCATCTTCTTTCGCTTATCTGGGGTCAGGTTGCGGGGGCAGCAGCCTTAGCAGGGAAGCCTAGACTTCCTTCTCCCTAGCTACTTCGTACAGCTCTTCTCGGGGCCTGAGACGTTCCCAGGCCAGCCTACAGAGGAAGCTCATTTCAGCCGCTT
Organism: Halichoeres trimaculatus; assembly: GCF_033239565.1. Classification (NCBI taxonomy): domain Eukaryota; kingdom Metazoa; phylum Chordata; class Actinopteri; order Labriformes; family Labridae; genus Halichoeres; species Halichoeres trimaculatus. The sequence goes on along the minus strand of NW_027437195.1, from coordinate 3,671,450 downwards.
GTACCAGCGACCTTTTTTTTTTCGGTCACTACTCAAAGCTCATGACCATAGGTGAGGGTGGGAACAAAGATCGACCAGTAAACAGAGAGCTTCGCCTTCATCCCAGCCGCTTCACACTGGGCTGCAAACCGATCCAGAAAGAGTTGGAGGTCACGGCTTGATGAAGCCAACAGGACCACATCATCTGCAAAAAGCAGTGATCCAATCCTGAGGTCACCAAACTGGACCCCCTCGACACCCTGGCTGCGCCTAGAAATTCTGTCCATAAAAGTTATGAACAGAATCGGTGACAAAGGGCAGCCCTCCAACCCTCACTGGAAACGAGTCCCACTTACTGCCAGCAATGCGGACCAAGCTCTGGCATCAGTTGCACAGGGAACAGATTAGTTTATATTCAAACTATTTCTTACTACTTTTTATTGCTTCTATATTAAGCTGTTATTAGTGACATTACTTTCATCTAAATACTCTGCATTCTGTGAACCCCAGAACTAAATCTTGAGAGAAAAGCAAAGCAATCTGGACGAGTGCTCTCTTGGTATTTCTGTGTCTGTCTGTGAATTCTTTCATAACCCCCCAAGGTAAAGAGGAAATACAAGTTATTGTGGATCTTAACATCCCATGCATTTCAATTCTCTTTTTCAAGATAAGGACAAGGACACTGACGTTCAAAGAGAAACTGAAGATAAATAACAGCCTTTTGCTTTCTTTCTTTCTTTTTTTTAATGCTTGCCTCATTTCCATAACAAAGCTCATTTACTTTGTCATCAGATCTGCCAGGGCTTTTAGCCAACAAACGGGGGTCTGTTTCATTATCTTTACAAATGTGGAAGTTGGTGAGGATAAACCTAAAGGGAGGATAGCTTTTTTTTTTTTCTGCCGTTAACCTGAATGCAGAGAATAAAAGACAGAAAAACTATAAATCAGACTACCTTGACCTTGGTTAGCTCTTCTGAATACAACATGAATATCTGCAGCTGCAAAATTCCACAAAGGACAACTTTACATTTTGTGACTTTGTTTGGCACTGACTTTGATCTGCAGGGTGAAAAAAAACATCCATTTCCAAGCTGTACCTGAACAGAATTAGATAGCAACCTCCAGACTGACACCTTAAACCTTTCAAATGCTGTACGCTTTTATTCTCAAGCACAAACCTCCAAAACCCCCCTCTGGGAAATGCACAGAGGTGTTAGACAGGGGGGAACCATGTTGATACAGAGTACATGAAGACATTTTGAACAGGTTTGGAAAAACCTGCTGTGACTGTGGGAGTGTTGAGAACATTTTGTGTCTCAGGTGCCACTGATCAACATGAAAGTATGTGGAGACTGCTCAGAGTTCAGGAGGAGGGCAGTGTCAGAATCCATTACACTGATGCTAATTCAAAATGCTAATTCTCTTCTTATTCAAACCAAAACGAGCTCTGAATCATTGGTTACTGAAGAACAACTTGTAGGAACAGTGTGACATTTTGAAAGAGTCTTTCGCCGGCCGATTTTATTCTCATGTCAGCACAATCAGTGCAAATAAATGAACCTTTCATTTGGAATAGTGTCTGAATGGAACTAAAAGTAGCTCATGGTCGCTTTCTTATTTTTACATTGGATTTTTAATCTCTGGCTACAGTTCCTCATGTCATAACCTTTCATTTCCTGACCGCTGGCCCTCATCTGAGCAGCAGACTCAACAGTAAATATGTAAAACACTTCTCAACCATGCCTTATAGTTAGTTTCTTTGGTCTTTCCAAAGTCTGTGAGGCTGGCGTTCGTTCATAATTAAGCTTCAGCTCTTTGGACAGTGACTTCTCCTTGGTCTGCTCCAGGTCACTCGTCTTTGCAGCACCAGGCTCTCTGGCATGTTGCTGGGTAGAAGCATGTTGTTTGTCCTTTTACTCAAGAGGGAAAAAACAACATGCTGGTATTTCCAAGGCAGAAAGCTCACGCTTGAATGATCATCAGCTATTGTGTGTTTACTCTTCCTCCCAGGATACCACTGAGCTGACATGGATGGAACCTCACTGGCTAAGCTAATTAATCTCAAAGTTTCCAGCTGTTTGACTTTGAGTATGTGTCCTTTAAAACCTATGTATTTTTAGTAGTGATCAAATTGCGGTGATCAGTATGGAAGATATGTAAATTTATCTTTTAGCCCTCTTCAGGTAAATGCAGATTTAAACAGATTTAAACAGATACAAACCTGTTATCTAGCTGGGGAATAAAATATCATACTCCACTTTTTGGTAACGTTTGGGTCCTTATTGATAAATACACAAACACAAACAAAATAACTCAATTTTGAAAATGTGCCTCCTTACACTGATGCCTCAGGACAACAATATACTTTAAGACTGAATATACTAAACACTAACAAGACAAATAAGTTAAGCAAAACAAAAAACAAACAAATTTATTTAGTTTACAAACTAAACATAACAACAACAACAAAAAAGTATAAATTCAATATTTATTTGTATCCAATTAATTCTCCAATAATTTAGGCTAGTCATGCAGGATTAAACAATTTAACAATTTTTCAGTCTGGCGGTATGTATGGAATAGAAAAAAGAAAAGAAAAAAAGAATACAAATAAATAAACAAAAAATCTGAGCTCCAAGAACTGCTCTTTGATGTTTAGAGAAGTTTTGCATGTCTATATGAACCTGGAAGCTTTGTTCATGGGATATCTGTCTTTTATAGGGTCCAAAAATAGAGGCCCCTGTGCACAAGGCTTCAGCTCCCTCCTTTCACTGAGAAATTTCTCATGAACCTTGTTGGAGGTTGGTGACATGGAATCCTTGGGCCATGATTAAAGTGTTTTTTGTGAGAGAGGCTGCTTGTGGCTTGAAAGCTGTTGGTGCCCGTCATAGTGCTGTATTTTTTGTTTCTTGTTTTTAAAGGGACAATCCATAAACTCAAGAATTGTACATCAGCTATGGAGGAATGTTCTGCACCTTAATTATAGCTGCCAGATGTCCCTCTCCACATACTGTCCTCTCAGCATGAGCTAGGAGTAAACAGAATTGTAAATAGCACCTTAGCCCATTGCATCCTGGAATGACAGGTGACAGGCAATGTCTTTTCAGTGTCTACAAGATTAGCCCAGAGTACAGAAGATGTAACTGGACACTAAGTAATGGGTGAGCTTTCTGAATGTTATAACATTGCTGTACAATAAGACCTTAAAGAAACTCAGGAGTTATATTTTCACATTTAAAGGTTTCCTCTTTCTGACTGGTAAATGAAGACATCATCACCTCCCATGTCCACCAGTGACAGAGCCATTCTCCCCTTAGGAGAGTTGGCTGACGTGCATGTTCAAGGCCAGCCTTGACAGAAATAACTTCAACACATCTGAGAACCCTCAACTTGAACCTACACCAGTTTGCTTCCTAAGGGCAATTTAGTTTGCATCATACGGTTATACATCCTTAGTGCATCCAAATTTGGACCTAAGGAGAATAGCCTCTGTTGCCTAAGGAGAGACAGCCAATCTACATCTGGTACCAAAGAAACACCTTACACAAGGATATAAAAGATGCTGCCTTAGGGGAAGTTTTTTTTTTTAGGGGGGTTGGGGGGGATTTTCTTTTTTTTTTCTTCGAGATTTAATTTTATTGCTTGAATTATGATGGATTCACAAAGATTCTGGCACATGATGTTACAGTAAAAATAAATATGGAAATCTGAAGCCATGGTAACAGTAAGAGTGTAAGAAGATTTCTAGAGAATATTTTTTGGTGCATGTAGATTTGTATGCAACGCAGAAGAAAACGTCTTACACAGTTTAAATTATCATTGAATTAAATAACACAAAAATACCACGTCTTTATATACATATCTTTTTTTAATCTAGATGAAAGATGTGTTTTTGGACCACTGAGCACTTAGTTCCGCTGCAAAGGAGAAGAGGAGAAGTGGATCTGGTGGAAGTGTAGCATTACTAGCTATTATTAGCTAAAGAAAGAAAGAAAGAAAGGAAAAAAAAAACATTTAATTTCTTCTTTGTCTATCAATTTGGCTTACCTGTCTAACAAAATAACTAATTAAAATTTTGAAATACAGCAATCACACAACTGCAACAACGCTGGGTGCATTGACCAGCCCTATGTTTCCACAGTTCTAGGACATTTTCAAAATGTGTCTCGTGTATTTACATCCAGAGGGCTGGAAGGTGACTCAAAGCACCCCAGGAGCACCCAATTTCTATGCCAACCCAGCTTTCCAGAGGTATTATAACACTGTCTCTCCAAACTACCCCAACACATCCTCAGTTGAAGCGTGAGCTGCCTGAACTTTTCTGAGTTGCAACATCTCGTCATGACTCTGTTATCTCACATCTTCTCCTCATATCTTTGCTGATCTCTCATCCAAAGAGTGCACTGCTCTCACCCACAGTAGATTACAAGCCTGAAACTAATTGACAAGCTCCTCCAGAACAGGCCTTCCTGAATTATATAATTGACTTCTATGGATGCAGCAAATGGCTGTAATTGAACTGAGGTCTAAAGATGTCAATGGCAGCCAATGAATTAAATATTTGCAATGAACAGATGGGTGCATCAGAATGAGCAAAATGTATACAAAGTGAGGGCTTGGAATTTTACCAGCTGTCATGGCAATGTTTCATCTTTTGTGTGATATTGGAGAGAACATGTAACAGTAATGGAGCTCATTGTAATATTTTTCTGTTTTAATGAGTTTGAGGGTCATTTAGGGCTCTCCCCAACATGAAAAAAACTGCTTCACAAAGGTTTACCTTGGAATCTGAGCTACTTCATCAGAGAAGTAATTTTTCAAAGGTGAGGCAGTGAGGTGGAATTAATGGTGCTGTAAATTGCTGAAATCCATTCTTTGTGTTTTCCCTTGTTACAGATACTAAGTGTTATTTATTATAAGGGTTCCTTGTGCATTCAGGAGACATAATTGAAAATTCCTTAAACTTGAATTTCAATATTGAACTAATTTGCATCCCACAGAGTAATTAAAGGACAGTGTGAGTGTGCATGAGTAATTACTAGCAATGCAAAATTAATTTGCCGTTCCAGCAGGAGCCATCTAAGACAGGTGATGTGACATCCAAAAGGACAGGTATGATAGCAGGATAGACAGCCCCTGCTTATCGTGATGGCCATGACACTCTGCTGTCAAAACTGTTCACTGCTCTCAAAATAAAGGCTTCTGACACAAAAGTGAGGAAAAGGATTTTTGACTGAAGTGTTTTCCTATCCTGTTTTTCAGCTTTGGCTAAGAGTACCGAGTAAAGACCACCAACCACTGAAAGCAGCACGCCTCGAATAAAGTCCATACACACAGGGTAGACTGCAATACCTGAACCTGAACCTGAATACCATTTTTATTATCCAACGGAAGAGTAGAGGAGACTGTAATGAAAAAAAGGCTTTTGAGCCTTAGGGGCACCCGTAGCAAATAAGTTATGTAACATGAAAGACATGGAACATGTTGTTGTCTTTGTTGCTACTGAAGGTTGACCTAGTGGTGTTAATATATCAATAATTACACCAGTAACATTACACTGAATCCTTCATTTCCCTTAAAGAAAAATAAAAATACATAGAATAAAAATTGATAAACAATTCAAATAAAATTGCTTAAAGTAAAACAACCACATACATGTAGCGCAGGAATTAAAACCAGAGGCTTTTGCAAAGGTATGAGGTTACACAGACACACAGTATGTATAAACTGGAATTTTCTTCCTCTAAGCATTAAAACATGAAAGCAGAAGAGGATCTCTGAATAAGGTTGCTGTTTATTCACCTCTCTGTAGCTGTCTGACATAATTTGATCGAGAATTGTTATGGCGTTGCGATTAAAGTCAAGTTTATTTAATACAACTGTTAACATGTTTAGTTAAGTTTGTTTTTATTCCACACAAAACTGAAGGATATTCAAATTTTTCATTCATTCATTTTCCTAACCGCTCATACTGTTCAGGGTCACACGTGCCTGGAGCCTATTCCAGCTGTCATTGGGTGAGAGGCGGGGTACACCCTGGACTGGTCGCCAGCCAATCACAGGGCTGACCAGGGCCAGCCCTAGCTCAGGAGGCGCCCTAGGGGAAAGACAAAAACGCGCTACCCCACGCCCTCCGCGGCAAACACGCAAACATACATACAATAAAATAAATACATACATTGTGAAGATAAACATATATACATTCCTTACTATTTTAATGCGCACTAAAACTTTACAAACAGAACTTTTGTGAAAATAAAAACAATACAGCAAATCTTAAAACTTTTCTAAACAGTGCAATTAGCAAAAAAATGCACATCATTGGAATATTTAGAACCATAATAAAAATAAATAACAAGTTTAGTTTAGTGCAAAAGTCCCTGGGGGGAAAAAGTGCAATTCCAAAAACCTCTTTCTCTATTACAACATGGTAACATCCCACTTCTTGACATTAAAATAATCTACAAAACAATACAACTACAGAAGATCCCCGCATGACCGGAAAGAGAACTCATCTACCCATGAGCGCTAGTGCGTGCATACTGCCGTAAAGGTACCGATCCGCGGCTGTTTGCAGGATGGATAGCGACGAGGTAATTTATTTAATTTGGACTAAATGACAATGTTTAAAATCGCTAAGTTCAACTGGTTTTATTTCCGTGAAGTCGCCCCTGCGCTAGTCCTGTTGAAGCGATGAAGTGAATAAAAGTAAAGTCGACCACGAGCTGGCGATATCACACACTTGAAATAGGTCTATACAAAACTACACACTGGTACGTTCTCAAGAATACTGTAAATGGATGGCAAACAATCAACAAGTACTTACAAGTCCAGCAATAAAAGGACCAAGTCTGCATCGGTCAGACATCCTTCCTCGTCTTTTATTTCATGCCAGCAAATGAACACCGAACCGATGTTTATTCGCGCCCCCACCAGCAGATGGTGCCCTAGATGACCGCCTAGGTCACCTATGCCAAGGGCCGGCCCTGGGGCTGACACAGAGACAGACAACCATTCAAGCACACACTGACACCTAGGGACAATTAAGAGTGATCTATTAACCTGGTGAGCATGGTTTTGGACTGTGGGAGGAAGCCGGAGTACCCGGAGAGAACCCACCAAGCACGGGGAGAACATGCAAACTCAACACAGCCAACATTCACATTACATATATATTTTTTTTCATTCTGATCAGAACTAAACAAAACAAAACAAAACAAAACAAATGTCAATGCATCTTGTAGAGGGATGATCCAGGAATATGGAGTCAAACAGGATTTTAAGGTGCAGCCAAGTGGCAGCTCTCACTGAGGCGGCTAGTAGCAGAGTGTGATGAAGATCAGCACCTCCAAGTCTGAGGCCATGGTTCTGAGTCAGAAAAGGGTGGACTGCCCACTCCAAGTCAGAAGAGAGGGGAAAATGGAGCAAGAGATCGACAGATGGATTGATGGACCGAAGTATGTTGTGGTGGAGAGGGAGATGAGCCAGGAGGCAAGACTTTCAATTTACCAGTCAGTCTACGCTCTAACCCTCACCTGTGGCCATGAGCTGTGGGTAGAGAGCAAAAGGACAAGATCATGAATAAGAGCACTCAGGGTGTTAGGGATCTGCCTTAGAGATAGGGTTTGGACATCCAGGAGAGACTCAGAGCAGAGCCGCTGCTCCTCCACATCGAGAGGAGCCAGGTGAGATGTTTCAGGCATCTGGAGAGGATGCCTCCTGGATGCCTCCCTGGGGAGGTGTGTCAGGCATGTCCAGCAGGGAGGAGGCCCCGGAGAAGACCCAGGACTTGATGTAGGGATTATATCTCTGAGCTTGCCTGGGAACACCTCGGTAACCCTTCAGAGGAGTTGGTGGAAGTGACCAGGGACAGGGGCCACTGTTTGTCTCTCACGGCATTACTGTGCCCCCACCCTGGCCCCAAAAAGCAGAGGAAAATTAGATGTTTTTTAATGCCTTATTTTGACGTGAGTGCTGATTCTTTAGATTTCATAAGATGATTTTTTTGTTGTTTTTGTAAAGAAGCTGTGGGAGACTGTGATATATCCTCTGTTATTATGTCTCTCTGTTGGCACAGCACAACGCATAAACACAAACACCTGCTGTTTGTAATAATATAAACACATTCTCACTCATACCTTTATGAAAAGCATCCCACCTAGTCAACCACGCTAAGGGGGCCACAATAAAAGAAAGCCTCCTGAGGCCACACAAAGCAAACTATCGCCCTCAATTCACCGCTGTCTGTCCGTCACAGCAGGGGGGGCATGTGCAAAACAGTTGAACCTGTCAAATCACAGAAACCGCTCTGTTCTTCAAATGACACAGGACATTTATTTTTATAAGAACTTGGAAAACAGCTCTCTTTTTCTTTTACCACATCTAATCACATTTCATCCAATCATCAAACCCCTGATGAGAAAAGTTACACACACTTACTTCTGGATAGTGAGGGTGCATCGCTAACTTTGAGATGACACCAACTCAAAAATAGAATCTTGATAGAGGTAATTGGATTTTATTGGTTTTGTTATATGTAAATTAAACATACCTGTGATCTTATTTTTTACTGCTCTTTGAATCTCCGCCTTCCCTCTTCCCACAGGATTGCGTTGTGTCACAGCTAGAGAGCCTGAGATGGGTGCCAGGACCTTTGATGTTTCTGTGGTTGACAGGTGAGTCCCGGGGCTTTGTCACTTCTCTCACTCTGTTATCTCTGTAGATAACAGCAGGATCTGTTAGCAAGAAGTGCCATTTAAAGGTGTGTGGGAAGTGCCTGCACTGGGACGGCGAACTGCAGATGACACTGGAGCTAAAAGATGATTGCAGACGACAGATGGATGGTGGTGATGATCTGTGTTTGCATAATTTATGGAAAAATTTCTGCAGATACAGATCTAATGAGATTCTGCAGCTTAACAAAAATCCCAAGATGTTTGAAGAAAAATCTGCAACTGAATTCACATCGCTTCAAAATCACTTTAGATTAGAGTGTAATTATTTGGATACTTTATTATTTTTAGCAAATGAAATGAAAAACACTACAAAGAAAAACTGCATCTCATCATCCCTTAATCAACCCTCACTTACACTAATCACATTTCCATTATGTGCTGTTATACTTCAAAATGCAAAAACCACATTTACTAGACTTCATGAGATATAACCACAAAAGACAGATGGGAACAAGTGAGAAGACACAGTATTCAATGAGAACATGCACCCAGGGCCAGGGACAAGTTCAACTTCTGGGAAATACACCTGGGACTCAGCCTCTGTGCATCGGCCACATTTCCTGCTGACCGAGCAAAACAAGCATCTGAAAATTAATCATTTGAAAAAGAAGAAACTCTAACTTCCACACTGTATATTTCCTGTCCTGTGGTCCACCTGAGTGGGATCAGAAACATTCACCTTGACCTGTGAGCCTGTCAGCAAAGATCACCCTATGTCAAAGTACACATCACACCATCAACCAGTTAACAGAGCACAACCAGCTTCCTCTATTCTCTCAGACATTATCAAAATCTTAAGACCAGTTGAAAAATAGCTAAAACTGACCTTTTGCACATTTGGTTCTTAATGAGGTTTAAAGTAGAGCCATCATATGAAAAAGCAAGAAGGGGGAGTGTAACAAAAGCTCTTTGAAAAAGTAATTTATTGAAACACAAGAAATAGGCTGTTTATCAGCTGATCAAAAGTTTAAGAACATAGCTCAAAAACTAACCAAACCAGAAGAAAAGTCTTTCTCAGTAGGACTCAGTAATGTGTAGCTCCACCGTTCTTGTTAATCACTTCAAAAAATTGGTTTGGGCTTGATGGGAGTGTTTCCAGGAAGCTTTTGGGAACATTGCTCCAAGTGGTGAAGATGGTTTCATGAAGGGCATCAACTGTCTGGAACTGATGGTCATTTTTATAAACTTCCCTTGCCATCCATCCCCAAATGTTCTGTATGTTGGATTTAAATCAGGGGAACATGTGGGATGGTCCCAGAGAGTGATGTTATTCTCCCTGAAGAAGTCCTTCATCAAGCCAGCATTGTGACCAGCAGCTTTGTCCTGTTGAAAAAAACAGCTGTTACCATACAGACCAGGGCCCTCAGTCATGAAGGAGGCCCGCTGCAACATCTCCACAGAGCCAGCCGCCGTTTGACCACCCTGCACCACCTGAAGCTCCAGTGTTCACTGAATGAAAGCCCCAGATCATGAAGGACCCCCTCCACTGTGCCGGGTAGAAAACATCTCAGGTGGATCTCCTAGTCATGTCAGTAACTTTGAAGCCATCTGGAGCGACAAGGTGAAATTTTTTCTCCTCAGAGAATCAAACTTTTTTCCACCTTTCAATTTCCCATGTTTGATGCTCCCTGGCAAAGTCCAAACGTGCAGTTTTGTGGCGTTGAGGGAGTCGAGCTCTTTGAATTTGTTTTTTGTTCTTGACACCCTTTACTACAGATGCCGTCTGATGGTTATTGTGCTCCAGTAGGGGACTTTATTTGGGTAGAGGACTGCCCTGTGTCTTGACAGACAGCCAATCAGATCCTCTGGCTCAGCACAGGTGTAATTTTTTGGGTCTGCCACTTGACTTTTTTGTTCCATAATGCTCAGGATCTTTCAGAAAATGTAGAATGACTGTCTTACTGCATCCAATCTCAGCAGCAATGGCACGCTGTGGGAGGCCTTGGTTATGCAGCTCGATGTTCCGACCACATTCAAGAGGAGACAGCTTCTTAGCTTTAGCCATCAGGAGGGCATGACCGTGTGGATGTCTGACAGGAAATAACATTTCGAGCAGGTTTTGGCTTTAATGGCCAGTAGTCTTAAACTTTTGATCAGCTGATAAACAACACATTTAATTTTGTTTGTTTGTTTTTTAATTATAAGTTCCATTTTTTTTTTTTTTTTGCACTCCCCCTTCTTCCTTTTGCATATTGTAGCTCTGCTTAAAACCTCATTAAGGTCCAAATGTGCAAAATCCATATTCTAGCAATTTTCAACTGGTCTTAAGATTCTGATCAGTTCTGTATTATCACAACACCAGCACTGAACATGGTGTTGGTAATATTTAGACATTTTATTGTTGAATGGTTGTGCTAAATCATTACATGAGTGCGGGAAATGAGGGAAATTATGGCGCAAAACTTGACAGCCATATGTTATCATACTCCCTCTTCTGGCAAAATCTGGACAGTTTAGTTTTGGACTCATGTCTTATGCATCTAAGGCGCCATACCCAACAGATTTTTATCTATTTTACAAACAAGGCATTACAAATTGGAATAGTTTGTTTCATTTTGACTCATGCTTTTCTATCACTCTACAGTAGTTCAGAGGATTTTAACCAAGGGGCAACGTCCGGTTTAGAAAAATTTGAAAGTGGTAAAAGATGCTATTAATGAACAACCATCACTACATGAGGCTGGCTGCAGAAAGACCGGAAACCACGTAACCACGAAGCCAGACTTTTACACTTACTCAGCAGTTTAGAAGATATCAGTTTTCACAAGTTTGTCCAATCAGAGGTACAGCTCAGCTCACATGTTTAACATATGCCCTGTTAATAAGAGGTCAGCTCATCTTGTTAGTGGTAGCTAAAGTGGTTAGCATCTTAGAGACAACTTCTCACAGTGATAAGTGTCTCTGTTAGCTCCTGGATATTTCAATTTGAACACAAACAGAGCCGAGAAATATCATGACAATGAATCATTGAAGCATGCGAACAAAGCACACAAACTATTTTATGATATTACAAAAGGGCTGTAGACTTGTTTTATCTGATATAACTATAAAGTAGCTTCATACATGTGCACATTGGTTATGGTCAGACATGGAAAGACCCTGAGCTTCTTGGGTTTACATTACAATACAATAATGACATTGCAATTTGCAATTTGCAATGTTGTTGCTCTTGTTGCAATAACAAATAAAGATATATTCTATTCTATTCTATATCTCCACAAACCCCAGCAAAGCTTTGCAGTGAAGGTTTAATTACTAACACATCATACAGACAATTAGAAGCGGGGGGGGCTTTTTGTGTATCTTTAGAGGTATAAATGCTAGTAGGGTAGAGTGGTAGAGTGGGTCATCTCTCATTTAAAAGGGTTTTGTTCCCAGGTCCCTATGTCCACATGCCAACGGTTCTAGTGCAAGGCACTGTCCTCTGTGTAGTTCCATCAATGTGTGATAGAGATGGGGTAATACTGATGGGCTCTCAGTGTTTGAATGTAGACTAGAGAGAAGAGACAGAGCTTTATAAACTCAGTCCCTTTATCCAACACTGTGGTGGTGGTCTCAAGGGTCCTCTGTTATGCTCTCAAGCTGCTGTCCTTGTCTGTCTCCTGTTTTTTTCTCAAGAAAGTAGAGTTTAAAGACAAATTCCCCCTTTTTTTCAGAGGGGTGTCAATTTGAATTTCATGGACCCAAAACATTACTCACAAATTGTGAAATGCACAGCATGTCTTGTGTTTTTGGTGGACATCGATTCTTTGGGACAGATGGAAAATGCATCAGACTGGGGCTCAAACAGACCAATCTCCAACCAGTTTTCCAACTGCAGCTCCCATAACGTGCAAAAATAACAAGAAGGAACTGAGGAGCTTAAGCCTCTGTATGTATGTGTATTATATGCAGAGCATAAATAAGCTATGTGAGATCTCAGAAATAATGCTGTGATGAGTACGGCTGAGCTTTGAGCCCATTTCTATTCACATGTACATCAGTGATGTAATGTCTGAGTTGTCGGTTTAATTTTTGTTTACTCTGACGAGGATGGGTCGCTTGGGCAAACTCCAGGATCTGCTTTAACCACTTTGAGGATTTTTAAATACGTGTGCATTGCAGCTCATAAAAGGCACCCTTTGATCACAGAAGATTGGGTGTGTCCTTTTTGGCATTGACAAGGCACTAATGGGCTCATTGTTAATGACAAACGATGTTACACAATGTTTCTTTGTCATTTCATCGAAACTAACGCCCTTCATAATCAGAAGCTATGCCAGACAGTTGAGTAATACAAGATAATGCCATATTTAATTCATACAGAACAGGCAGCACGCTCAAGTTCATTGCATGTTTGTCTCACAGTGTCATTGTTGGCAGTAAGTGAATTTTTAACACAGGGCAGAGGGATCATAAGCTGGATATAGAATAGAATAGAAAATACTTTATTTATCCCCGAGGGGAAATTCAGGAGTCACCGCAGCATTTAAGAAAACAAAAGTAAGAAAGAGTATAGAAAGTGCAAAAATGTCCATAAGAAATTAGATGACGACATCCAGTCCACCACTCGTCCACCACTCTCCAGCCCAGCCAGTCTCCACCTCCACAGGGTCCAGGACCGAGCCTCCCCAGCAGTCTGTTCAGTCTCTGTCTCCTGGATCCTGTCTGCTCACAGCAGGTGAAGCTCCTCCGATGTGTCGCGGCGTCCGATGTCAGCTCCGTCAGCCACGTCCGTGAACAGCATGATGCCGCTGGATTAGCACAGCTAGCTCGTCCATCCCCCGGGGCTAGATCCCACATTCCCAACAACGATGGATGAAAGGACAGGTCCACGTCGTCACCTCCCAGCTCACATCCGAGAACCAGCACGTCGTCCTCACCTCCTCCTCCTCAGCTCGAGGGAAATCATCAAGCCCTACACTAGTTAGCATTGACATGCTACAGGCTGCTAACAGCTAATTTCGCATGTAAACAATGCAGCCATGGTTACATGTAGGATCTCCAGACAAACACAGGAGAAAAGTAGTAAAAAATACCGCCGGAGCCACAAAAAGTTTGGTGTCCGTGACCGACAATGAACCATACAAAGTGATGATCCACTCCAAATACAAAGATGACGAAAAAGAGACGAAAAAATTACAAGAAACGGACAAAGACGAGAGAGCTGCTGCAACAGGCAGCTACTTGGGTAGCGCCTAGGATATGTTTACTCCATAAACAGCAGTTTAAGTTTGCAAAGAGCCATCTTAAAGATGACTTTCCTGAGAAGTCTTTGTGGACAAAGGGTTGAGGCTTGCTTTAAAACTTTGCAAAATTACATCAGCATCCTGATTTTAAGGTCACATGTGACAGTGCTTCCGGACTGTCTTTATTTGCGGGTACTGGATTGCATGGTACCTTCAGACTGACCAAGATAAATTTAGTTCAGAAAGCAGGTCTCTAAAAGCAAGAATATAGTGCATTTCATGAATTTAGTCCTGGATGTACACTTTATTGGTCTTTTTTATTTTATTATTATTATTTTTTTTACAAAGTTTGGCATTTGAATCTTAAAATCACATTTCATATACTTTCCTTTGGAAAGGTTTTTTTTCACCATCTTTTTATTTTATTTCTAATGTAGACATAGCCAATTATATTAAAGTTGGAGAAAGCATAGATCAATAACGTTGAGAATTTGTCATGGTGTCTTGATTATGGTGACCCCTTTGGATGAAAGAGGAATATCTTTTTTTTTTAATTATATGACTGCATTTCCCATGAGCACTATTGCCCACTTTTGTAAACATCTGTCCCTTACCGTGAGGATGTAACAGAATTATGGCCCATTTCTCCTCCCTTGTCATACGAAAATGTATCTGTTTGTTTCAAACAATGTTGCTGCCACTGCTCACAGACTTCCATATGTCCTTTACGTTGACATTGCTGTTAACCAATACATCCACCAGGGGGCAGCCCAGAGAGAAAAGTTTATGACAACGCAACTCTAAAACAAGCATGGCAACTGCGGAGGAGGTATTGCTGATGTACCGCTTGCATAGAAGACAAAAACAGAGGCAGCGTCGTAGGCGGCGGTGGTCAGTGAGGCAGTTAAACACATCGCAAAAGTTCTGCAATAGTTATTTCTTCTTCGTGTCTCACTGAAGCTTTGAGACACGAACAGCAACACTGCCCCCATGGTTTCCAGTGGTACTGCTCTGTTTGGCCCGTATCTCTAAGCTTAATGGAAAAGTGCAGAAATATGGACAAAATTAACACAGAGGGCTCCATCTGTTTCCATATTTGTACGTAACGTTGAGCATAAATGGGCCTTTAGAGTGGCTCTATTTGAAAATCAGTTGAATTCCCCTGAATTGGCTTCCAGCAGTTGAAGTATGCCTTCAGGACTCTGGTTGGGTCCCCTTGGGGGGTCACGATACACAATGTTCTCTACAGTTCTACAGCTTCATTTCACAGATGCTTTTGTCCAAAGTGACCTACAAAACAAGCAAGAATTTTTGACTGAGGAAAAAACTTTGGTAAGTGCCAGAAAGTACTTTAAATTATTTGGCTACAGGTGCTGCCATTAAATGCAAGAATTTTTAAATTGTTCTTTTCCATGTAGAATAATGTAGTCATAACTAACCACAATTAAGTGCTGTCACCTTCAACAACATTCAATGATCAGTGCTAAATAATGACTAAGAGCTGGGTCTGAGACCTTTTAAATCATTGTACCCCTGAGGACAAAGAGGAGAAGGCTCAGGTTAAGGTCCTAACTTTGATGGGATAGGAGTCCATCAGGTTGTTTTTCTACAGATATTCAGAGACTTGGTTATAGACTTTGTGCCTGATTATTTTTGCCCCCCCCCCCAAAAAAAAAAAAAAAAAAAAAAAAAAAGGCAGAAGTGAGACTAGGTTGTAAACACTAATATTTCTTCCAAAATCTTAAACGGAAATAAACATCTCATCAGTTAATCGTAAAACTATAATGAAAATATGGGTAAAGTTTCACGTAAAGGCATGCAATCATAAGTTATTTTATTTGAATTATAAATATTTTTGCTAGTCCCTAATGTGATAAAGCCAGGGTTATTACATTAAGTGTAAGTGAAAGTTATCCTAGAGCGTCTGAGGACAGAGCAGGTGGAAAACTTCTGAACCAGAGTCATGCTGGGAATCTTGTGGCTGGGACTTGACAGGCCAAAGGAACACAGACAAATGAGGACATGAAATTTGAAGAAAGCAAAAATGACAATTAGGAAAAAAAAATGCATTTAAAAGTAATACATTCATATGTTACTTTTAAAGTAAATCACATATTTTCTCCTCTTAATAATCCTTGTGCCTCAAAATTATGGTATTTTGCTTGTTGGTTTCCTATGTTAGGGGTACTAAAGCCATCAAGCCAAAGTTACTAAAATGAAGCTTAAAAGCTGGTTAAAAAAAGAAAAAAATCAACAATACAAAGATTTTAATTTCAAATTCAGAGTGTAGTGATGTCTGAGACCTTTTCTGACTTTGCCTTGTTTTTGTGGCAAGTGTCAATATTTAGAGTTCATGTGTTAGTCACCTTTGATCACCTTATCCATTATTTGAGTCAAATAAAAGGATCAATTTAAACATGTTATTACAGGCATAGGATCATCTAGTTCATCATCCATATTAATCACCAGGAAAGTGTGAATATTCTGCTCTGTTTGCATTTTCAGGAACAGTAACAACAAAAAGAAACTTTACAGTGTTTCAGAAGCAACTTTCTGTCACACCTCCTTTTTCCAGCACCACCATGTCTTAGCTGAACTGCACGCTCATTATTTCCTTCACACCCATGCTTCAACATGATAGACAACACTTTAAAAGTCTTCTTCATGGCTCTGTGTTGTGCCTTTAGGTAAGGCGCACTCAGGAATACTAATGTACCTCAGTTTAAAAATAACATGTTCATTGATTGTGCTAAAGCAGTTATCTATATTCCTGCACAGATCCCAGCTTTAAGGATCATTCCTTACTAATTCCTGCACAGGAAGCTCATTATTCTCATCAGCCAAAGCAGCTGGGGGCTATTTGTCATTGTCTGGGCTGTGTTAAACCCAGTATTGTTCTCACACATCAAAAAGTACGAGACGTTTTCACGTGACCGCTGGCATTTCACTGCTGCTCCTGCGAGAGGAAGAAACTGAAAGCTTTCCAGACAGAGAGAGAAAAGTTCAATACACTCGGCAAGGGGCTCTCAAATTTTTAAAAGCTCAGTTCCTGAGGTCGATTGAGATCCTCAAAGCTCTCCTGGTTCTCTGTGTGAGCTGAAAATAACAAGCTTCATCCTACAAGCTGTCTTTCTCACAGCCTCTCATTCTGCTTTATGGGGTCTATAGGGGACTTATCACACGGAAACATTTGGGCCGAGGTAATCTCAGGTTCAGGCGGCCTTAGGTCACTCGCTCTGAGGGGGGCCTGAAAATGGGAGCCACTCACAACACAGACTGTGGATTTAACTTCAACAGGCAGGAGGAGATAAACCTGTTGCTCATTGAAAAGATAAAGAAGCCAGTGCAGAGCTGAAAATTAGGGGTTGATTAGTATTTGTGTCACGATTAAATAATAGACTATTAAAAACAAAAACTTAAGAAGCACTTAGGGAGTTTTCCAACTGGGCAATCTGTTCACAGTCAATTATTAAATATTCAAATCTCCATCCTAGATGTTTCCTCATTAAAAGACCAAATGTTGAGTTCTCCTACACATGCAATTAGTGAAATAAAAGCTCATTTGAGATAATGAGCCGCCCATGGAAGCCACTCCACCAAAGTTTGATGCTTTAAATATGCAGATATTTAGAGACGAAAAACTCTTTTCCCCTTTTTTATTTTTTATTCTTGACAGAAAGCCAAAGTTATATATTAATGGACTTTCTTACCCAATAAATTTCACACGCCGCCAAGATTATGAGAGAGGTGATTCAAGTTCTCTCAGTCAGTCAAACTTCATTAAACATCCCCTGCAGATATTTTCATCCTGCTGAATTAATAGCTACTGCGCTGAGCTGAGCTGAACCTGGATTTCTAATAGCTGTCACAAATTGAGTAACATGACTCTTCAAAATAGTTTTTCTTTCATCAGTGCAACAAAGTGTTTGAAAAGGTCTCCTGTCCTGACATGTGTGACGTGTGTGACAGAAAAGTGATACATACGTGTGAGAGATAAGTCAGACGATGGGATTGCTGTTCCCACACCTCAGCGCTCGTGCTTCAGAGGAGGTCAAAGTGAGACGATAGGTTTTGTGCTGAAACTGTACCTGTGTGACATTCATGTCGTCTCTTTTCTCTTCCAGATGTCAACTCTCTATCTATAAATCATACTGTGAAATCAATGTAGCAACACCTGCCAGTTTGGGCAGGTAACTCGAGCTGCAACACTTCCACATTTGCAATGCGTCATCTGGTCAAAAGAAAACTCCCAATAAGGTGGTGTCTTTCTATTCTGCCTTTGACCAATGTCTCTGACCTTCAGCCCCACCACCACCACCCACATCCACCTGTTGGCTGTGCCCACAGGGGTTGAAGTTACAACATTATCACCCTTTAAAGAGGGGGTATTGTGCTTTTTAGGATCTTTAATGTCCCTCTGACCCTTTCTCTCTTTTGGTGGCTGTACAAGGTGTACATCTCAATAAAATCTCTGTTTTTTCTCTATTTTTTTTTAGTGCTGCAGCCTCTGACTGCAGCACTAAATTTTAGTCAATGTCTCTGTAAGGTTCAACGCCCCACAAACCCCTGTCCCTGTCAGAACACCGTGTCTCCAAAATTTCTACATGTAAATGTGTAACAGTTTTAAAATCTGTGCACATTTAGCATGAACATCCAGCGTTATAACTATATATATCCTTGTTTAAATGATGTGAAAAAGCACCAAATCCCCTTTTTAATTGTTGCATGTCATGTTGATTGAAGAACAGATGAGGTTCAGAGCCTTAACTTTAAAGCAGCTGTGAGAAGTTTCTAAGTGATCTTGAAAAAGGCTCCCTACTAGATATACCTGTATGCCTGATCCTAATCCACACTTTAAAATGAGATTGTTAGCATCAATACAGGTTATTCCTAAATGCTACTTCTTACCTTTCTGATCAGGACAGGCAGGATCAAATTGATTTACGGCACGTTGAACTCTCTATAACAACGCCGGCTGACGAAGTGTGGTACAGAAGAGAGATCTGTGTTTTTCTCTGCTGAAAATGATTTCTGTGATTAATTTTGTAGTGATGGTGGACACAGGAGCCCAACTGTCAGACAGAAAAAGGACAGAAGAGCAGAGGAAAGATAAACAGAAGAAAGATAGAGCACAAGCTAAAGGCTAACACAGAGGCTAAGCTCTTTGTGCTAATGTTGATTCTAACCCACAGTCAGCAGTTATTCTGCTGTGGTCTGTTCAAACTTGAGAGTCTATCAATAAAATGAAGAGTGAGGTTACGTTAGCTCTGATTGGTAGATGACTGGCAGGACATAACCAGGATTCACTAATGTTACACATTACAGACATGTTTTAGAGCACTGGCTGCTAGTAGCATTTCATATAGCCGGCTACGAAACTACTTACAAACGGACAGCCCTGTGCTACTGTAAATGAATACCTTGTCAAGTTATATGTGGTAAAAAGTTTTCTTGAACAAAGAAAATTAGTAGACTCTGGGCCAACAGGTGGCACTGCAGTTCAAATGAAGTAGATCCCTCTCACAGCATTTGTATGAGTTTAAATTATTACAATGTATATTGACTGAATGAGTCATCATGTTTAATGAGATTACTGATTCTTCCTTTATCTAAGCAAGTAGCTACTGTTCACACATCTGTGCAATGCCGTAATAAGAAGTGTCGGCTGTCTGGACAACAGTTTTTTCTGTGAAATCCAGCATGTAGGTAACTATTAGTGATGGGTCCAGCGACGATGCCTTGGGGCATGTGACGAGCTCACAGAGTGAAGCCCTGTGCCGGGGCTCGCTTTGAGAAAGTCACATGACTGATACAGCTGCTGTGTCGCCTGTCTCACTGAGGCACCAAACTGAGTCAAGGATTGCATCTGTCAACGGGATGCATCTTTGCTGAAACAATCACAGATATTTTGAAGCACAATTCTTTCCTTCAAGCCATTGTGATATAACCTTTCAGAGCAGATGGACCTGCCTGATTCAGTTTCTGAAATCCTGCAGATCCATCTTGCCAGGCTCCAATGACCAACCATTTCACTCGGCTAAATTCTGACCGGCCCAATCAGGATAGAGAGACGGGAGCAGCAGACTTTCATTCTTGTCAGTGTTCCTTTGATTCTTAAGTTAACTTTACAAAATCAACGGCAGTCGTCTAACACCATTATCACAGCTGTTTCTCGTGTTCCTGTAGTTGTTTGTCTATTGTTTCTCAGCAGCGGCACACATAAGCTACGCCACACCGTGGCTTGATGTGGATTGGTCTGTGGTGAGTGTGTCAATCAGAACGGTCGTCCAATCACCAGCTGCTGATTTTTTTGAAGGTCCCGCCTCTGAAAACAAATCAGAAGAGCTGCTACCCAGACAGATTAGTGAAATATTTCCGTGGCGGATATATGAAACTGTCCGTCTGGTGTGTCATGTTAATTGTGATACGGAGCCATGAAAAAGTAAGGTTTCCGCCATGTGGGACCATTTTGGTCTTATGTCGACAAATAAGTTGTTTCTTTTTATTTCCTTTTTTTTCATTCTGTTCCTCTTAGTTTCTGCTTGAACTGGAGCTGGAGATCTTTCTCCAGAAACGGAGTTGCCAAGACACAAAAACATATGTTTGACTGAAACTTTACTTTAAAATGAAACCCCCTGCCTTAAAGAGACGCGCATAAGCAATATCATTCGAATTGGCGACACTTTAACTTTGATTCGCATGTTAGAACTTGTGTTCACATTATTTATTGACTATATATTCTAAAGTAGGGTGACCATATTTTGATTTCCAAAAAAGAGGACAACGGCACTGGCCTCGAGGCACAAATTCAGACAGGCTTCTTATATTCTTAATATTTTCACTGCCCCGTGGTCACTCCCGTCTGTGGAAACACCACAGTACTGGATTTTTTTGAGTGCTTCATGAGTGACTTCAACAGAATGGGGGGCTTTTACACCTAGAGATGGGTACCGAATCAGGTACTTCAAAAGGTACCGACCGAATTCTGTCAAAAGTACCGAGTACCGATTCATGTAAAATCAAAAGGTACCACGTTTGGGTACCTGAACACATCCTTGTGACTGTGAGGAAGTGAAAGAATAGTCGATTTTCCATGATGGACATGAACACAGCATTGCAAGGGTATATACTGAAGGATATATATGTTAAATTGAAATATATATATATATATATATATATATATATATATATATATATATATAATGTTAAAGAAATTGAAATTTTTTACCACATAACTACAAAAAAGTACCCCAAATTTGTACCGTTGAGTACTGGTACCGATTGCCAGGTACCGGGCATTGGTGCCAACACTACTAAACTTTTTAGCAACGTCAGAGTCAGGAAATGTCTTTTTAGCAAGGCACTGGTACAATCCATGGACCTGTAGCTGTTGTGGTGTTTTACAGTATGAAATGCCATTGTCATGTCATGTTTTTCGGTGTCCCTGTGAGCTTTGAGATCCCCAGCACCTTTATTGGACACTGAGACATATGTGCCAGCTTTGCACACGGTTCACTCCGCCTCCCACTTGTCCCGACCGGGACGGTATGTCGGAAACAATTTTTGCAGTTCATCTGTGAAGCTGCACTTACGCTTAGGCATCTTCGGTGCAATACAGCTCCGCTGTCTAAACAGCCCCGTCTTCTCCGCTCTCCGTTTATGTCTCTCTCTCTCGCCTTCTCTCTGACCCTCTCACTCTTTATGTGTGTGTGCACGCACAGAGCAGACCTGTCCACAAGGCAGCCTCTCGGCAAGTGATGCGCATGACAGTATTGTTTGCAAGCGCCGGTCAATTTACGGACGTGCGTAATGGTCCTATGAAAATCAGTGAACACCGGACATTTTCGTGAATTTATTAAACCCGCCCGGACACCCCGGACAGGACGTAAAAAGTGGACATGTCCGGGCAAAAGAGGACGCTTGGTCACCCTATTCTAAAGATATGAGCGATGTTTAAAATTTAGATTACTATACAATATAAAATGTAAGAATTTAAAAAAAAAAGGGTCTTCTATAGGTCATTGAATCAGTACGCCAGTTGAGTCTCTCAGCTCTGCTTCCTGCAACGGTGTATAAGATCCAGCAGTTGTACATACTGAGCGACACAGTTTCACAGTACCAACACAGTATCAATACAGTTTGGGTAATGTGCCACAACAGTTCATGAGGCCTCATCTGCCCATCACTAGTAACTACTATAACTATAACTGCCATTTGTGCTTTTTAAAAAGTCAGTTTGACCTTGATTGAACTAATCCTGCTCTGCTTTTGGAAGACTCATTCACTAAAATGTATCTTCAGCATCTGGTACTGTTTAGGTGTTTGGAGAAGTGCAGAATATTCATGTTTATGTGTGTTTTCATATTTTATCAATAAAAGTAACAGTTTTGCAGATAATTTGTTTGAGCTAATGTCATCAGTGTGCATAGACCATCACTAACAGGATCAAACTGTAGTTCTGAGTGTCTACGAACAAGAGCAAGAACCCAGGCATTGCCTCTGTTAATACAATCCATCAGACTCCATGGGCTAGGCACAGATGTCATGTGGTGTTGACTTTGTTATTTTATATCATTCATCAACATTTAAAGAAAAACATAAGAAAAAAAAGATGATTTATAGAAAATATATGGAAAGCAAGAAAGGACAAACCACTGAGAGCGTGTTTTATTAAGTATCAAAAATGATTATATTAAAGATATAACAGTGGAATTGTAGCCCAAAAGAAAACAATCAACCAACTGCTTTCATTCCTCCTGAGACTTTGTACTTTGTCAGGAAGTGAAGACACAGCAGCAGAGCAGACATTTCACTGGGTGTCATCACAGCCGGAGTTTGTCATAGCAAGTGGAAAGAGGGGGGCTGTGAATCAAATACTGTTGAACGGTGCATTAGAGCAAGAAAAACCTACACTGGTGTGTTTGAAGAAGTCTGGAAAAGGTTTCGCAAATGTTGCATCACAGCCGTCTCTCCTCTGTCTGGAGACAGGTGTGCTCACACACATCAGCCTTACTGTACACGTGCACCGCTGATGCTCCAAACACTCTTTAACAAAACAAATCCCCCCTGTGACAAACTCACTCTGAGTCTGATCGGAGCCCACAGCACCTGACAGGTCTGGGTTTAACCTTCATTTATTTGTTTTTCTTCACTGTTCAGGAGTTTAGGGAGCTCCGTGTCACTGTGGTTGCCCTCCTCTGCCCGGGAGGTTGTACTGCAGTTTATACCTGCTACTCTACTTCACCCCAGGTCGAGTCTGCAGACTGCAGCAGCACATTTGAATTGTAAAATCTCTGACTCATTCAGTGCCCATGTTGACAGGTAAGAGCAGCCACATAGCCTGTGCAGCCAAGGCGCCACTCACACAGTGCAGGAGTTGTTTATTTTTTGGGGTTTAGTTTTCAGCTCCTGGAAATGTACGGTCATATTTTTTAAGGTAGTCATATTAATGACAGTAATTTGTCTTTAACTACACTCTCAGTGTCTGCCATATGTCAAAGTCATTTCCTGTCACTTAAAATTACCTTTACAATTTAAATGTAACATCTAAGTTACACTGACAGAAAGCACCACCGTCAACTGACTGACCACACTGCAATCTGACCCCTAACCTTCTACCTCATTAGCTCTCATTTCAAGCTGTTTTTAGCTCCTCCATTGTTGGCAACATTGTTGAAAACACAAACACATCATCCTGCCAAAATACTTCATGCTGGGTTTAAATATTTTTAGAAACTTCTGAGAGCTGCTCCTTCTACATTTTGATGGCTGTTGTTTTTCTCTCAGGGCTTCTAAAAGAGCAGGACTGAGGGAGATGTCTATGGAGAGAACGATCCACAGTTTCTGTTCCCGTAGCGATCGATGGCAAAGAAGTGCTGAAACTACAACAACTGAGCAGAGTATGAAACAATGCTTTTACCTGGAGGCTGATACATGGTGTGCTCTGATGCACTAATCTGAAAACTCTATGGCTCAAACTTGGTGTGCTAAATGAGAACACGTGTTCAAAAATAAAATCCACAACTTTAAAACAGTATGCTGATTTACCAGATACTTTGACAACTCAGTCCAAGTGAATTAGGTGTCACGGTACTGTCTAAAGCCCCATTTCCATCAAGTGGTTCAGTTTGGTATGTCTTGGTATGGCACACATTTTTTTTTTTTTTTTCACTGACTGATCTCAATTACAGACCTGCACTGTCCCACTTTTTGGTCCCCCTCTGTTTGGGTGTCAGGCATCTCAATCCGACCCCAGAAGATGGAGCTAGAAACACTGCACTTCATTGATTGGTGGAAAGAATCGTCACTTCCTGTGTGACAGCATCTGCTGTATTTCTCCTGGTGGCTCACAGTCTTCTCTGAAACAAAGTTTGATTGTTCTTTGTAACAAACAGACACATGCCAATCACAGAGAAGACGAATTGCTGGATGTCTTCTGTTGTTTTCTTCTTTGTTGAATTTACTAGTGGGGTACACTGTGTTGTACTGCTATGGCGTCACGCTATTACGTCAGAGCCACAGCTATCTGCATGTGACTTCCACCCCCCCTACAAGGAGGGGGGGCAAGGTTGGCTGTGGAAACCCAAACAGGATCAGGCTTTACTGATCTGACCCAAACCGTACTGATCTAAACTGGACTGCTTGGTGGAAACTGGGCCTAACACTGTGCTCACATTGGCTCTGGAACGGTTGCAGTCCAGACACCGTGCGGATTTTCCGCAAGCTGCCACTCACATCAGCTCCACACACAGGCTGCGGCTGGCTCGCGGTTCCGGGTGCAGAAAGGGCACTCGTGAGAGTAGAAGCTCACGTGGGTTCATGTTCTTGTCTGGACTTGCGCGAGAGCTTTATTCCTCTAATGTTTATTGTTTTTTATTACCATTACTTTTTTCTTTTCTTGCATTATCCTTATAATAAGGATGGGATGTGTCATATAAAATGGGATGACTTTCCACTTCAAGGATGAGTCTCTCGTCGTCCCTTGTCAAATTGTGACCTCATGTCACAGGGTGTAATGTAATGTTTACATTGACTACTAGCGCGACTGTGCTGTCAAAGAAGAGTCAAGTTACATTTGTTTGTACACTGATTTTATTTAAAGAAACAACGGATCTTCATGCCACCTGGAAATTCACTTCCTGTATAGCTTGTCATATTTCATTCAGCTTGACGCAGACTCTCTCCGGCGTCCGGGAAAGATAGACTTCTTGCGGATTCTTTCCGTTGTGCCGTACGGCTCCCGCAACTGGACTCACTCCGCGCAGGGTTAATGTGAGCCTACAACAGTGATTTTAATGATACGGATTACATGCAGAAGCCGCACCGGACCCGGACCGGATTCAGTGTGAGCCTGGGGTAACTCTAAAGTTAATTCAAAGCTCTATCAGGACAAATTCCTGGGGATGAGTACCCTTTGCATTTTAAATTATTCGGTACCAATGCCAGGTCTTTGGAAGTTGTATCAGTACTCAATGGTACCAATTTTTCGGTACTTTCATGTGTTCATGTGGTAATAAATATGAATTTATTTAATAATAAAATCTCAATATTTTTCAATTTACTAAATTGTTTCTTAATATATACACTTGCAATGCTATGTTTATATCCAGCATGGAAAACCACCTACTCTTCCACTCCCTCACAGTCACAAGGATGTGTTGAGGTACCTAAACATGGTACCGTTTGATTGTACATGAATCAGTACTTAGTACTACAGACGGAAATCAGTTGGTATTTGTAAAAGTGCCTAATGCGGTGTCCATCCCTACTATTTTCAGCACCATGGACAGCATTACCCAACAAACAACCATGACAACAGATCAGAGGCTTTTGGGTTAAAGATCCAAACAGTTCCAGACCCCCTAGGTTTGTTCAAAGGGACACAAAACCTCCACTATTCACTAATATTGCTGGAACACAAAAACATTTTGAACGTATCAATACAGACATACAGTCGTATAACTGAAAGAATAAATGCCAAACAAATAAAAGACCACTAACATAACAATTAGCATGCTGGTCTCCCCTGGGAGAGCTTAGTTTCTGGATGAAACACCACACGAACTTGGACTTGGATTCCACTGCAAGTTGGCAACAGGCAACAACTGTATGTACGTGGTAGTTAACTTACAGTTTCTACAGCCTGAGAGGCAGAAATTATACATCATCTCAGCTGGAAAATCATCACGTTTTTCATTTCTCCTTTGGCTCTGCCCGTGACAATGTGTTATCAAAACATAAGCCCTGTTGTCATTGACCACGGTGAGAGCACTAAGAGTAACCAGCTGCATGTCCTTAAGCTGCGTTTCTGGAATTATGTTCAAGATCAGACTCTGTACCAGCTGCACTGAATGAGATGAATACCTGTGAGAAATGCTCACACGTGTGAACACCTGCTGAACACTCAGAGAAACACAGCAAGCCTCTCTGTCATTATTTCAACCATATACAAGAGGCTCAAAGGGGCTTGACTGAAAGGGCTGGATGTTGGAAATGCATCAATGAGGAAAGACAAAAGACTTCACGATTCAACAGGTCTGGACTGATGCCCATGAAAGAGAGAGTTAAGATCCTGCACACCTGTGGAGTCATTCAGCAGTGGTGTTGTGACATGTTCATTCTCACAGCTCAATTTTACTGAAACCAGATCAACCAGAACGTGAAAAACAGCCTTCTGAAGAGCATCCTCTTCCTTTAAGGCCTTGGAGAGATGGAACCTGCTGCCTCTGTTTCCAGGAATAGGCTCTATGAAAGCTGGCTGTTACCTCAGTGATGTCATCCACTGGTTACTGATGGAGCTGTCAAGTCTGTCAGTGGCAGAGGCCCTGTGTGTGTAAATACTGACTTTAACTAACTTCAGATTAAGGATGCACTGAAAATTTTAGGCAAAAAATGTCAGAAAAAAAATGTTTTTTTGGTTTTCGGTTGAAAGGCTTTTGTTAACGAATCAACACGGCTGAAACAGTACAGTGTGATGACGTCAGCAAAAACAGCGGCTCTTGTCAAGATAAGGGTCAACATTCCTGAAGTGTGGACGTGTTTCAATATATCCAAGACCCACGGATAGTGATTGGCAAAGCGTGTGATGCTCACACAAGAAATGATCCAGGCCAGGATGAATGTGGAGAACCTGCTTGGAGACAGAGAAGTGAAGGAGAGCAGAGCACAGAGAAACAAAGACTTATCTTACCTCTTTCATAAATCAGGTCTGCACCTTTTTTTATAATTGAAAAGACTTCATTGCCATCTGATATTTATCTTATATACATGATGGGACATGCACAACTCTCCTTTGCTTCCTGTATCTGCTCACGGCAAAGTTCTGTCCTGATGCAAACGTGAACACACACACAGACAAACCCCCTTCATGTAGCGAACAGAGTCAGAAAAAGTAGGCAACACAGTCATAGCCATACATGGAACGGTACCAACAACTGGCATAATAACATCAATGGTGTTTTGGTTCTTGGCCTTGGTTTCCTCAGTTTCTGTTTTCAGTTTCAGCTACAAATTTGTATTTCCGTGCATCCCTTATACTTTAGCTTTAGTTTAGTTTTTAGTTTGTTCACACATATTATCACAATACAAGTGCATTACATATATACCTATATCTATCTATCTATCTATCTATCTATCTATCTATCTATCTATCTATCTATCTATCTATCTATCTCTATCTATCTATCTATCTATCTATCTATCTATCTATCTATCTATCTATCTCTATCTATGTATATATGTATATATATATATATATATATATATATATATATATATATATATATATATATATATATATATATATATGTGTGTGTGTGTGTGTGTGTGTGTGTGTGTGTGTGTAAATATGTACAGTTTAGTGGCGGCTGCTGGTCAGTCAAGCAGGAGAAGCTAATTTTTTTGACTACATCATAAATTTGTTTATTTATTTAAACGTAAATTCTACCCTCCATATGTAAGTGTGAGTGACAGGGGGAGAAGCTCCACAGCTGTAGCTGTAGCTGCTTATTGGTGAAAAGAGAGAGAATCTTTTAACACAACGCTCATTGTTTTTTAGAAAAGTGAACTCGCTGAGGATCGATAAAACCTCCGGATCAGTCCAGAACAACTACTGTAGAACTCAGAAGATGCTCCAGTGGAGGGTTAAACTTCAAGATCGCTGACTGGCTCATTTCACTGTCAATCAAAAAAGGGATTCGGCCTCAGACAGATCATCCAATCATCATGCAGAAGCCCAGCATCCAGGCCAGCCCACTGCCTCATAGACCCCCAGAGACGCTGAGCGTCCGATGGGTGAGACAAAGCCCAGTGTTTATCCAATGAGCATCCAGTTTCCACAGTTGAACAACCCACTCTTCTGCAGCATTAAGGAATGAGTCGTTCAGATAGTAATGCCCAAACTTTACAAAGGTAGAAGGACAGAAAGGACAAAATGCCTCAAAGTACCAACAAAAAAGTAAGAACTGTATACTTGGCATGTTTGGTTAAGCCTTTCCTGCCTTTCATTTGGAGCTACATCAGCTGTTCCAGACTGAACATGAACAAAGTTATGCCACAAGGTCACCAAAGTTCATGAAACAGCAGGGACGACGATACTGGAAGTAATTCATCTGTACAGAAGGTAACAGATTGATGGAAGTACCTGTCAAATACAGCCTGTATCCATTCACACACTCCTGAGAGGAGCACTAATTAGTCTATTAATAAGAGACAACACTTGTGGGTGAGCAGTAGGTACACAGAAGAGACATGTCTGCATCGTTACCTGCTAAAAGCCCTGGCATGCTCAGCAGCTCGTCTCTAATGATGTGTTTGTGCTTTTTGCAGAGGAGCAGGTCGTGTACAGTTGGAGGATGGAGGTTCAATAAAAAAAAAATGTAGGTTTATTTGTTTATTATTAGGGTTATCAGAATTATCAAGGCAAACAGCTTTTCACAGTGCTTTATTTTGTGCATCACTTCTTCTACTGTCTGGAAGTTGAAAATCCAAGCACAACATTGAGGACGTCTGTGGCAGGAATCCTCATGCCGTAGAGACTCTGAGCAAGACATTGAACCCTACATTACTCCCACTGTTGGTGCGTGGACTGGGATGGATGAGTTAGACCAGTGGTTCTCAATTGGGGTACATGTTGTTTTGTTCTGTTTGACTTCTTTTCCTCGCTTGTATTGATTTTAACAGTTGTAAATAGTGCTGTCAGGCTATTAAAAAAATCAATCTAATTAATTGCAGGATTTGTAATTAATTAATCTGATTAATCACATTTTAATCTCATATCTGCTTAAGGTCCCAAAATAAAGAATTTGAATTCTAGGACATTAAAATTACATTAAAAGACATTTAAAAACATTTAAAATTAAGGTGGGGAAATATACAACACATTTTTAGGTACCCTGAGGCATAAGGAACAAATGAAAAAAAGTGTTATGGTTCTATATTTACAAAATCTACACAGTCCTGCACCTAAGATAAGCTGATTTGATTTTTAGGACGGTTTTTGCTTTTGTCACATTTTTACTCAATGTGGACTAAATTTTCACTGCAATATGAATTTCTATACTTCTATGAGGTCAGGAGAACCAGGGCTAAAGGCTAAAAAACTGTGAGGAAATATGTACAAAACACTTAATTCAAGTGTTGGATCAAAGAAAAGTGAAGTATTTTCAGTTTAACATGCTCTGAACACACAAACTGTTGCTCATTGTGCAGAGCAGCCCCAAGCTGAAACATGACACCAGGAGGATGGAAGCAAATTTTCAAAGAATTCTTTAGATGTAAATACAGGACATATATTGATCATTCAGGGCTTGTTTGATGCAGTAAAAAGTGTAGAATTATCTGTTTTTTACAGAATTGAGCGAGAGCAAACAATTGATTTTCTGCAGATTTTCAAAAAGGACGTGAATAGATGAGATGAAACCTTTGAGATGAGATGTGGACGGCAGTCCCCCAAAAATCCCCCCCCCAGTTTAAAGCATGTTGCTGACAAGTGTGATACATTCAGGGACCGTCGGAAATTTGAAAAGAACACCGCTTCTTCCGAGTAGGACAAACGGTTTGTAAA
The DNA here is from genome assembly GCF_033239565.1 of Halichoeres trimaculatus. Taxonomy (NCBI): domain Eukaryota; kingdom Metazoa; phylum Chordata; class Actinopteri; order Labriformes; family Labridae; genus Halichoeres; species Halichoeres trimaculatus. Next base: position 3,641,505 of record NW_027437195.1, on the reverse strand, counting down.
TGCCAGACATTTAAAAAATAAATGAGTGCGTCTTTGAACACCCCGCAGGTTTGGGATCCAGATTAATCTGCGTTAATTTTTATAACGCGATAATTTACGGTGTAATTAATTAATCTAATTAACACGTTAAAATGACAGCCCTAGTTGTAAAGTGTCTTTGAGTTTGTGAAAAGCGCTATATAAATAAAAAATACTATTATTGTTATTATTGTTGTTGTTGTGTACCCCTGGGTTAATGCAAGGGCCCTCCAGGGGGGACACAAGTTTCAAAAATTTGACCATTTTAACATTATATCATGTTTTAGTCACTACAATGTGTGTGCCTGAGGCTGGGGGACTCACAGCTTCGCATGTTCAGGCTCAGTCAGTCAGTCAGTTGTTCAGTGAATGTACTGAATGGGAGCTCCAACACAAATCTCTGACTGTTAGAGAGGATTCCTCTCTGTAGGTTAACTGAATGCACTGCATGGCAGAACCAGCAGATTTACTCTCTGACTGTTGTTCACTGAACAGCAGCTCCACCTCCTGATTCCCTCTCTCTTCCAGTCATTGGATGATTTTTTTACGTGATAAACAGAAGAGTCTAGAAAACTATATGTGATTGTTTAAGCAACTTTTAGTTTGTAAAATGTAGCTCTGTCTTATTAAATTCTCAGCTCATTGGCTTATTTTTTTTTGCCACTCGCCGTTCTCAGTAGATCTCGAGCAGATCTCGAGCAGATCTAAACGTTCAGCCAGTTTTCAGCTTTGTAAATTCTGATCTATAGGCAGAGCTGTGGAGAGTACTAAACGATTTGATCAACAAATCTTTGAACAAACCACTTTGGTGAACAGAGCTAATGAATCAGTACACTACAAACCCCAAAATTCGAATCACTTAATTGGATTGAGAATTGAAAACTTAAAATTTGATAAAAAAGTTCAGTTTACTCAAATGTCTGGTTTTCTGTGCTGAAACTGATTATTTCTGAGTAGAATCATTTTTTAAAGTTTTTTGTAGGGGGATGGGACAGTGGATAGAGATGGAAACAGAGTGAGAGTGGGGAATGACATGTGGGATACAGGCCGCAGGCTGCGTCAAAAATAAATAAATATATCTTTTTAAATGTTCAAACTTGGCCTAAAAAGCATGATAGTCCAGTCAAACATTTCATTTAAAATGTATTAACCATGAGGCACACTGCAAAATCAATAGGTACAAGACCCCGTGCCATGGAACACAGACCACCAGTCAGTGCCTTGGGGCACAGGTTGTCTGTGCCCCTGAAGAACCATATTTCAATGTACAGCAGGGTCTCTTAATTACAGCCTTCCCTCCTCACTCACAGTTACTGAAATAATGAAATTTGAACAGATTTTTGTTGTGACGTTTGTAACCATGATTGAGGAGGGAACGCTGTGGATATGAGACCCAGCTGTTTTCAAAAATGCTATTTAATTTAGTTCAGATGTGCTTCTGCTTCTGTTTTTTTTTTTAAGTTACTTAACTTATAAGACAAATTTATTGATGTCACATCTTTCAGTTTTAAGTAAGGCCAACTTATTATGTTTTACAGTGACATGCAATTTTTTTTTCTAACAATACTTAATATTCTAGTTTGTAACAAACAAGCGTCAGATTTACTTGATTAAATACGTTTAGTAGAATTATTTTCCATAATAATCTTAACTACTTAAAATATTGAGTTCAATAAACTTAGTTCATTGATTATTATTAAGGTAACCGGTTTACAAGCAGTTTTCAGGTAATCTCAACTTATCCAGGTTTACAGTGTACACTGAAAAGAACTACTTTTCCTGTCACTTCTCTGTGGAACATTCATTGATTCACATTGTGTTTCTAATAGGCAGTTAGGACATTCCAATCAGACACAATGCCTTGATTGCCCTACGAAAACACTTAAAGGTATAAACATAACCTCTGTGATGTCATCCATTTGTTTTTGGATAGGGGTTTTAGCCAAAGTCTAGAAGTGTCAGATGACCCCCAGCTCTAGTTTGGCATTACTTTGGATATGTTGTACCTGTTTTGCACTCACCTGTTTTGCACTGTTTTGATACCAGTGGACATGACTACCTGTTACACAAACAGAAACAAAAAATTGGATGTAAAAGCTGATGTTTCACCTACAGATTGTGCATTTGGCAGATTACAGATAAGAGTAGTAATTAAAGCTGCAAGCAGCGTTAGACGGGCCCTCGCCCAGTGCTTGCAAATCGGAGCATGTCCAAGCCGCCATATGTGTGCATCCAATGTTTGCCCATCAGAGCATGTCCCAGCTGCCGATTGAACAGCAAAATGTGTCTCAGCCAAATGCCTTAGGTCTAGGCATGAGGGTTATGGCCAAAACATTTCATGCCAAAACAGGTCGCAGTTTTGCGCCCCTGGGTGGCGCTATGGAGCATTCATTTTTGAGCAAGCAGTGGTATTCTGTGATTAGCCCCCAGTGTGAATTTTGAGGCTAGGCACATTCACGTTTTTTTCCAAGCGAAAGGCGTGCAATTTGGGGTCAAAAGCGCACAAACAAAAACAATAATAATCGCAAGGGTTTCAATAGGGCTGTCGCCCAACCTGCGGTTGGCGGGCTCGGGCCCTAATTATATCCACTTGACCTGAATGACATTGTTAACAATTTCAAGGTTTAAACCTTTTCAATATGAAAATTAGAAATATTACACCCGCACTTTTCAGGTAAGGTTTTTGCTCCCTGGAGGATGCTGTGTTTCTTTCCTCAATAAACTGTATAAAGCGCCTTTATCTGGAGTTGCTCACAACTTATCAAAGTCTTTTCTGAGACCCACTGAAACCTTGATGCTGAATGAAAAGTTGCTTTCAAAGTTTCCCCTCTGATGGATTATTCATGAGAGGTGGGTTTTACCAATGCATGGACACAAACCGTGTTGATTTTGGAGCACTGAATGGAGACTTACCCCCTGAGCGGGACATGAAGTTTTGACCCGGGCGTTTAATTTTCTCTTTAAGTGAATAAGATTTGTGAGTCTGTTGCCTTGTGTCAAGGTGGCAGATTGCCGTGCCTTCATCGCTACAGCTTCCCATTATGCTGGAAATTACTTTCTGGCATTTCATTCATCTTGAAAATAATACAGATTATGCGTGGGCAACCTTAAGCACCCAACAAGATCAGATTACAGCCACATCAATGAAACACATTTCACCTGTGCACCCCTGAGGGAGATAGTGCGACAATGTGGCTCATCTGTATGTTAATGCAGCGCTGTGCCCCTGTCCGTTTTCTCACAATATTAATTCCTTTTTGATAAATCATCACAAAAATGAGATAATTTGTGCTCTTATAATGTTGCTTAACTTACTTGATAACACTAATAACTTTATTTAATTACACCCACAAGTGTGAGCGGACTCTCAAAGAGCTATAGCCTGTTCCTATAAAGATAATTTCATTAAGTGAAATGAAGCAGTTGAAGTGGTTGAATGATCTCACTGACCTTCGTATTGTAAGAGCAGCACAGATAAAAAAGAAAACTTTGTTCTCCAAAGAGGATTACATAAGCGCACTTGTGTAATCAGCAGACACTAAATACACTGACAGAAATATCCTTTTTCTTGCTCTCTCCAGAATGATTTAACCGTGTCAGAGCAGGACAGTTCAGCCTCATTGTCCCTCTGTAACTAAACAGTTGACCTTGGAGGAGAAAGGGATGCTGTTAACATCCCCCCTGTAGTGTTTTCCAGTCCAGCCTTGATTTTCTGCCATTATTATACATATCACATCACTGCAGTGCATTGTCTACTGCCAGGCTTGGCACTTTGTTTCATACACAGCGGAAAGCCATCTCTCCCAGGAGTGCTGTACACTAAAAAATCCCCAGCATTACTAAATAGACTGGCCTATCACTAGTATGCTGGCTTCCATATAACCTTCATTGTTAGGCCAAGTTTTCCTCTCCCCGTCTCTGCTCTGCTGAGAGAAACCACAGCTGAGAGAAATATTTGATGAGATATGGGACGTTCCTTAGCCAAAAAATGTGAATCAGTGGAGACAGTGTTATTAATCAGCAGCTGGGTGTCACCTCTAAAACTGCCATGTAAACTGCTATCAGAGAAATTACAGTTTTGGAGTAAATTCAACTGCTTATGAAACTACTTTCTACTTTATCAGGTTTGTTACAGTTTCATCATTGAAGTGAGAATAAAGTATCTGAAGTTGTTTGACCTCTTAAAAGGCAGAAGATATGTTTAACAACTCCCAAGCCTAAACATTTAAAGTTCCCTCCACTGACTACTGACAAACACTCTTTCTGTCTTTTCAATGTGTTCTCAGTAACTGATGTCTATAAGTGCTGGGGTGTTTTCCTGAGGATAAGTTTTAAGGGGGGTATTTGATTATTAACAGTTGAATGACAGCTCTGAACATGCTAGTGCTGGCAGTGTTCTAGAGTCACTGAACTTCTGATTCCACAGTCTGCTCTGTCGTGGCCTGTACCCATACCTGAACCAGGTGCTTGTTTGGTGCTAGGTTGGTTCTAATCACGTTAAAACTAGTTTGGTTTTCCATTGACAAGGAGTCAAGTTGGAACCACATCAACCACAACAAACTTTGTGGGTTGTTAGTGTTAGATAATAGATGATTGTTAGGTTTTTTGTTTGTTTTGTTTTCATTTTATCATTGATTGGATTATTTTTGATTGATGTTTTTGTTCTTAATATGTGTTTGAATAGCTGTGTTTCCACTTTTTTTTTTTGCAAAACAAAAGCAATATTTCTGAAGTTTCAATAAGAAAAATTGACTTTCTGATGTTTCCATTGCGACTAGAATTGTGCACAACTGGAGTAAAGTAATTTGTAACTTCCGCTCGATCCCTGGGCTCATGATGATGCAGATTTATGAACATTTGTGTTTTTATTCACTGGTCAAACTGTCAGCTGTGATCACACCAACTCCAAACAGGTAGGGAAAAAACACTAAATGAAAATCATTATCTCCAGCTCATCTGCTCTCACACTCACACACAGACCTTCACCCCTCCCTCCTGCTGCTCTCTGACTGTGACCCACTCACAACCGTTCTGATGCCTTAACTACTAACACTCAGAAACACAAAAATCTGCACTGGACACATCACAGCAGAGCTGTTACAATATGAACCCCAGAGTCCGTTCGTGTGGACCTGAACACATACAAGGAGGGGAGGGAGGTGTTTTTTAAGACTTGACTTCCTTTTTTCTTTCTTTTTTTTTTCCTGAAAAAAATAACTCTGAAATAATATAAAATTATATGTATATATATATATATATATATATATATATATATATATATATATATATATATATATATATATATATATATATATATATATATATATATATATATATATATAATCAAAACTTTAGAAGTTTTGACAATTTGTGGTATGTGGGATGGGATGTTAGGATTTTGCATAATTTTAGGTGTAATGGAAATGCAGCTGTTGATAAGTTTTTTAATTCTTTTATTTGTGCATTGGCTTTGGCAAGGTTTTTTTTTTTTACTTCTTGCCAATAAAGCTTACTTTGAATTGGTTAAATGATGGGGATGTGTTACTGTTTAGATGAGCTATTGTGCGCTTTAGGATTACAAGGCTCAAGTGAAATCATCACTAGTGACAGGCTTTTCAGCAGCAAATGTCTGTGTGTTATTTGTGTTTTTCTACTCAAGGGGCTGTTTACACGACAACAGTTTTAGGGTAAAACACAAAAGTTGTGTTGCGTTTTAGGCCTTTACACGAAAACTGCGTTTCAGCCAACCTAAAATGCAACTTTTTGAAAACTGCCTCCAGGGTGGGATTTATCTGAAACGCTACCGACACCTTTGCCGTGTAAACAGTAAGCTGGCATTTTCAGTAGAAGTGCTGACGCCACCCTCCACTTCTGAGGAGATCTCCAAAAGTGTGGGACACATTATGGGACACATTGCTGCAAATTATACAGGGTAAAGTTGTTGTGTTTTTGTTGTGGCAATGTTAACAACACTTTAAGTGTCCAATAAATCATTAACATCAAACCTGGATTAGGTCTCAGACTGTTTTTGTGGATGCTACAAAAATAGCCGTTTACCCAAGGATGCTTGCTCCAGAATAACAAAATACAAGACAACAGCTCTTTTCTCCACTGCGAGTGTGTTTGTATGGGGGGTATCTGCATTAACACACAGTCAAAGATATTAAATTCTCTTGAAAACAAAACAAACAAACAAAAAAAAAAGTGTAGCACATAACAATGCTGGCCGGAACATTTCTTCCTTGGTGTCAACCTTACTGGGCTTACTCCACATTCCTACCTGCAGCTGAAAACCTGAATGTCTGCAGGATTTGGCAGTGTGTCCCATATCACAGAAGAAATGTGATGATAAAAAAATGATTTTTAAAAAAATCTAACATCGCATATGTCTTTTCTTTTTTTCCCCACAGTTCAAAACTAAACCAAAGAGATTTGTGCCTGAGCCCATAAGGTTTATGTTCAATATCTTCATCGTCTAGTTCAGATCAGTGCCTAGAGTGGTAAGAAGAATGATGGTGTGCTATTATCAGTGAGGTTTTATAACCATTCTATTGTCTCCCTCTCATAAAAGTCTCTTTGACAGCTTTAACCTGTTGAATAGAAGTGATTTGAATAAGTTCCTTTTTTTCATCTTTGGGAGAAAAAAGTGCAGAGTCAAGCAGCTAATGTGAGACTCAAATCACCAAATGCATGAGAGGATTACAACTTTACTTTGAAGAGCTATTCTTTGATAATCTATAACACTCTGAAGCAAGAGCCTCCTCAGCTTCCGTAGAATGGGGGAAATGACTTTGCATACATTCTTTGCTCCACATTTCATACAAGTCAAAGATGGAGCAGTTTCTGTTCCTCTTGTTAAAGTTTCATTCAACGGTAAACTTCTGAATGAATACCAGCAGCACGCAGGGCAACTAGATGCTGCAACTTAAAAGATGTAATGGGGAGTTTTCACGGGCGTTGACATTAAGGAAAGGTTAGTGTGGTAAGAAGTGCTCTGAAAATAAGGCTGTGAATGCCACCAGTCCAAAAATTAAACTGATGAAACAGCATTAGTAGACACAGGCCCTTACAGAAAAATAACTGTGCTGCTTTAGGTAGCTTCAAAATGCTGTTTCATGAGACAGATGTTAAAAATAGTCCCATGGGAAACCACCTGAGCAATAATCCTTTCAGAAAGGACAAATTAATTAGCTCTAAAGGTCTTCTGACTTTGAAGTGTTCAGGCGGTGTTTTCCCCTCCACCTTTCATGCTGATGCAAAGAGCTGGAGCGCAGCGTCTGAATGTCATCGCCTTATGTAACCAATTTACAGATCTGGGGCATCGGATCAATATCCCAGTGTTTGCTTTGATGTTGCTCATTTGACATTTTTAGCACCCAGTCATCATTAATTCATAGAAATCATATCTACAGAGTGCTGAGCTGTGTGGGACGCTCAGAGCTGCTGCCTGTTAATTGAAAAGCAGAGCACAAACAGCAAACGCGAAGAGATAAAGTGTGTTCTCCACAAAGTCTGGATGGAGAGGTGTAGCTGATCACATTTACCTGCCAACTATGGTTTAAAAAATCACAGCCGTGGAACAAAAAAATGTGGTCAGCTGTGGCTGTGAACACACCACTGGGAGCTAATTAATGAAATTTGGATGTACACCTGAAGATTGCCTGAAAGGCTGAATTACACTCATTTTAATTACTCACTGCACCTACAGACCATGAACTAATTAACAGGCTATTTCAGCAGTGCCTTTAAGTTTGGCTACAACACATTGGAATGTGATAAGTAATATAATTAAGCCATGTCCATGTAAGGTCCTTTTAAATTATACATTACAGTAGATAAAACTCAGGCACTCTGTTCCTCTTCTTTCTTTAAACGCTAATGTGCTTCATTGTCTGGTTACCATATTTAACGCATATCCTCTACAGATACCCAGAGGCTTTTACAATATAACAGCTGTGAGTACTTAGTTACAGAATCATGACACATGACATGGGCCCATAGAGTCTGAGGGTAAGAAGCATAAGGTGTGTGTATAAGTCACTTAAAGGTCTTCAACATTTTTCAGACCAAGGATCCCCTAACAAAAGGAGAGACAGAGCAGGGCCCCCTAACACATATATTATATAGAGGGATTATTAACTATCATCACTTTTACAGATGGTGAATGACTCCCAGGTTTGTGAAATAACAGTGAGAGGACAGAAGAGATCAGCAAGTGGACAGATATTAGGTGAACAGACGTTTTAAGAGGAGAAATCCAGCGTGTACCCAGAGAGGAATTTCAACACACAGCTGTCACTTGATGCTCATGACTGCATTATCTGTGGACACTAACCAGACTGTGACAGACCAGGATGTACAGATGTGTCAATAAATCAGAAACTTGTTGTATAGCATCATTTCTAAAAAAAACAACCACAAAGCAACCGTACATTTTGATGCTGATAACAGGATGAATTTATTGCATCCATTAATGTGTGTTCAAGACAATAACATGACTGAAAATTGACTGCAGTACCTCCACGAACCCCCTGTTAAAAGCTTCTGGTCTACAAAATGAAGAGTGAGGTTACGTTAGCTCTGCTTGGTGAGGTTGGAGTTGGTAGATAGCTGTTGGGCATAACCAGGGTTCATTACGTTACATGTTACAGACATGTACAGTGACCCAAATACACCAGATGTGTCTCCGGTCTGGTGGAGCATCAGAGAAAGTTCCCTTTGAAGTCAGTGTCACACTGGATCAGCTCCATTGCAGTCTGGCTGCATCCCTGCTCCGGCAGGTAGCAGAATTTATACCATGGTCAGTGAGAATTCCAATGTCAACTGGCGTGCATTAGGTTGGTCTAATGCACGCCAGTTGACAGTTAGTTCGGCAAGTTAAATCACCGTTGTATCACTCCGCTGTGCGCGTTACCATAGCAACGCGTCACACACATTTCAACGCATGCGAGACCAGCATGCGCTCCTACTGGGCCACGTCTCTATAAAGCCTGGCTCACACTACAGGATTCTTGCCCCGATTTAACCCAGATTCGGTCCTCCCAACAATTGGGGAAGAATTCTGGTCGGGGACTAAAATCGGCATTCAACCGAGATTATCTTCTAGTGTGAGCGGTTGACAGATGAATCTTTAGCCCAACGATCGTTTCACTGACTCGTTGGAACCGCCCCGATAATTTTCAAACATGTTTGATATTTATCTGGATGATTACAACATTCAGTCTCACTGAGGATGACAACAGACAATTAGAAAGAGCCAGAGACCGAACGACAACAAACGCAGGCTCAAAGTGCAACTAAAAGGCTCCGGGTCAGCTGACTGCGCGCTCCACTGGCCCACTCGAACCAGTTCAATAATGCCTTTAAAAATAACACATAACCACGCCATTTTCAGTAGCAAACTGTTGTTTTATCAGTGATCGGTGTGAGATCATGCCATTATTGGCTGATACAGCAACACTTTCACCTCTGTCCCTCTGCGTGCGCGTAATGGATGAAAGGCAGCGCTGCAGACAGCTCCGCTTCTCTCTCCTCCTGTCCCACCAGTGCGCTAAAAACCTCAGATCAAACAACTGAGCACATGTGGTGCATCACTCTCTCTGGTCAAATTATTCATCATTTCTTTTAAAGTTTACAGTTTGTGGGACCATGGTATAAGTAAGGATTTAACAATGAGGAAGCGTGCATTAGACCGTTCTAAGGCACGACGTGGAGTGGGAACACCACGACGCACAGTGGAGTGGTGTTACTCCGCGGAGTGCCTTAGAACGGTCTAATGCACGCTTCCTCGTTGTTTATTCCTTACATATGCAACACCCCTATTTTTGTTGGATGCAAGAGCTGTGACATAGAGTAGCTGGAGCGGAAAATACCTAAAAACACCCAGTGACTTTCAAAATAAAACAAATTGTGTAAAAAGCAGATTGTATTGTGCTTTAGCAACAAGCATATATAATAAGTAGATCCAGACCAGGGCTCAACAGGTTTGAGGTTTTACAGCCCAATGTGAACCAAGAGAGGATCATCAATGGAGTGGGAAGCACAAGAACTCTGTACACGTTTGCTTCCAAAACAAATGCCAACTTTATAAGAGTCACACCTTTATGACAGTGAGTGATGGTGCACATGAGAAATGGAAGCTTTATCAATAAAAAACACTACCCATCCCAGCCACAGGTGTCACTGCTAACGCCAAGTAAAAAGTTCTCACGATGCCTTTATGTTGCCTCTTTTCTAAATGGGTAATAACTACAACCCCCAAAACATGGACTCTTAAATAATCAACACTGACATACACAATCAACCTTTTCTACAAGATTTGTGAAATAATTTAGTGATGCTGTGTAACATGGGCACCAGAAAGGCTGGTGTCCATGTTCTAGAAAGGCTTTTACCACAATTACAGAAATTTATGGGTAAGCTACAGTCTTGACAATACATCACAGTACAAATGTATTTTCTTTAATAATCACATCAGGTAAGAATGAATGTGAGAGAAATGATAAATGTTCAAGCACTAAGAATTATTTTACAACCAGGGCTGTTTGCTTTTGAATGTTTAAGACTGAGATTTAAGAGTATTTTGTTTTGTCACCAGAATTGATGTTGATTAAACAGTCTCACTAAAACCTGTCAGCTATCTTCACAATTGCTGCTTCTTTTTTTCTTTACTGATTTTTTGTGTCGTTTTCCACAGGTTGTAATTTTCCTTCAAAGCCCTGAGACCCAGCCCCCAGCAGCACCTTTAGGTTTACTGAGCAAACACCTGTTTTTGAATGCACTTTAAGAGCAAAAATCCACGTTTTATCACACATCTGTCTTTACATCTTTGTATCTCCAGCTCTGGATGTTTTGCTCGTTCAATCATCTTTGAAGCGTTTAATCCTGTGTTCTTCACACCTAACCATAGTAGAAAAGCTGCTGTAGAAATGTCACTGGCATTTGTTATCACCATGGACGCTCAGAGTAACTCTTTAAATGCCAAGAGAGCTGTTTGTTCAGTATTTTACCATTGTCCTATGTTTTCAGTGATATTAAGTTTCATATGAATTTGTTCTCATGTGTGTTAAGAAAGTGGGGATGTTGCTAGAGACATTCCTCATGTAGCTGTCAGGCTGTCAGGACACGCTAAAGCCCATTTCCACCGAGCAGTTCAGTTCAGTTCCTCTCAGTATGACACACATTTTCTGGTGTCTCCTTTGACTAAAACTGGAACAGGTCTCCAATTACTGACCCATACCACCCCACTTTTTGGTATCCTTGTGTTGGGGTTCTAGACATACTGACCCCAGAAGGTGAAGCTAGAAACACTGTTGACTGGTTGAAAGAACTGCTATTTTCCATGGGACAGTGGTAATAAAGACCGACACATAACCCTGCCATGTTTAGATCTTAATTTGATTTTGTGAAGATAACTTTCTTTTTGTTGGCGTCACAAAACAGCGCTTAACGTTCAATGACAATAGCGTTTTTCTTCTTGGTTAGATTTATTGGCAGGGTACTCTGTGTCTGCTGCAGTGGCGATTGCTCTAAGACTGCAAGGGAAGCTCAGCTTCCCCTAAAATGTCCCCAAAAAAGGTGTGATATGTTCTGCTGTGTGTACATTTCATTGACAAAATCTGCGCTAGAGTTCCTTCATCTTTTGTTCAGAATCAGCTACCTATCACAGGTAACTGGCTCCACCTCCTTCTCATTCATCCCTGCAGCGTCTCAGCGCTTTAACACAGACGCTAAGCATCTTCTGACTTCAGTGGGGAAGCGTAGAGTGGGTTGTTCCACTGTGGAAACTGGACAGTCATTGGATTAACGCTGGGCTTTGTACCACCCTCGGACGCTGGGCGTCTCTGGGGGTCTATGAGGCAGTGGGCTGGCCTGGACGCTGGGCTTCTGCATGATGATTGGATGATCTGTCTGAGGCCAAATCCCTTTTTGATTGACAGTGAAATGAGCCAGTCAGAGATCTTGTACAAACCTCCACCGGAGCATCTTCTGAGTTCACCTTTCTGAAAAATGACGAGCGTTGTGTTTAAAGATTCTCTCTCTTTTCACCAATAAGCAGCTACAGCTACAGCTGCAGAGCTTCTCTCCCTGTCACTCACACTTACAGCCTGTCGTAGTCTCACGTAGCAGCTCCAGCTGCTAATAAGCTGACACGGAGTGTAGAAATTACGTTTAAACAAGTAAATTTATGATGTAGGCCGGAAAAAAATGAGCTTCCCCTCCTTGACTGACCAGCAGCTGCCACTGGTCTGCTGCTATGCTGTCAAGCTGTTACGAAGCTGATGCAGCTATGGTCCACCAGCTCAGGGCACGGTGGGCTGTGGAAACACAATCAGGATCAGGCTTTACCGATCCAGCTTTACTGATCCATATCGGTCTGCTTGGTGGAAACGGGGCTTAAGGTTACTGTTTGGTTGCAAACTCAAGTCTTCTGGTCTAGATGGAACTCTGGTTTGAAATGATTCCTGTTTTACCTGCATTTGCAACAGTTAGGGATAAGTGCTCAACAAAACGTGTTCCAAAATGTTAAAGCAATTCAGATCTCATTTTTGTCTTTTAATGACATAAAATAAAAAATTTTACTGGACTGATCAGGTGAATGTGGCTCATATTAAGTCTAAAAATAGTTTTTACAGAAAATATGACAAAAACATTTGGTTAGATTTCAATTGTTTGCAGTGTAGTTGAATAAAAAAACACAGAAGCTGTCTTAAAGGAGTAAATGTGGAAATTGTATTGCTTCAAACTCACCAAACTATCAATTCGTAAAGGTCCTTTTAGAGAAGCCTCAGTGACATTTTGTTAAAGTGAAAGCACAAACTGCTCTTGGTAAAGATTCAGTGAGCCACAGAGAATAGTCAGTGTTTTGCTGTTTTCCGTCTCTTTGGACATACCTGACCAGAGCTTTCTGCTTTAACACATTTAAAAAACCGTCCTTAAAGGTAATTCACTGTCAGAAAAGAAAATGAAAATAAAACACTGTGGGTAATCTATATACTGTACCTATTTTTCAATTACAGCTATAAACCTTGTTTTCTCCCTGCAGGAAACCATCTCTCTCAGGAGGCTTTGAGCACAAACATCATAGAACACACAGCATCAGTTCTGGACAGGACTCTGAGGCCCACATCCCTCTCTTAGCCAAGCTTGTGCTAATACAATGAGATTTGTGGGCCCCTTGCTACAAGCAACAGGCCGAGACGGGGGGAAGCCAGCCATCCAGATCAAATGACTCAACTCTCAGGAGTGCTATACCCTGTCAACATGAAGGATGCCGCCCTGATCTGTTTTGATTAGTGAGTATAAATCTACGGCAAACAAAGCGAAGAGAGGAAGCTGAGGATTCCCTGGTTTGCGCTTGTGTGCAGAATGGCCTGACCACTGTTGTTGCAGGACATGCTTTATGTTGTTTTGTCCTGTGCTGACAGATCTCTGACCTCGTCATTCTGAGGCGTGCGACGTGTAAAAACTAGTCACAGCCTTCTTTTTGTTTTCTTTATCTTGGGGATCTTTGAGCCAAATGTATCACACGTCATAAATGACCTTCCCTGCTGTCACTTTCAGGTTCCAACAAATCTATTACCAGAAAAGTCATCCATGGAAATGATAATTCACTTTTTTTTTCCTCTCTCTCCGCCCCAGCAGTGAGAGTAGAGGTCCCAGCAGACCCCCTCACTCCCTGTAAACTTAATCCAAGGTCTGAAAGCTGAGACAAATGTTGCCTCTGTGCAGCTTAAGCTTTATGAGCTTCATTAAATCATGTGAGCATACAATAGTCTGATTCAGTCTCCTCTGCAGTATTATTGTGACTAATGCGGGTGAAAGGACAGAGCTGATGCTGTGGGGGTTTGGTGATACTCACCATTGTTGTCATAAATATGCATGATGTCCCACTGTGTGTTGGTGGGGAATGTATGTCCTGTACACAGTTAATGAAGTATTTCATATTCTGGAACAACCACTTATGTGAAGATGGCAATTTTCTGTTTCGTTTTGTTAAAATATCAATCAAATGCAGGAAGTGTACACGCATCACTGCTGCCGTATTAATATGAAAGTAATATGGTGATTTCCCTGCTGAATTACAGCTCATTCATAAGTCTGAGATGTTTAAAGGGATTCCAGTAATTGTCTCTTGGAACATATCAAGCATGTTTTTTTGTTTCATCTGTCAGCATAAAACAAAACGTTCATTCTGAGATTGGCTTCTCTCTTGATAGAAAAAAAACAGCATTTTTAAATTTACAGATCAAAATAACAGTGAAATGAGTCAAGTCACAGCTTAAAGAGGGGTTAATCATGCCATCTCATATTTTAAACATAGATATAAAGTATCAATGCTGTATGTTCATACTAAATGTGTGCAGGTTTTGCAGCTAATACATATCCATATGTTGTTGGAATCTGGGAATCTGTTTGGAGAATGCACAAAATGGTCTGTTGTACAAAAAAAAAAAAAAAAAAAAAAAAGATAAACTTATCACAGAAGAATCTCCAAACTGTTTCATGGTACATTAGCAGGGTAGGCCTAAAAAACAAGGTCTGCTCATTACGCTGCCTTAGATACACTCAAAAAAAGGAACATGGGTGTTTGTTCAATCAGCATAAGTAAAACATGTAGCTTCTACTAGATTATTTCATGTTCAGTGGTTAAACCTGATTAAATCATGTTGTTTCAGCATGATGTGCAAAATTGTTAAAACAACAAGATCACTTTATGTTAACTCAACCTAATTGGTTTAGGTAGGAATCCCATCTGCAACACATCTCCAGAGCAGGAGGTGGCAGTAATGTGCAATAGGCCCTATTCATCAGAGAGCAGAGCCAGAGGATAACCTGCACTGTAAAAAAGTCTGTCAATCAGTTGAAGTGATGTAATTTTTTTAATCAATCCAACTCAATATTTAAGTTTAGGTTTCCAATGTATTTTTGTAGATCATATCAACTTGAAATTCTGTGTTGCTACAACTAATAAAAAGAAGTAGTTGGACCAACTTAAATTAATTGCTTCAATTGGTCGCACCTAAATAAATTAAGTTCTTTGAAATGAAATTAACAAGTTCATTTAACACAATTTAATAAGTCAAAATATTAAATATTTTAATTCTTCTCAAATCAATATTTTGCATTGATCCAACATGAATTTTTAAGTTGTTTCAACTCAATAATCTGCAAAACCTAAAAGGAAAAACCATGGATGAGGAGGGAACACTGTGGATATGAAACCCTGAATATGAATATAACTGAAAACAAAACCCAGTTTGTCATTTCTGATCATAATTTTAGCCCATCAACACATCTGATTTATTAACATATAAAATATTAAACATGCTTAAAGGTACACGGTCCATGCCACAGGGCACAGACAGCAAGCCCTTGCACTGTGAAGCACAGGAAGCTTGTGCCCTTGGCAGGTTAGCATCTTAATGAACAGCGGGCCGGGGTCTAATATCCACTGCACTCCCTCCTCACTCACGGTTTATTGCAAAAGGTTTATTGCAGTTAAAGGGATAGTTCAGTTTTTTTGAAGTGGGGTTGTATGAGCTCTATGTGACCACTAAGGACATTAGATACAGTAGAGAGGTGTCTCCTCTCCCTCAGTAAGACACAAACTGTAATCAATGGTGACAAGGAAATAGGCGCTAACAGGGAAATACCGTACCGGATTCAAAGGCTATTTTCTCTGCCTACAAGAACGCAAATCAAAAAGTAATACCACAGTCTAAGAGTATGCTACATAAAATATTTTTTAAGTGCATTAAGTTTTCGGAAATATAAACATTTATCGGGACCTAACTAACTGGTCATGTGTCCTTCCACGCAGCGCTAGTGCCCCCTCCTCCTTTCAGCTGTAGGGAATGTAAACAAGCTATGCTTCGGGCTCTGTTTGTAGCCTCGTGTAAGTTTGATCAAGTATTGTAATTCTTTTGTTTGTACTCTAAGGATTGTGAGGCAGCGTAGGAAATTCAAAATGAGTGACTATGACAGCAACGATGAAGTTTCATTCACTTTGGAACCAAAAGGATATCTCAATGAGCCGGAGTAGCTACACAGAAGAGGAGCTGCTACAGATGGAGACTGAAAGGAATACAGAGCACTGAGCCAAGGAAGAGGAGCCTTTTTTTTTATGTCGTGTTTACTAACAAGTATCGGAAATTCCTGCAGAAAATCTGAACAAGGTGCAATAAACCTTGCCTTAAGAAAAAAAAAAAGTTGAGTAAAAAAAATAAAATATCAATATGTCTTTCTGTGATTCTCTGTATGTTAATGTCAAATTAATACTATTATAGTCAATGAATTTTATTCTTGAGACTTATTCTATCTTCCATCTCATGTTAATTTTATCTATTTGCTCTTTTTTTTTTCTTTCGTTAAACTAGGAGAAACAGAAATGATGAATGTCCCCCATTATCAGACTCTTCAACTTGAATGAATTACAGCTCTTTGTGAGGCAGACACTCTGCTTTCCAGAGCAGGCTTCAAATTTTCTTTTTGATAAAGCTCAGAGCAAGGACTGGCTCAGACTTGTCTTGGACCAGTTTTTCATGTATGTATGTGGCTCCATGTTGGACCGCACAGGGACTTCAGTAGAAGCAGCAACCCTCTCTCCTTTACTCAATCTGCAGTTAATTAATGAGCTATCAGTGTTCTTACTTTTCATATTTTCTGCCTCAGTTATAACTGCAAGCTCACTCTGCAGGAGAGGAAATAAAATCTGAAATTTAAAACACTGAGAATCTCTCACATGTGCACACCAGAAATTTTGTGGAATAATTCAAGAGCTCTACCCTGAAATTTTCCAAAGGTGCTAGTTCACTCAGTGCGGTCCAAGCAGTCAGACAAGGGTAGCAGTGGTGTGTGTGTGTGTGTAGGGAGGGGTATTTGAAGCCACAGTGTGATGTTTACAACAAGGTTATGGATGAAGCAGCAGAAACCTACACTGTGGTGACAGATTTTGCATTTACATCAAAACCACATGCAGACAGAAAGGACAGATGTGCACAGATCTTAAATGCTCTCGTCTTAAAAATGTTTTTAATCAACCTGTTATTGAACAGGGTCTGGGGGCTGGACTGAAAATCACCAGTCAGAGCTGTGGTGAAAATTTTGGCTTCTACCTGCAGGTCGGGTGCAAGTCTAGAAGTTTTGTTTAACAATCCCATGTGTGAATGCAGGTCTGGACTAGAATATATTGTTTTAGAATAGAATAGAATAAAATTGAATACAATAGAATAGAACTTCATTGTCATTGTAACAAGTACAACAAAATTGAAGTCACAGCAGCAATCAAGAAAACAAAAGTAAGAAAGTGTATAAAAAGTGTCTGATGTTAGCTCTTTTAGCCATGTCTGTGAATAGCATGATGCTACTCTGCCCTCTGGTATTCCTTCTGTTGCTGTGTTAGCACAGCTAGCTTGTCCATCTTATTGGAGATAGATCTTATGTTCCCAATAACGATGGATGGAAGAACAGGTCCATGTGGTCACTTCTTAGCTCACACCTGAGAACCAGCACGTCGTCCTCACCTCCTTCACCTCACCTTGTGGGAAGATATCAGGCCTTACACCAGTTAGCACTGACATGCTACAGGCTGCTAACAGCTGATTTTACATGTAAACAATGCAGCCATAGTGACATATAGGATCTCCAGACAAACACAGGTGAAAAAGTAGTAAAAATATCGCTGAAGCCACAAAAAGTTTGGTGTCCATGACCAACAAATGAGCCACACAGAGTAATGATCCATTCCAAATAAAAAAGAGACGGAAAAATAATGAGAAACAGACAAAGAAGAGAGAGCTGCTGCAAAAGGCAGCAATAGTCAACAGGGCGGCGCCTAGCAATCCATGGGAGACAAAGAAAAATGATCTCTGTAATTTGGTGACTTTTACTAATTTTGTGTGTTTTTGGCATAAATGCCACGAGTCTTTAGTGTTTAAGTGTGATTCACCAAAGAAAAAGACCCTGTCTGTATGACTCTAACTAATCGTTCTGAATTTTAACAGTAACACGATCAACAGTCCAAGAAGATTTATTTAAAAGGTAGGTAAAACTAGGCTCCTCTTTCTTGGACCAGTGCCAGCGTCAGCACACACCCACAGCTCAGTTGCCCAGCAACCACCTGTAGCATCATGTTTCTACTTGAGAGAGACTTGAGAGCCGTGCACCTAACTTGGCTTGTTAGCCCAAGCTAATCACAGGTATTTGACACATACCTGGTTAGCAGAAAGCTAACCCGCATCACTCTTCATCCTGTGCTGCTCTCCAAGTTCCTGAAACCAACTGGAATTCAAGCCAAGCTTCACCCTGGTTAAGGTAAAAGAGGTTCCCGTTTTGTTTCACTTTGGTTGTGTTTTTCCTCCTCTGTGCTTTGTCTGCTATCGTAGTTGCTCTGTTAAGTTTTTCCACTCGCAATCATTAACACGCAAAATCACTTGCACACTGGGTGTGCTGTGAATGGCTGCTGAAACTATGCTTACTCTCCGCCCAAAAATGTCCCAAAATAACCATAACATCAACTACAGGCAGATGAGGGAGCTGAGGCAGACAGACACTGAAACATATATAGAGGCCCAGATGAGACAATTAAGCAGGATTATTCCTGTAAAAGTTGATATTCTATTTTTTTGGAAAATCCTGCAGACCCTACCTTTATCTATCTCAACATCATCTTTACATTTGGAGTGGGTCATTACTTTGTATGATTACTTTGTTGGTCATGGACTCCAAAGTGGTTTTGTCTTCAGTGATATTTTTACTATTTTTGCTCCTGTGTTTGTCTGGAGATCCTACATGTAACCATGGCTGCATTGTTTACATGTGAAATCAGCTGTTAGCAGCCTGTAGCATGTCAATGCTAACTGATGTAAGGCCTGATGTTTACCCACAAGGTGAGGTGAAGGAGATGAGGACGACGTGCTGGTTCTCAGGTGTGAGCTAAGAAGTGACCACATGGACCTGTCCTCCATCCATCGTTGTTGGGAACATACAATCTTTATCCAATAAGATGGACAAGCTAGCTGTGCTAACCCAGCAACAGAGAGAATACCAGAAGGCATAGTAGCATCATGCTATTCACTGACAGGCTAACAGAGCTAACACCAGTCAGTATCTATTTTCTTATGGACCTTTTTGCACTTTCTATACACTTTCTGACTTCTGTTTTCTTGATTGCTGCTGTGACTTCTCTTGAATTTCCCCTTGAAGATAAAGTATTTTTTCAATTCTATTCAATTCTATTCAATTCAATTCTATTCTATTCTATGCAGTTAGAAGATCCTCATGTGATGACCTCATCATTACAGCAAGTTTTGGGGAGATCAGGTGAAAATCAGAGGGTTTTGATTGATTTAAAGACAGATTGCAGGATTTCCGATCACTGTATGCTGTGGGAACACCTCACAGGTTTAGAATGAACACCCAGCACTGTTATTCTAAATCCATGTTTAAGATATGGAAAGCAAAACACCTACTCTCAGCTTCTCTAGCTTCTTCCCCCTAGCTCTCTAATATATTGAACATAGCGCACAGATTATGCTTGCGACAAGACACACCTCAAGGGCCTCCAGGAACTGTAGCTGGAAAGGACCACATATGAACGCACTGCAGGTAAACAAATACTGGTTCTTATTATGGTTGTTGAAAAAAGTCTTCAAACATCTTCAAACAATCTGTTGGTTCAGTGTGAAGTGATAAAATAGGTCTTGGACCTCACAGTAAATGTGTAGTTTTTAAGGTTGTGTTCACTTTCAAATATGCATCGGGGTCACAAACCTATGTAAGATGTTAAGTTTGCTTTGTGGACTTTTGAAAAATCTCCATCAAACTCCCACCACCTGTATCTCAACTATGCAATTATAATGACTCATTTGAATTGCCAATCAAGTTAAACAAATGCTGAGATGAGAAATCAAGAAACAGTGCCTCAGGGTTTTGTCTATGTGATGTTTTCTAAAGGTTCAAGAAAGGTTTACAGGAACATCTGCAGTTTTCTTGAATTAAAAGCCAATTAAGAGGTCATTTTAGATAACAAGCCCCAAGGTAACTGCTGATATGTGAATGTTATTAATGTAAACGCAGCTCAGGGCGCTGACATGGCTGCAGGAAACCCTCTCTGCGTTGCCTGTAGATGAAATGAACCGTTACACAGGCCCCATACTGATCTTTAAACATGTGTAGCCTCAGTAGCTGGTTATTTGTTTCTCCTGTCTGTAGTCATCTGTTCAGTTGTTGTGGTTGTTCTCTACTGTTGTTTTGTTGTCTCTCTCTCCCCCCCTGTCTAGTCTCTTCTCTACAATCTTTTCCTTTTTCACTGTTTCTTTCCTGATATCACCTTGTTCTGGTTAAGAAGTAATCTTCAAACTTGGCAATATACGGGAGGGAAACTGTATGGATACATGTATGCGTATGTATATATATGTGCATATATACGTATGTGTGTGTGTATGTATATATATGTATGTGTATTTATGTATAAAATATATATATATAATTTAAAAAAAAAAAACACTAATAAAGAGTACCATTTTAACACTCAAGGGCAGCTCTATACATTAACGGCTCCCTTTGGAAAAGCAAATGTGTTCTGCACAATACGGCAGCCAGACCATAATTCTGTTGTCGTGACGCTGAACAGGACAAGGGGAAGAAAAAAAAAACAAACAAAAAAAAAAAACATGTGTAGCCTCTTCACGCTGACTCACACTCCCATGACTGCCCAGTCTCTTAAAGGACCTGTCCTGTCTCGTCTCTTTGATGATGAAGTAAACTTTCACCAGGGTCCGTGTAGGGGCAGCTCTGCTCTAATTGGCTGGAGCTCACAGCTTGAAGCCTGGGGGAACGTGTTAACTGATTCTTCCATCATCGCCATCGAGACTCCTCGACAGACAGAAAGCTTTATTGTTAGCACTTTTATCTTATAGCAGAGATCATGTCTCCTTTGTTGGAAGTACAATCACAACACATCTCTTGGGTTCTTCACTTATGGAGTGCGGCCGTGAACAGTCTGCCGTCTACAGAGCATTTAATTTGCCTGGCCCTGTATAAAAAGCACCCCATGATTACTGTATTAAGTATTTTCCCCATACTAATGGACCAATCAAAGCTGTTCTCCAAACCTGTCGATGATGTCACAAATCTCTGCTCCATTACTATCACAGCAGCCCCTCTCCCTGACAACATTCATATCAAAGAACATATACGTCATACATATACATATATACACATACAGGTCGCACTAACTCACTCACAGAATGACTCAAAGCACATATGGGTCACTCATGCACCCCCTTCCTCCCCGTGAGTTACGAATCACTCAATAGCTTAATACATTGCACAGCTCGACTCAAAGCACATAACCTCACTCACCTCCCGCTGGCGCAGACACTTGAGTTCGCAAATTTTTCCAACTTGCAATGTCTCACCATATCGCTGTCATATCGCATTTTATTCTCCTGTCTATGCTGATCTCTCATTAAAACAGCACCGCTGCCACCTACAGCACTATTGTTTGTTTACAAGCCAGGTATTAGACAGTATGCACTTTCTGGGTAACTGACTCAAATGACTCAAAAACACGATTCACTTTGGTGAGTGACTCATTTAAACTTGATTCAGTAAAAAGAATCGAGTTTCCCATCACTAGTCTGTTTCACAAAGCAGGTTTAACAAACTCTGAGTCTTATCCTGAACTCTGAGTTAAGCTACTTGGATCAGCTGATTTGAGTCAGTTTTATCAACTCGGCCTGGAGTTAAGCAAGTGCAGCACTACTATAAAAAAGCCAGGATTGATGGTGCCCCCAATTCGTCGAGTCACTGTGGCAATTGGAGGAAGGAGGGAAACATTTTTTTCCTCTGCTAAAGTAAAAGATGTTTTAACTGTGAATGTATCTTTTTTCTTCTTAAAAGAGCAACCCCCTTGCAGCTGCCAAAGAGGTGGAAATGGCATATTTTCCCGGAAATTTTGCGTTGGGGGGAGCCAGTTTCACGCAGGTCTGAAAGAGGGCGGAGACAGAGAAACTCAAGGTTTCTTAAGGAAAACCTGCTCCCGACCAGGTTGGATACACAGACTTAGTTGCCAGAGTAACAGGCTGAGGTTAAGTTCTACCTCTTTGTGAATCAGGTTTGAATTACCTGTCTTCCTCTGGTTTGATTTCCTTCTCTTTCTGAAACAGAAAACTCAGAGTCTCCCTGATCTCAGGGTTAACAGACTCTGAGTTTCCTCTAAACCTGCTTAGTGAAATGGATCCATGGTCTCTTGATATACATTTCCATCAGTTTGTGAGTGATGTGTGGACAGGTAAATGTGGCTAGCAATGCAAAAGCTCTAATGTAGATGTATATATACAACTACAAGATAATAATCATTTACAAGGCAGCTGAAAATGATGGTAAACAGTGACTGAAAATATAAAACAAAACAACACTTTCAAGGCTGTATCGTCTTTCATAAACATGTGACACCAAGTCAACGCACAGGTTTAAGTAACACATATCCAACATATCCAACAAAAGCAGTTCATTACATGGCTAATGAGTCCATTCCACCTCCAGTTATTGGTGTTGAAGCACAAAAGGCACTGGATGACCTTGTGAGCTCATGTATTATATTCTATACTCAGGTGTAGGTCTCTGATTTCCTTGCATAGTCTTTAGTGATACATTATAGAAATACATTATGTGAACAAACATTTACCAAAAGGTTCCTCAGAGTCAGTGGATGTTCACAGATTGTTGATTGCATGCTTCATAAGAGGGTTTAATGGATGTGCAACCTTGTAGTTTGGCTCATTTTTTGCTCCAGTGACAAATACATACACAAAAAAAAAAAAAAAAAAAAAAAAAAAAAACTGTAAAACATGCATGTCACCATGACTATAATCTGCTCCATGTATGTTTAAAGGATTAAAAAAACCCTATCTGGAATCTCATCATGTTTGACTTGTTTGTGGTACATTGTATCTGCTTCAGCACATGGATGAGGTGTTGAAGTCACTCATAGTTGAGAGGAAACACAGGCACTGATTCTGTATAATAACTGAGTTATCAATTCCCACACTGACAGCCCCAACATTTCAAATTGACTCATCATACTTGAGGAGAATATTTATTGACTGAATCTAACACTTAGAGATCCTGGTGGGGAATACTGAGGAGGGTATCTGGATCTCCATTAGTCTCTGGGATTTACTTTCCCAATGTTTAATTCATGACACGGTTTGACAGCATCAGTCAGTGAACTGACATCTGACCCACGTTGGGCTGATATCATCTGACAAGGTGTTAATCTAAAGGTATTCAGTGACAGTGAGGCATCTGATGCAGCTTAGCTCCTGAGCTAATCCTACCAATCAAGTCGAAAATTATTCAACTTCTGGGATCTGTGCAAGTCAAGTCTCAAGTCAACTGAGGTTAAATTAAAACAGTCAGGTCTACAGTATTACAGAGCTGGAACTCAAGTTTTTGGTTTTTAAAGTTATAATCAAAAAGTCCAAAGTTCATAAGACAGGTCACATCAAAATTTAAAGTACCTGACATGGATTTATGAAGTGGCTAAATCAGGATTTGCACCCCTTAAAATCCAGCTCCTCAATATGAGACATGAAGTTTTATGATTAAATGAAACTCTGCGCTAGCAGTCATTACACCACTCTAAGGTTAACTGAAGATAACTCCATCAAGTTAACATATGTCACTGTTCTATTCTTAATTTACACTGCATAACAGAAGCTTCTTAGATCTCCTTCTGAATGATAAAGTCCTTTTGTGGGGCAGCGATCTTCCAGCATATGTTGTCCTCAGTCTCACAGATGAGGCAGTCTTTGTCAACAGGTTTTTCCCAAGTACTGGATCTTGTCCTTACTAGCATCTGTAGAACAAGACCCTCTGCAGCCATCATCCTCTGCATTGTCTCCCAAGTGGCCAGGAACTTCTTGAAATATTTTCACAATTCATCCAGGTTGTAGGTTCTGCTTGACTTTGTTTCACCTCTAGCTCTACCTCTCCTGCAGGTTTGGTAAAGACTCCTTCACCCATCTATAAATAGATCTCCCAGATATTGGGCTTGTTTCGATCTCTGTCACTTGTACCAATCCTCTTGACCAAATAGAGCAGGTGGGAGCAAAGGCTGTAGTAAATGGTTCATGGTTTCAGCTTCCAGGTTGTTTGGGCCATCCAATGAGGTAGTAGTTAGACCTGTTGCTTGCTATCCAGCTTGTAACGTCTTTGGCTGTATCCTAATTCAGGGGCTGCAGCCTTTACAGCCTGTGTAGACCACAAAGGAAGAGCTGAAGTGAGACGGTCTGGTCTTCCCGTTTGTCACTCTTGATGTCACACAGCACTGCCTATCCTATCAGGCTTAAATTACTGACATCACATAAATTCAGTATGTCAAGCTTTTCAAATACAAGAAAACCAAAGTCTTACATTTGAAACAGGATATTTTTTTACTAAAACCATTTTCCTTTTTTTTTTTTTTTTTTTTTTAAATAATCGAGTATAAAACACAATGTTAATCAAATGTAATAAAACAGAGTCAAGCAAAACTGTACATTTTCAGCATTGTATCAAGCACTTTGGGGTTGTTAGATCATAAAAAAAAAAAAAAAAAAGATAAAAATAAAACCCAGGCTTTTAAAGTTGGAATTGCTTTTCTTTTTTTCAGAGTACTGAATTGATTGAATATAGCCGATTGTTTGAATTCTCTGTAACAAAAAAAGGGGGAAAGAAGAAAGAAAAAAAGACAATCGAGGAATTTTTTCTCTTTTTTATCTTGCCCAGAGTATGAATTGCATTCATAAACATTGAACATATAAACATTTCTCCTCTGTATGTTTCTTTAAAAAGATCCCAAACAACATATTTTCCCACAGTGAAACAAAATTTTGATCAATCTTTCTAGAAATAAAACCCCAGTTGTTGCCAGAAAATCTTCACAACTGGATAAAACACGACTCCTTCTGGATTAAGTCTGTGTCCTTCCTCTTCTGCATCAACGTACAATGGAACTTGGGGAATGAGAGGCTAATCCACTCTTTGCAGCACTCTTTGCATCCACATCTGCTGCATTTTGGAGTTGTCTTTAAAATGAGACAGCTTTCGATGCATTGCTGTAACGCAATCAGTCTTTAAATTCAGTCTTCAGGTTTCCCTTCTTGTGTGTTGGTTTACTGTGTCCAGGACTTTAAAGACTTTAGTTTTCTTGGTATTCATTTTTTAAAGTTATTATTATTTATAATCTTTGTCTCTTTGTCTTTTTTGATTTAACAAATCTTAGAATTTCTTGCAGGTGATTTAACCCAATGTAACAAAGTCAAATTAAGGAAAGACCAGACAAGCATGCTACTTCATAAACTTTACATAATGGTCAAACTGACATGCTGTCATCAATATCTGCTGATGTTTAAATCACATTTTAACCCCATAACTGTCCTGTTTTCTTCCATTAATTCTCTTTGGGAATAACAATAGATGCTGCACTCTTATCATTTCTCTCTGTAAGCCACGTCATTTTTCTGTTCCTGGTCTCATCATTGTAACAGGTCTAACTGTCCTCTGCAGATACCATCCAGCAGTTGTTTCCGTGCACGCCACCCGTTTGAGGTTACAATATTTGGACATGAACAATGATGGATAGGACTGTCCCCTCAAAGGCTACCCTGTCAGCCCAGGAAAGGTAAGCTCTTTATCTTCTTCTGACTCTATCTCTGAATCCCTGTTCTTCTGGTGAGGAGGTGTGTGGACGCTCTGTGGTGGATGGTTACATGGATGACTGTTGACACCTTCATAAAGCACAGGGTGTGGTGGGATTAAGGAGCTAGCAGTGCAGCTGTAAGGCTTGGGAATGACATGATCAAAGTTAACCTTTAATATTATGGCATTGGGGGAAGTATTTCGTCCATAGCTGAAAGGCGGTGTAAGTTACTATCGTTTTATTTCACCATTTCTGCTGATTCACCGACTCTGTGAGTAACTGCCTCATAAAAAGTGAATAACCTTCAGTGGGAGGAAGAAGTGAGGACTTTGTCCTTAATAAAACACGAGGTTTGGGGTGACAAAAGAGACTGATAAATCAGAACCTGAGAGAGAAACCAGACGTCTGCTCACAGATGTTTAGGATGACGTCAAACTGAGTTTTCATGTATCTGCTGTGGTCACGGGCCTTTTTGTGGCGTACTCATGAGAAACATACATTTCTGGTAGAAGAGAGAAAAAGTGAAAGAGACATCATCGTAAAAGACCGCCTCAGCTCAAAATATCCATAATAATAGGAAAGCATGGAGGGGAGGAATCTTTTTAACATGATAAATGCTCCCTTGTCGACAGAACACAATTTAGAAATCATTTAGTGTTTTACAATGGTTCTGTGGGGGCTGGGATAATTGCTAACTGAAAATACATTCAATTCATATAAAATCTATAAATAAACTTGCTTTCAGGCAAATGGATGGGGAAAAACTGTCTGTTATTTTACTTCATCCCTGGCCTATAATAAAAAAGAAAAGCACATGTCTGAATAAAGCACATTTATGAAAGCAGCAGAATTAAGCAGAATTACAGCTCTGTGTTTTTAATGGTTTGAACAGAGGTGGTTAATAAAAAGTTAAACTGAAACAGAAGTTAGTCCCTTTACTCAAAGTTTAGGGGAGTTAGTTAAAGGAGCTCTGAGGATTATCTGTTTGGCGTTTATTACAGTGGCTACGTTTACATGCAGTCATTAACCCTTTCATATTATGACTATTAGCAATAACCTGGTTGCACACAGCCATGTAAACACCAAAGACCCCTAAAAAAAAAGGGAATATGCTCAAATCCTGGTTTTTAAAACCCGGAAATCCCCCCTGGGTTCCTCCTTTTTTAACCTGAATATCTGCTCATGGTTACGCCCATCAGGATATCTCCATCTGAAGCAGCATTGATTTGTGTCTTTTGAAGTCCACTGTGCTGCTGGTGCTGTTGCTATGGATACAGCAAGAAGAAATGGAAATGATGTGCATTGCATCATGACATTTTTAGGCGTTTGTGCATCACTTTTTTGATCGGTGCAACATGTAAACAGGAATAACCCTGTTTGTTCACGTATGTGAACAGGTCTATCCAAACGTTTCAGAAACTGTAATATTGACCTTAACCTGAATATTGACTGCATATAAACGTAGCCACTGACACCTTTTGACAGGAATTGGGAGAGTGTTTCTGTGATGAAGACTCCATTTCTCATCACCCCACCACTGTCTTCAAGATGTGAGTATGGCTGATAGACAGTATAATGAATGGACGTAGTCTCCCTGATGTCACCCGTCTGTTTCTGAAATGAAGCTCTGAAGCAAAACAGCTGGCGCGGCCAATTTGGAAATTGGACTGGTTTTAAGTTTCCACGTTGTTTTGTTAAGTCTTGCAGCAGCTCTGTCTTCAGTTTTTTATCTCCTTTTGTTTCTTTTTATCTTTTTGGTACTCTTTGTATTTGAAGTCTGTCATTACTTTTTATGTCTCATTTGTTGGACATTGACACCAAACTTCTTGTGTTTACAGTGGCAAGAAGTGATGACATGGACCTGTCCTTCCATTGGGAACTAAGATTTGTCTCCAATAAGATGGGCGAGCTAGCTGTGCTAACCCAGCAACAGAGAGAATACCAGAGGGCAGAGTAGCATCATGCTATTCACAGACATGACTAACAGAGCTAACAGCACACACCAACGTTACATTGGAAGAGCTTCACCTGCTGTGAGCAGACAGGATCCAGGAGACAGAAACTGAACAGACTGCTGGGGAGGCTCAGTCCTGGACCCTGCTGAGGTGGTTGATTGCTGCTGTGACTCCTGAATTTACCCTCGGGGATAAATAAAGTGTTTTTTTTTCCATTATATTCTATTCTATTCTGTTCTATTCTATTCTATAGGGTGCCCATCAGTCACATGAGCTGAGCTGTGCCTCTGATTGGTTAAACTGACCATCTTAACATCTTCTAAACCCCTGAGTTAGCAAAAGATTCACTGCCTGTGCAGTTAGTACAGGCAGTGAATCAACATCTTTTTCAGCTTGGTGTGTATGTGGATTTATGAACTTCTTGAGTCAGCCTCAAGCAGATCCTGGAGAAAAAGCAGATTGTAGCACTTTCACGTTATCTCATATTTTTAGACCAGAGGTTGCTGCTTGGCCTTGCCAAGGTTTACATTTGACTTGGAAGCTGAAAGGGCGTTGTTTTAAAGAAAATTACCCACACATTTGCAAGAGACAAGTTTTTACCACAGAGGGCTATCATGCTCATGGGGACTGCTGTCTTTTATCAGAATCATCACAACATGAAAACTCCTCACAAAGCCTTTAAAGTGTCACCTGTAGTTCACAGAGACTGACCTTTAATTCAATTATAGTCATGATGAAACTGAGAACAATAAATCAGTTTGATCAAAGTGTGAAGCTTTGATACTGACTGATTCCTACACATCATAATTCATTCTTCATTCTCCTGGTGATCGTCTTTGTTTTAGCACTCCTGACTTGAATCCATCCAAAAGAAGAAAGTTCCTTAAAAAAATATGTGAAATGATGTTTCTAGCAAACTATAATTGTGCTATGTTTCATTTCCCGTACAGTGTTCATTTTACATTTTGTGACACAGTCAATGAGCGGAGTGTCACTTTTAATGGCTGTAATTTTGAAATAATGGTCCTCTTGCAAATTTTAAAAGGTGCCTCAAGGCTGAGCTATTTAAACTGGAAAGAGAACAGATTCAGGCGGATACGGTGGTGGTGGTGGCTGTGAAAGAGCATGGGAAGGTTTCAATAATGTCAAACTACGTGTTGAGTTGGAAATGCTATTTCCTGCAGACGTCTTTTCATTGAAATCTTCAATTTTATGTTTTCCAGGGTCACAGTTGAAAACCAATTAAACTGTTGAAATGACACACTGTGAAGTATCAAAAGATCTGCACCATGCTATGAAAATGTTTTATTTCTCTTTTTAATTTATTGCAACTGTGGTGATTATCAATTTTATGAGGTTGTGATATGGGTTTTTAGAGTGTCAAACATTGAAAAGGGTTATTTAAAAGCCATGGTGAACTTAATCTTACTAAATGTAATTCTGTGACATTTTGACCAATGAAAATGGCCACCAACTGTGAAAACCATGAGTACAGTAGCTGTGCCAAGAGTTCCCTTTGACCCACTGACTTCTGACCATGTGACACTGACATAGTTTTGATGAGGGGTTGATATCTTGAGCGGATTTGTGAGCCAGCACCCTTTAATTCAAGCCCATTTCTCCTCCCTTGACATACGAAAACTTATGTTCTTTTCAAACAACGGTACTTTCACTGCTCATGTACTTCCATGTCTCAGTTATGCTGGCTCTGTAAACTGAGAGCAGCTGAGGAGGACACAGCACACAAGGAGGGACACTTCATTACTCTTAAACAAATTTGTATAAACACACTTTAAAAAATTCACTAAAGCTTATTCGGTAACTAAATGGCCTTTAAACAAACAAAAATAAAAAAGAACATGTTTTCTCAAATCAATTACATCTCTTAATAATTCTTAATAACATTAATAAATAGAAAACTTATTTCAGAAATCAAGACCTCCACAGCTGGTTTAGCCATATTATGTCATGTGTTATATTTACCCAGGGAGAGCTGGGTCATCTCCATGGAGCTCTTGGGCACATGGTACACTGAACAGAACAAACAAAAGATAAGTATAGATAAAGAAACATTTCCAAGCTGATGTGAACCTGAGATTAGTGTGAAATGAATGCGTGCTTTAAATTGCTTTGTGCTTTGATGTGAACTGTAACTCACTGCAAACACAAACAAAGCCTGGGTAGTAAGTGCTGCAATGCTACAAAAGTACAAGGTCATTAAAGCTAAACAAATAACTCTAAAGAGTAATGTGAAGTAATGTTCAACAGTTCAGAGGCAGATAGTTAAAGGAGACAGACATGGCTCACCCACTTTGTCACATCCATTATTCATAAAGTCCAAGAAAATGTATTCTCAAGTCCCCTACAGAAAATGTTTCATGAAAGGTAGGGAAGGTATGATCTCAGGGAGCAATTAAATTTGAAGATACAAAGATGTCGAACAACAATAAAAAAATGAAATAAAAAAAAAAAAGTTTAAGTTTAATAGATTAAGACTATGGAACAGACTTGAGTGTGGATCTCAAACAATGTCCAAGCATCAATAAGTTAAAAAAAAAAAAAAAAAAAAAAAAAAAAAAATATATATATATATATATATATATATATATATATATATATATATATATATATATATATATATATATATATATATATATATTAAGAAATGATTGTCTTGAATGTCTTTATATTCTTTCTCACTATAGACTGTATTAAAGGGGACATATCATTCTGATCTGTGATTTAATACTTACATATAAAATAATAAATTTGAAGACAAGACCTTTCACCTCCTGAATTTTCAAAAAATGAGATATTATATTTTTTCTGATATCCTAGAACGAGATTTGATGCCTCTGAAAATAGGTCATTGACAGTTGGCTGCAAGATTTTAACCTTCATGACGACACGAGGATCCTTTCTTTTTATTGGAGTAATCTGATAAAGCAGCTCCTCCTCTGTGATGTCAGTTAGTCACACAACCGCCACCGAGGGATACACCCACCAAGAGCTGAGTATAAACGTATAAACTATACATGTTACAGTACCGCTTTGACTCACCACACTGAAGCGTCCTGAGATGATCTGTGTCCAGGTGGATTTTCTTCCTCCTGAGCTGCAGAACCGTCCGGGTCTGACTCGGGGTCCAATACAAAAGGATGTATCCTACACTCTGCCATTTTATTAGTGTTATCAATGCCTTACGGTGAAGTTTTGGCAAACAGCAAACTTGCTCAGTCTGCCCCATTCAATGTGGCGATTTTGTAAATACTGCCATGCTGCAAAAACCGCCTCCTGGCTTTACCCCCTCCGCCCCTCTGATAGAACTGACCAATCAGAGCACAAAGGGCTGTGACGTTGCGAGGTTACTGGAGGTCATTCTGGAAACGGAGCGTTTCAACGAGATCTTCAGAATGGCCCAAACTGAGGATATTGAGAACGCTATTGTGGGGCAATGAAGGAACTAAATGACTTGTACTGAGGGCAGAAATGCTTTACAGGCATCCTAGTCTGGCATAGTGAAAAGGAGAAACAAGCATGATATGTCCACTTTAAACATGGACGCCATCGTCTGTTCCTGAAACCGTGAAATGAAGCTGGTTCATGGACGCAGCCACATTTGCTATGACTCCAGCTGTGAGTTTTCTTTTGAACAGCTGCAGGTTGTCAGTAGTCACGTGACCTGATCTGTGTCTCTGATTGGACAATCAAATGAGCCTTATAACTTCTGAACCCCTGAGTAAGAAAAAAAAAAATCACTAGCAAAATAAGTGTTTCAGTTCAAGCTGTTTTTTGAACCAGGCTGTAAATATGCTTTTTAATGCCGTAAAAGTCTGTTTTTATGGTTGGGTGTTTACGTGACTTCTGGTCTTTCTGCAGCCAGCCTCAAATTGATTCTTGATGAACAGCAACTTCTAGAACTTCTGCATAGCCTTCATTTTTACTAGCTGGATGTTGCCTCTTGATTCTCAAATGCTCAAAATAAAGCTTTCATTCATTCATTCATTCATTCATAGTAACCAATCAACTTGATGAGTGGTTTTGGACAGTAGTGTGAAGCCAGAGAGAATCAAATCAAATCAAATTTATTTATAAAGCACTTTTCATACATTAAAGGAAATGCAGCACAAAGTGCTATACATGTTAAAAACAGTCCCCGCCCCCCCATTCAAGCTCCACCCCAAAGCACCACCCACCCACCCACACACATATACACACACACACACACACACACACACACACACACACACACACACACACACACACACACACACACACACATACATATGCACACACAATACATGATTTTAAATGTGTAGATTTAAAATCGTGTGGCTGAGTACAGAGGAGCCAGGTCAGGAAACGCCAAGAGGCCGACCGCACTGGGCGGCGTCCACAGTCTAAAGCCAGGACGCCTCCACCCGGGCATGCCTCGCTACAGGACCAGCAAGAGGCCCACTGCAGCAAAACGCTGCTGCAGACCCCCACCTGGCCAAGACGACGCCCGCCACAGACAGAGACATCCCAGCCAGAGCCAACAGCGGCCCCCAGTGCAGGCAGCCCCCTGCTGAGGAAACACTGGAGATATGGAGTAGAAACATAAAACTACATATGCTAAGGATCATAAAATGAATAAAATAAATAAATAAATAAAACACTAGTAAATGAAATAAATAGTAATAGAATAAGAGTAACAAGTAAAAAGGCGAGATTATATAAATAAATAAAATAAAAAATAAATAATAACAGATAAAAATATGGGATTAGTTAAATGCTAAATTAAAAAGGTGGGTCTTGAGTCTACTTTTAAAAATATGAACATTCTCTGCAGCCCTCAGGTCTTCTGGCAGGCTGTTCCACAGACGGGGGCCATAATGTTGGAAAGATGCCTCACCGTAAGTCCGTGTTTGAGCATGCACGCATGCACATGGAAGACTTGTAATCTCTTCACAGAAAAGGTCCCACGCACCTGGGGTTTTGAACCAGGAACTTTCTTTCTGCAAAACACCAGCGCTAACTATTGTAGCACTGTGCAACCCACAATAAATGATATTTTAGTGAAAGAAAAGCTTTTAATCTCAAACTCAGTGTGGAATTTTTCAATTACTGCTCTGTTATTGTTTCATTTCACCATGAATACATGTGTGTTGACTTTGCACTAAGTGGTTTTTGTGTGGTATAAAGATGGATTCACAAATACTTCCCTCAATGGGAAAATAAGAGAACTTGATTCTTCAATGTGTGGTATGTCTTTTTTAATACCATCTGTTTCCATGCAATAGTTCAACAAAACATCAGTTTATTTTTAATGCTGTCAACACACAGCTCACGTTGTGTGAAAATGATCTAAGTAGTGCACATTTCATCAGTCTATTCACCGTGTAAGATGAGTGCTGAATGCAGAGTATCACCCAGTCCTAATGGATTATATATGCATTCTTACAAATTCACAAGTATGTATTGTGTCACTTCTCATGATCCAAATTGAATTACATTATAAGCTAATACAAGTTGTTTGTGTACATAGATTATCAACATGATGAATATTAAATACTGTCATGTTTTTTGCCAGCAGCATCTTCTGTCTGAAAAACAAACAATCCTGACTCTTTCAAATTGGTTTCCACAGCCTGTCAGTGCAATCGTATGAAGTAATTACGGCTCCACACTTCTGTCTGTGTGTGTTTTCACGTATATGCTCACAAGCTTCATACACACAGAGAAATGCAGATACAGGTTTAGCTGTATGCGTCCCTCTGCGAGTGTGTAATGTGTTGCTGAGCGACTGTTTGATTAGTCAGATGAAATATGTCTGAAAAAAACTGATTATGTGGCATCAGAGCAAAACTCATTATAAATTATGGATGAATTTCAGTCTTCCAGATGAAACTGTGCAGTGTGAATTCAGCGAGGAGGAGATTGTTTACTGAGTTGAAGGGTCCTTGGGTTGTCTTTCACTCATCCTTTGAGCCTTGCAAGTATTCCCTAATCTACATAACAACAATATTACGGTTTAATTAACACAGATGTAAAAGCCAGAGACAACATGGTTTTACCAAAGCCTGTGTGTAAACACAGGGAGGAGGAGACAGTCTCACAAATGAAAGCAGGAGAAACTGTTGAATTCAAACAGAGGAGTAGAACAACAACAAAAAAAGCTTTTGTTTCCACATGTAGTCCTCTTAAATTAAATCCTTTTGGCCACAGTCACATGACTGAGAGCTGCGGTTCCCTCTGACTGCTCAGGAAGTCACAGTAAGACCGAGGTTCCCAGCAGTGAACAAATAACTCCAACAAATAAAAGCGTATTTAGAGCAACATGAAATCCTCTCACTCATGTAGGCCTCTGACTTCATGGTGTGATCGCAGCGCTGAGTCTCACACTAACACAGAGGAGTGCTTAATGGGTAACAACCCCCACACCAGCCTCACAAAGAAAGAAGGAGAAAAAAATGTTAGAATTGGTGCTGTTTAGGCGATTACAGAAAAGTAATTACAGGATTTGTAATTAATTTATCAGATTAATCATTTTAATCTCATATCTGCTTAAGGTCCTCAAATAAAGAATATGAATTCTAGGACATTACAGAATTGCAGTGCATGACTAATCAAATGAACACACAAAGAAGAGAAGCTTTGTAAATCCACATTTTGATTGGTGATTGAATAAAACCTAAGTCAGAGCATCTTGTTCAGAAAAAAATAAATATAATAAAATAAAATACTTAAAAAAAAAATCTATATTCTATAAAATAAAATTTTAAAAAAATCATTATAGACTGTTGACTGTCCCATCTTTTTTTTTTTTCTTTTTTTTTTTGATAAACTCAAACGCCCTAGCAAAAAATTGCTAGCACCACTAGCGATCTCCATCTCCGTTCCCATTGTCAACTCAGCTTTGTTTGGTTTGATTAGCAGTGCATGTGTGACATGTCCTGCCACTGCCATGTACAATCTGATTGCAACCATTTACTGGGCCTCTAGAAGTAAATTATATTTTTCAGCAGGGGGAGGCAGGGTCTGATGGAGCTTGTCAATCAATATTATGCTCGTAAACTACTGTTGTTGAGAGCAGTGTGCTCTTTGGATGAGAGATTAGTATGGATATGAGGAGAAGATGTGAGAGAAAACTAAGAAGGAACAAATAATGAAGAAGAGAAGACGTAGGATAAAATAAGTTAATGCTACTTACTACTCCTTTTCAAACATGTAAATATTGTTTCCATTTTTTTGTTTGTTTGTTTTAAGTGTCTTCAATTGTTCTTTTTTTCTGATGTTCTTTGATGTTCTTCTCTTCTATCTCTTCGTATTCTCACTAAAGATTGTATAAACCATGGACCCAGTCTCCACAATGTCAAGTCCGTTCCCAAAACCGTGAAATGAAGTCAATCCACGGCGCAGCCACATTCTAGTGTTGTGCGAATCATAAACGAATTGTTTGATACCCGAGAATTACTTTACAGACATGAGAATCATGATTCTTTGCCCCAGATTACTCATTTACAGACTCAGTACAAAGCTCACAGTAGCCCAGCCACTCACACACATCACGGAAGAATGGCTGGTACGTAGAATGGCTCAACTCACAGTGTATACGGGTCATTGACTCACCCACAGTACATACGGATCACTAACTCACTCACAGTATGAACCAAAGCACAAACGAGTCACTCGCCAGCTTTAACGTACGTAGCATTACCCGACTCTTAGCACATACGGGTTGCACTAACTCACTCACAGAATGACTCAAAGCACATACAGGTCACTCACGCACCCCCTTCCTCCCCATGAGTTACGAATCACTCAATAGCTTAACACGTTGCACGGCTCGACTCACAGCACATAACCTCACTCACCTCCCCGCTGGCGCAGACACTTGAGTTCGCAAACTTTTCCAACTTGCAATGTCTTACCATATCGCTGTCATCTCGCATTTTATTCTCCTGTCTATGCTGATCTCTCATTAAAACAGCACCACTACCGCTACTACCTCATTCTAGTGATGGGAAACTTGATTCTTTTTACCGAAACAAGTTTAAATGAGTCACTCACCAAAGTGAATTGTGTTTTTGAGTCATTTGAGTCACTCGAGTCAGTTACCCAGAAAGTGCATAGAAATCTATATTTGAGAGAGATTCATAGGTGGCAGCGGTGAACCGTATACACTGTGAGTTGAGCCATTCTACGTACCAGCCATTCTCCCGTGATGTGAGTGAGAAGCTGGGCTACTGTGAGCTTTGTACTGAGTCAGTAAATGTGTCATTTGGGGCAGAGAATCATGATTCTCGAGTCAGTAAAATCATTCTCTGGTATTGTAGATTCGTTCATAATTTGCACAACACTACCACATTCGCTTTGATGCTGGCTGTGAGTTTTTCTTCCAGCAGCTACAAAGCACTCGGTGGTCACATGACCTGAGCTGTGCCTCTGATTTGAAAATCAAATGATCCTAATAACTTCTAAACCGCAGAGATAAAAAAAAATATCACTCATCCCACAGTGTGTGCTGGTAGTAAAATCAGTGTTTTAGACCCAAGCTGTTTTTTGAACCAGGCTGTAAATATGTTTTTAATGCTGTAAAAGTCTGTTTTTATGACTGGGTGTGTACATGACTTCTGGTCTTTCTGCAGCCAGACTCAAGCCTTATTCTCTAAGAACAGCGACTTTTAGCTCTTTCGCACCGGCTTCATTTTTACTGACTGGATGTTGCCCCTTGGAGATGACAGAGGCATAGCCAGACGCTGCAAGTCAGAAAAGTTCAGGCAGCTCACGCTCCAACTGAGGATGTGTCGAGATAGTTCAGAGAGAAGGACTGGCGCCATCATGAGAATAGATGACAGAGATCATGGAGAGGAGCAAAGGATGGAGCGCCAGAGACAAAATAAGTCAAAATAAGTATGTTTGTCTGATTTTTTGATCAAAAACAAGAAGAGAGACATTGAAGAAGAGAGTCCACTCTTCTTAGGTAGTTTTGATGTTTAGTCAAAGAAAACAATATTATTTTGGTATTGAAAGATTGTTCAAGAAGCTCTGGAAATGGCTGTTAATCTTGCGTTACTTTTTATAACTCATTAATTTGAGGTGAAACTAACTAATCTAGTTAACGGGTTAAAGTGACAGACCTAGTTTGAAAAGCCAAGAGTCTTGGGTTAATTTTCAGTGATAATATTCAGATTTCAGGATCAGACTTCTTTAGTTCTCAGCTCTCTGTGAAACATAGTTTCTTGGAACACAGGTTTGATTATTATTTCACAGATCTAAATCCTCATATGTAAATTATTCTGCTCCATTAATTACAACCTCAAAAGCACTGTTTCCAACCACAAAGCAAGTCTTAATGTCATTAATGTGATCCAGGCGTCAGCAGAAAGATGCTCAGAGGACTCCAGTCATCGATCACACATCTACACTAACCTGCCAACTGAAGCTGCATATTCAGATTCAGACAGCAGTTTTACCCAGAGCGGCTGACGACAGAGTGATGAAAGACTCACTATCTGCTGTTTATTGAGCTTGCAAAACTTTTACTCACACAGCTTTGCCTTTTTGCTGTATGGACAAGGTTGGACGTGGAGTGCTTGCAGCTGCGCTTTCTGCTAAGCCTATTTAAAGTGCAGTTATTACTCAGCTTTTTAACTCTCTTTTGTAGACAGGTGTGTGTGTAGGAACATTTGTGTGAGTTAAAGATTTAATGGAGCGCTGATTAAGGTGCTGTCATGTATATGAGGGCCTGTCTTTGCACATTTGTCATCAACTTTCATGAGTGTTTTATTTTTGAAGTTCTCTGAGAATTCTGCAAGCTGGCCTGGGTCAGAGCTGATTTCACAGCCCAGAAGCAACATTATGCAAGTATTGGCAGATGTTGTATTCTGGCCTGAAGTTACAGACTCTCTCTGCAGTTTGAGATTCACCTCAGGCCTCCTGCCTGGTCACTCATTGGCCCAGTTCTTCTTCTCTGGTCCTTTGCCATGTTCTGAAGCACCCTTTGCTTGAGAGTTACTTAATCGAATAAAGGTCCAAATTGACTTGTACTGTCACTAAGGCCCCATATCCACTAAGCGGTCCAGTTTGTATCAGTACAGTTTGATACAGGTTGGATCAGTAAAGCATAATTCTATTTCCACATTCAACCCAGCCCTTCTTGGGAGGCAGTATAATAGTGTAATGAGACAGTGTACCCCACTAATAAACTCAACGCAGACAAAAAAAACCCCACTACACAGTAAACAAAGAGCAACAATGGAAGACATCCAGCAACTCATCTTTTTTGTGATTGGCATGTGTCTCTTTGTTACAAAGAACAATTAAGCTTTGTTTCAAAGAAGACTGTGAGACGCCAGGAGAAGTATAGCTGCTG
Organism: Halichoeres trimaculatus; assembly: GCF_033239565.1. Classification (NCBI taxonomy): domain Eukaryota; kingdom Metazoa; phylum Chordata; class Actinopteri; order Labriformes; family Labridae; genus Halichoeres; species Halichoeres trimaculatus. The sequence continues at coordinate 3,603,485 of NW_027437195.1, read as the reverse complement.
CTGTCACACAGGAAGTGATGATTCTTTCAACCAATCAACGGACTTCAGTGTTTCTAGCTCTACCCTCCCAGGTCAGCACCCAAACAGATGGGTACCAAAAAGTGAGACGGTGCGAGTCGGCAATTTGGGGAGCTGTCACAGTTTTGGTCAAAGGAAACGCCAGAAAATCTGTGCTGTACTGGGACAAACTAAACTGAACGGAATGTCTCTGGCAACATCTCCACTTTCTTAAAACATGTGAGAACAGACTCAAATGAAATATCACTGCAACTATAGGACGATGGTAAAATACAGAACTGAACAAACAGCTCTCTTTGGCATTTAACCAGTTATTCTGAGCGGTCTATGGTGATAACAAATGCCAGTGGCATTTCTACAGCAGCTTTTTCTACAATGCTTAGGTCTGAAAAACTCAGGATTGAACACTTCAAAGATGATTGAACGAGCAAAACATCTAGAACTGAAGATGCAAAGACAAATGCTTGATAAAACGGGTATTTTTGTGCTGAATGTGCATTCTTTTCGTTGCTAGGCGCTGCCCAAGTAGCTGCCTGTTGCAGCAGCTCTCTCTTCTTTGTCCGTTTCTTGTCATTCTTTTTGTCTCTTTTTCATCATCTTTGTATTTGGAGTGAATAATCACTTTGTATGGTTCATTCTTGGTCGTGGACACCAAACTTTTTGTGGCTTCAGTGATATTTTTACTACTTTTCTCCTGTGGTGGCTGGAGATCCTACATGTAACCATGGCTGCATTGTTTACATGTGAAATTAGCTGTTAGCAGCCTGTAGCATGTCAATGCTAACTAGTGTAGGACTTGATGATTTCCCTTGAGGTGAGCTGGGAGGTGAAGACGTGGACCTGTCCTTACATCAATCGTTGTCAAAAACGTGGGATCTAACTCCAGTGGGATGGACGAGCTAGCCGTGCTAGCCCAGCGGCAGAGGGGCTGCTGGAGGGCAGAGTGGCATCGTGCTGTTCACGGACGTGGCTGACGGAGCTGACATCGGACGCTGGCGACACATTGGAGGAGCTTCGCCTGCTGTGAGCAGACAGGATCCAGGAGACAGAGACTGAACAGACTGCTGGGGAGGATCAGTCCTGGACCCTGTGGAGGTGGAGACTGGCTGGGCTGGAGAGTAGAGGACGGGCTGTCGTCATCTATTTTCTTATGGACCTTTTTGCACTTTCTATACTCTTTCTTACTTTTGTTTTCTTTGTTGCTGCTGTGACCCCTGAATTTCCCCTCGGGGATAAAGTATTTTCTATTCTATTCTATTCTATTCTATTCTATTCTATTCTATTCTATTCTATTCTATTCAAGAACAGGTGTTTTCTCAATAAACCCAAAGGTGCTGCTGCATGTCTCAGGGCTTTGAAGGAAAATTGTGACCTGTAGAAAAAGACATAAAAAAAAAATCAGTATAAATATGTATTAAAAAAGTTTTATAAAATTAAATAAAAGGTTATATTTGCTCAGGTGTGAAGAACACAGGACTGAACACTTTAAAAATGATTCAAGCAAAACATCCACAACTGAAGAAGCTAAGCTGCAAGACAAATGTATGATATCATGTTGATTTTGTGCTGAAATTGGTGGAAAATAGGGCTTTACAAAAAGTGCTTTAAGGAGCCACAGTCTAAATGTATCCTGGAACAAATGATCCCCTCAAAACAGCCCTGCTAGGATTGTAACTTTCCAGATCTCCAGGAACTATCAGGGACAGAGCCTGCAAGCTGAATGTTTGTGAACGGTGGTCTTTATATGCTAACAGGCTAACAGCGGTGCTACACATTATGATGCTGGGAGAGCTGCCAGAGCCTTCCATTCCATCCTAAATGAAAGACCATACAGACCAGCACCTGTGTTCGTGAACTTGTTTTTGATTCACACAGCATTCATTCCAACACGTTAGCTTTAATTTATTTTTGACTTATTTTTAAAGTATTGTTCCAACTGTCTCGTAATGACCGCATTTGTACTCAGTCATTTGTTCTTGCATGCACAGCTGACCTTGGATTGACAATGGGTTTTATCTGGTTAATAAAGATTTAATTAAAAATAAACAAAAAGTGACATAATTTTGCAGGATGGCCTTTGTCATTGCCTTTCTGCCTCCTCTTGGTCTAGCTGTGTTTTGTAGCAGCTACACTGACCTGATTCAAAGAAACGACTGGGGTCTTCAGAAGACAAACATTGGGCCACAGAAACCGTTTAGTTCTTGGGAATGTTTTTCTAGGATAATTCCTGGAACTTCTGGTTGAAAAGCACTGAAACCATTACTTCTAACCAGGAACTTATCAGCAACTAGAGGTTTCTGATCTCCTGTATAGTACATATGTGCTCAAGCTCGAGCAATGCAGAGAGTAAACAGGTCAGAGGTTTTCAGAAAAGGAAGGGTGGATGAATCGAAGCTCATGAGGGAGGGGCAAAAATACAGATTCCTTTAAAAATGTAATTAAAATTCTCAATCACTGGGAGAAAAGATTCCACCTTTTCCTCTCATTGACTTTTAGCTCTTTCCATTATCTCTTCTTTTAAAAATTCAGAACCCGACTGACAGTGGGTCATGAACCAACGTGATGAAAAAATGATATTAATTCAATCACAGGAGGAGTCCGGTTTTTGCAGTCAGACAAAGAGCGGTAATCCCAAGGTGACCCCAGCGGGCTCCCATAAATGTTTCACCAAGGCCGGCGCAGAGCCGGGGCCCCTGTCACAGAGGATCGCCTCTGAGGGTCACACATGGCTCTCACAGGGGGAAGTGTTGCTTTGCCTACATGTCAGTATGCACATGTTTTATGTCCACACTAACCTATAATTCAGGATACAAACATAAAACACCTGAGAAATCCCTGATAAACAGCACTGTGGGTTTCAGAGAGACGAAATGATTTGTGCCAACGACAATAAAACAAACTTTCCTTTCTGCTCTGTGAGCTGTTTTGGGCTGGCAGATTTCATTATGCGCCTCAGTTCTCCCTTAAAGGCTCATCTTAGCACAGAGCGCAGTCCGCAGCAAAGGATTTCAGGCTCTCCAAATCAAACCAGAAAAGAATTGCCTTTGGCATTTCTAAGTGATGCATGACTTCTCGTGTATTTCTGTCTCTACTTTTAATCTGAAGAATCACAGACTGTCAGTCAGCGTTTAGTCCTCGTCTGACATGACCAGAAACTGTCAAAGTCACTAAAAGAAAGAAAAGCTAAACCCAGCTCGAAGAGTTCAAAGGTTCACAGCTCTCTCAGTATCTTAATAACACACCAGGGCTGGAGGCATCACTTAACGCTTTAGTTTGTTTGTATGTTTGAATCTCTGTTAGTCTTTTACAAACAAGCAGATTCTAATTAGGAGCCTACTGTGTGAAGCATATGGCTGAAAGTGGCAACTTAATGTGTGTGTGTGTTTGCGTGTTGTCAACAGTTTGTTTTCTATTTCACAAGCTATTAAGTCTCTGTATCTTTACAGTCACAAAGAAGAAACAAATGATAAAAAGAACATTTCACAGAACATATTCTTTTTTCATCCATTTTACTCATCATTAAAATGGTTAGAAATAAAATAATAATAATAATGTACTGAACTAAAACATCCAAGCTGACGACTTTTCTCCTGCTCTTTGCACAAAGCAAGAAAGCAATATCAGTCAACACACAGTGTCAAAAATCCAGAAGAAACGCCAGTGGTGGAGGACCCAATTGCAGGTTAAACAAAGAAGTGTTTTATTTAAACAAAACAAAATAATAAAAAAAATAATAATAACACCAAAGGAATCCAAAAGTCTTTCAAAAGAAACAAATGCAAAACTCTAGAAAACTCACAAGAAAGTGGGAAGACAAAGACCTGACCAGACAGAAACGAGGCTTCATTTAAACTAAACCAAAAGTCCAAAAACTGAAAAATGCAAAAACTCATCCCAAAGGAACTCAACCAAAACACCAGAAAACTCCACTGAGAACTAAGAAGCACGAGGGGTGACTGCAGACATAAAACACAGACAAGAGACAATGAACCAACCAAGAACTGAAGAAACACTATGGGCTCTAATTTGTGGCGCAGCGCAGGGGGCGCAAGCCTGGCGCAGCCTGCGCAGTGTTAATTTCGTGCAGCGCACCGCCGTGCACTGCCAAGTTCACAGTTTGGTAGACCGTCTGCGCAGAGATGGGTGTAACTGCGCACCAGGGGGAGTTGACAGCGCACCAGGGGGAGGTGTAAGCAGATTCATGTTGGCGCAGTGACAATTTATTTCCAAAAACAGCACAGAAAGTGCACTGAAAGCTCGCCAGCTCCAACCTGGTCTATTCTTGGCGCAAAGTGGAGCACACTACCGGGTCTTTCCAGCACACTTTATTGGTGAAAACAGCGCTCGGCTGTGTTAAACCCACTCACGATTTTCTCCTCCCTCTTTGCCATTTGTGTGGAGGGAGGCGTGGACACGCTCCTCTGCGCCTTGACCTCTCTTGGCACTGCAGGAAACTTGCAAAGTGCGCTGGTCACGCCCTGTCCGCGCGGCGAAGGCCGGCGCAGGGTAGGTGCGCCTGCGCTTGCGCCCGGTCTACGAAATTAGAGCCCAGAGAATTTATAGACAAGGGGGCAATCAAACACAGGTGTGAAACAAGACACAGGTGAAACACAGGGAAAATTAACCTGGAGGGAAACACAAGGAGAACTGAACCAACACAGGGAAACTCAAGACAGAGACAAGATAAATCCAAAACACAGAAACATTAGGAAGAATCACAAAAAAGACCAATACATGACAAGAACCTCAAGGAACATAAACTACGATGAGTAGTGGTCTTTGTACAGGTTTTCTAGATTTGAGTTCTGGTGATGGAAAAGATGAGCCAGAAAAGTGTTCGAGTGGTGTCAAGAATTCAGGGCTTTGAACCGGTTCGAGGAGCAAAAACCAAACCAGACCTGGAGCAAAATCAGAGCATTAAAACCACTAGAAACCACTTAATACTGGTAAATGTCAGGGGGTTTTTTAATCTTGAAATATTTGTTGTTTTGGTCATGTAGCCCAAACACATTCACTTCCTGTGTGGCTCCCTCGAGAGTAGAGAGAATTCAGCCACTACAGCACATCAAGAGAAGCCTTCAAGAAATATCCAAATTTCCAAACTCAAGCATAGTAATTAACCTAGGTTATCACAGTGTACCAAATGTGAGCGTATTATCCGTACAATTAAAAAGACCAAGTGATACAGCTCCAACAGCAGACGGCTACAGTAAGTGATGCAGCTTCTAGGGCTGGACATTAAAGCTGGCCCACTGGCCCGGATGCACAACTGAAGGTTCTCCAGGCCAGCCGACTGCTGCTGTTGTTTTGTCAGTGATCAGTTTGAGCTCGTGTCTTTATTGACTGCTTCAGCGGATTTCATGTCTGTTCCTTTGCCCGCTCGTGTGTGTAATGGATGAAAGGCAGGCTGTCTCTCCCCCCTTTCCCACCACCGCGCTAAAAATGTCAGATTAAACAACTGAACACGGAGTGCAGTGCAGGCTTTTTCTCCTTCATTTTACTGGTAAAATGTTTTTTAAAACCTCAGGTCCAAAGCCGGGCAAGGTTGCTAAAAGGGAGAGGAAGTTTTAGTCACACAGGTGAGACCTCTGGAGGTGGCTGGGATACAATGCAGATAACAGTTTAGTTTGTTTGTAGGAATGAAAATGAACCTTCTTCTGACATGTTAATAAATTAGGATCCATCCTCTAGATCCGTGGCAAATTTTCCCTAAATGCCAACCCCTGATAATGCCCAGGCGTAGTGAATTATGGTGTTTGTTGTGGGGAATAGCAGCCAATTTGAATATGCTAATATTACACCTACTAATTCAGAGTCCTGTGTCTGACATAAAATGATATCAACTGTTTCAGGAACTAAATGTTTTGGTTCTGGGGGGAATTCCAAAACCAAAAAATGTGAAAATACTATTTCTGTTTACAATGAACTAGTCTGGAAAACAAACTGGTTCAAAGTCCTGTTGTAAATGTTCCTTAACGAGTCTATGTGACTAATTCCTCGTTGAGAAAGTGGTGCTAAAACCAATACCCATACCCATCATTTTTGGTCTGATTTCTTTGGCTCTGTAACGGTCCAGGAGCAGATGTTGGACCCTTTCGTCCTCATCATGAGGGCATGGGACACGTTTTTGTTGTCACAAAACAGCTCCACTGGACCACCGCTCTGACAGGAAGTCTGTTCACACTAATTAACCACATTCTGTCCTTGAGTTTTTCAGATGATAATTTATCATTCACATTTTTTATTACCCAAGGGAATTTGATCTCATGCTCATGTTTATAATGAACCAGTCCTCTGTGTTTTTAATCATTAATAGTGTTGTTTATGTGTTTGGATGTTGAGTCCGTCCAGTTTATCTGTAAATAGTTATTACCTGTTTTCCTAACAGGATTTTATGATGGGGAACATGTCATGAGCTGAGGAACAGAAAGGTAGACACAAATGCAGACACACACCAGAGATCCAGAAGGCAAAGAGGTTTAATGAAAATCAAGCAGGGTTCAGTAAATGAATAGGCAGTCCACAAACCAGGCAGGGGTATACCACAGATGTGAGGCGAAAGGCAAAGTTAAAAAACAGGAACGATCATAAAACATGGCAAGACTAAGGCTGTTTTCCAAACCGCGTACTACACACGACAAGTGAAAGTCATATGTAGTAGGCACTTTATTCTACCTACTACTTTTGCTTGTAGTATGTAGTCTGCCTGTTCCATTGGGTCTGTTTTCTAGTATACTACTTTGTTTTTCAGTTTCAGAAAGCAGAGGTACAACTAATGGATTAAAAAAAAAAAAAAAACTTTTATTAAAGATGTACAAAACAAACTTGACATTTATTTTATTTTAGTCTATTTTTTTATTAATGATATCACTGCAGAATCCTCATATGATCAACGATCATCAACAATCTCCAAGTAATTGACTACTAATTTTTACAGCTGATGGAAAAAACAACATCCATGTAATTCATATATTGTTTAAAAAGTGAATAAGTGGTTTATGTAGGCTTTAATGAATTTGTAGAACTAAACACCTCTTGAAATACTAGAATTGGAAAGACTTACAGGTGTTTTTTTTCATCAGTCCACTTCTATCTTATAGACCATCTAACATTAGTGTTGTTGAACTGTAGTTTTAACGCTGACTCGGAAACTCACCAAAACCTGCCACCAACTTAGACAAACAGCATCATCACATACTTAAGTTTTACATATATCTTTTTATATATATATATATATATATATATATATATATATATATATATATATATATATATATAGAGAGAGAGAGAGAGAGAGAGAGAGAGAGAGATACCTGAGATCACACACACACACACACACACACACACACACACACATATATTTATATACGTAAAGCTGAAACACTGAAGCCAAATACAACCAGGCTATGAAGACACGTGAGGAGGATGTGAAAGCTACGTTGTTAGTGGATGTTTTGCCTCTACGATTGTTATGGTAGTGGGTTATTCTATGCGCTGCCCCTCTAGCGCCCTCTTGTGGCTTGGAAGACGTGTTGTTGTGTCTTTGTCCAAATGGAGAATAAATGGTTGCCAGCATCATATCACAGAGCAGTCTCGGTCTTGTGGATTAAACATAACCAGCACTTACAAATAACAAGACAACGATGTGTACCGAACCCTATATCAGCATCACCTCTAATTAACACATTCAGTGTGAGTTGCACAGTGCCCCAGATTTTGGCCGCGTGACAAATCATACTGGATGCATTTCGGGAGCAGAGGGCAGGGCAGCGCCAATAGCAGCATGGTTACCTGAGAACACAAGATCACAGGAGAAGCACATGTTACTGCAGGAATCCCACCATGACAACGTTCTTTCATGGTAAATAATTAGCATGTCAAGCTCATCTGGTCCTCCCAAAACTTTAGCTCCTTTAGTCCATGTCTTCTCCTCTCTGTCGTTGTTCTTGTAGAGTGAAAGTGTTGTGTTGTGTAGAATGATGAAGTTTTCCAAGATTAAGTTTTCCTCCTCCAACACATCAGATTTCCTCTGGATCTGACCTTCTTACTACGTTTACATTCCAGGCTTGTGTAGTAGTAGCAATTGAATAAAAAAGTGGCTTCTATACTGTGTGTGCAATAAAAATGCTGTTATTCAAAAGCAGCAACCACCAATAATAAGTTGTTCATTTTTTCCCTTTATCCTCATATATATCATTATCACAAATTTCCTTAAAATATTGTGATATAATTTTGAGGCTATATTGCCCACCCCCTGGGACAAAGATGGTAAAGTAGGATGAACTGGCAACAAGATAGAGACGTGGTTGAATACAAGAGGTAATGAGGCTGATGGGAAACATGTGGGAAGAAGCTGACAGGAAAACACCTAGAGCAGAGACAAGGATTAGTAATTTAAAAATGAAACAAAACATAGATGTGCAGAACAATGAATGAGCCCATGCAAACATGACAGAACATGTGACTTAGCTCTTCTTTTAAGTTTGCACCAGTGGGATGTAGGAGATGCTGTCCAGTTGGCGCTCCTGCTTTGAGGATTAAACCCATGAGGACAGAGCTGAGGTCAGGTGACCCCAGACCTCTGTTTTTTTTACTTTAGCACAGAGAAAAAAAAGGGTTTGGATATGTTTCTGCTCTTTAGCTGCTTTGATTGACAAAACTTACAATCACAACACATTTTACCTCTGACACATAGATGCACACCGTTGCTTTCTTTGCATTTGACTGAAGATCACATTTATCCCATTCCCTCGCTGCAGGCTGGGTAAAATACTGCTCCGTTGTAAAACATGCTATTAGAGCAAACATGGGTCTGAAATGTTTGAGCCCGCTGCCATCACTGGCTGTCATTCTGCTGAAATAACTGTTTTCACCTCCTGGAAATCTGCAATATAAAGGCAAATCACATCTTTATGTATACTAATGTGAAACATAAGGCATGTATACTCCCTCTCCAAAGCTTGTACTTCAAACGCTGCAAGCCCACAGCCAACAGGAGCGCTTCACCATGAGGTATGAAATCGCTTCTGACAGGGCCAGGTTTTCTTATCAGCTCTGAAAACTCAGTTTTACACAAGCTGAAATACTTTTAGAAAAGTCACAGCACAAAATTAAATTATTGTCTGAGTTTACATCTCTGTGGATGTGCCTTTTCCACGTCTCTAATGTCCCTGTGAATGTGATGCGCTCTCCCAGCTCAATCTGATAGCACTGTGTCTACCAGAGGAGCAACCTGCATTGCCTATAAATAACCAGATAAAAATAGGCAGACAGCAGTGCCTTTGTTAGTCTGAGGCTGTGCATATGTTAAGGAGACAGCAGCAGTCAAATCTCAGCATCCTGAAATGCCACAGTGTTCTGATACGTCTGCTGAAAGAAGAGAAAACGCTGCGTGACAGCTCAGATAGGTCCAGCAACACTTACCTTTTCAAACGGTTGACTGGAGGACGTTTTGAAGACGCTTCTCCTTGATCCTGGCAGGTGGTACAAGAGAACTAAAGAGCAAAGAAAATAAAGCGTCTGAATACTTCATTTATCACCCGCAGACAGGGTCTTATCTCAATGCTGCCTTTTGGCCTTTCCGTGGTCCCTTCAATCCACGACACAAGCAGCTGTTTATCCACCGTGTCTTTATCGTACACGGCATCAGATTTCTCCAAGCCAAGATTCATGAATGACAGCCCTGTGTAAGGCCACTTCACGACAAAAATTTAATGGTTTTGCCTTTGAAGAGAGTCACAATAGTATCAGGGCACATTCATCTTCATGGTAATGAAGTGTGTGACACATCATTTTGAGACTTTGAAGTTATAAATGGTCCTGACATGACCAAATATAGACGAACAGAGTCAGATCTGACAGCCAGAGCAACCCAAGGTGAAGCTTTTGCTAATGTAATTTTATGAGCAGAGATTAAATTTGATGGGTGTGAAATTTGTTACATTAATGATCCTATTACTAAAAAAGATGACCTTGATAGTAAAAATATATACACCCTGAAATGCTTAGTATTTATGGCTCAAACTGCAGTCAGAGCAGAGTATCACACTGCTGGAGAAAGAAAGTGTGAACTTGCTGATTACAGACATTTTGAACATGTAGGTGTTTAGATTTGCTCTGTCTTTATTAAATCATTATAACTGTGTATTAATAACAGTGATTTACATTACTTAAACATACAACCACACTTCAATGAGTTCCCACAAACTCTAACAGTTATTGATAACTTTTTTTGCTCTCAAAGAAGGGGGACACTTTTCTTGTAGCTCCTCTCGATCTGCCCTGCTTGCTCTTGGTCTGTCTCTGTCTGAACAATCAGAACCTCTCTTTGTATCCTACTCTAAACCTAAAATCATGGATTTGATCGGCTGGTCTCTCAACGCAATTGATGAAGTATATGATCGACTCCTGTGATACCTGGAGAACCGTATGCCTGTTGATCCATTCCGTCGAGGATGTTGAAGATTTCTACATATTACAAAATTTGATAACAGGCTTTCTGCTGTTTGGAGCTGCCGTTTTCCCGATTTATCATAAACTTCAGAAGACGCAGGCAGCACTTTTGGGTTATAAGCTGCCCGTCACTGAGGGATTGTGCAGGGCTGTCAACACTCAGACTCAAGCAATATGCAAACTTAATCACAGGCAGGATGTGATTCCTGGACTCTTTCGTAGGATGGATAACAACTTGGAGAAGTTGTCAGCTCGGCTCGGTTGTAATGGGCCATCAAATTAGGTCATTGGCAAGCCACTGAGATGATCAGTTGGGACTTTCAGGCAGACGGGAATTTTTTAATGTGTCTGCCTGACCCAAACAATCTTTATCTCTCTTTCGGCTCCTCCACGTCGGCCTTGGTAGGCTGATAACGCTCTACTCTCCTGGATGGTATGCAGACAGATGATCTACCCCCTCCCATACCACATCTTCCTCCTGTGAACTTTGCCACGGATCAGAACTCTTCGAGGTCGCCTCCACGGCAAAAGCTGTGGCCTTGACACCATCAGACGGCACGAACATTGTTGAGTCTGGGTGGGGATGTAGTCCATGGGCTTACACATACACACACATAAAGTCACATGGCACACACAACCTTGGACTCAACACCTTCTTTGGCTGAGGTGCAGAGGGTTGATGCCCACGTGCCCAAGTAAGGCTGCATGCGCCCCTCTGTGGCTGAGTAGTTACATTTGTGCAAGTCTTGGTGTTTATGTTTCTTGTTATCATGTGCTTATATGCTGAGGTGTTTTTTTTCTTGATCTCAAACTATGCCCCTTGTTGGGGAAAAGTCTGGAATTGACCTTTTTTTTTTTTCCCCCACTCTTGAGCAGGGAGTCAAGGTGACGCCCTCCCACTTTTGTTCTTTTGTTTGTTGCTTAAACTGGTGTGAATACAGCCAGGCTCCCAAGAAAGCACCAAGGTTCTTGGAATCTAGAACGGAACTGGTTCCAGAACCAGAACTGTGCGGGTGTGAAATCCCTTTGAGTTTGGTTTGTATTACATCACATACCAATGGCAGCCCCCACAGAAAAGCCTCAGGTGAATGGTCAAAAATGACTTTTTATTGGTATTTTCTAGCTTCCATTCAATTATACAGAAAAACCAGGTCTGTACATAAGTACAGATCATAAATGAAGCTTATTTGATTGGCTAATATGTTGCTAATTTGACTCTACAGCAAGTTATTACAAACAATATCTGAAATTATATGTGAAGGCTAAAGTTTTTACTTTTTAATTTCCTTGCCACTTGTGACATTACTTTCTGACAGCTATTCTTTTTTTTTCATGTCCAACACTGTACATCTGGAATGTTCTAAAGTCAGAGGTTAGAGTTTTCAATTCAGAAAATTCTGACCTCCAAGTAGCATTACAGTGCGCTATCTGGCATGGTTTATTGTTGTTATATTATTGGTGCCAAGAGTGGTCTTAAACTGCTTGCTAAATGGAACTTTGCCTCTGCCCTCCATGTTTCCTCTGCCAGTCTGTGAATGCAGTGTCTAGAAAGTGAAGAGTCATAGTTCTCACAGTATACCTGAAGGCATTGTAAGTAAGGTTCAAGGCCTTCTTTGTTACGCCATCACCCATGATTCCAGGTTCCTCTCAGTTGCTTCTCATACCCCGACATGCCAGATCAGGGCCAAAAGTCTAAAACTAAGAAATATCAGAACGAAAAAATAATAAAAAGGATTAAAAATATGAAACTGTGAAAATTTGGATCTGAAAATCTGCTGCTGAAAAAATAAAACCTTAGATGTTAAAATGTTTATGAAAGTAAAAACTGAAAATGATTCATTCAGAGGAATTTTAGAACTAAATCAAAATTATGTATCACTTAAAAAACTTTTAGATACATTAATTTATTTTTCAAAGTTAAAACTTCAATTTTTTTTTTTTTTTGTAATAATCTTAACTTTTGGCCCTGTTTTGGTACCATGGGGATAAGAATCGAAAACCATTTCCAGAACAAGACCTCTCATTTCTGTCTATCTGCCTTCTGCAGGGTTACACAGACTGAATACAGAACTATTTTAAAACTACTGTATAATACCTGTCCATAACAAAAAAGCAAAGCTGAAGATGTCAGTCTTGAAAACAGTCGCAGAAGGAACACTTGTCACTCATCTGCCATAATCTCAACTAAACTTGAGACTTACAGTCAAACTGAGATGACTGGAGTCAGAGACCCATGAAGAGAAGAATCCTCCTCTAAATGCAGGCCTGGCTGTCAAACTGGCAAAGAGAATAAAGGAAAAACTTTATAACATGTGAGGACTTTAACCACTTCTTACTTTAGGAGGAAGTGGTTAAATTCTTTTAAAGTTCTTCCTTTCTTTTTTTAACCACTGCTCTGTGACCAGCTTTTGTTTTAGACTAGTCAGGGTTTCTGTCTGTGGGTATCAGAGGATAAAATCTGCATAAAAAGGTGTTTGGTTTACTTTTAGATTGATGTTTGTAAATTTCTGCAGAACTGGTGCCAACAGCAGTAACCAACATTGTGTGTGTGGTTGTGTGTTTTTCATCTGCATAATGGAGAAATGTTACTGGGAGAAGTGTAAGCGTGGTACTGGGTCCACTGAAAGTGGTGCCAGGCTGCACACAGTGCGTCCACACCTTGCTCTCCTCATGCTCATGATGTATCTTGGCTTCGCTCACGCACACCTGCTCCTTCAGCTCTCTGCCTGGCAGCGCCAAAAAACACTCCTCTGCCATGTTGCTGCATGACAAAAGGTAGCATCTTGGTCTTTGAACACAGGCACGGGCTTGGCTTGTTGGTTAAGTCGCACGCACCCAGGTGTACTTCCAGTGTGTCGTTCCTATACTCACTCTCCCATTTTCCTGCTCTGTCCACTGTCCACTCCTCCCCAAATAAAACTGTAAAAGCCCCAAAGTGTAACTGAAAGTAAGTCTTTCCAAGACTAAAGCCCTCCATCTTTTTGCAAATCCTGCTAGACGTTTTAACTCTAATGTTTGACTTCTTTAAAAACCGTCATGATCTGAGCAGGAGCTGGCCAGAGACTGACTGGGAACAGCCAAGTGTCTATAATTAGAGCTGACCATGATAAACAGTTTAGCCCTTGTAGCCTGTAGCTCGTGCTCTATCTCTCTCCTGTTAAGCTTTGTCCTGCTCTTCTGTCCTTTTTCTGTCTGACAGTTAGGCTCCAGTGTCCACCATCACTACAAAATTAATCACAGAAATCATTTTCAGCAGAGAAAAACACAGATCTCTCTTCTCACTGCTAAACTTCATCAGCTGGCGTGGTGTTGTCATAGAGACTTAGACGTGCTGTAAATCAATCCAGTCCTGCTTGATCCGGAAGTGGTGAAGAAGATCACTAAAACTCCTCACATCCCCTTTAAGTTTCACTTTCTTTTCTCTCTGTGTGCCCTTCCGCATCCCCATCTACCACAAAAACTGTCACTAATTAGTGTAAGGCCTCATGTCTTGGCGAGAGAAGGAGGTGAGGATGACATGCTGGTTCTCAGGTGTGAGCTAACAAGTGACGACACGGACCTGTCCTTCCATCCATCGTTAATGGGAACATAAGATTTATCTCCAATAAGATGGACGAGCTAGCTGTGCTAACCCAGCAACAGAGGAAATACCAGAGGGCAGAGTAGCAACATGCTATTCACAGACATGGCTAACGGAGCTAACATCAGACACCAACACCACATTGGAGGAGCTTCACCTGCTGTGAGCAGACAGGATCCAGGAGACAGAGACTGAACAGTCTGCTGAAGAAGCTCAGTCCTGGACCCTGTGGAGGTGGAGGCTGGCTGAACTGGAGGATGATGGACAAGCTGTCATCATCTGTTTTCTTATGGACCTTTTTGCACTTTCTACACACTTTCTTACTTTTGTTTTCTTGATTGTTGCTGTGACTTCAATTTTGTTGTACTTGTTGCAATGACATTAAAGTTCTATTCTATTCTATTTTGGTGAGATAGATAACATCTTTCAATAATTCTGAAAATTATGGAATTACATGACGCTCTTGCTTAAGACGTAGCCATCAGCTTTAGACGACTTTGTCAACCATCTCCTGGTTACCTCTGAGTCTTCATGGTTTTGTTCAGTCACTTGGTGTAATCTTCTAACCTGAAACGCCAGTTTCATATATCCGCCACGGAAATATTTCACTAGTCCATCTGGGTAGCAGCTCTTCCGATTTGTTTTCAGAGGCGGGACCTTCAAAAGAAATCCGCAGCTGGTGATTAGACGACCGTTCTGATTAACACACTCACCACGGACCAATCCACATCAAGCCACGGTATGACGTAGCTTATGTGAGCCGATGCTTCTAAGAAACAATAGATGAACAACTACTGAATCACGAGAAACAGCTGTGAAAAAGGCGTTAGACGACAGCTTCCGTTTTTATAAATTTAACTTAAGAATCAAACGAACGCTGACAAGTACGAAAGTCTGCTGACGTCACGTCTGCTCCCACAGCTCCCGCCTCTCTTCCCTGATTGGGCCAGTTAGAATTTAGCCGAGTGAATTTGATGGTCAATGGAGCCTGGCAAGATGGACCTGCAGGAGTTCAGAAACTGAATCAGGTAGGTCCCTCTGCTCTGCAAGGTTAGTCATCTTCAGCAACACCTCAACATCCAGTGTCTGAACTCCACAGAGGGATGGGTTTTGCTGCTGCCTAGGGCAAACACCTTTTGATCTCTGTAACTCCCTGTTGAGTTCAAGCACAGAGAGACTCTGACAAAAAGTCAGATGAAAGAAATGAATGAATTTCACACTTATGCAACCTTATAATCACTGAAGCTTGATAAAGTAGACTTTACATAACTTCTTTAACCTGCATCTCCTGAATGAAGTGCTCTTAGCTGTATCAGCCCAATGAGACAATGCACGTATGTCAGATTACCAGTCCAGATTTGGACTTCAGCTGACCAGATACAGTCTTTTGAGGAGGTTGACCGTTGATTTAGTGGATAAACTTAGTCACAATTTAGCCTCAGACTTCTCACAAACCAGAATAGTCAAACAAGATTTTTTCCTGGGTCAGTTTAAGGACCTCTGCTCCTGAAATGCTCCTCATATTCTGTTTCATCAGTGCCGTTTGTGTCCTTTTCAACACTCAGAGCTTGAAGGCAGTTTCCCCTTTAATCTGAGAAGTGCAATGGGAAAAGTTCTCCTAACACAGGGAGAAGCAAACACAGGTCTCACTCTACTTTTCAGAGTTCTTTAAAAACGCTGCCCACAAACCCATGGAAAGTATTCCCCTCCTGCTCCAGTTGTGTCTGTCTCATCGGTCCGTCCGTCCGTCTGTCTGTCAGGGGCTGAACATCTCTCTCTGTTTTGCATGGAGAGGCTGGCAGCGACTGAGGGGGATGAGCAGTGTTGTGTGGGATGAGCTGTGTGCAGAATCGGGCATGGAAACATGTCAGTCAGGGTGAAACTGAGACCAGCAGCATGTCAAACAAGCACCAGCTTAGAATTTAAAATCTATGAACACGTCCCTGTTGGGAATCAGTCTTTTATTATACATCCCAGACAGAGGCTACGGAGCGCCAAGAAAGACAAAAAGTTGGAGAGAGGTTACAAAGTAAGTCAGAAGTTGATCTGGATTCATTAAATCATGATATTGTCAGCTCACTGTATAAATTTGTGGGTAAGAAGGAAACATAAGCCACAACTTTCTATTAAAAAATCCATTAAGCATTTTTATTCTAAAGCACTCGTTTAGTTAGTCCGTTAAACCATGATAAATGTATTCTGATAAACATTATCTCAATTTGTTAAACTCTTCCCCAGCCTCGTGATTTTTTTTTTCTAAGTACACAATTAATTGCTGATCTACTCCCTCGGTGCAGGATCTACTTTTACTTGCTACTCTTACGATTTTCTGTTTGCATGTGTTAAAGTATTGGCAGGGCTGCTGTCTGGTCTGCAAAATGTCTGTGCACTCACAATGCAAAAGTTACCCTGAATGCATTAGATCATGATTTTGAGTTTGATATTGAAGTTGTGAAGATAAAAAGAAATACTAACTGTAAAAATAAAAAATGTATATGTATTTTTTGCATATACTGACAGTTATTAAGTTTTTTCCCCCACTACACATCTAAGCTTCATGGAAAATTATGAAAACATAATTCATATTGTTCTCATCTTTATTTCTGAAGCTCTTTGTTTGCAACATTTTCTCACTGCACAGTTAATACAGTTTTGTTTTACCTGTAGCTGTAAATATAATGCATGTACTAGTGTCAATGATGACAGGTCCATAGAGCAATTAGAATAGAATAGAATAGAATAGAATAGAATAGAATAGAATAGAATAGAACTTTATTGTCATTGTAACAAGTACAACAAAATTGAAGTCACAGCAGCAATCAAGAAAAAAAAAAGGAAGAAATAGTACAGAAAGTGCAAAAAGGTCCATAAGAAAATAGATGCTGACAGCTTGTCCATCATTGTCCAGTTCAGCCAGACTCCACCTCCACAGGGTCCAGGACTGAGCTTCTTCAGCAGTCTGTTCAGTCTCTGTCTCCTGGATCCTGTCTGCTCACAGCAGGTGAAGCTCTTCCAGTGTGGTGTTGGTGTCTGGTGTTAGCTCTGTTAGCCATGTCTGTGAATAGCATAATGCTACTCTGCCCTCTGGTATTTCCTCTATTGCTGGGTTTGCATGGCTAGCTTGTCCATCTTATTGGAGATGGATCTTATGTTCCCAATAACGATGGATGGAAGGACAGGTCCATGTCGTCACTTCTTAGCTCACACCTGAGAACTAGCACGTCATCCTCACCTCCTTCTCCTCACCTTGTGGGAAAACATCAGGCCTTACACCAGTTAGCATTGACATGCTACAGGCTGCTAACAGCTGAGTTCACATGTAAACAATGTAGCCATGGTTACATGTAGGATCTCCAGACAAACACAGGAGAAAAGTAGAAAGAATATCACTGAAGACAAAAAAGTTTGATGTTCATGACCAACAAATGAACCATACAAAGTAATGATCCACACCAAATACAAAGATGACGAAAAAGGGACGAAAAAAATTACAAGAAACTGACAAAGAAGTGAGAGCTGCTGCAAAAGGCAGCCATAGCCAACAGGGCGGTGCCTAGGAACTGCAATTGTCTGGCTTTGTTAAGTTTTATGACTTTAATTTTTACACATAATGACTCAAAGGTGGACTGTGTTATAATTGGTACTATGTATCTGAGCAGATTTGGTAGAAATGGAATATTAAGAGTATGTTAAAATTAGTGTATAATCAGCTGAAAATAAAATCACTTGGTTTCTCCAAGAATGAGTCTTTGAAATCTAAATAGGGGAACAGGGCAGGGCTGGGTTAGGAATAGGATTAGGGTAATGGGTTTGGGGTTAGGGGTTACGGTTAGTGGGGGCATAAAGATCAACAGTTAATTGATTAAGAAGAAAAAAGGTAATTTGTTTGGGATTGGTCTTAGTTGATATTTTCAATGGGGGTCAGGATCCCCTAGGGCAGGGATGTCAAACTTGAGCCATGGAGGGCCAAGGGGCTGCAGATTTTCTTTCCAACCAAGAACTCCACCAGCTGGTTTCACTGATTAGTCCCTGCTCTCTGCTTGAAAGTGAGGAAATCAGTGGAATCAGCTGGTGGAGTTTTTGGTTGGACAGAAAACCTGCAGCCTCTTGGCCCTCCATGGCACGAGTTTGACATCATAGGGGGTCAAAAAACACTGATAGAGGGGGTCGCAAAATGCCTTCCAAATTCAAAAAACTGTTGAGACTTCTTTAATTCATCCATGAATTTAATATAAAACCATGCAATGCAATGCAATGCAATGTTTGGTATGTTTTTAGTTACTCAGCAAGGTGTGCGCATAGGTGGCTATTTTAACCATTTAACTGCGTGTTATTCATTTATTTATTTATTTGTCTGTTTTTGGATTCCTCTTTTAGTGTATAACCCTAACAAGGGGTTGCTTGTCTCTGGCCCTCCTCTCTTGGGTGCCTCAGGCTGAAAACCAGTGTCAATCCACCCTTGGAGTCGGGACACTGGTGGTGATGTTAGCTGAAGCTGGTAGCTGGAGGTGATGGTGGTAGCTAAAGCTGTACTTTTATATTCTTTTTTTAATTTTTATATTTCATGTTAGGTCCATTTTTATTTATTCATTTCACTTGCTCTAAAGATCTCTTCTTTATCCTTCATCCTATTCTTATTTATTGTTTTTTAAATATATATTTATCTGGCTTAAAGCAGGACACTCAGAGTGAAAATTTGTGCTATCTATGTTCAGAGCTGTGCTAGTACTACAATAAAGCTTCTTGGATCTCTTTGCTGAGCCCATACAATGAATAAGCGCCTGCTGATTCTCCTAGGACTGAAAAGCCGGAGGAGTGAATGAAACAGAAGCATGAAGGAACTTATCACAGAGGAATGTGTTCTAAAAAAGAAAGCAGAAAGATAATTGGTTAACGATAAGGGCCGATACGGCCGTGACGTCTAGCAGGTTAGCGGGTGAAAAAGGTGCATAGATAATAATTGAAAATTCTGAACTCAAAGTGTGGTCTTCCTGACTAAACCCACGTCATAGCTCTGAATCTAGAAAAGAAAAGGTCATCTATAATAACTGGGTTTAAGCCATTCATAATGCAGTCACACACTCTGTCCTCTTTTCTGTCACTTAGCTATTCTAACACATTCTGCTGTACTTTGAATTCTGTTTAACTGCATTTGTCATGGTCAAGGTTCTACATTTGGCAACACTTCTGTCAATGAAAAATTTGCAAGATGCAATAGTTTTACATCACATATGACAAGACCATTTATTATATATATCTTTAAATGCTTTCTGCTCGCCACGTCCTCTGTTAGGATCAATGTTTGAATGTATTAGCATAAAAGCATCCCCCACTCGTCCTGGTTGTTCCCCCGACACCTTGATTGAAAATAAATAAGAAAATGGTGATTCCACCGGTGGCCGTTTTCTGTTTTGACTAAGCCAGGCCTAGCTGTACAAATTACATGGGATCATAATCACTACATGGGACCCACATTTACATTTTCATGAGCACAGGCTTTCCCACAGGGATCCAGCTCCAGCTTCGAGTGACCCGACCTTGTTCATTGCTGTCAGACACCGGACATCAGCTGGAGAAGAGGTGAAGGGCTCTCCAGTGCTCGCTGCGTTTGTATGTGTGTACGTGTGGAGGTCTCGAGGGTGCAGGCTCAGATGAATGGGTTGTGTTGGAGGAGGTGGATGTTACCAGACCTCACATTCTTATTTTTCACCTTGTCTCATGCATTTATGCCAGAGCTGAATAATTCAAAGGTATCGGCATGGTTGAAGATGGTGATAACACACTGTTGGGCTGCAGTGGACCCTGATTTTTCAGATTCATATTGCAAGAGTAAAATCTGTTTCAAAAACAGAATGTGGTCTCATTTCTTGAATAATAAACACGTGTGCAACTGGTCATTGCTTAAACATAGGGTCTGTAGGAATTTCTGTTACTTGTCAGTAAACACTACTTTCAAACTGGGCTCCTCCTACTTAACTCTGTGCTAACAGCAGCACACCACCACTGACTGTAGCTACGTGAACACACTGGTGTTGTCACAATACCAAAATTATGATTTAATACTATACCTGCTTAAAATATCTCGATACCAATACTTAAAGGATACCACAGCAAAATCTAAAACATAAGAAAATGAACAGAATAAGCAGCTTAAAGGGAAGGCTGACTGAAGTGAGTCGATGCTGATTTTTCTGGCATGTGTTTGTGTGTCTAAGGGGCTAGGGGGGATTTCTAAATTGTGCAAATATTTCACACACACACACACACACACACACACACACACACACACACACACAAACACACAGTTAACATGCAGAATTGAGTCCTGGAGGGAACCTGAACTCACTTATTTTTCTCAAGTACAACATAACTAGATAGAAAACCAGAAAATAGACAGTGTTGTTCAGTAATGAGCAGGTAAAATAATCCTGCCAGACTTTAGCATCTATCTATTGTTTTCACGCTCTGCAAACTGTAGTTTAGCCTGCCCTAGACTGAGTGCACTGGTACACCGAAGAACACATTTTTTACATAAATAATTAAAAAAAGAAATCTATCTGCATTATTTCAGCTCTTTCACAGTATGTAACACTTTGATCTCCCCTACACATTTGTTTCATATTTAACGTTATATAGGGTGACCATATTTTGATTTCCAAAAAAGAGGACAACGGCACTGGCCTCGAGGCACAAATTCAGACAGGCTTCTTATATTCTTAATATTTTCACTGCCCCGTGGTTACTCCCGTCTGTGGAAACACCACAGTACTGGATTTTTTTGAGTGCTTCATGAGTGACTTCAACAGAATGGGGGGCTATTACACCTAGAGATGGGTACCTAATCAGGTACTTCAAAAGGTACCGACCGAATTCTGTCAAAAGTACCAAGTACCGATTCATGTAAAATCAAAAGGTACCACGTTTGGGTACCTGAACACATCCTTGTGACTGTGAGGAAGTGAAAGAATAGTCGATTTTCCATGATGGACATGAACACAGCATTGCAAGGGTATATACTGAAGGATACATATGTTAAATTGAAAAAAAAAAAAAAAATATATATATATATATATATATATATATATATATATATATATATATATATATATATATATATATATAATATTGTTAAAGAAATAGATATTTTTTACCACATAACTACAAAAAAGTACCCAAAATTTGTACCGTTGAGTACTGGTACCGATTGCCAAGTACCGGGCATTGGTGCCAGCACTCCTAAACTTTTTAGCAACGTCAGAGTCAGGAAATGTCTTTTTAGCAAGGCACTGGTACAATCCATGGACCTGTAGCTGTTGTGGTGTTTTACAGTATGAAATGCCATTGTCATGTCATGTTTTTCGGTGTCCATGTGAGCTTTGAGATCTCCAGCACCTTTATTGGACACTGAGACATATGTGCCAGCTTTGCACACGGTTCACTCCGCCTCCCACTTGTCCCGATCGGGATGGTATGTCGGAAATTTTTTTTTGCAGTTCATCTGTGAAGCTGCACTTACGCTTAGGCATCTTCCGTGCAATACAGCTCCGCTGTCTAAACAGCCCCGTCTTCTCCACTCTCCGTCTATGTGTTTCTCTCTCGCCTTCTCTCTGATCTTCTCACTCTCTATGTGTGTGTGCACGCGCAGAGCAGACCTGCCCACAAGGCAGCCTCTCGGTAAGTGATGCGCATGATAGTATTGTTTGCAAGCGGCGGTCAATTTACGGACGCGCGTAATGGTCCCATGAAAATCAGTGAACACCGGACATTTTCGTGAATGTATTAAACCCGCCCAGACACCCCGGACAGGACGTAAAAAGTGGACATGTCCGGGCAAAAGGGGACGCTTGGTCACCCTACGTTATAGAACTACCACACAGGGCTGGGACCCACTTCCTCTTTGAGCTCTTTTATGGTATGGCCACACCGGACGCAAATTTGCGTCAAGATTACATACAAAGTCAATGCAAAGGCGCATTTGGAGGCCGATTCGCCCTGGACGGTGCGTTGGACGTGATTGAGATACGTTTGGGGCGTCCATCCGTTTGGAGCATTGGCACGTTTAAGGCGTCAGCGCGTTTGGAGTGTCGGCGTCAGATGCGAATTCGCTTGAGTTGAAAATTTTGAACTTTCGACACGAATTCACGTGAAGGCTGTGCCACGGCAGCCAATCAGCAATGACATTCCCCTACAACGTCATTGATTTGATGGCGTTGTAGGGGAGAACCGCCACCTGCTCCAACTTCGACCACGCTGGAAGATGGAGGAG
The DNA here is from genome assembly GCF_033239565.1 of Halichoeres trimaculatus. Classification (NCBI taxonomy): domain Eukaryota; kingdom Metazoa; phylum Chordata; class Actinopteri; order Labriformes; family Labridae; genus Halichoeres; species Halichoeres trimaculatus. The sequence goes on along the minus strand of NW_027437195.1, from coordinate 3,581,169 downwards.
AAAACAATCTGTGCGGTGTGTCATCATCCAGAGTTATACGATACAACGTGTGTACTCTACAGAGACCAGAAAAAAGGAGCAGGCTTGGGTGAAAGTCTCTGAGGAGACAGGTTTTGAAGGTAAGTTCTGTAAACATTTGTTTCCAGCTGAATTTGCCTGCACGGGTCATCACTGAGTCCGACTGTGTTTTCCTCAGTGGAGTTTTGTCATAATATATGGAAGAGCCTGATAAAGAGGAGGGAGGAGCCAGGGAAAAGATGGAAGTTCTCTGCAGTCCTCTCATTCTTCGACCCCTTCATTATCCTCAGGGTGACCTTCAGGAACATGGGTCGGGGGTTCGGAGGTTCGGGGGGTTGAGGATGAGGTCATAGGGAACAGCCAGACAGGGCCAGTGGAGGTGGATTACCAGGGAGAGGCAGCAGGCATTGATTGTGATCTCCAAAGCTTTCACACACTCTCCTGTCATGCTTTTGAAACCACAGCTCATTGTTTTTCAGCTGCTCTTTTGGGCTTTCTGTCTTTAAATGAACGGGCTCTCTACTCTGCATGCGCAGTGATGCACGTCAGCCCCTCAGCTTGTCAAAATAGTCCAGCGTCCAGACTCGGGCATTCATGCAGCGTTACAGGTGAGACACGTGTTTAAATCCATGAATTTGCGTCCGCTGTGGCCGCAGCATAAGGAGGCAGTTCCTCCCTTGGTCTGGGTGTGTTGGCTGGCAAAGCTCCAACTGTCAGCCACATCTATAACTCAGTAAGTTTACATGCAGCCTTAGAAATCAAACTGGGATCTAGTCAGCATGAGATCAGATAAATAAGATGCACATTAACAACTTTGTTGGACTGAAAACAGACAGCATTGCTCAGTTAACAGGTAAATTATACTGGCTCAACTTCAAATGAACTCACGTGCCTTGGAAATTGAGAAAATCTCTGCCCACTTCAGAGAGAAGAAAAGACCCAGCTTGGTGGTAGAGTCACATGCTGCCTCAAACAAAAAGTTGCTGGTTTAAGAGAAAAAAGTTGGGTTAGTGTGTACTTGAAACACAAGGTATTGCCAACTTTTTGAAAACTGGGAGTATTGATACTTTCTTAGTATCGGTAAAGTGTGCAACCCGAGAACCCTCTCACTAATCCAGCAACCACCTGTAGCATCACATTTCTATACCTGGGAGAGACTCAAGAGCTGTGTACCTGACTTGAAATGTTAGCACAAGCTAATCACTGGTATTGGACACATGCCTAGTTAGCAGAAGGCCAGCTCGCATTGCTCTTCATCCTGTGCTGCTCTCCAAGTTCCTGAAAGTGAGTGAAAGTTGATCCAACCTCATTTAAGATGAAGCTTTTTCTGTTTGGTGCTTCATTTCACTTCAGTTGTGTTTTTCTTCCTGTCTGCTACGTCCACCATTGTCCACTCAGGATAGCTTCTACCACACGCTATCCTCAAGATGCAAAGTTACTTCATGCTGGGTGCTCTGTGATTGGCTGAGGGAACACCCACAACAACCAAAACATCAATATACAAGCAGAGGAAGGGGTTGAGGCAGACACAGACACTGAATGAGTTTACATGCAGTCCTTATTCTGTATGTTTCAAAAACTGGAATATTGACCTTAACCTGAATATGGACTGCATGTAAACCTAGCCACTGACACACATAGAGGCTCATAGCAGATGAGTGAGCAGGATTATTCATCTAATAACTGACATTTTATCTTTTAAGGGAAATCTAGCAGACTCTACCTTTAAGGCTTTACACCACTTCAAAGCTGTTTCACCAAACCATAGGTCTGTGTCCTCACAGCAAGAACTCATTTCTTTCCATAGAAAGCTGTAGCTCTGACTTCTCCATTAGCAACAAGTAGAAGACGAGTGGTACTCTAAGATTTCATGAAGGTCCAATCACTGTTATAGTTCCTGTTTGATATGAGATGTTTATGTTTCAATAGGCTGTACAGAAGTGGATACAGCCTTTGGTTTCAATAGCTCTTTTCAGATTGCCAGATCAATCAGGATATTTACTTGCCCTTCAGCCTCTGTAACATGAAATGCACAGTTGTTCTGCTGCTGATCCCCCATCAGAGGTCAAAGTAGAGGCATAAACAGAGCGAGATGGTGAAAACGCAGTGTTGGAACAGCTCTGTGCATGTGTGACTCTCTGCAGATGTACACATCATGCCTTGAGAAACACTCAGTGGGGCTGCACTGTCGTAGGGTCCAGCGTTAGAGTGCAAAGGTGTCATGTCTGCTTACGATGCTGTTATAAAATGTAGATGGCAAAGCTGAGCTTCTTGAACACATCCCCTAAAGGAGAGGCCACAGAGTGACTCCTCTCCCCCGCAGGAGGAATCCCTGACATGTGTGTGACATCAGTCTGACGTCAGTCTGACATCAAATGCCACCCCAACCCCTGAGGTGACACGCAGGAGTCACCTCAGTGGGAGATAATGATGACTTTGTGGTCTGCCTCCGATCCCTCGGACATGTTTTTCTCAGGTTTCGTGCGGATGTGACAATCACTGTCGACCCAGGGAGCCACACAGGAGAGTACTCTGTTATCTCTGCGTATGATCTTTTCTGTGGATGAAGAGTTTCCCCTGTGAGGGATAGTATAGCAGACAAGAACAGCGGGTACACTTGGCCGCCATATTACCTCACAGGTAGAGGAAGGGGGGCACTAACGGAGGTTGTTTACCACACTTCAAAAAGTCCCTCCTTTTTCCTTTTCCAGCTCAGCCGCACAGCCCCCCCAGCTGAGCCAACATCCAGTGGTTTCATCACTTTGAGGTTTGGGATGGGGTCACCACTGTTGGACAGGCTATCAGAACTCCCTGCTGGGCAGAGTTATTCCAGCCTGAGGGAAACACTACGCCTTTCTAGATACCCTACACACACACACGCACACACTGTTCCTCCCCTCTGCTCCCTCCTCCACCGTACACTGGGGATGATCTCTGTCTGCGCTCTGTCCACGTGTCTGTGAGGCTGTGTGGCTAAAGCAACGCCCCAGGCTGTGAAAACCACCAGCGAGCCCAGTCTCAGACGTGATGCAGGAGAGGCTTCAGCCGCCTGCGACTGGCTCTAATGAAAATCCAAGGAGGAACGAAAGAGACCCGAGGGTGCATGCAAATCAATATAAACACAGTCAAGAGTACAAATTTGTTTCCATTAGCGCTTGTTTCTTTATACCGCGTCAATATGATGTTTTTTTTCAGCTGCGAGCCGAGCAGCATTAAAGCGCTTTATACAAAGTAAAAGCTCATTTCAATTAGGCCATAGTGCCAGTTTGTCATCGCACTGAACATCTGTTTGCTATCCCTGCTCAGAAGCATTCTCCACCTGGCAAACATAGGATGAGCTGTTAGCTTAAAGGCTTCTCATAGCCTGGCTCAATCTTCCCTCTATGATCTCAGTTTAATTGTTTAATTAGCAGAACAATCTGCTGGTTTATACGGCCTATCTGCTGATGGGTTCGATGCTGAACCAGTTTGAGTTGTCAGAAACACATCGTCAGAGTCATTAAAACAGGCTTTGGCAACTGGAGGACGCTGATTCAAAGGATAGTCTCAGGAATTTGCAGCAGAGTCAGAATATCTCACTCCCAGCGTACATTAAGATTTAGAATAATGCATCAAACATAGCAGGAGGCCTTTGTCTGAAACTTGTACAGAAAAAAACAACTCATAGAGGAGCTTTCAGAGTCTAAAAATGGGATCTACTTCTGCAGCAATAAAGCTCATAATATCGACATTATGTGATGAATAGAACAATATGCCGGCTGCATTTACAATTAGCCTCATGCATTTGTGTTAAGGTTAAGATATTTTTCTCTATTACTTTGGGAATGTAGCATTTAAAGTGCTGTAATAGAGTTAAATGAGAGAGGTGTAGCCCCTCCAACTTTTAATGACTTGCTTTTCTGCAGACACTGCTGGGCCATTACGACCTCCTGATACTTCCACTTGATACAGCACAACTAAATTTGTTTATTTCTATGCTAAACTAGGAAACATTTAATGAAAATAAACACTCTGTTTCAGTCAGAATCACTGAGAAGGGAGCAACACCAAAACACCAGTCTGTGCATACTTTAGATAAAATATAACAACCCCTTTAATTGATGAGGCAGCCAAATAATACTGGATTTATTGAGTTTTACTTATTGTTTAGTCATTTTACATTTGTACTTATAAACTGATGACCCTATGACGGACTTTGTTAACAAAGACTTGTAACACATTGCTATTCTGTTTGTGTTGAGATCTGAAATTCAATATCAAGTATTTTTAGATTTTGTATTTTCTTCTCTTTCATTTAGTGTTAGCTGTGTATCATAAGCCCCTGTCAAAATCCACTTTCCTTCAGGGATTCACAACAAATTTATGTAGTTATCTGTTTCAAAGATACTATGAGGAGGATCTGTTTTAACTGGACTCCCTCACCATCTTCTGGCCTGGAGTCCCTCGAACACTGTCGTTAATTACGTTCAGTGAGGTGTGTGTTTGTTTTGGGATTAAATGGAGATCAGATCAAAACAAATGCTTTTTGTTCGGGACAACTTTTTACTGGATACAACGCGTCAAGGTAAGCTATTTACCACTACAGTTATGTAGGGATACGGTTTGAAACACCAAGTAAATGTTGTAGCAGCCAGCTATATGTAGCGCTATCAGCAGCCCGGGGCTCTGATGCATCTGAAGGCTAATGTGACAACAAGCAAACTCTGTCAGTTTGTATGTTGTTTTGTAGTTGTTGTTGGAAATGAGGTGAGGTGTATGACATACATCTAAGTGTTAATTCTACTGTTTTCCCACACTGCCTTGCAGGGTACCTTGAACTGTGTGCTCAGTAATTTTTCCCACACTGCTATCCTGACAGCGCTACTTTTCCCACACTGCCTTACAGGGTACCTTTCACTGTGCACTCAGTCATTTTCCCACACTGCTTTCCTGACAGGGTACTTTTCCACACTGCCTTACAGGGTACCTTTTACCGTGCACTAAGTCATTTTCCCACACTGCTATCCAGACAGGGTACTTTTCCACACTGCCTTACAGGGTACCTTTAACTGTGCACTCAGTCATTTTCCCACACTGCTATCCTGACAGGGTACTTTTCCACACTGCCTTACAGGGTACCTTTTACCGTGCACTAAGTCATTTTCCCACACTGCTATCCTGACAGGGTACTTTTCCACACTGCCTTACAGGGTACCTTTAACTGTGCACTTAGTCATTTTCCCACACTGCTATCCAGACAGGGTACTTTTCCACACTGCCTTACAGGGTACCTTTAACTGTGCACTCAGTCATTTTCCCACACTGCTATCCTGACAGGGTACTTTTCCACACTGCCTTACAGGGTACCTTTTACCGTGCACTAAGTCATTTTCCCACACTGCTATCCAGACAGGGTACTTTTCCACACTGCCTTACAGGGTACCTTTAACTGTGCACTCAGTCATTTTCCCACACTGCTATCCAGACAGGGTACTTTTCCACACTGCCTTACAGGGTACCTTTAACCGTGCACTAAGTCATTTTCCCACACTGCTATCCAGACAGGGTACTTTTCCACACTGCCTTACAGGGTACCTTTAACTGTGCACTCAGTCATTTTCCCACACTGCTTTCCTGACAGGGTACCTCACAGATATAGTTTGTCACTCAAAATGATGTCTTAGTTCTAAATTTCCCATCCTGTTGGAAATGTGATGCTATCAATCTGACCAGAATACCTTCAAATTATTAATCTGACTCCATTCTCCTCTCACCTCTTTCCGCGCAGTTCGTTGATGGGGAAGGATCAGGAGGCATCCTGGTTCTCAGTTGAACACAAATTTATTAACAATAGGTCAAGAATAAGCATTTACAGAGATCTCTGGTGCAGCCTCATTTCCCTGTTCCCTACATGTTGCAGAGACAGTTCATGAGACTGACCCTGACTCTCTCCCTCAGCACCAATGTATAGTCAGTAACAGAGTTTCTCTGAAGAATGTAGGTTGAGTCGACTTCTTATTGGCTCTTCAAGTGTTGTCCCCCTCTTATTGGCTGCTGGCCGTCTTCTGTCTCTGTCTGTGATTGGCATTCATCAAGTGGGTGATCAGCCACCCTTCACTTATCTGTAGAGAAACTGTTAGAAACACAAATCTCGCTTCCTTCCTTCCTTTAATTGTTTACCTTCCTCACTTCGACTGAAACACCTCAACTCTAAAAAAGTAATTGCTGACTTGCGTTATTGGTGTTACACAGTTATTTCATTTTATTATTGGGTATAAACATTAACTTCACTTGTGGTCACTCTCTACTCTGGGTGCTCCATAAAATCCCAGGAATCCCCAGCCCCCCTCAAGTGTCCTGCAATTCATACCAACAACAATGAGCACATGTGTACAACCAAGTTAGTAAAAGCACATCTGTATAGTATTGTTAATAAAAAAACATGTCTACATAGGCTATATATTCTTTCACTGTCTATATTTAGCTCAGCTGACAGCCTGGTGCTCTAAGACATGTCTGTAATGTGTAACGTTAGTGAATCCTGCCAGTCATCTACCAATCAGAGCTAACGTAACCTCACTCTTTATTTTATTGATAGACTCTCAAGTTTGAACGGACCACTGCAGAATAACTGCTGACTGTGGAATGACCATTAGCACAAACAGCTTAGCTCCTGTGTTACAGAGTGATTAATTAGCCTTTAGCTGGGGCTGTATCACTCTCTTCTTCTCTTCTGTCCTTTTTCGGTCTTACAGTCAGGCTTCAGTGTCCACCATCACTACAAGTGATTTCTGTTTAAAAAAAAAAAAAAAAAAAAAAAAAACACTTCCTAATTGTGCTCAGCACACACTGATGAAATCTATTCTCACCTGTCCCCCAGGTGTCTCTTGGTAAGTGGGCAGTTTTCTGCGTAAACATCAGATATTGGGAAAATAGCAGCATATGCACAGTCCAAATGCAGTTTAATAAGATTTTATTATATAGACATTAGTTTGGTTTGTAACCTTGACAGAAAATGTAAATGTGCACTTAATTTAGAACTTGTTTAATTTCAGATTCATAATTAATACATTGCCTTACACTATGCATAACTTAATGGTGATCAGTTCACAACTTTTGCACAAAACACTGAGTTAGAGACTGTTTGCACAATGCATTGTGCCTGGAGTAACATTTTCTAGGAAACTTAAATTAACCCAGCTGAAACCTGAGAAGCATTATGAAAAATGCATGATCCATGCACTCACAACTTTGTTGCCATGCAAACACACTGAGGAGTTCAACACAGGAAACCAGAGCGTGTTTCCTAATATACACAACAAATAAATTAGGATACTTTAAGGAGTTAGTTGTTTTTTAATGCATGGAAGTTATAATAAGTAAGTGGATGCATTAGCACTGGCCTGAACCTTTATGATAATGGATTATGTAAAGAGCTGTCTGACATTCCCTCATACAACCTGACTTCTAAATTAACAAACTACTCTTTTTAGCCGCAGGCCTAGCCTCATTGAGCTTTATGTTATCAGAGAGAAATAGATCTGGTCCTAAAAGTGAATACAAAATGGTACAAGAAGCATTTAACAACATAAAAATCAATACATATGAATTAAAACAGAATGTAAGACGTAACTAAACACGGTTTTTGAGGAAATGCCAGTCAAACAGAGCCATCATGCAACAATGTCATAGAGAAGAGAGACTCAAGACTGAAAGACCAAGTTTTTTTGGAAACACAGTCACCTCAGATCGTGTTTACCAGAAAGAAGAGGACGGTGGTTTTGTCAGCAAGAGCTCGACTGAAGTCCTGGACGTTGGGGGAGCAGAAGGATGAGATTCCCTGCCAACATTTTCAGCTGCAGCAATCAGTTATCAGTCACACACTCTCACACACACAGTACACATCACTGTACAAACCATTCTGTACATCGTCAACAGTGCTGAGTCCCAGTGCCCATCCTTTGTAGAAGTATGCATCATGACAATACATCCCCCTCTGTCGCCATGCAGGCAATTTTCCCCACAATGCTTCACATCATGCCATCAAGGACAACAATAGTGCGAGGGAGCCGGGTTGCTCTTAGACACTGCGGAGCAGCACAAAGTAAAAGGATGGACTCACATTAACCACAACATGATTCATGCATTTCCTGCTCCACAGATATGTAACACTCTCTGCTTCTGTTTGGGCTGTGAGTGAATGGTTCTGGTGAGACACCGGTGTCACTGAGTGGAAAGTGGGTAGGGATACTTTCCCTTTTAGTCTGAAGACGTTTTGTTGTAAAATGCAGTTATTTCACTGATCCGTGTACTGAAGAATTACAGGTGTTTCTGAGGCTCATCGTCTCATTTATTCAACAGTGAAAGAATCAATGCTCGCTGCTCGTATAAAGTCCATCAAAACCCTGCCTGCATCTGACCAGCGTACAATATTCCTTCTATAAACAGCAAACCTGCCAGGGATGTGTGCACGTTTTCACATTTTACTCTGAATTCTCAAACCCAAACACAAGCGGTGAGTGTGAAGCAGCCTGAGGATGTGCGAGCATTCCTTTTACAACAAGAGCTCTCTAATGGAACAGGGCATACTTTGGGATCCACACTCCCTCTTATCTCCAACACTCATGGTTTGAGTTTCTCAGCAGCAATCAGTAACAAAGACATACTTTTACCAGACATGATCCAGCTTTAGAATACTCGTGTTGTTTAGCCCACCAATATAGCAAGAGGATGCTAAGAGCTTCATCTCATTATCAACAACCAAAGTGAAATGTACCAGAGCTCTTTTTATCAGACTCATTTGATCTGACGTGTGGATTTCTCTGGCATCACTCTTGTTATTCAGAATAAATTATCATCATCGGTTCTGACCAATCAGGATCGAGTATTAGCACAGCTGAGCAAATTGACTCAAAGCCTGGTGACAAATTCTGAGAACAACCAGATGATTGGTATAATTTAGTAAAGAATAACCAAATAAAGAAAAACAGTTGCCTTGACTTACAAATACCCTTTGTTTTTATGAAGGCTCTCCTAACTTAAAATTAGAGCTGTTGAGTGAGGGCCTGTTTACACAACAGTTTTAGGGTGAAACGCAAAAGTTGTGTTGAGTTTCAGCCTTGCGTATACACGGAAACAACATTTCAGCTGACCTAAAATGCAAACTTTTGAAAACGGTCTCTAGAGTGGGATTTTTCTGAATCACTGCCGACACCGTTGCCGTGTAAACAGTAAGCTGGTGTTTTCAGTGGAAACGCTGATGTCACACTCCACTTCGCGTGAGCGCATACAACAGCACAACTGTACCATTGTTACGAACGTCTCAAACTACCATGTTGTGCTTGTGCTGCTCAATCTGCTGAATCTGTGACTGTCTTTCAACAAAATGAGCATCTGTGAGCTCCATCTGTGAGCTCCACTTCTGCTCTTAGCATTCACCAATACAACAAATGATCAGCTCAACTCTACTTTGGTGGAGATCTCCCAAAAGCAGCTTCTGGAAAAGACAGTTATAGCACCAACTACTGGCCGGGCATGCTTACTACAACGTTTTCACTCCTTCAGCATTTCAGATTTGTTTTCCCCTGCATTTTAGCTTTTTCAGATTAAACGTTGTTGTGTAAGCAGGGCCTTAAATTTATATCTTTTCTCTCATTAACTTGCGACTTTTTCCTCTCAAAAATGTATGACTGTATCTCAAAGGGTTCATGACTTTTTTTTCTCAGAAATTATGACTTTATTTTCCTAAATCTGGCTTTTTATCATTAGTAAGTGAGGTTATTCTCATATATTTATGAAATTACTATTGGAATTTTTTTTACTTAATCCATGTTAATTCATGATTTTTCTCTCTTAAATTCATAACTATTTATTTTGTATATAAATTTGTAATAATATTCTCGTAAATTTTCGAGATCATTATTGTAAATTTTTAATTTTATCCTTGTAGATTTATGATCGTATTCTTGCAATATTTTTGACTTTTTGTTAAACATTTATGAGATTATTCACAAAATTATTCTTTTTTTATTATTACTTTATGTTTTTTTGTTTAAATTTATCACTTTTTTTCTTATTTATTTATGATTTCTTTCACATTATTTTATGACTTTTTTCTCATACATTTATTACTTTAGTCTTGTAAATTTTATGACTTCTTTTTTCATGAGATTATGAGATTTATCTTATAAATAAACTATTTTTTTGTACATTTATTTTTTACGCAGTCCATACCCTCTGTTGTAGCTTCAGTACAACAACATTGTGAATTGAAGCTTGTTATAGAGAGTGTGAGAAAAGTTCTGAGTTTTCATTAATTCCTTAACTTCATACAGTGATGCTGTGATGTGAAATGTTTACATCATTTGTTTTTGCAGTAGAGCTAATAAACTCACAGCTGAGATGATGAGGCTGCAGCAGGGATAAATGTAGATCTTCATGCACTTTTCACACTCTGACATTAATGAGATTGCATCTAATTCTTAAGTGAAACTTTATATTGGACAATTTGATTTTTTCATCACCACTGCACCTGGAGCCAACGTGTTTCCACAGAACTGTCCATAGTTCAACAAGGCAAAGGTGAGAGATATTTTTTTCTTGGGGAACAGTCGAGCAGAAAAGGGTGTTAGATTGAAACTATTACAGGGGAGAATGTTTGTTTTTTACTCCTCCTGAGAGAGGTGAACAGGTCATTTATTTGGTTGTGTGTTTGTCAGCTCTTATCCACCTTAGAGTGGGGCCAGGTGACAGAGTCATCCTCCACTTCTCAGGGATTCATGGTGCTCCAGGGCCTACCTGTAATCATCACTGTCATTGTAAGGGCAAGGCACAAAGCGACCATTACTGTCCCCGCTGAATGGCTGACCTGACCCCCTCATAGTGTCCCTCACCGTGTGTATTACTCCATTTGGCCTCGTATCATCCCTTTCCAGGGAGATAATAGCAGTATAGTCACTGTCATTCTGGGGGTATGGGAAAACTGAAGCCCCATTAACATGATGAGGAAATGACCTGAAGACATCCAGTGATTTAATAACTGTGCTCTGTTATTTAAAACCAATGTAAAGCTGGCGTGACTGGAATAAGTAAAACCTGCAGCATAATTATTCCCAACCATGTTTGTATTTTTTTTAAACGCCATTTTATATATATATATATATTTTATTTGTCTCTACTCATGTCAAAAATACCATCTGTTTCAGAATCAGAAATACTTAATTAATCCCCTGGGGGAAATATCTTTTTTGTTACAGCCACTATTCAAAGAGTGTTAAAAATATCGAAAGTACAAAATAAAATCATGTGTTATGGAGGAAACCCTGGTTTGTACACGTAACTTTGAGCTCATTGTTTGGGATCTTGGTAGATCAGACCCTCAGAGGCCCCATATGTGTCTACACATTACTGACGACAGCCCCTGATACCATTAGATACTTGTATCATCAAAGGGAGGCCAGACAAAATGTTTCACAGACACACAGTAGGTGCGTATTTTCTGACATGTGAATTTTAACAATTACATTGAAGTTTATTCAAATAACATTTTTCATGAAAGTAAATCCTGCATCTTCTAAACAGAAGTTCAACCCAAGGGCCTGTACTTTAGGAAAGTCTGCGACAAAACTTCTCCATTGTTTTATGGTGACAGTGCTGCTGAGTCAATCTTGCCCCATGCTGCTTTTTAAATATCATTTCATCAGTTTGAGCTCAACTTCCATCCTGCTGTCTGTTTACAGTACTTTGTGAGATCCTCTTTCATGCATTTCTCACCAAAATTCATGCAGACTGCTTCATTTTGCATCTTGAAAGAATATATAAAACATAACAGGTTAACACAAGTTTTAAGTGTGGTGGGAACATTAGTGCATAACATGTACAAAAAGTTTCCCAGCAAGCCTTGTTCTCATAATATGGGACAGAAAAACTCAGAGTGAGTCAGTTTGGTATGAATGATATCTATATCATATTAATTTACATTAGATTAGATTAGAATAGATTAGATTACATTAGATTAGATTACATTAGATTACATTACATTACATTGCATTAGATTAGATTAGATTAGATTAGATTAGATTAGATTTGATTAGATTAGATTAGATTAGATTAGATTAGATTAGATTAGATTAGATTGGATTAGATTAGATTACATTAGATTACATTAGATTACATTACATTAGATTAGATTACATTAGATTACATTAGATTACATTACATTAGATTAGATTAGATAAGGACAGAACAGATTCCAATTTCCGTAATCTACTGAGCTTGATATGTTTTAATGCCTGGTGCTAAACAGATAGCATGTTTTTGTTCATTAAGGCAGCTAAGCTAAGTTAGAAGGCACAACAGCAGCTGTACTTCCTGAGGAGTCTGAGGGAGTTTCAAAATGACCCCAAAGATCCTCAGAAACTTCTAAAGCTGCATCATTGAGAGCATCTTGACCATCTGGATCACCAAGTGGTACGACAGCTCATCTGAACCGCAGACACCTACAGAGAGTGGTGAAGACTGCTGAGAGGGTCACTAAGACGCCACTGCCCTCTCTGCAAAGCAGCAGAGTCCACAGGAGAGCGGCCTCCATCCTCAAAGATCCCCCCCCACCCCCAACACAGACCATTCACACTCCTACCCTCAGGCTGGAGGTACAGGAGTGTGAAATGCAGGACCTCCAGACTCAAAAACTCTTTCTTTCCCACCACCATCCAACCAGAGACTACCACATGCTCAGTTTGCCGACTGCATTCATATGTTTAACATTTTAAAATTCTATTTGCACTTTCAACTTCCTTCATCTGCCTTATTTCTTTGGATTTTTTGTCTATTTATAAAGGCTGTCATTGTTATCTTTTTATATTATTTATTTATTTATTTATTTATTTATTTATTTATTTATTTATTGTATTTTTTGTATTCATTGTTGGCACTGTCCACTGCCTTCAATTGTCCTATTTTTTATTATTTCTATTTTATTGTATCATTATTTTTACTTTTGTAAATGTGTTTTATTATTATTATTATTATTATTATTATTATTATTATTATTATTATTATTATTATTATTATTATTATATTTTTCCCTTTGTCTTCAGCCTTTTTAAACAAAATGTTTTCATTGTTTGCATTCACTAGAACTAGGAAGAATCTTTTCGTACAGGGAAACATGTCTCTTTACTGTGCATATGACAATAAACTATTAATTTTGAAAGGGGAACAGGAAATGTGAAAATCAGTAAATAAGTTACTGATCAATGGCTCAATCTGACACTGATCACACTCTTGAATCTAATTAAACAACATACTGTGCAGATGAATTGTGTGTATTACAATTATTATCTCATTCCTCAGATGTTATCCCTCTGGAGTAAAAAGGACAAGGGGTTGATAATTTATTCCAAAAATGTATTACAAAAAATGATATTTATTAAAAAAAAACAAGTACAAAAACACTGTTGTTTCTGGTAAGTTGGTCTGTTTCATGTCATAACATCCTGCTACAATTGAGCTTAAAGTTGTCCCCACAATGGAATCATGTCAAAATACTGAGGTGACGTCTGACCCAAATTAATTCACAAATCAGCTGGACTGAAATACACTGTCCCTCTTTAAAGAAAGAGATCCCTCAAACACAATGTATGAAGTGTAGAAATAACATAATAGAATATTGTACTGTTTCACATCAGCATTACATCCTTTTTATTTCTCAAGCCCTTTGCATTTGTATGGAAGAGCTAAAGAAATGAAGTTTGATTCTTTGATTATCCCTTACTAGTTTAATACCTGCAGGACAGTCAGTGCAGCGCACCTGCGGAGGTAGAAAAGTCCAAGCTGCGAGAACCAAAACCTCTCACAAAGCCCATAATTGGGTTGATACAGCGGTTCAGATTGGTATTGGAACAACCTCTCATGTCTTAATGCTTGTAGCTCAAGCTGTGCGCCTCTGTCTTCTGGGTTTGGAAGCAAGGACAGGCCATCTTTTCGCAGAAGCTGATTGGCCGGTGGGAGGGGCATTTTCACATCTTTCCTACAGAAATGAACCAGCTTCATGCGATAAACCAGGGTTAACCCTGAGGTTACCTCGCTAAGAGATGCTGTACCCCCACGTTTATTTAAGGAGGTTTTCTCCGCTGTAGGGCCATCTGCTATGACACTTATTAATAGCAGTCTGTCCTCAGGTGTGGTCCCTAACTTGCTAAAACATGCAGTAGTTCAACCTGTGCTTAAAAAACCTGGTCTTGATTCCACAGTTCTTTCGAATTTCAGGCCAATGTCAAAACTGCCTTTTCTTGCAAAAATTCTGGAAAAGATAGTTCACATTCAATTAATGGCCTTTCTGGAAGAACACAATATTTCAGAGGTTTTCCAATCCGGTTTTAAATCCCTTCACAGCACTGAGTCAGCTCTTTTAAGAGTTTTTAATGATATACTTTTAGCTACAGACTCTGGTGACTGTGTTGTCCTTGTTCTTTTAGATTTAACTGCTGCATTTGATACTGTGGATCACGATATCTTGATTTCTCGTCTGGAGCATTGGGTCGGCATTAGGGGCACAGCACTTGACTGGTTTACGTCTTACTTGACTGATCGCACTTTCTCTGTCAGCCTTGGTGATGCTGTATCCCCTTCCTCTGCTCCTCTCTCATGTGGAGTTCCACAGGGCTCAGTCCTAGGCCCTCTCCTCTTCTCTCTTTATCTGCTTCCCCTAGGATCAATACTTAGGAAGCATGGTATTGCTTTCCACTGTTATGCGGATGACAGTCAGATTTATGTCCCCCTCAAAAAGAATAATGAGCACTCTCTTCAACTGTTGTTTGACTGCCTTGACGACATAAAAGCCTGGATGGGTCTTAATTTTTTTTTAATTTTAATGATAAAAAGACTGAGGTGATGGTTTTCGGTGGTACGACTGGGACCCCCCCTGTAGATCTGGGTTCCCTGGCCCAGTACAACAAACAGACCATCACAAACTTGGGGGTTAAAATGGATCCCGATTTTAAACTTGACGGGCAGATTAAGGCTGTTGTGAGATCCAGCTTTTTCCATTTGAGGCAGCTGGCCAAAATTAAGCCAATTCTTTCGAGGCAGCATTTTGAATCAGTAATCCATGCCTTTGTGACCACTCGGCTGGATTACTGCAACGCTTTATATGTGGGGGTTAGTGGGTCCTCCATCGCCCGTCTACAGGCTGTGCAAAATGCAGCTGCACGTCTTTTAACACTCGTAAATATGAGCACATTACCCCTGTTTTAGCCTCACTTCACTGGCTGCCCATAAAATTTAGGATTGATTTTAAAATTCTTTTATTTGTTTTTAAATCTCTCCATGGTCTCGCTCCACCCTACCTCTCTGAGCTTCTGCAACCTCACTCACCTTCCCGTTGTCTCAGGTAAGCCGATCAGCTTCTCCTGAAGGTCCATAAGACCAAGCGGAAGCTCAGAGGGGACCGTGCCTTTGCTGTGGCAGCCCCAAAACTCTGGAACGGGCTGCCTCATAGCATTAAACAGGCCCCGACTCTGCCTATTTTTAAATCCCTTCTTAAGACCCACTTTTTCTCCCTGGCCTTTGAAGTACAGTAGCCGGCGATTGTTTTATTTATTTTTATTAATTTTATTTATTTTATTTTGCTTCTTCTGTGTTATTATTCATTTTAATTTGTTTTATGTCTTTTATATTGCTCCTTGTCCTCGACAAATTCATTTTACGTATGTTTTATGTCTATTCCTTTATCTTGTATCTTATTCACTCTCTTGTACAGCACTTTGTTTTAACTATGGTTGTTTTTTAAAGTGCTTAACAAATACAGTTGGATTGGATTGGATTGGATAAGACATTAATCCTGCTTCGTGATATAGGCCCCAGGAGTCAATCCCTGCACTGTAGACCATACCCCCTTGACATTAGGTGCTCTAACTGTTGAGCCAACTAGCACCGTTAAAAATCATGGTGTTTGTTTAAAACACTGTTAGGCAAGATGAAACATTAGTTGAGTTTGTTAAAAAAAAAAAAAAGCTCAGAAGATGTCTTAAGGTTTAAGTATTTTTCATGAATAACCACAGGATGTGACAAACACACTGTATTTATTAAGCTCTGTTAGGTGAAATAGAAAGGTATACTCTGGAGAAAAGACCTGCCTACCTACTTCTTTTCAACTCAACACAGTATAATTCACCAACAGCGTCATGTAACCCTTAAAAAGAGAAATGTGAGATAGGTTTACTTTATCTACTCCAAAGAAATCTGTAAGCCAGGCCTTCAGTGTAGCCTTGAAAAGATCACTTGGGTCATACTGGAGTTTGCTCTGCTTGAATTCCAATGTTCAACCCGTGATTTCTTTCACTGATACACACACTCAGCTGCTCAGAATGTAATAATGTTCAGTACTGTTTTTCCACTGTGACATTTGGCTTCACATATTGAGAATGTGTCACGGTGTGTCCTGATGTCACTCCTACATTTCCACACAGACAAAGCTGGCAGTGCATACAGCGCAGTTTGCCCTTTCAAAGCCGGGAGAGACGGCTTTCCTGCAGAGCTTTGTAAACAGATAGGGCTTCAAGGCTGTAACTTCTGGAGTGATGATAATGTGCATCACAGGCAGCGGTTGTGTTAAATAATTAAACTGAGTCGATAGGCACCTAATAAAATGTGTTGTAGAAGCTTTCCAACCAAACGAAGGGGGTTAAAGGTAGGGTCTGCAGGAAGTTCCGTTACTTGTTAGTAAACACAGCATTTAAAACTGAGCTCCTCCTTCTTGGCTCAGTGCCAGCAGCAGCACACGCACAGCCTCATGTATGCACTCATTACCCCAGCAACCACATGCAGCATCATGTTTCTACGTGGGAGAGACTCAAGAGCCTTGCACCTGACTTGACATGTTAGCACAAGCTAATCACAGGTATTAGACACATACCTGGTTAGCAGAAAGCTAACTTCCATCCCTCTTCATCCCATGCTGCTCTCCAACTTCCCAAAAGCAAGTGAAAGTTGAGCCAAGCTTCACCCTTGTTCGGCAAAAGCTTTATCTGTTTGGTGTTTTTTTGTTTTTATTTTTGGTTGTGTTTTTCTACCGCCGTGCTACGTCCACTATCGTAGCCGCTCAGAGGCCTATATCAAGCAGGATTAGTGTCTTAGCGAGATAACTTCAGGGTTAACTCTTGATTACCGATAGCACAAAGCTGGTTCCTTTTTTATCAGAGTAGATCACCGTGGTGACCTACTCTGAACGGCTATTCTGCTCTGGAGCAGGATAAGTTGGAGGTTGAATCTGATCCTATAAAAAGCCCCTCCCACTGGCCAATCGGCTTCTCGGAAACAATGGCCTGCCCTTTTCTCCCAAACCCAGTGGACAGAGGCACACAAGTTGTAAGAAGAGCTTTACGAAGAGAAAGGGTGTTTAAAGATCGATCAGATCCACTCGATCAAAGCGATGATTCGCTGTATGAGAGGTTCTGACGGCCCGGACTACTCTACCTCTGTGAAATATTAGAGCCGTACATTGCCCGTGCAACTCGCAGGAGCGGTGCACTGACTGTCCCACAGACATTGTGCATTGTCCTGCGATTATTTGCCACGGGCAGCTACATGTACTCTGTCGGGGATGCGGAGCGGCTGAGCAAGTTTACAGCATCCCGTGTTGGCTGCTGCACTCACGCAACTTAGGGACAAATTCATAGCGTTCCCAGGATGAATGAGAAGGAGGTGGAGCCAGTTACCTGTGATAGGTAGCTGATTCTGAACAAAAGATGAAGGAATTCTAGCGCGTATTAAGTCAATGAAATGTACACACAGTAGAACACATAACCACTTTTTCGGGAACATTTTAGGTGAAGCTGAGCTTCCCTTGTAGTATTAGAGCAATCTCCACTGCTTGAAACAGACTAATCAGACATGATGATGTTCTTGTATTCGTTTTTTATCTGCTCCCATGTTCTTCTGACTCCAGAAGGATTACATCTGGGAGAATGACATGATAATTGGAATACACGCAAGTCATTTGCAGAGTAGCATTTATTATTTTATGAGATGTAGAAGTGTGATCACCATCATACTGAGCCACTGATGAGTAACTTCGGCATTTACACAGTCCACTATGCATTGCCTTGGATTTTGTCTGCGGTTGGCCGCTGCTACCGTGTTCCCCCTTACCGAGTTATTGCTTCTCTTCTCCTCGTATTGCTGCATTATCAGCCGCTGCTCTTCAGCGGTGAAGTACGAAGCTTTCTTAGTCGCTCATGATTGTGATTGGTCAGCTGCCTCTGAGCCCTCCTCTTTCACGTGCGTGTTCACGGCTCTTGATGAGTCAATCCTGGGTTGAGTTACCATGTTGATAACTTGCGTCGTGCTATCAATTATCCTGATTGCCATAGTTACGGTTACTCAATCCTGGATAGATGTGAGTTACCTCGGATAAGTTGACCGCGCTTCGTGATATAGGCCTCAGGATTGCTTCTTCCACTTGTTATTATAAAAACGCAAAGTCACTTGCACGCACGGCACACTGTGGTTGTGATAACCACACCTACTCTCAGCACAGAAATGTCCCAACACAACCAAAACATCAACATACAGGCAGAGAAGGGGTTAAGGCAGACACAGACACTGACACACATGCACAGAGGCCCATAAGAGAGGATTGAGCAGGATTACTCCTGGAAAAGTTGACATTTTCAATCCTGCAGACTCTACCTAAAAATTAAAAAAGGTTGAATGAACATGCCAACTGAAGAAAGACAACTTTCCAATACAATCTTAGAATGTGATATAAATCAAACATTCCCCCTGAAAATCTCTAATTCTAGCCATAGACTGGACTTCAAATCACAATAAAAACCTGTGCCTACAGAATTGATTCAATACATTGTCAGCCATATGTCAGTCTGTTAGCCTGAGGCTAACCTGCAGCTGCACACAGAATAACCATTTGTTTGCAGTTTCTCCCCCTGAAAGACATTAAAGCTGGTCAGTGGCTCCCTGAGGGCTCTGAGCTCTGTTAGATCCTATCCATCCAGCTACAATATGTACCTTTAACTCAGGAAACACTTTAGCTTTATCATTAGGACTAATATTGTGTTAGCTGCCTCAGGACACCATCAACACCCTTCTTCATGGAAGCTGCGTCCTCTTCAGTGTGTATCTAAGCAGAGCAAGAAAGGTCATGGGATTACAACTCAGCCTTGATATATATTAATGTTTGGAGAGCAAACAGAGCTCTGCACAGGGCTTACTTCAGGGGGGAGTGTGGGACCTGCTATCTGTTTGAATCAAGGCAAATAAATACAGCATTTCCCAGCCTGTGCTGTTTCTGTCAATTATCACTAAAAACAAAAAGCTCTGAGACGAACAGACCTGTTTCCATCAGGCCTGCTGAGAGAGTGAGAAAAGCAGTCTATGATGATCAATCCCAGCTCTGCAGAACAAAAATCAGAAATTGTAAGCATACAGAGAGACACACAGAGACGAGTAAAAAGTGTGAAATGAAACAAAGTCGCATTCTCACCAACCACTGAGTCATCTTTGATGCAGACTCTATTTAACTGGGTTCCTGTCTGGATTAGGTCCGCGGAGTGGTTTATTGTTGACGCATACGGTTATTTTTAGCCACAATTACAGCAGACTTCAAAGACGTCAGTGTCAGAGGCTCCATCACTTTGGTTTGGATTAAAAATCTAAAGGCCTTTTAGTTTGCTGCCATGAAATTTTGGAAAGGCATTCAAAGGAGGAGATCTTGCCAGCACTGGTGATCCTTTGGCACTATGATAATATGGTTCTGAGGGTTATGAAAACCACACAACTTCACCACAGAGAAACAAAGTTTGAAGGAAACTCCAGTTCCTCTGGGAGTTCACTGACTTAACAATCCAGTAGAAATATCTTCAAATTTGGTTGTGGAAAAAAAGTTGTGGATTGTTTTTAAATAGTTTGGAGCACAGATTTTTGACATTTTCCAAATCATCGATCTTTACACTCCAAGCAAGTCAACCAGACATCTGTCTCCTAGCACAGTGTTAAGTCTAAAGTTACAATGGCTGACCACTGAGGGAAGCTCAAAGGAGTGGAGTGCTCTAGAGCCTGATATGCAGTTCCACCATAGAGACCACTGCATTTAGGAGAACATGACTTTTAAATGGATGTTCACTGCAGTCATGCACCAGAGGGTGTAGATCATAAGTTTTCCCAATGAGAGGGACAGCTCCTCTGAATGCCAGGTGAGAAATCTGCAGTTGGTGTCGGTGACAGGGCTCAAAGCCTGCATCAACTTTACCTCTTTGACTCCTGCTAGTTCCAACTTAAGTTAAGCTGAGTCAGCATTTCCAATGGGGCTCCCATGATGATAGGCTTCCAAACTCTGCTTCAGAAACAGGGTGGTGGCACAGACTACTTCCTTGTGTTAAAGAATCAATGCTGCAGAGCTGTGCTGTTGTAATATGTGTAGAATATGGTTTGGTATTGTCCTGATAGAGTATGTATGTAAGAGTTTTCTGCAGAGCTGAGAAGTAATGAAGAGGACTAGGGCCACTGAAAAAAAAAATAAATAAATAAAATAAAAAAAAAAATATATATATATATATATATATATATATATATATATATATATATATATATATATATATATATATATATATATATATATATATATATATATATATATATTTATATTACAATTTTCCTTGAAAAAAAAATTAAATTCTGAGATTAAAGTCAGAATTCTGTCAGAAGTCAGAATAGGCTCTATGCACAGATCTTGTTCCATTGGCGTGAGGTGGCTTGGGCATTTGGTTACCAAAAGAAAAACTTGAAAGTGACAGTAGACAGTATTATGATGGCAGAAGTTAAATAAATGTGGTGTTTGCTGGAGTTGGATAAAGTGATACTCCAGGATGGAACAAGTTGGGTCCTATCATAAGGTTTCGGGCAGAAATTACGCCTTATTTAGCTGTGTTTTTGTGTGAAAGTAACGCGTTGAAAATTCTCTAAATAAAGCGTGAATGCAGACCGATATCAGATTTTTACAGTGGGAGTCCGTTTATTTGTGTTTTTGGTCAAGTAAAATATGTCCCCGTCTGAGTGCAGAGGAAACCGGCAGAGGAGCAGGGAGGGGGTGTTTGGTGTGAGCGCTCTTGGCTTCTGCTACACAAAAACACTGCTGCCCTAAACCTTGTGATAGGACCCAACTTGTTCCATCCCGGAGTATCACGTTAAGGTGTCTGTCAATGATATATAGAGAATCTTCCAGGTATCCAGTACAACACCATGTAGCAAGTCATATTAAGGCTTTAAAATGTGCATGTCTATCTTTCTTTGGAGCTTCGAAGGTAACTTGCTAACAGTAGCTAGCCTGAGCTGGAAGACTTGAATTTGTGCTCAAAGTTAAGAGTTTCAGGTCAGTCATACTTTAAAGTTTAATCCTGTGTATAAACCTCTCACTTCATGTGTTTGTACTTTTATTAAGCATCAGGTGAAAACGGGGCTACAGAGATGTCCCTAAGAGCCCACTGATACAGAACTCTGACAAAAGTTTCCTGTTCCATACAATCAACATGTTAAACATCTAGATGGAGGTTTTATGTCATTTTCGGTACATTAGGAGTTTGGATATTAAAACCTAGCGCTATGCTAATGTACAAAGCAAAGCTGCATTGATATTCTAGCAGTTGGCAGACAACTATAAAACTTTGGTTTTCAAGCAAAATTTGAACTTTCATCACTGAAGACACAAACAAGTGTAGCACTCTCGCACAAGAGAGTCTTTTTTAGTCTCTTCAACATGTTATATAGCTCTTAATCGACCAAAATGATATAGAGCACTTGACGCTAGCTTGATGCTAACATACACTGGAAATTGCATTGATATGCTGGCGATTAGCATACATCAATAAAACTTTGTTTTTCAAGAAGAATATAAAATTTCAATGCTGAACACATAAACAAATGTGCATTACTTCCTCACAACAGATACATTTTCAGACCATTAAACATGCTGTGTCTCTCTTACACCTCAGTGGTGTGGAAAAGGCTGACAGAGCTGTCGTTTGTCTTTGGGACACTTCTGCACAATCACATTTCATTGCGTTTAGCAAGTAAAAATCAGGCCACAGTTAAAAACATCAACATAACCATTAATTAACAACACAGCTCTATTGAAAATGAACCGTTTTGGATGTTTTGACGACAAACATTCAACATTATCATATGGCAGCCATGATTTTATGGTAGCTGGAGGTTTACAGGCTAAGTGGTCCCTCTTCTCTTAAAAGCCAAAACTCTAATATCAAAGAAGGGATTTCCAGAAATGAAGTCAACTCTACTTCATAGATACCACAGAAACATTTGTCCCTGCTCTTGGTCCTGATCATAGATATTTAGTGTGTTCAGAGGATGAATCCACTCTTTAGAACAACGGCGTTCCAGTCCTGAGGTGTGATATATATTCACAACGAATCCTTTAAAGGCCATCATTCTGCGCGCTCAGCTGCCCACTTACAAGGTGAATTATAGTGCTTGGGTTGTGCCTGAATTCCTGGTTAGCGGGCCCCTCCAGCTCAACACACCTGCTTTCCCCATCATTGGCCTCCGTTCCTCAAGGTGTTGTAATTAGTTAGAGACATGGAGCGGGCCATAGGGAGCCTGTTTCAGCAGATGTTTGGAGGAACAGCAAATCCTTGAGGTGAGGAGCAGATGAATACAGATGTAGTCCCTGGGTTACTACTCAAAATGAATGTTTTTTTTCCCCCTCAGTGCTGAAAGTGAGGGATCAGAATGCCTGGACAGCATGGAGAACGAAAACATGCTGTCTGTAACAAACTTTTCAGATGTGTTCAGTTCCATAAACGAAGACATGCAAATCAACTTTTTTTTCTCCTTTTCCTGAGTCTGCATGGGATTTTTAGGTGCCTGCAAATCATTATGACACAACTGCAGGATACACCATTTTGCATGCTACAGCATTTTTTTTTTCTTTACTTAAATCCCATTTCCACTAAGTGGATCAGGATAATCCCCAGCTGAGATGACAGAATAAGTAAGTCTGGACATGGAGAGATGGATATAATCTTCTTATATTGGAGCACAATAGCTGCGGCTGGAAGTTCAATAGCTGACCGACCACCTCTGCTGACCTCTGTCAAACAGCATCACAGCACTTAACAAGATGTGGGATCAGAGAGTTTTAACTTCTCTGAAGGACTGAGGGAGATGCAGCATTACAGATAGTCAAGTGATTGTTACAGTGAACTCTGACTGTGACATGGACGGACGAGGAAGCTGGTTCACTTTGCTGGGACATTTTTTAAATATGTGTAAGTTAAATAGAGGAGATCCTCCAGATGCACTGTTTTTAGATACATTGTGATGTGCACATGTGGGCACAATGGTTGGAATTTCTCTTTATTTACTGCAGAAATTATAATTTTTTATGATGGTTTGTAAAAAGATAGCTGGTTTAAAGGTGGAGGGAGGAGGATTTGTTTTAATTGGACTGCAGTGCCACCCTTTGGCCTGAAGTCTCACATACACTGCTGTGAAGACGTGACTTTTGACTAGAAGTGTTTTTGTTCTGGATATGAATGAAGATCAGATCAGAACAAGATTTCGTTGTTTATGACACCTTTTTACCAGTTACAATGTGAACAGACCACTGCAGAATAACTGCTGACTGTGGGTTGGAATCAACATTAGCACAAACAGTTCAACCTTCATGTTAGCCTTTAGCTCATGCTCTATCTTTTTTCTGTTTATTTTTCTTCTGCTCTTCTGTCCTTTTTCTGTCTAACAGTTAGGCTCCAGTGTCCACCATCACTACAAAGTTAATCACAGATTTTTTTTTTCAGCAGAGAAAAACTCAGATCTCTCTACTAACTTTGTCGTCCGGTGTGGTGTTGTCATGGAGACTGAGATGGCGCTTGACCCGATCAGGAAGCTAAGAAATTTAGGAATAAACTATACTGGTGTTGATAAACTCATTTTAACACTTGGTCTACCAGAATTTTGCAAATACTAGAATTACCATAGCAGTCATTTTGACTGCTCAAACATTATTTGCATTTGTTAGGGATAATCAATTGAAAGATCTCAGCATGAATTGCTGAAAAAAGGTTCAGAAACATGTCAGGAATGAAATGGTAATTATAATAACTGGATGAAACCTCTTCCAGACACCACAAGACATCATTCTCTGAACTTGCTCCTTCATCGTAATCTTCCTCAAGGCTCTGAAGAAGGGCTAAAGCCTCCATATCTGTCATTCTCCCTCTAGTTGTCATGCATGCCTCTCTTTGGTTTTCAGTAGAGCCATAGCTAGATTTTAGCTTCACAGTGTATTAAAAACAAAACAAGCAATAGAGCAGAAGAAAGTGCAGGAAAATGTAGCAAACAGTGAAATATGACACTCCCTGTAAAAAGCATGCAGTCAACTTGACTGCTATGGCAATTCAAGGTAGTAATCTGTAGATCTCTTTTGTGTTTTGAAACTTTAATGATTAAACAATGTTGAAATAAAACATACACACAGTTAGGAAAAGTCAGGGTCTTACTGGTGCAAGGAATTTATTGCAACAAAATTATGGCGTTGCAAATTTTGAAAGTATGGAAAGCATGGATCATGATCAGGTATATATCGTGAAGTGAATTTTTTTTAAGGCCACCTAGAACAGGGGCAACAGCAACAGCAACAGGCGGACTGTGGTTTAGGTCCAGACCCAGGGCCATCATATATGGACCCACATCATCAATAGAGAAGAGCATTTTTAAAAATCGACGATACACTTCTGAATTCACCTGCACAGGTCTTGAAGAGTTTACGCTGTCGACCCATTTCAGCCAACGAAGTCTCTGGATTCCAGGTGCTAATACTGCCACTGTGCATGCAGAAGAAGGTTTGAGGGACAGACGGCAGATTGATAGAAAGTGAAAAAGGATGGAAGAAAGCTAAATACAGACGGGAAAAAAAAAAAAAACAAGTGGGCTGGTGGAGTTAGGGAGAGAATAACATCCACACGTAGTGTTGCCAAAGAACAGAGATGTACTGACTGCACTCATACCAACTCATTCATGTTCATTCTCCCTTCTAAGAGCTTTAAACTGTCTAATGCTCAGTGACTGTGCAGTTATTAAAAAAAAAAAAAACATTTATTTATTCTAATTTCTAAACACAGTCCCTATAATTAATGGGACTGTAAAGTTATACCTATCTACTGTGAATGCTTCTTTCAGGTGACCTCTTCTGATCCACTTGAGATTAAATTGTGTTGTATGTAAAAACTAAATTTGACATCCCTGATACAGAAATGAAGCCAAAGCAGAACAGATGTGTGTGCATTCTGGTTTAAACTTTCATACAGAAAGAAAACAAAAAATAAGCTTCACAGCTTCGTGAAATATACTCCTTCTACCTGCGTCACAACTTAATGCAAAAATGTGCCAACGGCATTTTCAAAGTGTGGCAGATGTTTCATCTAAATTTCATATGAAAGTCTCAGGCAGTGGGAGTAAACGCTGTCAGTCAAACTCTGTTGTTCCACAAAAGCAGCACTAGATTCTGGTCAGTTAAAGAGCGAATAGATCAACCAGCAATGAGCCCGTCTGCTGAGAGGGAAAAGTTAGAGCTGGGATGATGTCATGGGTTCCTGTTATCAATATCATCCTGGTGTGGAAAAAAACACAGTAACAACCCCAGAGTGGCAATTTAGTCTTTGTGGCAAATGCCAGATGGGACTGTCTCCCCAGCAGAGCAGTGTGTGTGTGTATGTGTGTGTGACTGAAGGGCTTCAGGATCCAGACATATCTACTGACTTCTAAGTCTAAGACAAATCATAAGTTGCAGGTTTGAGTCCTTACCTTGTTTTTATCATAGCAGTCGCAGGTTCAACTCTTTGACACTGATGTCATCCTCTGACTCTCTCCTGCCATGTTCCCTAACCGCCTTTAACTGTTTTATAGAATTATGGCAGAACTGTTCATGTTAAGCATTAGACTCTAAAGTAGAATTATTTATAAGCTATGTGGTGCACATTAATTAAATACTTTGAATCTTTGTCCTTGGAACATTTGGTTATGTTGCTAGATCCTGTTGTTGATAGAGCTAATTAGCATTCCAGCTTACATTAGATTGAATAAGACTCACTGGTATTCCAATTATTTTAAAAATGTACAATTTCTCTTCCCTGAGCATTGTTTATTCAGCGTTTAAACAATGCTCAGGGTGTAGATTGGTCTAGGTCAGGGGTTCCCAAACTTAACTACACCAAGGCCCCTGAAACAGTATTTGCTTCTTGCCAGGGACCCCCCCTGGAAACCAATGGACAATGTTTCAAGAATGTAAAAAAAAAATAAAAAATAAATAAAGAATGTATATATATATATTTTTTTTTAACTTTTATTCACTTTTAAATATTTTTTTTACATTTGTATTGAACAGGATATTATTAACAAACAAAAGCCAGACTTACACAAATAGATTGTTGCAAAAGGGAGAAAGCATTTCAAGGCTCTGTCAGCCAAGGTGGGATACTCCTCTTTTACATGTAGTCAGTAGTTAGACTGGGAGGGAAGAGCCTCAAATTTAAGTCTATTTTTTAAATTATTTTTTAATAGCTTAAGAACAGGCGCAAACTGCCAGGTCTACATAGATCATGGCATTGTCATGCTGAAGTTGCAGCTGTCACACAAAGCACAGTTTGGTACAATTAGAGACTTGAGAATCCAATGATTGCGGCACTTTACATGTTATATGTTCTGGGAATGAAAATTTAAAAATGAAATAAAATAAAACAAAAAATGAAATAAAAAAGTGATAATTAGATCCAATTTTTCCTTTCCCTCCAATTTTCGGAGGCCCCCCTGGTGCCCCCTGGCAGCCCCACTTTTAGGACCACTGGTGTAGGCCACCTCCATAAGGTCTCTTCTGGCCTGTTTCCCTCATCTCTTTACCCACTTTGGCCCCTGTCCTACTCTATCTATTGTTTTCTTTTGCCTGATTAAAGGCATAAAAAGCCCCCCAAATAGCTTGGAATAAAAAATAAATAAATAGAAAAAAATATGAAATAATGTTCATGTGATGCTAAGCAGCCAGTTAAGTACCAGCAGTTCTGATGAATTGATTAGTCCCTGTTGATGTGCATGTTGGTGTGTCCTTGTGCAGTAAAAGTTAAATAAGTGATCAAATTTCCTGCAAATAAGAATCCAGCCTGTTTGTTTTTCACTTCACAACAATGAATTTAATCTTGTTTCTTTATTTTTAAACTGTCACCATACAGGGAATTCAACATTTCCGTATTACTGTTGCATTTTTGAACCTGATGTCAAACACTGGAGGAATTGTTTTTTTTGTTTGTTTTTTTTTGTTTTTATTCCTGCATAAATCTTCCATTGTGAATTTTTCATTGTCAGAGGAACAAGAGAAGAGTAAAAATGGTAACAAACGGAACTTTGTGTGGTCAGAACACGCACACCTTGCTGATACCTTGAACACCTCTCGGAGCTCATCAGTGGAGCCTTGACAGAGAGAGATTCTGATGCATTCACGGTTATCCTCAAAACACGGCGTTCACACACACACACACACACACACACACACACACACACACACACACACACACACACACACACACACACACACACACACAAGGCTGTACTCACTCAACAGCGTACCAATCAATTTCAAATAATGCCTCCAGAATAATCCAATTGGCTCAAGGACCCTTGATGATCCTGAAGATAAAGGAGGATAATGCCTCCCTGCCTCCGTCGCCCTTGGGTGCTGTGTTCCTCCTTGACTGCGTGGCTGTCATGTCGAGCCCTCCAAGCATAATCATTAGAGTGTTATTATTTATTATTATTCATTAACCTGCGGTCAGCAGTCAGGCAGATAAACAGGGAAGTGACTGTCCCCCCTAATGAGAGCAATAAGTCTGCTCAAATGAGATGATTCTGTCTCGGTGACGTGAGAGGGAATTCATTTGTCGGATGGGAAGAGATGAGTCACGGCGGTTTCCATGCGGGAATCAATACCTGGGAGTTGTGAGCTGTCATTACGAGCATCTTGTTAGAAACTTCCAACTTCAGGCTTTTAGTTTTGATCATAAAGTTTCCAAAGGTTTCAGATCTGCATTTCAGGAGAAGTCTTTCCACAGACGTTTACAGCTGCTGTAAGAGACTCCACAGCAGATTGTTCTCACTTTCTTTGTGTTTAAAGACGACTTTAGTTTGGATGTAAATCCTAAAGTCTTCCCTAGGCACTATTATAAGAGTTAGAAATAAATGGAGCAAGTTATTGCCAAGTTTTCAGGATTAAAACGGGATTTTGTGTTGCTCATTACACAAATGACTACAAGTTACTGTATTGAATAAAGAACGACCCCAATTTTAATATTACCCCTCTTTTTAAGACCAATCTTCAGAAAATGACTCTGGTAACCAAAATGATCTTCCTTTAAAGAATTTACTTGTTAGTAAACACAACATTGAAACTGGGCTCCTCCTTCTTGGCTCAGTGCCAGCAGCAGCACACACCCACAGAATCTGATCATGTATACGTGAACACATTAACTAGCCCAGCAACCACCTGTAGCATTGTGTTTTTATGTGGGAGAGACTCGAGAGCCGTGCACCTGACTTAGCATGTTAGCACAAGCTAATCACAGGTATTTGACATGTACCTGGTTAGCAGAAAGCTAACTCGCATCGCTCTGTCTTCCGTGCTGCTCTACAAGTACCTAAAAGTGAATGAAAGTCGAGCCAAGCTTCACCCTATTTTAGGTACTTGTAGCTTCCTCTCTGTTTTGTCCACTATTGTAGCTGCTCTGATAAGCTTCTTCCACTCGCTATCATCAACATGAAGTCACAAGTGACACAGAGTCACTTGCACACTGGGCGCTCTGTGATTGGCTGAGGTAACCACTCCTACTCTCCACCCAGAACCGTTCTGACACAACCAAAACATCAGTATTCAGGCAGAGGAGGGGGTTGAGGCAGACACAGACACTGACACACATGTATAGAGGCCCAGAGGAGACAGTTGAGAAGGATTACTCCTGTAAAAGTTTACATTTAATGTTTTTTAGAAAAAATCATGCATACCCTATTTTTAAATAAAAATCCTTTTTTATTAAGATTCAGAGAAAACCATTGAAAAAAAATTAGAGACTGCTTTCATTGATGGCTTTAAATCCAGTCACTGAAATCTGTGTTTTAAATACAATTCTGATGACAGCTGTGGCATTGGGCCTTCTTTATGTTTCTCAATAAACTCTCACACTCTACTGTCAGGCTCTTCAAAACAGTCTATTTGAGATTCACAATACAATTTTATTTTACTATTCACATTTTTCAGACAGTCATTTTGGACACATAATATTCAAACATTTCTCTCTGTAACTCCATATTTTTTGGCTGCCTGACAGTTGTTTAACATCTCTGCTGCATTGAACATCATTGTCTTAAAACTAGCATCATGACTTCGCCTCAGTGGTCTGTTAACTCTCCCAGCTTTCGTCCACTCTGCTCACACTGCAGCCACAGTGAGGTCACTGCCTTTATGAAAAGCTGGTGGCTTCTGCTGTCGCAGTAGTGTAGTAACCCTAGATAACCCTAGATAACCCTAGATAACCCTAGATAACCTTAGACGACCCCTCTTTTTCTTTATTTTGAATGAGAAAAAACCTTGTCTTATATTTGGGTCATTACTTCATCACTTTGGGCTCTAATTTCATAGACCAGGCGCAAGCGCAGGCGCACCTGTCCATGCTGCGCGGACAGGGCGTGACTAATGCACTTTGCAAGTTTCCTGCAGTGCCAAAAGAGGCAGACTGTTACATTAAATAATGATTGCTGTGATTGTTTATTGCATTAAGATGTGTCTGACACTCTGGAAACCTGCCTCTGAGGCTTTGTTAACATGTGCGCACATGTGCACCTGTCACCAAATTACAGCTGCGGAGGGTGCGCTCCACTTTGCGCCGAGGATAGACCAGGTTGGAGCTGGTGAGCTTTCAGCGCACTTTTTTGGCATGAAATTGTCACTGCGGCAACATGAATCTGCTGACACCTCCCCCTGGTGCACCGTCAACTCCCCCTGGTGCGCCGTCACACCCATGTCTGCGCAGACGTCTACCAAATTGTCAAATTGGCAGTGCGCTGCACGAAATTAACACTGCGCAGGGTGCGCCAGGTTTGCGCCCCAGGCTTGTGCCCCGAAATTAGAGCCCTTTGTGTCCTGACAGTTGTAAAGAAACTTAAAAAGTTCCACAGTTCAGTTATTCTCTTCCAGAATAAATGGAAGCCTTATCAAGAGTGGCATCCTCATGACTGTGGATGATGGTGCTCATGGGAAATGGAGTCTCCTGCCTTGAAAAACAAATTGATTCCAGCCACAGGTGTCAGTGAAATCAGCAGCAGACAGACAGGCCTTACAGGTACTTTAACTGTGGGCCACAGATGGATCAGAGGGAGCTTGTTATCCAGAAACTATGATTTAGCTCTAATCAATGATGTAATCAATTTGCTCTTAATATGTTTTGTGTTTTATGACCCTGCATCCATGGCCTGAAGCAAAGCCTGGCACCAGTTATCCACTGCAGCCCCAGTTTCACTTCATTGTTGCATCTTAGCAGCAGCTCACATTTTGATAAACTTGAGCACAAAGTTTTTCTCTCAGAAGATATTCTGCAAACAGATCTGGTAATCAACAAATTTTGGGACAGCTTCAGAAATGCTTTTTAAAAATCGTTGAAATAAATCGATATTTGTTACAGTGGGGCTTTAATTTCAGCTGATGGTGAATCTGTTTGAGCAATCCGACCGAAGCTCTACTCACAATGTACAGTGTATTGATCTTCAAAGAGTGGATGGCTGTTAGAGCTTTGTTCTCCTTATTCCTGCAAATCCCGACAGTGCAATTATGTGGAGTGCTTTAGGCAGACTAATAGGACAGGATTGCCTTTTCATTTCAGTTCAATATTCACTTTGTAGCCTGTTCATGTCAGATGCAGTTTGCTGCGTCTTTCCTGTTTATCAAAGAGCTAGAGATTATGCTTTCAAAGAGAAATAACAAAAGGTGTGTGAAGGTTTAACACGGCCACAGATAATGTGAGTTCTGTTATTCAGTCCACTCATTGATTATATTTAGTTTGGATGCTCCAGTACGTCTCAGAGCACAAAGAGGCAGCTTTGAACAGTGATTCATGGAGTTTTCAAAGCATGGTTGGAAGATGGAAACTGCATTATAAAGTGCTTTAAACTTTTCCATGTTCCCTGGGAAATTTCTGCTCAGAAAGATCTGTCAGTACATCTTTGTAAAACAAATTTAATCATGATTCTCTCATATTTTTGCTACTATTTACCTGCCTTTTTTTTTCTTTTTTTTTTTCTTTTTTTTTCTTTTTTTTCTTTTTTCTTTTTATAACAACATGGCTGTAGATTAAAGAGCAGAGCAGGCCATTTGCTCATCAAATGTTAGCAGGTTTAACCCCGGACTTCTTCAGTCCACATGTCAAAGTGTCCTTTGCAAAAACCTCAGATCGCTCCTGAAGGCGAAGTCATGAGCGTTTCAATATTTGTGAAAGTGACTGATTCTCGGGGGCAGCTTGGCACTTTGCATTATGTGCAATCCATTTATTTCTATTACCTGTAAACCCACTCAGCTGTCTAGGTGTTGGACTTGATTTAGCTAAAATTAGAGTCCCTTAAGACTTTATAGTTTCATTTTCAGGCTTTTTTTTGTACCTTAATTCAATGACAGGACATCCCTCCCCAAGAGAGTCTGGCTGCAGACCTCATCCCTCAAGCTCCAGCCTAATTTCAAAATAAAATTTCTGTCAGAAAGTAACATTGGTCTGATGCTTTTGTTCCAAGAATGCAGCAGCATAAACCTCTAGTTTAGTGTTTCAGTCATTTATGTATTATGCACTGAATACTTAATCTCTAGCATAAGATTCTGTCAAAAAATATATAATAAAACATATATATATATATATATATATATATATATATATATATATATATATATATATATATATATATATATATATATATATATAGTCTTTTGATAAAGCTTAAATAAAGATGAATAAAACACAGATCACAGTTCTCCTAAAAACCATAGTACTGAAAGGTTAGTTAGCGACAGAAAGATTACCTGCAATCCTTCATGAGCTGTTCAGAAACTTGTTAATTTACTCCTAACCTGTGCTGTGTTCATAGCAGACATCTCTATACACAAGACATCTACACATGTTTCTTCCTCCATCCAACTCCACTCTTAATCATTCAGTGTTTTTTATTGTTGTTCTTCAAATTTAAAAAAAAAAAAATGGAAAGAAAACATTGAAAAACAGCTTAATGTAATAAGTAATGCCCACTCAGAGGTACATCATGAAAAAGTGTGCAGGTAATGATAGCTTTTGCTGCCAACACAAGTCTATGCTCTTTTAGACATTTACAAAACTGTTAATCCAGTCATTTTGACTTAAGGCTAACATTATTTATATCAGGAGAGACTTATCCACCAGAAAGAGTTATGAACAGATCCAAAGAACAAATGCAAAGAAAGTTTGATGGTTAGACCCTATGAAGCATTGAGCAAAATAATCAATGTAGGCGGTATAATGGCCTTATGAATTATGAATATCCCCCAATGGAGTCCAGACACTGGTGGTGGGGGTGAGAGTCTTGAGAGGATGGGTCTGGAAGATTCGGTGAGGACTGCAGGGCTGGGGACTAGAACTGAGCTGAGGAGCAGAACTAAGCTATAGAGCCTGGAGGTGCCTGGGGGAGGAGGAGGGTTGTGACGAGAGCCTTAAAGACAGCTGACAGCAGAAGAGACGGCCTTTAAACTTAGACAGCTATGAAATGATTGGCTTACGATTGAAGCAGAGTCACTGTGATTGGACAGAGAGAAAAGTTGACAGGCCCCCGGTCAGCTGATAGAGAGAAGCGGGGGAGAGTGAGTGAAGGAACAGAAGAATGAGCGCACCCAGTCTTCCTGACTGATCTTTCACTGAGCTTCATTTTAGGCATTATTAAGATGAACAATGGCACATTAAACATTTTGTCACAGAGTATTCACTTACCGTTTTCTCTGTGTGTAATGAAATAATGTTACTACATCTGGTCCAAGGGTCATAAATTTTGTTTGTTCTGCCGAAACTGATCAAATTAAGCAATCAAATAAAATATCAGACGTCATGCATCATATTCCAAGTAAAAATAATCAACTTCCAGCAAATATTCAGGAAAGGTTTAGTCAAAGAGTGGGAAATATAATTTCAAGAAAAGAGATGTTGTTGTGTATCTGTTTATTGTGTAAAATTTTGCAACTGACTGAATGGCGCAGTGAAACAATGTCCAAACAGAGTAAAAAACACAATTCTCAAAAGATACAAGGATATGACTGCTTTGAGGTCACCAATGGGTGATTTAGTTTCTTTTCTTTATTCATTAATTCTTCTCTTAATTAATCTTTGTTCTTTTATATAACAAGTATTTGGTGTATTCTGTTTCTGCAGTGATTAATGTTTTTGGGACCAGTGTCATAGCCTGGCTTACTGGCAAAAACAAGAAGGACTCTATAACTGCTGCTAATGTTGATTATTTATTGAATGAGTAACTGCAAGACATGAGGTGTTAGTCAAGTCAGTGGTGTGAATGTGGATGTGTGTAAATGTGGATGTGTGTGATGTTGTGAGGCAAAACAAAGACGGATAAGGTGATAAATACACTGGAGGCTGGCTGCACTGTTGTCACGTCTCTTCCCTGTAAAATCAACCAACACTTTGTCTTGCTTGCCCTAATATGTTGAGGGTCTGGTCACAGAAACATGTTAACCCCCAAACAAAAGACACATAACACTTTGTGAACCCCCTGTAAAACCAGAAACTGCTGGCAAAAAAGTCCAACTTGAGGTTTACAATAGCAGCCCCCAAACAGCTGTGTGACATTACAGTCCACATGTTCCCCTTTTGTTCAGGTTTATTATCCATTTACACTCAACAAGAGCCGCTGTGAGAAACTGGGAAAGTTCTGCCTCAGTCCCAGAACCTGCAGGGTCAATCTGGGCCAGGCTGGTGAATGATCAGCTCCCGCCACTCTCTTATTTGCTGTAAAGTGAGGTGAGCTGACCTCCAGTCTGGCGCCCAACGCTCATCACCGTCCAGTGTAACTGCTCCACCAGAGCAAACTGTAGCTATTCTTCTCAACTTCCCTGAGTGAAGGTGTGTAACAGTGCGACCGGGCAGACTTTTTCTTGTAAATGAAAGCTTTGCTCTCTGTGTAACTACCCTGGGTGAGGACAGGTTAAAAGAAAGTGTTGTTTTTGTTGCTTTATCGGACCAATCCGATCAGAGCCTAACTCTGCCCTGACACATTTTGTTCCAAGGCAATTACAGCAAGCTCTTTTCTTTCCTTAGCTAACCTCTAAGCCACCTTGTCAACAGCTCCAGGTGGAAAATCCCTGCTGGATTTCAAACTTATTGACTTAAACTACAAGATTTCATGCCCAGAGGAGCTGCTGTGCAGAGTCTGCATGAGGCAAACTGCTTTGTTTTCTTCATGTTTAAAACTAATCATCTGTGTCACTGTTTGTTGGCAGGTCTCGTTTTAGCTAATCCCCACATAAAGCATCTGTGCCTCCAGATGTTTGGTGATGTAATCTCAAACTGCACCTGTTCTGCTAAATCTGAAAGTGTTAAAACCTGTTAGAATAAAGGTCAAACATCATATTTTTTTTAACCAGAAAGAGCAAGTTGCAACAACCTTATGATGAAATGTGAATTTGAGTGAACTGGAAAACAAACCCTATTTGTTACTCATAGAAACAGTAGATTGCATGTTATAGCTAACAGACAGCTTTAACTAACTTGAGCATAACACAGCCTGCTCCCTGCTATGTCACGAGTGCTGTCTTGTGACGACCTTATCATTTCAGTCAAGATCTTGTCTGAATCTTGTGCTTTTCTTTCTTTACACACTAAAAACTCACAGACATCACACATATCCCCC
Source organism: Halichoeres trimaculatus (assembly GCF_033239565.1). Taxonomy (NCBI): domain Eukaryota; kingdom Metazoa; phylum Chordata; class Actinopteri; order Labriformes; family Labridae; genus Halichoeres; species Halichoeres trimaculatus. The sequence continues at coordinate 3,546,180 of NW_027437195.1, read as the reverse complement.
AAAATAACCCGCCTCCCTACACCCAACCATTCTAAACTCAACAACACAGCCATCACATGCAGAGCACGCACCATAACACTTGACCCCAGCCACTGTAGTAACTTTTCTGGTGCTTTGGACCTCCTGCAGGCCTTGTTGAGATGGACCACTATTTCCTCTGCCTAAATACTTCTTCATTGACTTTTCTAATACCTTGATATTAGGCTATTGAGGAAGAAGACGCAGAGTCCAATCAGCCAAGGAGTTCAGTCAGCCTGAATCGAAAAAAAAATATTCCGAACAAGCCATCTTGAACAAAATGCCCCCTAGGTCCTCTAAACCTCTGAAGACCTCTAAAGACCTCTAAAGACCTCTAAAGACCTATACAGACCCTAAGAAAAAAAAAAAAAAAAAAAAAAAAACGCTGAAAAAACCTTACAAAAATCTCTCCAAAAAACACTCCAAGTCAAAAGCAGCTTTTTTTAAATATATATCCTGGCGTTGGGCGTTCCAGATGATTTGAAAGACATTCTTCTCCTTAGAACAGCATGGTAATTAGCTGTTCTTTTTTTTTTTTTTGCAACAGAAGTTATCCTTCTTGAGTCCACATTTGGAAGGTGTGCATCGGTTGTCATTTTGAGTTCATGATAAAACTCCTGTTGTACCCTGAATTGGAGCAGGCTCAGGTTCAGTGTCCTCAGATGTTTCCGTGTTATTTCTGTCATAGCTGGCCTTGGACCTGCACATCAGCCGACACTTCAGGAGGGAGACTGGCGGGACATAATGATGTCTTTATTTGCCAGTCAGAAAGAGGAAATCTTTAAATGTGAAAATGTTACTCAGACTCCAGAGATCCTTTAAGGTCTTATTGATGTAAACAGCAACATTACAACATTCAGCAAGCTCATCCATTGGGCAGTGTCCAGCTTTATCCCCTTTACTCTTGAAGACATTGAAAGCAATGTGGTCACCTGTCATTTTGTTACTTACAATTCTGTTTACTTCTACCCCAAAGCTGAGGGGGCAGTAGGGACAACTGGCAGCTAAGTTTAAACTGATAGACATTACTTAGTATAAGTAGAATAGAATAGAATAGAATAGAATAGAATAGAATAGAATAGAATAAAATAGAAAATACTTTATTTATCCCCGAGGGGAAATTCAGGAGTCACCGCAGCATTTAAGAAAACAAAAGTAAGAAAGAGTATAGAAAGTGCAAAAAAGTCCATAAGAAATTAGATGACGACATCCCGTCCACCACTCGTCCACCACTCTCCAGTTCAGCCAGTCTCCACCTCCACAGGGTCCAGGACTGAGCCTCCCCAGAAGTCTGTTCCGTCTCTGTCTCCTGGATCCTGTCTGCTCACAGCAGGCGGAGCTCCTCCGATGTGTACAATATATACTGTACAATTCTTGAGTTTTTTGGATTGTCCCTAAAAAAATAATACAACACCACCCCCTCTACTCATCCTTCATACTCCTCCCATATGGAACCAGATACAGGTCCATACCTGGATAAGGGCAGGTTTCAGCAGGACCTTTGTCCCCTCTGGCACCACTCTTCTAAACAAAGTATCTGACTGGTGTGTGCTTTATATATGAATATGTGTATGGCAATCTGTTCTGTGTGTGGATATGGAGGTTAACTTATAGGTATGTGTGTGTAAGGACAAACAGATCTATCTATCTATCTATCTATCTATCTATCTATCTATCTATCTATCTATCTATCTATCTATCTATCTATCTATCTATCTATCTATCTATCTATCTATCTATCTATCTAAAAGCAGCTGGGTTATTTCATTGACTCAACATCTGGGTTATGAAATTATTAACCCATAATGGGTTATCAACATAGGATTGGGCTATTTTACATGCAGCTGAAGCGTTGAGTTAATATCAATCAACCCAACATGCATCAGTTGATTCAGCACCTGGGTTGATTGTGCTTCAAATGTTAACATGTCATCATGTGACAGATGTCACATGACGTGCTCCACCAACAAGACATTACACCAGGCTTTATGCGGCAAGCACTCATTCATATCAGCATCGGTCTGTGCTACCCTGCTACTCTTGACACGGTCTGACTACCTGTGCACCAAGGTATGGACCAGCTGTCTGTGTTCCACAGCATGGACTGGCAGTCAGTGCTCTATGGCTTGGGAAATGAATGAATGAATGAATGAATGAATGAATGAATGAACTTACTTTCACAACTTCCGTTGTGGCTGTTCTTTTGTTGTGTTGTGGCTTTTGCCTTTGTGTTGTTGCTGCTGACACCTATCGACCACCATAGAATTTGGATAGAATATTAACCTTAAAATGGAGTTAATATAAACCAAGCCATCCTGCTGGGTCAGATTAACTACTGCTGGGCTGGTGCTATAATGACCCAGCCGTTGGGTTATTAAACAGCCCAAATTGGATTATTTTTCACCCAGCAGAGTTGAGTGTGTAGTGTGTTTTGAGCTGTTTACAGACACATTCAGGGATCAACATGTGGATATGCAGTGCTTTAAACATCGTTTTTATTCTGTGCTGGTTTCACTGCCTGTGAACCAGAGGGACCTCTCATTGATTTGCTGAGTAGATGTGGACTTTTCACTTTTATTTAACCAATTCTTTCTGTGGGTTATAAAATAATACATGCTTTGCAGAATCTTCCAAGTCGGCCCAAAGAAAAATACTGATCTCAATACATAAAATGATCTAATTTGCTTTTGTGTGTCATAAGGAGGCATGGTTATTTACTTCAGTTCGTTTCATGCTTAGATAAATACACTCCACAGGTTTAAGATGAGTTCTTTTCAGATTGCAGGTCCTATAAATCAAGACCTCAGCATCAATGTCACTCTTTATCTGAGGTGAGAAAAATAGATGGAGACGAGCAGCATGGATGATCAGGAGGACAAAGCAGTGGGATAAATGTGCAGTCTGACCCGATGAGTTTTACATCGTATCTTTGAACCGAGCTAAGAGAACAGACTTGGGAACATTCAGCCAGGTGATGTCAGGATGGAGTGAAGGTCAAGGTAGTTTTCCTTCTATGAGGTGTTTCAGCTGAAGTTTGGAGTCAGGGTCTATAGAAGACGCTGGAGGCCACATGTGAAACACCAGAGGGCCAAGCTGAACACACTTTGGTATGCTGGTAGTCCTGGGAGATATTTTCTATGATACAATCAAAGTGAACCAGGTCTGTTGTGTGTGGTTGGGAATGAAAAGAAGACAATTTTAGTAAACGTTTCAGGATGCACTCAATGCTGATAGAAATAAAGGGCTCTAATTTTGTGGCGCAGCGCATGGGGGGCAAGCCTGGCGCACCCTGCGCAGAGCTAATTTCTTGCGGCGCACGGCCGTGCGCTGCCAATTTGACAATTTGGTAGACCGTCTGCGCAGAGATGGGTGTGACTGCGCACCAGGGGGAGTTGACGGCGCACCAGGGGGAGGTGTCAGCAGATTCACGTTGGCACAGTGACAATTTTGCGCCAAAAAAAGTGCGCTGAAGCTCACCAGCTCCAACCTGGTCTATCCTCTGCGCAAAGCGAATCTTCTGCAGCTGTAATTTGGTGACAGGCGCACATGTGCACACATGTCAACAAAGCCTCAGAGGCAGGTTTCCAGAGTGTCAGGCACATTTTGATGCAGTAAACAATCACAGCAATCACTATTTAATGTAACCGTCTGAACCAGCATATACATTTATATCTATATTAACTGTCCCGTCACATCTGATGTCAGATCAAAGCCGTTTGTCATAATGGAAAGTTAACCTGACGGCAGCTGGAAGTTTGATGCACATCTTACAATTAAACAATAAACAGCCTTAACATCTGATACTGAGTATATATCTGGCTTCTCTCATTTCATTTAATTCAAAGAAAAGAGAGAGAGAAAAGACGAAGAAAAAAGAGACAAAATAAATGTATGTCACTCAGGATTTACCCGTGATTTCCCAAATTTCTCTGTTTTAGTCTTTATTTTTAACGTGATCTAAAAAGATGGAGTACATTATTGTAAGGAGGATGAGGTGGAGACACTGGGAGAGTATACAGTATATCACCAAAGGTTCTGCTATTTGGTGATGACAAACCAGGAGTGCAGGTGGATCAAAAGTATTCTAAAAAGGATAATCCAGCTGTGTAACTGTCTCTTCATTTTGTACTCCTATTAATGACAAAGGAACAGATTAAATCTGTCCCGGGAGCTGGCCCACACGGTGACGCGCTTCGTGTCCTCCGATGTGCCCCGCTGTCTATTGTCCTGCTGCAGGGACAGCGGCTCTGACCGTCTCCGCTACCAGAACTGTTTCCGCGGTGCTGGGGATCACTCAGACCATCAGAAGCTGCGCCTCGGCTGCAGGGCATTTAAAGGCAAGGAGAGGTGCTCATTTGATTGGTGAAAACAGCGCTCGGCTGTGTTAAACCCACTCACAGCTTTTCTCCTCCCTCTCTGCCATTTGCACGGAGGGAGGCGTGGACGCGCACCTCTGCGCTCCTTTGCGCCTTGACTGCGCCTCTCTTGGCACTGCAGGACACTTGCAAAGTGCGCCGGTCACGCCCTGTCCGCGCGGCGAAAGGCTGGCGCAGGGCAGGTGCGCCTGCGCTTGCACCTGGTCTACGAAATTAGAGCCCATAGAGTTAAAGCCTCAACAGGATTTCTTTCTAGGTAGAAAAATTGATAAGAATTACAGTAGATGCTCAAAGTGTCCTGTATGTTTTCTTTTTTTCACCTGAGACTTGTTGCTATGTGACTGCAGGATGCTGGGGCTGCTAGGGCAGAGACCAGGGGGTTGGGGCCTGGTGAAGTATGAACATAAGAAGTATGAACATGTGATCAAGAGACTTTTCCCTTTTTTTGGCAGAAGAATGAGATCCTTTAGTTTCAGCACCAACAAGAGGTTATGTGAAGGTTCAACATTTGGAACAAATCTTCCCTGAAATGAGCTCTAACAGCAGCAGAGAGGAGATTTAAAGCTTAGCAGCACAAGATGGTCGGCTGATGGAGGTTCTGGCAAAATCGGCTGTGTCTTGTTTTCTTCTTTTTCTTCTTTTTGTGTGTGTAAACACAGATGAACAGCTGTTCAGGGAAGCAGAAAGAAGGAGAGAGCGAGAGCAGGAGAGAAAGCATAAGACTTGGAATGAAGAAATGAATGAGGCATGAAAACAGTTTTCGTGCTTGAGATTAGTCCTCTGGTTCTTTCGCCTGCCTCATTCATGTGGCGCTCAGATTGATGCCCATTAAAAAGACATTTATAAGCAACAGGCTTCATTCACCATCTTACAGAAGAAAAACTTTTTTCTCATAATTCACTCTGGTAATTGGTTTAAAAATTCAACAGAGATGACTTATCTGAGGGTTCTTTCAGAGACCAATTAACACTGAAATTAAACTAACATTAAAGAACGGATAATGTCCTTTTTTAAGGCTTTACTGTGTCCCTCTGGTCAAAAAATTCCCTATAATTCTTATGCTGGTGCTTTAGAAAACCCTTATTTTACTCTCAATCTGAAACACTTTGTTTTAGTGTCTGTCTCTTTAAGGCTGCTACACAAACCCCTGTCCCCTCTAATTGGCCAGCTCCCTGAAAGCCTATAACTACAGTCCTCAGTGTTTCAGCCCACCTCCCCTTCCAATATGCCATGAACCAGTTGAGTTGAGAGACCCTAATGCGATGACTTCATCATTTCAGAGGGTCTCTCTCATCAAGTTTATATGTCACAGCAAATGGATGTTAGGTTTGGTTTTAAACATTGTACCCATTATAGAGGGTGCTTGAACAAAATGTATTTGCTAAATAAGTGAAATCCAATGCAACTCCTCTTTTTGTCATTTAAGGCCCATTCATGCTCAACATTAAATACAGATCTGGACCCTGAAAGAGTCTTCTTTCTGTGCTTTGAGTCCATTTTGTCCATATTTCTGCACATTTTCAAAATGCTTACAGATAAGGGTCAAATGGAGCTGTACCACCAATAGTAGGACTTTTGCCTCCATTTTTGTCCTTGGGTGTGTCTCAATGCGATAATTTCATGCCTTCTCTGTACTATCTCCTCTGCAGGACCCAAAGTACTTTCTGCGTTGCTATTTTGAAGACTGTCCCAAAGTGATAATTGTCCTCGGAGGAGAGAGGATTGAGGAGACTGATCAGAAGAGCTATGATCGAGGAAACACGAGAGCTGGCTTTGTAAGTCTTTTTACTGACAGACACGCCCCCGTATGGAATATCAATCTCTGATTGGACGCTGCAGCAACTCAGACTTCTCCACATGAAACTTCACAAACACAACAGAGTTTAATGAGAAAAAAGACGAGCGGAAACAGGCACTGAGGATCGTTCAGAAACAGATCATAAAGCTGGGATTAAAAAGTGTTTGTTGTGAGTTTAAAGCAGAAAATACTGAACACAACCATCATGAAATCAATATAATGGAGGATTTATGCTGAAAACTGAAATCTAATAAATAATATCTTCCTGAGACACAATAAACTTTATAATATTAATACGTTTCAGAGTTCAAGATCAGATGTGATATAGATAAAGGCTCAATAATTCATGAATAATCGAAAAATCATGCATTTACCGGTAAAGTGATCCTCAGCACACAGAATAAACAGAGAGCAGGTTTTCTTCATGGTAACGTGTTTTTTAAACTGGTTAAAGGAACAGACAAAGCTCTGTTACTGTTTCTGTTTGATCAGAGTTATTACAGCGCACATGCCCAGATGAGCAAACAGCTGTTAGAGCTGACTGACAGATGATCCAGAGGTGATCAGCTGATGCCGTCATCACTGAAACTCGTCGCTTCATGTGACGCTCCGGAGGAGAGGATGTCCCATTGCTCTAAAAACCAATCTCCTCCATCCTCTCTCCTCTCTTCATTTCCTTGCATCTCTTCATCATCTCTGGTGGGAGGGACTAAGACGCAAGTGAACGATGCAAGTGGAGGGAGGAAGGATGGAACTTTATTGCCTTTGGACGCACCCTTTTATGCAAGTGGTACATTAGCAATACCTCCTCCAAAGTTGCCATGTCTGTTTTTTAGTTTGTTATTGTCATAAAGTTTTGACTCTGGACTGCCCAGAGTTTTCCTGAGTCAAATATTGTTTTCAAACGTTGTTTGAAATGGACATATACATTGTTTTCTGTAAAGGGAGGATAAATGGACCTTTATTCTTTGAATCTACTACTGGACCCGATTTTGTGTCCTTTTAAAGCAAACTCAGAAAGGATGTGTTTGTGCAGAAAAACACATTCATGCATTCATGCTTTTTGTCTGTATTATACATAGTTTAATTGACAGCAGTCCCCTGCCCCGGACTGTTGATTAATATATTCTACAGCCTTAATATAATCTACTCACTCCAAGAAGCTTAGATTGGGTGTATTGAAGGATCCATTGTGGCCATGACTAACACATTTTACTGTATCAACTCATGATGACTTTACTTTGCAGTTTCTTGTCTTTTTTCACATCTGAACTCATCCAACGTGTGTGTTATTGAACACATCATTAGGTAAATGACTGAAAAAGTTACACTCGAGCTGGGGCAGATTTTAATGAGATTCACTGACATACACTAACACACAGCCAACACTTTGAGTGTTTGGTTCGTTTTTCATCGGTGGCTGTTCTCAGGTTGCCAGGAGTAAAAACCATGTAATTAACTCAGAATGATACAACCTCTCTGTGTACATACCATTTTATTTACTTTAATGGTTTGATTATATCAGGTCAAGGCAACGATCACTGGAGAGGTGCTTTAACACAGGGAATATCTGTTGTTTGTTTAATGTTTGGTGTGTGACTGTATTAATCATGTCCCTCTTTGTTTTGACAAACAGGAGATGAGGGGTCTGTTGGAGTCACGATGTATCATAGAAGAGACAGTGAAATGTCCAAACAGGACATAGGAATGTGTAAGGTTTTAATATCTTTTATTTTTGTCATCAATTCATTTTACAATGCTGTAGTAAAAATACAGTTATTTGCCAAGAATAAATGTGATAAATGTTGTGTTCACCATGAAGTAACGGAAATTCCTGCAGACCCTATCTTTAATGCTGTTTAACCTCTGACCTGCTGAGTCAGTGTACATATTTAACTCATATTATGAATCTAACCTGAGCCACTGTATTTCCCGAAATCTAATTTTCTAACAGAGTGGTTCTTTTTTTAAAATGTACTAAAAACAAGACCAGGCTGTGGACTGCCTCTAAAACCCATCTACTGCAAGTGGTGTCATCCCGTTAATGTCTCTGTGAGGAGTTTATAGCTGGTTATGACAAAGACAATGAACACTGATGCCCCTTTATGACCTATACAAGCAAAAATAGACCATCCACATGGGTATTGACATTTTCTACTCTGTAATTTTTACTGCACGTCATTGCTGAGAGGGGGAAGGTGTCAGACCAGACCACTTATGGCACATTAAAGAAACAGCCTTTCATTTATTTCACATCACAGAAAATTTTAAATGTGACTAACATGTCTGGAAAAAAAACATGTCTAAGACAGTGTGCAAGACAAAAGCAACAAAGAGATGACACTTTGAGTACAGGAGGCGCCAAAATCAACACAAACTATAAATCAGAACTGGCTTCGAGGCACATCCACGTACTCTTCAAGAAAGGTTCCCCTGCAAAGAAACACTTGTCTAGCATCTGCTCTTAAAGCAATTTTAAAACACAATAAGCTACCATGTTTTCAAGACTACAAGTCGAATTAGTCAAAAAATGTATCAAAGGAAAAAAATAAATAAAGATATATAAGTCACACTGTCACACACTTGGTTTGTTTTCAGTATTTTCAGAGAGAAACCTTAATAACAAGTACTTGTTAGGCTTTGATTAGGTTTAAATCAGGTTTACATACTTTTTCTACAGCATCTCATATCTGTGACAATAGTTAAGTTTCAGTTTCTCTTCTCTAGGTGCACTCCTCTCTCACTTTTTGATGCTAGTTTGTGACTCAAATCCTGATAAGCTATGATGGAGAGTGAAGAAGACTCGAGTGAACTTTTATTTTTCTAAATCACCTTATCAGGCACTAAACACTGGAAGATGTCAGGTGGCCCAAGATTTCCTTGTGTAAGAATTTGGCGATCTTTTTCCATGGAAGCATCCAATAACACAGCACCTCCTTTGTTTGATACATAAGTCGCACCTGACTTTAATGTCTGAAATACACCAGATGTGTCTTCGGTCCAGCTCTGCTCTGTCATGACACAGGATCAGGTAGATTAGATTAGATTAGATTAGATAGGAACTTTATTAATCCTTTAAGAGGGTTCCCTCAGGAAAATCAGATTCAGGTAGGTTTCCATTGAAGTCAATCTGTCAACTCACATTGGATCTTCTCTGTTGTGGTCCAGTAGGTCACAGGTAGTACACAGCCATCCTATTTTTGCCGGGTGCCAGAGCTGTGATACATAATTTGAGGGTATGGAAGATCAAGGGTGGCAGGAAGTTATGCACGGTGAAGCGTAAATTGGTGTCAAATAATGACTAATTAATTATCAACAGCAGAATGCCAGAATTCCACCAAAGCGAAAGTATAACTTCCAAAAGACATCTAAACTTACAATATGTGAGGCACTACCAAATTTTGGAGAAAACAGGGAAACTTTAGGAAGGTTTACTGTAAGAATAATGTGATTTAATAATTCATAGACAGCGCATGGGGGGATCCCTGCCTATCAGCTGTTTGTCTCAGGGAGAGACATAGGCACAGGTGGATGAGTGGATGCAGTCGGGCACCACTTAGGAGGAGGTCTGTTTTTCCAAAACTTGCTTTTTATTACCATTCCTTCCTTGGGGGGTGTTTAAAGTTGCTAGACCAGGTCAAAGCTGCGAAACCAGGTCACAGCATGACCTACCTTGCAATGGAAACTACCTAAAAACACCAAGCGACTTTCAAAATTAAACAAACCGTGTCAAAACTGGATCATACTCAGCTTGAATACGACAACATATGGACATAGTGAGAGGAGCCAGACCAGGAGTCCACGGTTTTGAGGTTTTACAGCCCAACATGAATGAAGAGGGACTTATCAATGGAGGGGGAACTCCTTGGTCTGTGACTCCAGCTGTCTGTCAGTCATGTGACTTACCAAACTAAACATACTGCTGGTGTAAGTTCACAAACGCAGTCAACACACAACGTAACAGAGTCGGACTGGAGACGTATTTGGTGTATTTAAGGTGTTAGTCAGGACTGGCTTCCAAATCCATCCATATACTTTCCAAACACTTGTCTTGCATCTGCTCAGCCACTTGAGATTACATTCAGACTGAGATATGGGGTTGCTTTGTCTTAAATATTACTTTTTGCCAAAAAAGAGTTTGCACACACTTTCATTTGAGGTAACCATCCAAACGCTGAAACCACATAGAATGTAGAACTTAGATTCTCTGCTAAGTTCTCTTCATGCCTGGAAAGAAACAAGCAGTCTAGAAATTGACTCAACACAGGCCTGAGACACTCTGTAACTTTGTGAATAACTCAAAAACTTCTTCAGAATAGAGAACAACATTGACTGGATCTGGCTGTCAGACGCCCAAAAGATGGAGCTGTTTCTATTCAAGGCTCTATGATGTTTAAGCAGCCTTTGTAAAGCTAGATATAGCATTAGCTCGTCATTTGTGTAACACACATGTACTATAGTAGGCATAAAACATATGCTGTGTCCATTCAGGGGTCTAGGTACGTCTATACACTGTATAACATTATGCAGAAACATTATGTTGAGACCTTGAAAGTGGAGCTGCTGGATGGAATTCATCCGTTTGTTTACAGCTGTGCCTTTTCACTGCAAGTCTACTGCTCTTATAGTTATACTTTCAGGAGTTGTCAACAGAAATACCATCTGTTAATAGTTGTGCAACACTTTATATATTAATTTCTTCCTTACAGTGTGTGTATGTGTGTGTGTTATCTTTGACTCTTCTCACTGTGGGAGAGCTGGCTCCTTCCCCTCACCAGTCTGAAGGTGTTAGATCCAATCTGTTAGTTTTTTCAGTGCTTTCTGTTATTCATCATTCAGGCTCATTATACAGCCATTATCTATTTTACAGGGGTAATTTGGGTCATAATTTGAACATGTTTGAAAATAGTCAACAGGGTAGTGCATCCAAATTCTGTGTCCGTGTCATTGGCATTACCAAGCAGAATGCCATAATTGGGTAGTGCGTGCTTAATGCCTCTAATGAACTGCGCTCATTTGCATGCCTTTCTGGGCCTGATACGCCAAGTAATTATCGTTCATAAAACACCATGGAAATTAATGCGCAGTAACTAATCTGCTGCTGTGATGTGTAAAATTATTGCAAAATATTTTTGTCAGCTCTGAAACTCTTTTCTGAAACAGCAACAATGGAGGGTAATCACAACACTCTGACATGACTGATGGCAGCCCGGCTCAGGTCTGAGAATCAAGGACACACAGGTACGGATAGAGGAGTGTTTTTGAGGGGAAGCTGCACTGTCTTTGTGAAAGCTGTCCTCATTGTGCTGTTTGTCAGCGAACTGAGCTAAGACCTGAAGGTTAGACATACAGGAGGAATACACACAGCATTGCGTCTTAGTGTCAGCAGGTTGAAAGCTACAGGCAACAAAAGTTTGTCTCTGCAAACAGCATCGGCCCTCACAGTGTTCTTTTTTTACATATGTAATGAACCAAAACACATGACCCCGATGACCAATGAGTGACAAGTACCAGTTTTTACCCTCTATTCCTCAAAGCCACCTTCACAATCTATCAATTAGTGTTTAGAAAGTTAATGCTCTGTATCCAAAACAACTTGCCTATAACTAAGCCACGCCCTCTCCACTCACTTGGACAAACATTCAACAAACAAACAAAATTCAGTGACAGGTGTTACGGCAGGTGTCACAGTAGGAGACATTTCACAGGATGCTGTTGATGATTTTTGGAGACAGAAAAATCACAGATCATCTTTCAGTCATCAAAAGTCTCTAAAGTCCACATTGGAGGGAGATATGAAAAATTTTATTGTTGAAGGTTGATAAAAAGCTTCAGTTACAGACTAAATTTACAGCTCCCAGAGCAAACCTGATAAACAGCATCTGGTTAGCATTAGCATCTTAGACAACAAGACAGAAGATTTGTTATCTCAGCTATTACAGATAAGCTAATGAAGCTAAGCTCCAGAAGCAAACTTTAGCTTAACAAATGCCCTAACAGCTAACAATGATTTAAGATTACCAAAGACCAAAAACTAGAACAAAATGAACTCCCAACAAACAAAGACACATGATGAACAACACAGCTAGGAGCTAACGTTAGGCTAACTTTAGCTAACGTTAGAGAAAATCCCAAAGAGTCCGTGAGACTGCAGTGGTGGTTCTAGTGTCAAAGATAACTTTATATTTCTTTACAGCAAAGTCACAATCAGCTGCCTCAGATATGATGTCAGCTTACCTTAGAACAGATGGAGACATCCTTTTTCATTTGATTCACACAGAGATGATGTTGTGCTCTACCGCACAACTTTATCCACAGAAGACACTTTTATGGGTTGGGATTTTTAAAGTTTAAATTTCAGAAAAACATCATAAAACCAAGAAAAACTGACTTCCTGTAATACACTTAAAAGGATGAATGGGCAGAAAACATCCAAGTGTATGGAAATGGCTTTACGCACTGTGATTGGCTCATTGTGTTTGGGGGTGGGGCTTACCTATAGGTCAATTCTGAGTTTTGTCAATACCCAGAGCTTGAGAGTTCAGTTTTTTTCAAGTTTTAAGGTTGATTTGAGAATGCTTCAACACCTGTGGTCTGCGGAGCTTTGAGGTCTTAAAGCTCGTTTGACCTTGAGCAGGTAGATTTTTCATTTGTTGGATGCCACTGACAAAATATCTTTGTGAAAAATGTAATGAGAGAATATGTGCAGGCTGTTCTGGAAGAAGTGTTTGTTGAAAAATTAACTCTGGTGTCTTGATCGGGTGAAACTGACCCATTTTTAATTTATACTTAGAGAAAAATGTGACAAAAAAAAAAAAAAAACTTTTTAAGCTTAACTCCATGGCCTCAGCGTAATTACTGTTAAGATTTTGTAAAGAAAAAAATATAGAACTGGGACATATGAATATTCTTTTTTGTTTTATTTCTGTGGTGCTTTTGAAACCCCATAAATGTCCCAGGTCAATTTGACCCAAATGGTACCAGAGAGTCCTAAAAGTACATACAACAGTTAAGCTAGAATAGCATCTGTTATCAAGAATGTCTGCCTATTGGACACTCATTCACAGGACTGAAATCCTGGCTACAGATGTGCTAAAAAAAAAACGAACAATAAAAACCGGCTAAATAAGTCAATCAACTTAAAGACAGAATCGATATGGACATCATTAAAAAAAAAAAAAAAAAAAAAAACTGGGGCCATTATTTTCACTTTGACAACTTGTAATATTTTTTCCACATTTTCCTTGGTAAAAGCTGAAGGAAAGATTTTTGAACACTGTTGAATATTTCTGTCACAGTTAATCGTGTTGGTCCTCAGATCTGACCCAGTTGAAAGGAAACCAAATAGCCCTGCTTTACATTTGGCACATTTCTCATTGTTGCTTTCAAAAGCCCAGCATGATCCAGTGAAGGATCCATTTTCCTCTGAAATTTGATTCGAGAAAGAAACTGCGTGAGATGTAAAAAGTATTGTTGAATCAGAAAATATTTTGACAGTTTTGAAATCTTTTGGTTATGAATTTGAAATGTTTGGTCAAAGGAGGGGAAAAAAAAAACCTTTTCTACAGCGTTAAAGCTTTTTCTCTTGAGTCTTCTGGTGTTTCTTCAGTGTTTTCACTCAGTGTCAGTTCCATTATGAGAGTGAGAAATGTGTGGTGTTGAGTAAAACACACAAAGCCAGGGATGACATGGAAACAGATTTTAAACCACAAAAGACAAAGAAAGAGACTGTGTAGCAGTGAGAAGACAGTCAGCTTGACTTCAGCTGAAGAAAGCTAAGCACACCTGAGGAGGCCTGCTTCAACTGACCCCAGCAAATATTAGAGCCTGAAATGCACCAACAACCCAAAATGTATTCCAAAAATGTAATATAGCCTGAAATATAATAACTGGTCGATAATGTAACAAATGTGCTCAGCTCGAAATGTTGTTAAAAAAAATGTAATAAAACCCAAAATGGAACAAGTTCTAACATTTTGGGCAAAAGCTATTACATATTGGGTTTTATCACATTTTTTTAACAACATTTGGTTGTTGTTACACTTTAGGCTCTGACCTAAGTATAACTCTCTTTACCAACAAGTCAATCCACTTGTTCTTCCAAATTTTGGTGTAGAGTGCATGCCATCACAGGATTGCTTTGCTGTTGTTTTTTGACAGAGTAGTAACTAGCTTGCCATTGTAACAGGACCAACCAGATGGTCTTACAGGTTAGAAATGCACAGATGATCAGGATGCAGAAGTATGATGAGCAAAACTCCCTGGGTTGTGTTGGAACCTTGTATCAGTAATTTCAACCATAAAATTTGAAGTGTTTAAGTGAAGTTAATGCCTCGCTGTTTTTATTCTACGATCTACATTCACTTAAGAGCCTCCAGTGAGCCTTGCCTGAACACACAAGCAGAGGTTTGTTCATCGAGGAAATCAAGGACAAATGCATTGTACCTAAGGGAGGCTCCCCCAAAGTTCATGACTCTTCATATTATTTATTTTGTTAACAGAAATAGAAAAAGACTTGGGTGAGGGTGTTGGATTATCTGGCAAATTATGTGAATTACCAAGTATGTTGACAAGCTAAACATCATAGTCCCATCCCAGTATGACTTCAGAAAAAAATAACACCACCTCAATGGCCTAACTATAAGAATCAATGATTCAACCGAAGGTGACTATGGTGTTGGCATCTTTCTGGACCTCTCTAAAGCATTTGATACCATTATGCTTGACATCTCCATAAACTACATCACTACGGCATAAAAGGCCTAGCTCTAGACTGGTTTGTCAGCTATATGTCTGAAGGACACCAATATTTTGATATAAATAACCAAAAATCATATAATAAAACCATAATTAATGGGGTTCCACAAGGTTCCATTGTAGGACCGCTCCTCTTTATTCTGTATATAAATGACTTTGTAAATTCCTCATGTGTGTCACACAAAATATTTACCGATGATACAAGAATTGATGAATTTCTCAACTTCAAATGTCATATTGAATACCTTGCAAAAAAAAATAAAAATAAAAATGTGTTGCTTTGTTTCTCAAGATAAGACTTTTTTTTTTCCATTTTCAACCCCTCTCACCCTTTAGAAAATTTTATTCCAGCCTCATCTTCATTACACTAACATTATATGGTGTAACACATTCCCAACTCATCTCAAAAAACTTGCCCCCCCCCCCCCAAAAAAAAAAAAAAAAAAAAAAAAGATCATGTGTGCCATATCATGGTCTGAGTTTAAATCCCCCCACCAGAATACTTTTTTTTTGTTTTTAAAACAGCAGAATCTCCTGCAGTTAACTGAGTTCAACAATTTCCAGAATGCCTGTGTCATGTATCAAACTGTTCACAAAATGAACCATAAGCTGTGTGAGCTCATTTCTATCTTCCTGCTCCTGCATACCCATGCCACCAGGAACAAAATTCTAATCAGTGGGCAAAAAAAAAGGAAACTGAAATGTACCAGCTTCAGTATTACATGCAGAGGACTGCAGATATGGATTGAGCAAAACAACGCACTGATAATGTCACAATCCATCTTCCATCTCCAGGAAAAGACTGAAATCACAACTTCTGACAATGAGAAATTAATTTACTAATTGTATCACTACACATACCAACCTGATGTATTCACTAATATGGGATTGTTTGCTATGTGTTTTTATGTCCGATGTTTTGCTGTATTGTGTTTGTAGAAAATTGGGCCCCCTGCTACAAGCTTCTTTTCTTTTTTTTTTTTCCACGCATCCAGTTTCGGAAAAGTATGAACTGTACATATGTAAATATATATGTGTGTATGTACGGGTATATCTGTAATGCACTTGTATTGTGATAATATGTGCATGAATAAACTAAACTTAACTGAACTAATTAGCATGCCTTTAATTTGCTTAACTGGCTTCACGTCACAATTTAACTAGATCAACCTTGTTTGAGTGTTATTTAAGGGAAACCACATCTTGCTGGCTTTATTTCTTAAGATACTTGGAAATTATTCAAGTTATTTATGCAAATCAAGCAAGTTCCCACAAAAATTCCGGGCACTTCACTAGGATAAAACTAGTAGATTATTTAAAATAATGGCATCTGATATGAACATTTCTGACAAAAGTTGAAGTTTTGATGTTAACAACTTCCAAACATTGGATGAGTTTGAAATTTGAACTCTTTCTTAGGTTGTGTACTCTTTGTTTGAATACTGATTTGAATATGACATTAATCAGTTAAGCTGTGACACCACATGTTCCTGCCTTAAGTATCACAAAGCCTCACATTGATACCAGAAACTAAAGAGTTAATCCACATCAAACCACAAGGGATATTATTCTAAGAAATTTAGATATTCTATCAGTGAGACAGCATTTGGATGATTGTTTGTCCTGAGCGTGGATGGGTGATGTGTTTTACTTGATTGTTTGCGGTATTGATTAAAGGATTCATCGGTATCACAATAAGAGTATGTGAGGAGAAGCCAAAATGATGTTCATCTGCAAAAAAAAAATTCCCTTTGATATGAAATAAATATTCTAACAAACAACAGCTGAGACCTGCTACACTCACATGGACTTGCTTTGTGCACACACCTGAGATCCTGGGGAAGCTGTGATGACCAGATCAACAAAAAAGACGACCACATAAGCAGCAGAAAAACACAGCTTAAAGAGCAAAACAAGAGGCTATCACAAAGAAAGACCACACTGCTGCCACTGATTAGTTCAGGGATACTGAATGGGAAACACTGAATATACACGTAATACATGTAATTCTATCACAAAATGTGGAATCTATTTATTAAACACCTCTTAAATGTAAGTTGGTTGCCTGCAGCCATGAATCAGTTTAAAAAGAAAAGTCACAGGCCAAAGCTGCTGCTGAGGGGCTCCCACCTGAAGACCTCACCCAGCAGAAGAGCTGGCACGGCACTGAGCATTAACTGGGGCCAGGCCACAGGTGGAGGGAGACAGGAAGGAGGCAGGAGACTAAAGACTGGGTTTCCCTTGGTGCTGTGGATCAGTATGTAGAAAGTGTTGTTCATTACAGTCCAACTACACAGGTGTCAGATGCCTCAGATCTCAAGGCATGCCGGGCCATGCAGGAGTAAGTTATCGATTAATTGTCTTCTCTGATTCTCTTCAACGCTCCTTTGTCAGAGTGAAATGGCCCCAGCACGTCTCAGGCCTCTGAAGAGGAGACAGTCTCCACCGACAGGAAGTGATGGAAGTTTAGTTTCAGTCTGAAATGCTTTAAATGTGTCTGCAAGTTGAAAAAAGCATACTATTAATCATCAAGCACACAGGTTTTGAAGGAGTCCCTGAAACTCCTTAGATCACTTTTTCTTTACTCCATACTCAGCTCAGCTCACAGGATGTCTGCGCCACACACAAACAGGAGCTGATTCTCAGCATCGACAGAGAGAAGCTTTAAAGAGAATACAGGAAGCTGTCTGAGATAAAGACGGGTTTAAGTGTTCGCTGTGACACAGCAGAGGTCATGGGTTGAACTGTGTTTTATGTTCTCTTTTGTCTACACAGCTTGATGTAGAAACTGACTATAGAAAGGAACTCACAACTTGAGCTAATGTATCTGTGTGGGGTGAGGGGTTATACACAAGATCATAGTGAAAAACTTTAAGATCAAGTGCGTGAAATGAGCTTTGACTGTGCTTTGAAAATAAAATAAGATGTTTTTCTTCACTCTTTCTTCATTGTTCCTCATTTCATATCCACAACTTGGAGTTGCATTGAATTTGTGACCTGTGGTTTCAGCTAAAGTTATATCTTATGTTTCATTTTTTCAACAATGAAAGTGGTGAGACAGGATTTTTCTGTCTCTCATGTAATAAACACTGTAAAAAGTGTTAAGTTCAATAAGTTTTTACAACAAATTTCTATCATTTACTTCATTTAATATGATGAGTTATGAAACTTCAATTTGTGGTTTTGAGTCAGTTCAATTAAATGGAAGAAAAAGCACTTGTTGCAATTCCATTTTGATGTGAGAAAGGACTAATGATTATAATATAATAATTCCAAAAATAGCTGCTAAGGCGCTCCACCTGGTTGGAGCTGCCTATTAGAGACAAAGGGGTACACCAGCAGAGCAGATTGGGGACAGTGAAAAGAGAAATGGCAGATCCTGCACAACTGGCGCCCTAGCAGCTACCATACTTGCACTGTAAAAAAAAGAAATGTAAATAAACAGTCCACACCAATAGGGTTCAATGTACTGTAATCAAGTTACAGATTTTTCTGTATGGCCTTCTTTATGGATTATCATACATTTTTTCAATTCACATGCTGCATTGTGGCGCTGCGCCTGTTCCCTCCTCACTCACGGTTGTAATAAATGTTCTGTTTTTACCATAAACAGTTCTTCTATTTATGTTGAACTGTGCCTTAGAGGTTACCACGAGTGAGGGGGGAACCCAGTGGACATAAGATCCTGTGCAAGGAGTACAGGCTGTCTATGTTCCACATTACATGGACCGGCTGCCTGTGCTCCACTTGGCACGGACTAGCTGTCTGTGCCCCATGCCACGGACTATCTGCTTGTTATCATTCAAAATGTGATACAAATTAAATTCTATGTAGTTCACAATTTTAAGTCCATTGCTGCCTAAAAACAAGAGTTCACATAACTTAAAAAAGTAATTGGTATGAGTAGAGTTAGCAGGGAAAACTCAAAAATATGAGTTCAAAGGGTGTGCAATTGTATGTTTGTATGACAAGAAAAAGCTAATTTTCCCAAGAAGATAAATCAAGATAGCTAGTAGTTTTAACTCAGAGGATCTGACTAACTTTTTAACTAAGCAACTTCTATAACTTACCTTTTTGACTTGAGATAAAGCTTTTTTTCAAAGCTGAAAAAAAATGTAGGTTTTTTTTTTTTTTAAGGTAGCAACTGAACTCAACATTTTGAGTTGAACAAACCTACTGATTTTACAGTGAAGTAACATGAGAGACATAAGCAGAGATGCACCTCAAAGAACTGGCATGTGGGAGTCTGTTTCTGCCAATGAACAGTGTTACCTCACTACAAAAAAAAAAAGCTTGACTCCTGAGAAAATGTGTTCAGTCTGACCAACTATTGCTTCTTATTTAAACCAACAGGCCACAATTCCCTTAAGGAGTATTATCAGAAACCAGCCCAAATAACCAACAGTTAAAAGAAAAAAAATCTTTAAGCAGTCTAGTTTTTGTGCTGACTATAGAAAATGTTCTGCTTTCTTTAATAACTGAGAGGAAATATTGTTTTTTATTCACTGTATTTACTGAGATGCATCTTTACAAAACAGGAAGCAAAAAACAAAAGGTGCAAGAAACTTTATAAGTGAACGTTGAAAAGGTGCGTGATCAACAAAGCAAAGAAAGCATCCAACAAACAAGAAAAGAAGACGTACTTATTTAGAATGAAAGATGAATTTGTTGGGGACGGCTGTAAAACTGATATTATTAAGCTAACTGCAGCAAATTCTCCAGTCTCTACAAATTCTTACCTCACCATTGAAAGAATTTCTTGGAAATGTTTTTTCCTTTTGCAGCTGACACCTTGAGCACCTTGAGCACCTTGGAAACCTTAAACTCAAAGCTGTAAAAATATGAGCACCAAAGCACTTCAACTTATCCTTTTAAGTGATGAACGAGACAAAAGCTGGTAGCTCAGCTCGCAGCCCTGAGAGGTGCTTTTTTTCATCATAATTCCATGAAAGTCAACAATAGAGGCCTGATGATGAATGTGATATTTTTGGACTTGAATAGTGCTCAGCTGAAAGAGATTCAGATCAGAGACACTATTATTTCCTGGGAAGAATAAAACATTTATCAGCCACGTCCTCTCCGATGTGTCGGCTAGATTTTAATATTTCTGAAAGACGATTTTTTTCCCTCTCCCAAAGAAGACCAGAGGTCGACTTGGATCATTAACTGGGTCTTGTAGGACCTCAGTCACATTATTGCCTTGAACGTACCGTGTCTGAAGGGTTGTCAGAGGAGTTGTTCTGGAGCTGAGCGCTCGCTGACAGAGAGGCTGTGATGAAGCCCACTGGTAGAGATAATTAACTGCTTCATCATTTGAATCAGTTATTGAGCTTAATAACTTTATATGTCTAATTCCAAACCTTAGCTGTCAGGTCTTGGAGGGGCTTTTACACAGCAGGGTGTGATCCAGCATAATTAAATGACAAGCTACATTAATCCCAGCCCCAGAACTGCACATTTGATGATGTGCAAAGGACTGTCCCCTGAAAAATAACCAAAACATTTCAGAAGAAGCAGAAATGTGACAAACATTTGGAGTGTTCATTTATCTTTTCTAGAGATAGGTGGAGCTACAACACTGCAGACTGTTGATTGGTTGAAAGAATTGCTGTTTTGAGACATTTCCATGCTGAAACCAGATATTCACTTTGAAAATTAAATGATGTCACAATAATCCGAGTTAGAAGAGGATAACTCATTAATACGATCTCTCATCCGGCCAAAACACAACTACACTAAGTGATAAAAAAAAAAAAAAAAAAAAAAACTTGGCTGAGGACTCAGAGTTAAATTTACAGAATAAGTAAACTTGACACATTGGAAGCCCCCTCAGCTCTTTCCTCATGAATATAGAGACACACAGCCCTCTCTGTGTCTCTTCTTGGCTCTCTCCGTCAGTTAATATTGAGTGATTAGGATGGGATTAGAGTGGGCACACTGAGCAGTCTGCCGTTCTGAAGAGGCTTTATTGCTCAGTCTGCACCGGCCACTGTTTTGGCTGTTTTTATGTCACTACTGACAATCCTCCCACTCCAGGCAATACACTCTTATTGTGTTTACATGCACTGGTGTTTCCCACAGACACTTATCTTGGCAGTGTGGAGCAGTCACAGAAACAATATTCAAACCAGGCACTGATACACTTCCAAAGCCCCAGGACTTTAGGCGTCAGTAAATCTGCATGCATGGTATCAAAGTGGAATGAGTCACTGAGCCTCTGATAAAGTCTGAGTCAGACAAATCTTTCAAACTTTCAGAAAAAAAAAAAGTTTTCTTTAAAAATGACACTCATTTTTCTACTTACATTTTCTGATTTATAACCTCTTTTACAGAGAGAATCTAAAAAGAATCTGTACTTAGGAGTCTTGAGTCTCAGCGGTGATAGTGTGCTGGTTGCCATTGCTTATTGGTACGGTTGTAGTCCTTGCAGTTATGACCAATCATATATCAGCAGGCTTTGGTTTATGCAAAAAAAAAAAAAAAAAAAAAAAAGTCAGTGTGGAGAGCAAAAGCAGGCAGAACTCACTTCTTTCGATGTATATGTCTCTGTCTCAAGGCATCTGCGTGCAAGTGTCACCATCAGTCTGGTATTGATATCTTGAGATATTTACACTTGAGTGACAGCTCAGCTCAATGGTTTGTTGTGATAGCTTACCAGTGCTAACATTCTGAGGGCATCAGAAATGGGTTGATCAAACCATCATTCAACAAACATTTTGTCAAAGTTTTCTCCTCATGGCCTGACAAAGTTTGCTGTTATGACTTTCATAAACTTTATCAATGATGCTTTTTGGCAAAAATTAAGCTTTTAAAATTGTCCATAAATCACCAAGAAATGGGTTTATGTTGGGTTTATAACACTAAAGTAAGCAAGAGCATCCTTATCTCATTGTTGAACTTAAATTCACTTTTATTTCCCACTGAGCAAAGAGACATTCAAAGGACATCCTTTGAACATCTAACTTTGGTCTCCAGAAGGCACAGACCATTACTGCTTGGCCTTGAACCAGCATCCCTCCAGTTCCAGAGCCAAGTCCCTTTGGACTGAGTTACTGTCACTGCTGCTGCTACTGCTGCAGCCATTTTAGTCATTTGTATTGTTTTGATCCTCTTTCGAGTTTCTGTGTTTAACTGTAGTCCAGTTTCTGAAGGTGGCAGTCTATTCCTGTTCATTT
Organism: Halichoeres trimaculatus; assembly: GCF_033239565.1. NCBI lineage: Eukaryota > Metazoa > Chordata > Actinopteri > Labriformes > Labridae > Halichoeres > Halichoeres trimaculatus. The sequence goes on along the minus strand of NW_027437195.1, from coordinate 3,524,056 downwards.
TTGCATAGCTTCATTTGATCTTCTCAGTATCTCTTCTCATTTTCCACCACTTATTCGGGTCCAGTTCACAGGAGTAGTGCCATCAGCGAAGACCAATGGCCCCCGTCTCCGGCCTCTTCCACCAGCTCCGCTGAGGGGATACCAAGGCATTCCCAGGCCAGCTGAGAGATATAAACTCTCCATGATGTCCTAGGTCTACCCCGGGGTCTCCTCCCAGTTGGACATGCCCGAAACATCTGCCCACGTTGGCGTCCATCCTCACCAGATGCCCAAACACTCTCATCTGTCTCCACTTGATGCGGAGGAGCAGCAGCTCTACTCTGAGCCTCTCTATGCCTTTTATGCCCTATCTCTAAGGCTGAGCCCAGACACCCTGTGGAGAAAGCTTATTTCAGCTGCTTGTATCTGCGATCTTGTTCTACCCACAGTTCGTGGCCATAGGTGAGAGCTGGAACGTAGATTGACAGGTAAATTCAGAGCCTCGCCCTCTGGCTCAACTCTCTTCACCACAACAGACTGGTACCGCATACTCATCACTGCTGACGCCGCCCAGATCCATCTGTCAATCTCTCGCTCTATTTTCCCCCAACTCGTGAACAAGACCCCGAGATACTTGAACTCCTCCACTTGGGGCCTACATGGCCACCACCTTATCGTGATGGAGGAGTTTCAATGCCTTAATGATCCTGGGAGCTATGTTGTCGGGGGCAATCGACCCTGGTAGGGTCTCCCAAGGCAAACTAGTCCTAGGTGAGGGGCCAGACAAAGAACGGTCAAAGATCCCATATGATGACAAAACATAGGAATCAGTTCACACTGGCTGGTGGGTCTCCAGAGCTCCACCCTGGAGTCAGGCCTGGGGTTGGGGCCCACAGGTGAGTGCCTAGTAGCTCTTTACCCATGGGGCCCGGTCGGGCCAAGCCCCGATGAGTGACATGGATCCATCCTGTGGACCCACCACCTGCAGGGGGAGCCATAGGGGTCCGGTAGGATGTGGATTGACAGAGCATAGAAATGGAAATCTCTCCTAAAGGTGTATTTTGTAATTCCTGGCAACACCAAAGATGAGGAAAAGTTGTTCGGTTCCTCTACTTCTTGTCATGATGATTGGCAATGGGTTCTGCAGATTGTGTTCGGGTTGACATCTTTTGTCCTGTCTGCAGAGTACTAGAGCACGGAGCAATCAGTTTAATGCTGCCCCCTAAACGTCATGTTTGAGTCCATCTGATTACCAGTTGAGTCAAGGAAGGGGATGGGGGGTGTCTTTTATCATGTCACAGAGCAATAAAGAGCACTAAACATTTCACAACCTCTACCTTAGATAATATGGGGATATAAATTTCAGCTACCCTGAAGCTAATTGAAGCAGAAAACGAAGTAATGGTTTATTAGTGTTTAATAATATCATCTAATTACAGAGCTTAACTCTCTTTCTGAGACTAAAAGCTTTGCACTTCATCAGCATTTCTTTAAAGCAATATGAGCTTTTGAAATCAAACATCCCAAAACAAATTTGCAGACCATCCACCACTAGCAGCGCTGTAGCTCCAGTTGACGATGATCTGGATAGATGATGGCAACAGTCTGGCAGTGTTTTGATGAAAAATGGAAGTACGCAGTGTCTGGTTAACTCAGCAAGAACAGTGTGTTAGGAGCACTGGTGTGGAGAGGTAAACCTGCACTGAGCAGAGAGATGGTGGCAAATGTTATCTCATTAAGAGCACATGTAAGGAAGTTACTACATCTTTAGTATAGTTTGTGCACCAACATGTTTTAAAATTCTCTTTAATTTGACTGATACTGATTTTTCAAGTTTTCCTTAAATAAACAATATAATGTACTTTATTAATCCCTGGAGGCAAAACGTTAAAATATAATAAAATACACAGTGTAAAAAAAAAATAACAATACATAAATAGAATGATATAATGTGCGTCAACTTGAAGAAAAGCTTGTCTGTATAGCCTCCACTTCCTCAGGGTTCAGGTTTCTGGCCTTCTTCACTGGCTTGTTCAGTCTCTGCCTATCTGCCCTGTCTGCCAACAGGTGGTGGAGTTCTTTCAATGTGGTGTTGGCGTCCAGTGTTAGCTCAGTTTGCTATGTTTCTGTAATTAGCATGACACTACTCTGGTATTCCCTCTGGTGCTGGGTTAGCATGGCGAGCCTGTCCATCTTATTGGCGATAGATCTGACATAACCCATATGTCCATATTTTCCCCAGATGGAAGGACAGATTGATGTTATCTCTTCTTTGCTTGCACTCCAGCACCAGCACATCATCCTCACCTCCATTACTCAGCTCACAGGGAAACATCCAGCCTAGCACTGGTTAGCATCAACGTGCTACAGGCTGCTAACAGCTGATCTCAGGAGACCATGGTTTCATGTGGGATCTCCAAACAAACAGGAATATAGAAAGCAACTACCTGCTCCAAATGCAAAGATGGCGAAAAAGAAAAGAAAAAAAAGAAAAATGAGAGAAGGAAAAGAGAGCTGCTGCAACGGGCAGCCCCATAGGTGAGGCTGAACAACAAAATATCACATCAGTGCCTTTTTTTTGGAGGGGGGCACAATGATTAAGAAATAAAACTCTGATATTACAACATCCCCAATTCGATCTATTCAGTTCTGGACTTAAAACCCCGCGGATAGCTTTAAAAATTGAGTTAATTTAACAGACAAAAGCTTTATATGCAAAGAAGACAAGATGCCTCTTTGATCAGTGACATTACATGCACCTGAGTACCTGATGATGTAAGACAAACCTAAACCCCCTTCAGCTGAATTCTGACAGATCTTTTCCACCTGCTGAGTGCAGTTCCTTTGACAAATTCAGACGTATGACAGTCCTTGGCTTTTATAAACTAAACTTTTATCTACAAAGTCAGTCATGTTCCTCATGTCACACACAGAAACTGGCTCAGATGAGCATTTTTGTCCCTGGAATCAAACCTGTGGTTCAGTGACAGTTTTAAGACCTCCTGATAATCCGACATAGACAGATGAGGTGAGAAGATGTACTCTGTCAAACAGCTCTAACTGATCCAGAAGATGTAATTATTCTGACTTGAAGCAACATGTGAAAGAGCCCTTCAAACAGACAGGAACACTCTGCAGAAAGGTGGATGTTGATTCATGAATCCAGTGAATGGCTCTGAATCAACAGGGAACTAATCAGTGGGAGAGACGTGCTTAATGTCTAAATAAAACCATTCATCATCCGTTCAGCTTGAATGTAGCCGCAGTGACTCAAATTTCTTCTTTCACTTTCCAGAGATGTGAGATTCTAAAAACAGAGGTTCCACTTTTTCTCCTGTTGCCAGTGTGTGGATTGATGTTTGAATTCTGTCATTAAAATTTCATGCACTTCACACACCATGCAAAGCAAATGTTGACACTGCGCTCCACCAGAGGAAAAGGCATGCCAGGAATGAGTCCTCCTGGAGTGACAGGCGGGTATTGATTTTTTGACAATGAGATAGGAGGAAAAACACAATCAGGGGTCGTTTTAGCAGAGACCTAGCCAACACACACAGACACGCGCTCTGGTGATCGTGCTCGCCTTCTTTGATGGTCTTTTCCAGCTCGGCTTTCCCCCCCAAGCGTAAAGGTCATCGGCCTCTCCTCCTCAGGAAAGTACTGACTGTGTTTCAAGTTGCCCGTCACGCTGGTTGATTGGCACAAAAGATCCTCTGCAGGGGACGTTTCAAAGACACAACTGTGTAAAGCTGTGAGAAATAAATCATAACAATAAATGTTCTAAACCAAAAAAGCAGCAAGGTGGTGCTTAAGAGGGAGGTGTAAGGCGTGTAAAGCTGGAAGAAACATGCAGTGTTAGAAATATGACGCCTTATGATATAAGTGCAAAATTGATTATTTTTATTTATTTTATTTTTTTTAATGCCAGAGAATTTTTTAAAAAGATTTGTCACTCAAAGTGCTTTTACTTCACGTCACATTCACCCGTTCATACCACATTCATACACAGGTAGCTGCTACGTGAAGCACCATCAGTATTACCTAATTCACATGATGGTACAAACACTGGTGGCAGTTCAGGACGGGGTCTTTCCAAGAAACACTCTGGCATGAGGACTGCTGGACCCTCTACGCTCTGACTGAAAGGCTGTTTACACAGCAATGGTTTTAGGATAAAACAAGCTATTGCTGAATTTTTGGTCTAGTTTACAAAGAATTACACAGGATTAATTGCAGACTACCATGCTGTGCTTGTGCTGCTAAATCTGCTGACTTCTTCTCAAAAATATGTGCATCTGTTGCTCCACTTCTGCAGTTGGTGAAGATGCAGATGATCAGCCCAACTCTACTTCAACAGAGGACTATCAAAAAACTCCACAGTTATATCGCCAACAACAGGCCTGGCATGTATAAAACAGATGAAATATAGCATCAGTAATCCCAGAGAGACAATAAAGTATCACGGCAGCACAGAAGCCCCAATGTAGAAAATGTTCAGGAGAAATTGCGACTAAAGGGCAAAGATTTCAACACTTAAAGCAAATTAAAATGCAAATCTTAAAATGTTAATGTTAAAAAATGCGTTCTTCCATTTTTACTCAAACAGTAAAATACAGGGTGCAGGTTTGGCCCAGTGTTTTAGGTCACACGTCCAATGTGGCTTGCCCCAAAATTAGTGAGGTATACAGACTCCCTTTTTTCAGGTTGTTTTTACAAATTATACATATGAGAATTTTTATATAAACTGTATGTGTCTACTATATACTGTAACAGTAGGGATATTGTTGTTCTTGTGCAAATTTTTACATGATTTTGTAAAACATCCCAAAAACACCCCCAAATTCTGAAAATAATATATTTTTTCTAACTGTTAATATACTACTACTACTACTACTACTACTACTACTACTACTACTACTACTAAACATAATAATAATAATAATAATAATAATAATAATAATAGTAATAATGAATGAATGAAAAAATAAATAGATTGATAAATAAATAAATAAATTAATAAATAAATGACTCCCATGTTGTCATGTCTTGGGTAAAATAATAGATTCAAAAGAGGATGCATTTTTCTTTTTTATTCAGTTGTTATTTTGCTAGCTTAACAAATATATTTAAAAAAATAAAAGAGAAATAAAGAGAAAAAAAAAAGTAGGGTGAACACAAAAAAAACAAAGTCTGTCAAATCTAAGCTGGATCAAATAAAACCATCCTCAAATAACCATGTGTCATCCGAGTGTTATCATTCCTGTTATGCGTCCAGACTAAGCTCTCATCCCCAGTTTGCAAATGAAATCAGTATAAATTATGTGTGAAAGTTCTGACTTAAGAAAAGTGTTTTAAGAATTAATTAGCTTCTTTTCTTGAAGGGCATGTGATAGATTCTAAGATCTGAGGCTGGAATGATGATTAAAGCCATTAAACCAGTATAATGTTAATTCAGCGTGCACGCAGCGACTGTGTACTGAGCGACTCCTCTTTCTGCTTAAGAACTGCCTGGGTTTAGCTGGCTGAGTTTTTCTGAGCTCAGGAAGGTCGACTGACCTGAGCAAAGCTGATTAATCCGGTTCATCAGCTGAGGTCATGGAAGTTGTGTATAATGAGAGGATAATTGGGGAGGCAATAGTATCATTCTCTGGGACTAATCCCAAACTATTGGGAGGAATATTGAAAGTAGATCCCTCTATTACAACCACAGGCAAATGGCGGCTTTTGGTGAGAATCTGTTTAAAATGCAGGAAGTATGTAGCCTACTGAAGAGATGAACACTTTAATGAATGTTAATCCTATGAAAATTTCCCCCTTTTTTCGCTGGTGTCTCCATGGCATCATCCCTCTCTCTTTCTCTCTGTCCCCACTGTGGATTGATCCGAGGATTACTGACAGTAAGGAATCCTCTTCACTTACCTGGAGCACAATACCAGCTGCATGTTAGTTGATGCAGCAGACTATGAAAAGCCGATTAATGCTGCTAAGCTATATGCTGCAAATGACTGAAATGTGATCTTTGAATCCTCAAAAAAACACCGACTGTGTGGAAAAACGGAGTATAAACTCCGTCTCATAGAGTGCAAAATTACAACTTTCCTCTAGATCAGTAAACCTAAAATCCTTTTTTTTTTTTTTTTTTTTTTTTAAATAACTTATCTTTTCAATTTTTCCTTAGAATATACAGAAATTAACTGATATGCTTTACATAGGAGCAGAAGTCTTCTCAAATGATCCAGTGCACTTAAATATGTCACATACACATTAAATAAAGAATCTAAACATGCCTCATATCATATCATGACTCATTATTTGGGTGGAGTATCACCAGATCTGTGGCATATTCTCAATCTTGGACGTTGAAACAAAAACATCTCCTGAACTCACATCAGCAATGATCTCCAGAGTTCAGATATGCAAAAATTGCATTTTCAACAAATCCAACTGCATTTCCATGACAGGTTGGCTGTAATGCAGCAGTGCACTGTAAAAAAAAAGCTTACAGTAAGATAACAGTCAAATACTGGCAGCAGAAATAGTAATTTCCTGTTGCTTTAGAGTGCATGTACTGTAATTTATTTTTACATTCATTTACTGTATATTGGGTTACAGAATATGAATGTAAAGTCATGGTAAAAAAAAAAAAAAAAAAAAAAAAAAACTGACAACCCTGCTGCTAGTATTTTACTGTTATGTTACAGCAAAGAAATGTATGTTATAACAGCATTTTGCAACCATGAGTGAGGGAGGAACACAGTGGATATGAGACAGAGCTGTGCATTGAGATGTTTGACCCTAGAGAGTGCACAGGCTGTCTGCACCCCATGGCACATGCGGACTGTCTGGGCTCTAATTGAAATGTTATAAAGTAGTAGTGGTATTTAAAAAGGAAACTGCATAAAAAAAAAAATAAAATAAAATAAAAAAAAAAACTCAGTTTATCTTTTTTATCCATTTAAAAATCTGTCCTCACACTGTAAAAACCATCAGGTTCATGGGCTGGTCTGTGCCATGTGACAGCCTGTGACCCCTCAGTGTAACATCTCAATGTACAGAAAGGTATCATATCCACCGCATTTCCTCCTTAAAGTGATATTCCGGGATGGAACAAGTTGGGTCCTATAACAAGGTTTAGGGCAGAAATTACCCCTAAAGCAGTGATTTTGTGCAGCAGAAGCCCAGAGCGCTCGCACCAAACACCCCCTCCCTGCTCCTCTGCTGGTTTCCTCTGCACTCAGACGGGGCCATATTTTACTTGACCAAAAACACAAATAAACTGACTCCCACCAAAAAAATCTGATATGGGTCTGCATTCACGCTTTATTTAGAGAATTTTCAGCGCATTACTTTCACACAAAATCACCGCTAAATAAGGCTCTACTTGTCATTGTGTCACGCTCGCGGGTAAAGGCCCGATTGTTGGATGACATCATCTGTGATCTCTCTGTGGTGTGGGGTTAGTCAAGAGTGATTTTTTTCTGGTTGGAGCCACTCAGAAGGCCTCCAATTTAGAGATCGTAGATAATTTACATGTTTAATATTTGAGACTACAAATCCTGTAGCGGGCGCTCCTAGAGGAGCCGAGCAGGTACAGCGTGTTATGTCACGCATACCGGAGCAAAGCCAATCAAGACACGGGCTGACTCAGCTGATTAACCAAAGAGGAAGTAAGAGATCTATCTATGATACCTAAAAGGACTTTACTCACCAACAACTGGCATTGTTATTCATACAGCCCATATCCTCACCGTCTCCACAACCTTTTCCAGAAGCCCTTTTCTTTTCTGTGTTTTTCTTGAAACTCACAGTTACAAAGCACCATCATGGCATTACTTTTCTTTAAAATAACAGTAAATTGCTGGCAGCAGGGTTGCCAGTATTTCCAGTTATTTTACAGGGTACTGTTTTACAGGGCTGTATTTAAACACCATAGCATTTTAGCTAGAAATTTCTTCGTAAATTTACAGTGATTTTTTTTATAGTGTAATTTATAAACTTAGTGTTTAATGCCTCAAATGCACTGATTATATGGGGGGCCGGAGGCTACAGTGACCAATTAGTGTGAAAAACAGTCAATGTTAAAAAGGAAAGCTGCTGGGTGAGTCATCCATTGTTTTATCAGAGTTTCCTCATTCATGATTTGAAATGAAGGCAAAATTAAAGCTCTATTGTCTTTCCTCCCTCATAGATCAGGTGCATGACAAGGGGTCACTTTTGCCTCATGTTGGTGCGTTCACTTTTCTCCTCTGCTTTGTATTGCAGAGCAAGCACATGTGCGCACAGACACACACAGACACACACAGACACACACGGAAAGAGAAAGAGTGGGACAAGCACATTTTGTGAAGCAGACAGTCGGAAACAAGTCATGTAAAACAAAAAGCTGCCTAGTTGTAAACGCTTCCAGGGCCAACTGTGTTGCCGTCTCCCACCCCTCAGGTGCACAGCCGATGCCGCCTCCCCCTGTAGCGTCCAGGGCCTGTATGCATGTCAGGCCATTAGCGGCGAAAACCAATCGTTTGTACTAATGGTGAAAGAAAAGTTGATTAACGGTATGCATAAGCCAAGTTAACCGCCCAAAAGAGCGTTAGATTTATGGAAGTATACCCCACCATTACAGATGCTAACTTCAGGATAACAGCACCCGTTCGGCTGTTTAAAGGCAGACATTGCATGATGCGTGATCGTTTTAGACGAAATATGCTAATACAGTGGACAATCCTTTGGGGTGGTGGCAATGTGTAGCCATACAGGGATTTTAGATTTAGGAGACATATTCTTTCAGTGAACGGATGAGATAGGGGAGACAAACAAAGTTTTACACCAGCGGGCTCGCTGCCATCACTTTCCAAAGTTTGATTCGCTCTTTGCTTTTATACGTCTGGGTCCTTCCAAGAGACGTGTGATGACATGTTGGTGTTCATAAACTGCTTTGAGAGTTATTCATCAAGGTACTGGGGCATTGCTGCAGCACTTGTTCCTCAAAGCAGCTTTCATATTACTGATTTTATTGTTGAGGTTTTCTTGTGCGCTCGGAAACCAAATTTACTCTGTCTCAAGATCGACAAACTTTCTCTTTCTCGTTGTTTACCTGATTGACTCGCTGATAACAGCTGTTTGTGTGTTTTTGTAATTAAAATGTTAAGGTTCAGAGGAACCGATGTGTTTTTAAACGATCCAAAAGCAGGCGGAGGCAGCGGAGACAGATTGATAAGAGGGTAGTCCAAATCCAGAGTCCAGTGTCAGAGAGTTGAGGCTGTGTGAATGTTTGAAGGGCTGCTGCAGGTTGATGAGGAGGCACTGGAAAAGAGAGAGGGAGAGCAGGCGTTAAGGGCTGGGAAACTGGCATACAAAAGACCAAAAAATCTCTAGTAATACTTATACAAGTTGAGTAGGGCTGCACGATTATCGCAATCGCATTCGCAATGACAGCACATGCAATTACGTAATCGCAAAAGAGGTTATCGCAATCGCAATCACAATGTCAGCACATGCAATTCAGATTTTTTTCCATGATAACCAAGCAAGTCTATAGACTCATCATGACACAACTTTTTTTATTAAATCGCAAACACAATCGCAATCACAATATTGTCCACCTAATCGCAAATCACACCTTTTCCCCAAATCGTGCAGCACTAAAGTTGAGCACTGGTACCGCGGTCGAAGCTTCAATACTCTGGCACCGGTCTTCACTCAGACCAGAGCTTATTTTGCTCATGTGGCGCAGGTGTGCCAGGACCTCATGCAGCAGCTTCAGAGACTCCACACAGCCAAGGAATCACCACATAAAATCTCCATTTCTTCCACTGAAAAACAATTTTCTTGATTTTCTCTCAGTCACACCGTTACCGCTCGCCAGGTTTATCACAGTTTATGACTGGTAGACATGCTCAGTTTTAATTTGTTCAATGGGGTTTTCCAGGGGGCTCCCCTTTATTATGACGTAATCTGCACCTGTGCCTCTTTTATGGTATAATTACTTAACTGGCTGATTATTAGCAGTTGTGCATGTGTCTAACGCTGCAGCCCAACTAATGGGGGGACTAATGGTCCCATTTGTTTAATGACTGAATGTGGACTTGGAGAAGGCATTAGACCGTGTCCCTCGGGGAGTCCTGTGGGGGGTTCTCCGGGAGTATGGGGTGTCAGGCTGCTTGTTACGAGCCGTCCGTTCCCTGTACGACCGGTGCCAGAGCTTGGTCTGCATTCCTGGCAGTAAGTCGGACTCGTTTCCAGTGAGGGTTGGACTCCGCCAGGGCTGCCCTTTGTCACCGATTCTGATCATAACGTTTATGGACAGAATTTCTAGGTGCAGCCAGGGTGTCGAGGGGGTCCGGTTTGGTGACCTCAGGATTGGATCACTGCTTTTTGCAGATGATGTGGTCCTGTTGGCTTCATCAAGCCGTGACCTTCAACTCTCTCTGGAGCGGTTCGCAGCCCAGTGTGAAGCGGCTGGGATGAGAATCAGCACCTCCAAATCTGAGTCCATGGTCCTCAGCCGGAAAAGGGTGGACTGCCCTCTCCGGGTCGGGGATGAGATCCTGCCCCAAGTGGAGGAGTTTAAGTATCTCGGGGTCTTGTTCACGAGTGAGGGAAGGATGGAGCGAGAGATCAGCAGGCGGATCTGTGCGGCGTCCGCAGTAATGCGGACTCTGCACAGGTCTGTCGTGGTGAAGAGGGAGCTGAGCCGGAAGGCGAAGCTCTCAGTTTACCGGTCGATCTTCGTTCCCATCCTCACCTATGGTCATGAGCTTTGGGTAGTGACCGAAAGAACAAGATCGCGGGTACAAGCGGCCGAAATGAGCTTCCTCCGTAGGGTGGCCGGGCTCTCCCTTAGAGATAGGGTGAGAAGCTCGGCTATCCGGGAGGAGCTCGGAGTAGAGCTGCTACTCCTCCGCGTTGAGAGGAGCCAGATGAGGTGGCTCGGGCATCTGATGAGGATGCCTCCCGGACGCCTCCCTGGTGAGGTGTTCAGGGCACGTCCCACCGGGAGGAGACCCCGGGGCAGACCCAGGACACGCTGGAGAGACTACATCTCTCGGCTGGCCTGGGAACGTCTTGGGATCCCCCCGGAAGAGCTGCTGAAGTGGCTAGGGAGAGGGAAGTCTGGGCTTCCCTGCTTAGGCTGCTGCCCCCGCGACCCGACCCCGGATAAGCGGAAGAAGATGGATGGATGGATGGATGAATGTGCATGCAGGCCCACATATGCAGTGATGTACTGATCTCTTATAGTGACGCAATGACGTGGCCCCGACTTGGCTCTTTGCCGATTTAAAACCAAACTGGTTCTTTGAAAGAACGCGATTAGAACCAACTAAGCGGGGAGTGTTGGAAACAAAGTATCTGAGACAAGATGTGTCTAATTTTTCTGAGACCTGTTGGATGTGAGGGTTAAAGGACCCACCAGTCTGTTGGACTTGAAATATCCATTCAGAGAAGAGATGAGAAATATTTAAGACCTCAACAAAGTACAGTTACCTCATTAGAAGAAGTCTAGAATCACCATGACCTGGATGATCAAGAATCTTCATAGACAATTATCAAACTCATTTGAGGGTTTTTTTCTTTCTTTCTTTCTTTAAGTTTTTCAGGGTTGGTTAAAAGGTGGTACTGATATTTTTTTGTTGAGTACATCAGTTTATTAATAGTTCATGTTGTCTATATTTTCATGAGTCAGTGATGAAGGTATGAGTTATAATGTCAGTGTGAAGCTTGTGTTTGATGTCTGATTCATCGCTGGTGAATAAAATGTCATCTCCTTCACATTTAAGGCCTTGCTGCTGCAGCTATCACTGCTGTTCATCTGCTGCCCTCCTTCCAGGGACAAAAATAAAACATCTTCAGGGACTTGATAAAAAGTTGCTGGCAGAACGAATTACGTCCTCACACTGGTCTGACGTCTGAGGATGGAAACAGACAGAGACAAATCTGAAGTGGAAGCGCTGACCTCTCTTCTCCCTCTGTGTTCTCTGACATACAGGAGCAGTGACTGTATGTCTGCCATAACACGCCTCACGCCGTGTTGTTTGTATGTGGCAGCCCGGTTTCTCACACCCTCCCTCGTGTTCCCTCAGCAGTGCTGTCTAACAGCTATGAGAATGGATCGAGGTAATAGATGCAACTGTTCAACCATTCAGCGCATGAGCTGCACTGAGACCTGCCCTCCTGTCACAAATCCAACACCTCAATTTGTCCCCAAGATTTGCTCTTATGCTCCAGCTTATTTTACCAATGACCTCCAGTTTTCAAGACAAAATGTTTGTGCACCATTTTTTTTCCTTCATATATGGCTGTATGGGAAAAAAACAGAGATGTTGGAGTTTCACTGTGCACTGTGTCAGAGTGCATCAAACCATTACCTCATCGTGTCTTTGTTTTTTAATCATTCTCAAAAGCACCAGGCTTTAATTCATTTCCTGGAGTTGTTCTTTTATTTGAAGCAATCTCCTGAGGGAGGCTGCAGGATATTGTTTTTCAAATGATCCTCAAATAAAAAAAAAAAAAAAAAAAGAAGACAGAGCTTTTTATCTTCCTGCTGCCTAAAGTTGAAGACTTCCAGTTTCACGTCATCATATTGTGTGTTTGTTAATCAGGTGGTTATGTAACAGCAGGTCTAATAAAGAAAAAAGAGGAGGAAGCATGCTGCTGGTGGCAAAATGGCTGTGGGAGTTTGTTTGTTTGTTAATTTGTTTGTTTGCTTTTTCCACAGACTGTTGGAGCATGGCTCTTTGAGTCTGATTTTTTAAATATACCACATTCCCCTAATGGAAGCAAGAAGAGCTTGCAGGCGATCTAACTGCAAGAAAAATACTTTTTAAGCACTTGTATCTGATTTTTTAATGACAACAAAAGGAACTAATGTTTCGATTTAACAGTAAATAAAGTTGTTTACTGTAACATGTACCTGAACAGAGTGTACGCTCATAAGAACACAGTTCCCAGAGTGCCACAAACAGACTGTAGAGTGGACAGCGTAGCTCCGCCTTTTACACTTGACTGATCGGAGGTGCCACCATTGTGCAGCAGAGACTATGAGGTACTCTGATAAAAACAATATTTTTTTTCTTTGGAAGGTTTAAGCTCTTCTTGGCTCTCCCTCCTGACATTTTCTACATGCCCAGCCCCTTGCAAAACAAAAACCTACACAAGAACAGTAGCTGTCAATCATTGTTGAATGCAATGTAAAACCTTGTTTTAACCTCCAATAATGAATGAAAACAAAAGTCTTCAGAAAAAAGAACGTAAATACAAGGCAGCCAAATAATATTTTGATATCTTCAAATCACTAAAACAATCAGATGTTAGAAACACTTTTACAAGGTGTATTAATTTTTGAAAGTTTGACCACACCCTTTCTGGAATGACTGGAGAGATGGATTTTTTGACCTATACTGCAGCCAGCCACCAGGGGGAGCAGTTTTTGTGGCAATCTCACTTCAAGCCGAGCAAGATGACATCCATTTTATTTTTTATATTGTTTGTAGTTATATAGCCTGTACTCACGGTGGATCATAATGAGGCAATGAGAAAATGAGACAAGGTCATCTTGTATTGATGTTGGGTCTTTATTGATGATATATCATTGCCCCAAACATTAAAGCTGTGTGGTTTCAGCTGGGATCTCAATCATCAAGTTAAATAATGTTTAAAATGTTTTATGTATTTCTATCTTCAAATACATTCTTTCTGTGAGCAGTATGACACCAATAAAATCACATTTTGGTCTGTTTACTTTTAAGAGATGTTTCAGGATTTACAATCAATTGAAGGACATGTAACTTCTTCATGTCACAATTTTGTTAAGCTTATGCTCCAGGCTAGAATAGGACTCTCAAACAGACCAGACTGAGTGATTGAACAAAGGTTTTATTTCTGTATCCAAAAAACAAGAATGCAGGAGGGCTGGGCACAGTGGCAGACTGGCGGTGAAAAATGGCGAGGAAGGTAGCTGACGTGAGGTGATAGGAGGTGGTGCCCAGCCCACAGTGACAAATACAGAGGGAAACAGACAAACACAGACAAGAGGGGAGGGGCAACAGAGGAGAAACAAAGGGGAAGACACTGCAGATCCTAACAGATTTAACCGATTTTTTTTTTTTTAAATCTGATATTGTGCAGAAAAAGAAAGTGATATCGGTCTAATACACTGTAAAAAAAAAAAATGAATAAATAAAGTTCAAATTATTTTGAACCAACTGACACAAAAATAGAGAGAAAACATTGATGTCTGCAGCATGTTGATTTACTCAGTATAACAAAACCACATTATCAAATTTAGAAATAAACTTTAAGATGATGTTTCATTATAAATAACGGTAACACTTTACTTTAGAGGTTTGCAAATTTCCTTGCACTTGGGTAATAATCAGATGTTTTTCTTTGAAATTACCCCCCGAAATTTCATGATAATTTGGTGAAAATGAGCTCATAATTTCTGTCCAGATTCTGTTTTGCAGTGCACCTGTACTCGCAGTGTCTATCACAATCAGGTAAGGCCAATTTACAACCCCACTCTTGGTCGTCTTGTGGTGCTGTGGTGTTGGTCGTCTTGTGGTGCTGTGGTGTTGTGCTGTTGTGTGAATGTATGGGTATGGATGGACAGAATGTTTATGTGCGGGTGTCAGGGTCCACGGTGGAGGGCTGGTGAGCTGTGATAAAGATGAGAGGGGGATAGGGGTGGGTTGGGACAGGAGGCTGTGTACGGGGGACACTGGGTTTCTGGGGAGAGGACTTCTGTGGTCTCTGGTGTCTGGCCGGGTGCGCTGGGGGCTGGCACCGACTCGTGATAGGTGGTGGCCTGGGCTGGGTCCGTCCTCCCGGGTGCCTGGCCGAACCCCCCCTCCTCGGGGGTGAGTGGCCCTTGGGCGCAGGTGACCCCTGGTCTTACCCCCTGCACTCGATCGGGGGCCCTGCATCTAGCGGGGCCTGCAGACCTCAGTCCCTGGCCCCCTGGGGTCCTCCCTCCGCAGTGTCGGAGGCCTGCCTCTAGCCTTCCCGGGACGCTCCCTCCTTGCCTCCTCCTGGATTGGCGTGCTGCTGTCTCCATGGTGGTCTGTCTGGGCCCTGTGCTCCGTTGTGGCTGCGGGATGCCCGGGGATGAGGGCTATCTCAGTGCATGTCTGGCCTCTGGGAGCAGCGGGGCCACATCTGCATGATCACACCTTGGCATGATCACCTGACCTAAATCAAACCCAATTTTCTGTACTGCTACCTGTAGCCCTATATGTGTAGGTGAGTATATGCTTCTGTGTATAGATCTATATACGTATATGTACCTCTTTGCAATTGTCATTGTTGTGCTCACTGCTACTCATGATTTCTCCAGTTCATCTCTCCAGGTTCTTCTTGTGATTATGATGTCAAAGACCCCAGGATACTGTCTCCTTTCAGGCTCAGTAGCTGGTTGTTTATTTCTCCTGTCTGTAGTCATCTGTTCAGTTGTTGTGGTTGTTCTCTACTGTTGTTTTGTTGTCTCTCTCTCCCCCCCTGTCTAGTCTCTTCTCTACAATCTTTTCCTTTTTCACTGTTTCTTTCCTGATATCACCTTGTTCTGGTTAAGCAGTAATCTTCAAACTTGGCAATATACGGGAGGGAAACTGTATGGATACATGTATGCGTATGTATATATATGTGCATATATACGTATGTGTGTATGTATATATATGTATGTGTATTTATGTATAAAATATATATATATATATCCATCCATCCATCCATCTTCTTCCGCTTATCCGGGGTCGGGTCGCGGGGGCAGCAGCCTAAGCAGGGAAGCCCAGACTTCCCTCTCCCTAGCCACTTCGGCCAGCTCTTCCGGGGGGATCCCAAGACGTTCCCAGGCCAGCCGAGAGATGTAGTCTCTCCAGCGTGTCCTGGGTCTGCCCCGGGGTCTCCTCCCGGTGGGACGTGCCCTGAACACCTCACCAGGGAGGCGTCCGGGAGGCATCCTCATCAGATGCCCGAGCCACCTCATCTGGCTCCTCTCAACGCGGAGGAGTAGCGGCTCTACTCCGAGCTCCTCCCGGATAGCCGAGCTTCTCACCCTATCTCTAAGGGAGAGCCCGGCCACCCTACGGAGGAAGCTCATTTCGGCCGCTTGTACCCGCGATCTTGTTCTTTCGGTCACTACCCAAAGCTCATGACCATAGGTGAGGGTGGGAACGAAGATCGACCGGTAAACAGAGAGCTTCGCCTTCCGGCTCAGCTCCCTCTTCGCCACAACAGACCTGTGCAGAGTCCGCATTACTGCGGACGCCGCACCGATCCACCTGCCGATCTCTCGCTCCATCCTTCCCTCACTCGTGAACAAGACCCCGAGATACTTAAACTCCTCCACTTGGGGCAGGATCTCATCCCCGACCCGGAGAGGGCAGTCCACCCTTTTCCGGCTGAGGACCATGGACTCAGATTTGGAGGTGCTGATTCTCATCCCAGCCGCTTCACACTGGGCTGCGAACCGCTCCAGAGAGAGTTGAAGGTCACGGCTTGATGAAGCCAACAGGACCACATCATCTGCAAAAAGCAGTGATCCAATCCTGAGGTCACCAAACTGGACCCCCTCGACACCCTGGCTGCGCCTAGAAATTCTGTCCATAAAAGTTATGAACAGAATCGGTGACAAAGGGCAGCCCTGGCGGAGTCCAACCCTCACTGGAAACGAGTCCGACTTACTGCCAGCAATGCGGACCAAGCTCTGGCACCGGTCGTACAGGGAACGGACGGCTCGTAACAAGCAGCCCGACACCCCATACTCCCGGAGAACCCCCCACAGGACTCCCCGAGGGACACGGTCGAATGCCTTCTCCAAGTCCACAAAACACATGTGGACAGGTTGGGCAAACTCCCATGCACCCTCAAGAACCCTGCTGAGGGTATAGAGCTGGTCTACAGTTCCACGGCCAGGACGAAAACCACATTGCTCCTCCTGAATCCGAGGTTCGACGATCTTACGGACCCTCCTCTCCAGTACCCCCGAATAGACCTTACCAGGGAGGCTGAGGAGTGTGATCCCCCTGTAGTTGGAACACACCCTCCGGTCCCCCTTCTTAAAAAGGGGGACCACCACCCCAGTCTGCCAATCCAGAGGCACTACCCCCGATGTCCACGCGATGTTGCAAAGTCGTGTCAGCCACGACAGACCCACAACATCCAGGGCCTTAAGGAACTCTGGGCGGATCTCATCCACCCCCGGGGCCCTGCCACCGAGGAGCTTTTTAACCACCTCGGCGACTTCGACCCCAGAGATGGACGAGCCCACCCCATCATTCCCAGACCCTGCTTCCTCCAAGGAAGACGTGCCGGTGGGATTGAGGAGGTCTTCGAAGTATTCCTTCCACCGATCCACAACATCCCGAGTCGAGGTCAGCAGCGCACCGTCTCCACTGAGCACAGTGTTTACAGTGCACTGCTTCCCCCTCCTGAGATGCCGGATGGTGGTCCAGAACCTCTTCGAAGCTGTCCGGAAGTCGTTCTCCATGGCCTCACCGAACTCCTCCCATGTCCGGGTTTTTGCCTCAGTGACCGCCGAAGCTGCAGTCCGCTTGGCCTGTCGATACCTGTCTGCTGCCTCAGGAGTCCCACACGCCAAAAAGGCGCGATAGGACTCCTTCTTCAGCTGGACGGCATCCCTCACCACTGGTGTCCACCAGCGGGTTCGGGTGTTGCCGCCCCGACAGGCACCAACCACCTTACGGCCACAGCTCCGATCAGCCGCCTCAACAATGGATGCACGGAACAAAGTCCATTCAGACTCAATGTCCCCTACATCCCCCGGAACACAGTTGAAGCTCTCCCGGAGGTGGGAGTTAAAGCTCTCTCTGACGGGAGATTCTGCCAGACGTTCCCAGCAGACCCTCACGATACGTTTGGGTCTACCAGGTCTGACCGGCATCTTCCCCCACCATCGGAGCCAACTCACCACCAGGTGGTGATCGGTTGACAGCTCCGCCCCTCTCTTTACCCGAGTGTCCAAGACATGCGGCCGCAAGTCCGATGACACGACTACAAAGTCGATCATCGAACTGCGACCTAGGGTGTCCTGGTGCCAGGTGCACATATGGACACCCTTATGCTTGAACATGGTGTTCGTTATGGACAACCTGTGACGAGCACAGAAATCCAACAACAAAACACCACTCGGGTTCAGATCGGGGGGGCCGTTCCTTCCAATCACGCCCCTCCAGGTCTCACTGTCATTGCCGACGTGAGCGTTGAAGTCCCCCAGTAGGACGAGGGAATCCCCAGACGGAGCACTCTCAAGCACTCCCTCCAAGGACTCCAGAAAGGGTGGATACTCTGAACTGCTATTTGGACCATAGCCACAAACAACAGTCAGGATCCGTCCCCCCACCCGAAGGCGGAGGGAGGCTACCCTCTCGTCCACCGGAGTGAACTCCAACGTACAGGCACCGAGCCTGGGGGCAACGAGTATCGCCACCCCAGCCCGCCGCCTCTCACCATCGGCAACTCCAGAGTAGAAGAGAGTCCAACCCCTCTCGAGAAGGCTGGATCCAGAGCCCTTGCTGTGCGTTGAGGTGAGGCCGACTATGTCTAGCCGGAACTTCTCAACCTCGCGCACCAGTTCAGGCTCCTTCCCCGCCAGAGAGGTGACGTTCCACGTCCCTAGAGCTAGCTTCTGCAGCCGAGGATCAGACCGCCAAGGTCCCTGCCTTCGGCTGCCGCCCAACTCACACTGCACCCGACCCCTATGGCCCCTCCTGCGGGTGGTGAGTCCACGGGAAGGGGGTCCCACGTTGCCTCTTCGGGCTGTGCCCGGCCGGGCCCCATGGGAACAGGCCCGGCCACCAGGCGCTCGCCATCGAGCCCCACCCCCAGGCCTGGCTCCAGGAGGGGGCCCCGGTGACCCACGTCCGGGCAAGGGAAACGCTGAACCATTGTTTGTACTCATCATAAGGGGTCTGTGTGAGCTACACTTTGTCTGGCCCCTCCCCTAGGACCTGTTTGTCATGGGAGACCCTACCAGGGGCATAAAGCCCCCGACAACTTAGCTCCTAGGATCATTGGGACACGCAAACCCCTCCACCACGATAAGGTGGTAGCTCACTCATGGAGGGGTATATATATATATATATATATATAATTTAAAAAAAAAACACACTAATAAAGAGTACCATTTTAACACTCAAGGGCAGCTTTATACATTAACGGCTCTCTTTGGAAAAGCAAATGTGTTCTGCACAATACGGCAGCCAGACCATAATTCTGTTGTCGTGACGCTGAACAGGACAAGGGAAAAGAAAAAAAAAGAAAAAAAAAAAAAAAGAACAACCCCACTCTTGGTGAACATCACATCGGAAGCCTTCATTTGTATCATGTAAAAGATTATAGGCATAATCATAAAGGTTTATCATTTTACATGTGATCTCAATTATGCATGTCAACAAACTGGGTACTAAAGAACTTGGTGAAATTGAATAACAAGTAGCTAACTATCAACTGCTTATTGGGAGATTGAATTATTCAGTTAACATTTCAAAGGTAATTATCAGAGGATACAATGAACTTAACTTCTGTTTTCAAGAACTAAGCAACTATTTATAACCTGCTTCTCTGGAAATAGCAGAAACGTTGAGATACTGCTAAAAACATTTTGTGGTGGGCTGTGATTTAATTTCAAATACATTTTTTGCTGACCGTCACCTTCTTACCTTGCAATTTGTAGTAAAATTCAAAGAATCTGGAAAAAAAAGTAACCTACCAATTGTGACTTGCTACAATAAATTTGGACCTTTTTTTTTTAGAAAGTTATGCGCAAATTTTAAGAAGTTATGTGTCAATTTCAAAGAAAGAAGTTGAATGATTTAAGACCTGTCATTCTTTTTTTTTCTGACTGTTTAATGGGACTGGTTCTTTAAGTGGTTAAAAATGGTAGAAATAAAATAATATGACACGAACAGAAATGCAAACCACACATATAACAAACATCTAACATGTTGTTTTAACAAGTGAAAAACATATTATTGATTTGGACATCAAACAAATCGCATCTGTCCCTCTCCCAATCACAAGAAGCAGAACTACCTAACCTGGCAGTGCAGACTGTTTCTACTGCAGAGCTCAATGGGGTTAAGTAGTTACAGATGTCAGGTCACACCTTGATTTGTTTCATTTCTCTCAGGACCAGAAACAGGACTTGTTATCAGTGAAGAAAGGAGAAAAAATAGCAGGAACAAACAGAAAACTGTGTTTCCAGTCTTCCTGCTTCAAATTTGCTGAACATTAAATGAAAACAAGGGTGGGTCTTTCCGTTCTCCTTCCTCTGCTGTATTTACAGTGGGAACGCTGAGGCAGTAATAAGTATCAATTTGAATAATGCATAGCTATGCTCACACATTTTAGTGGTAATCAATAATTCAATGTTGTTTTGCTCCCATTCAGCATGTTCTGTAAGAGTCTATACCACTGTCAAAGAAAAAGTGACACCGCCCTGAAATATTCCTTTTCTTCAGGTTTCATGCATAAGCAATGAAAGAAAAGGGCAAACACAGAGAAGATAATGGGAAGGTAATAATGTTTTCACTGTTTCCCTTATATCTGCATTGAGACTGTAGAGGAGGGCTGATGTTTTTCATCTTCGCCTGAGTATGTGAACCAAAGAGGATGAATGACTCTTGTTTTATGCAGATTTTGTAGTTTGTTCATTTCATTGAACAGTTAGAAGCAAATCTGCAAACACTAAGGGTGTCATTAATCTAGTCTCTACCATCTTTTGAGTCACTACACAGGTATGTTGTCTTTACAGGGGGGTCAGTATAGCTCCATAATAAAATCTCCAAAACCACATTCAGTACATCTCACTCTCTAGAGCAAAGTCACATTTATATTTTTTAAGTGCTTTCCTGACTGTATCCTTTGAAACAGGTGTTTTTACACAGAGGATGCTGCCTTCATGTGCCTGAGTCATTTGAGGATACATTGACACAGAAATCACTCTCACGTGAGGAACATAACAACCCAGCTGAGAGCACTAAGAAGATTGTTCTCTGCTTTCCACCAATCAAACTCTGGAAACATGAAAACACAATCAGTCTGACAACCAGAACCAGCTGTTGCAGCAGCTCTCTCTTCTTTGTCCGTTTCTTGTTATTTTTTCGTCTTGTTTTCGTCATCTTTGTATTTGGAGTGGATCATTACTTTGTATGGTTCATTTGTTGGTCATGGGCACCAAACTGGTTTTGTCTTCAGTGATTTTTTTTCCCACTATTTCTGCTCCTGTGTTTGTCTGGAGATCCTACATGAAAACATGGCTGCGTTGTTTATATGTGAACTCAGCTGTTGTCTGTAGCATGTCAATGCTAACTGGTGCAAGGCCTGATGTTTCCCCACAAGGTGAGGAGAAGGCGGTGAGGACGATGTGCTGGTTCTGACAACATGGACCTGTCTTTCCATCCATTGTTATTGGGAACTTAAGATCTATCTCCAGTGAGATGTACAAGCTTTCCATGCTAATCCAGCAACAGGGAGAATACTATTCACAGAAGACAGAGACTGAACAGACTGCTGAAGAAGCTCAGTCCTGGACCCTGTGGAGGTGGAGGCTGGCTGAACTGGACAATGATGGACAAGCTGTCATCATGTATTTTCTTATGGACCTTTTTGCACTTTCTATACACTTTCTTACTTTTGTTTTCTTTATTGCTGCTGTGACTTCTCCTGAATCTCCTGTTGGAGATAAATAAAGTATTTTCTATTCTATTCTATTCGATTCTATTCTATTCTTTTTTGTTTCTTTAAGTCCCTGAGCTGGTCTTGCAGAATCCTCTGGATCGTTGCAGTAGACTGCCTGCTGCTGTGGACCTTTCAGATATGACTTTTTACAGTCTTAGCATAATCATCATTACAACACAGAGAGGCGCAGACTATGAATACACAAGGTAATGGAACACAGGTGGAAACAGTGAGGGCAGGGACATTAATCACAAAGGTTGAGGACACATTAGGGCAGGAGTTGAAATTTTCTGGAACCAGAAGAAACCATAAAAAACATCTTCTGATGGCTACTTCCAGCAGGATAACGCTCCATGTCATAAAGCTGGAATCATCTCAGACTGGTTTCTTCAACATGACAATGAGTTCCCTGTACTCAAATGTCCTCCACAGTCCCCAGATCTCAATATGGAGCAAACTCTCTGAGGAATGTTTCCAGTACCTTGTTGAATCTATGCCACCAAGGATTTAGGCAGTTCTGAAGGCAAAAAGGGGGTCCAACCCGATAAAGAGGCCTGTGAATGTTTAATAGTTGGATAAAATGTTTCTGTACAATATTTCCCAAAGGCATCACATTTTAAAAGTCCTGCCACTGACCAAACTGAATGTTCTGAAGAACATGTAAGCTTCTGTGAATGCTTTTAAGAGCTGTTGTATTTGTTTGAGTGGATTCATTGTTACTGCTGGTTCCAGAAAGAGTTCAGAGTTCAAAAATGAATTTCACAGGTCGAAGTCATCAATAAAACATTTTTTTTTTTTTTCAAATGTTTTTGATTTTATTGAAATGAACTGGGAAACCAAGACAGGAAAAGGGGCCATAGTCTGTGTACCACAGCGCTCCATCATAAAACACTGTGAGCCCTTATCCAGGAAGACTGATGTTGCTCTGTGGTTAACACCACATTATGAAGTTATTATGGCACTGAATTCTTGTGAAAGTCCAAACCAAAGCTGAAGAAAAGTTTCATGAAATAATGCATAAAGCTAAATATAAATTTCAAAGCTCAAGCCCACTTGAACCCTACCTCCTTACTGTATCTTTGCAGCATAATGAGCGGTGGAATCGGCTGCTGGGGTTCATTCATCTTTGTGCTGGTGCGCTTGAGACGGTTGAACTGCACTTCAGATAAAATTGAAATTGTTTTGATGAATATTAAAAGAATCAATGCGCTGAAGGTTGGCAGAGACTTCAACAGAAATATCCAGTGTGCACAGCAGCGGTTGGAAAGCAGACAGGGGGAGAGAAGCCAGGCGGGACGGCGTTACAAAGCAGAACAATGAGCCAGGTTCTCAGTGTTTTTTCAGCCTCATCATTTGAAGCGTTGTGTGATGAGGAGCCTCGGTGACAGTGGCACGCCGTCTCTCTGAGGTCAGGATAGAGGGCTCTGTGGGAGACCTTGCTATGTAAGCACTCTGTACATGTGGCCCTTGAAAGGCTTTACAGAGTGAACCACATCACATCAGGCTGAGGTGAACCACGTCCTCATTCGCCCATTCGCTCCTCTACATAAAACCAGGGTCAAAGGTCAAGGCTATCTACATTTTAAAGGTGATTGAATCAAATATTCATGATCGTCTCGTAGCTCCCGCCTCACGTTTGTTTATTTATTTACGCGTGCTTTGTGAATGCGGTGTGAGACATGCATACAGATCACAAGTGAATCCGTGTAGAGACATTTGCAATGTTAATGCTGCCATCCAGCTCCTCCACTTTCCTCCCTCCATCTCCCTCAGGAATAAACGTTTGAATTCATGTTGACTTAAGATTTGTTTCAAGTTCATCCAACTAGGATAAAGAAATAACTGCAGATGTGAACAGCTTACAAAAGAGAGGAAAAATAATAGTCTCTACTCTTCTTTTTCTTCTTGGAGGAGCCTTGTGTTCCCGCTCCCTGTTGTCTTTCTGGAATGACTTCAAAGATTACTCCGTACACAAATATGCGCCGCTTGAATCCACCTCCAAAATTAAAATTTATTGACCATGTGTTAAAAGGCGCCGTCCTACAGCTCCAAACAGGACCGCTTCCTTTAGATCATAAATTACTTAGCAACAGCAATTAATCATAAATAATGCAACTTGCACAGCAAAGGGTGAGTATTGTTTCATCACACTGCGCAGCATATTTAAGCATTTAGCTGTCAAGATCAGACCACAGCCCGTGTGAGGTGATCTTTTGTGAGCCTTCGCAGCCATGTTGGTTTTCTCCTTCGGTCCTGAGAGTCAAACTAACGGCCTGATTCTGAGGATAACAACGTGTCCACCCTCTTCACCCTCCTTGTGAAGTGCAGGTGAGAGGAGCAGAGCGATCCTTCACGGCACCATCAGAGTCTATTTTACAGCCTCACATACTTTTGAACCCAATCAAGGAACTCTCGACTTCAAGTGTCTGTTACAGATGGAAATCTTAGAGCTGTCTCAGAGATACCAGTGAGATGATCACGTTAAAGGGTATCTGACACTTTCTCAAGAGTCACTTGGTCTGTTCTCATTGTGTCAGCTCTCTGGTGGGAGTATGCTAGCTTTAGCCTGCACCACAGGGGTTGACAAGTCTGAGTTGTCATTTCATCTGAAGACATACATTCAACTCAGCGCTTAATTCTGCTCATACCTTCTGGTTCGACACCAGTGACCAAGGTTTTCAGTTCCCCAGAAACGTATTCAACACAATTAAAAACAGCATGAGCAGATTTCAGTTCAAAATCAAACAGTGGGGCATTGGCAGTTCAATCTAAGGCTGGGTGAGAACAAGATCAAGCTCAAACTTCTGAGCTAATGCAGAGGAAACTCTGCTGCTCCTCAACTGTTTACTTAGGGCAACTTCCAAAACCCTTAGAGAGTTAATAGAATGTAGATGCTAGCAGCATTAAGCTAATAATAACTTTTATTTATAATGCACTTTTCATTCTGAGAAATCTCAAAGAGCTACAGGAAAAATTTTAAAAGTTTTTTAAAAATTGGCAGTAGAGGGGTCCTGAGGTGGCTGGTCCAGCAGCAAAAAAGGCCCTGTCCCCCAAGGTCTGGGTGGGTGCAGGATGTTCTGATGTGCAGGTCTTGAATTCTGGGTTGTGGTTTGCTGGGTAGAGGGGTTTTTTTGAGGTAAGGCTGGGCATTGCCATGGATGCACTGATGGTTAATGAGTAGGCTCCTAGCTGTTTTATTCTGGGTTAGTTGGAGCTGGGGGAGACTTTTGCTGGGGGTCCCATTGAGAAGGGCTTTGCAATAGTCCATTCTGGAGGAGAGATGAAGGTGTGGACGAAGTTTTCGGCAGCAGATATAGGGAGGGAGGGGCAGAGTCTGGCTGTGTTCTTTTAGGGGTATACACAGAATTTAGACCAGGGGTGGCCAACCAGTCAGAGGCCAAGAGCCACAGAAATTACTGTGGAACGACAAAGAGCCACATCACACATGTGGTCTTACAAACATACTTCCTCTTGCACATAAACAAAATGACATAAAATAAAAATCAATATATTTCCAATTTTCAAAGCACAATTTATTGTGTTTGTAAGTGTGTTTCTATTCATACTTAGGGCCATGTCAAAGACAAATCCATGTTTTTACTACGGGATAGGCAAGTTCCATCTATCATATCTATAGATAGATAGATAGATAGATAGATAGATAGATAGATAGATAGATAGATAGATAGATAGATAGATAGATAGATAGACAGAATAGAATAGAAATATAATAGAAAATACTTTATTTATCCAGTAGTAGCCACAGCAGCAATCAAGAAAACAGAAGTAAGAAAGTGTATTGAAAGTGCAAAAAGGTCCACGAGAAAATAGATGACAACATCCCGTCCACCACTCGTCCACCACTCTCCAGCCCAGCCAGTCTCCACCTCCACAGGGTCCAGGACTGAGCCTCCCCAGCAGTCTGTTCAGTCTCTGTCTCCTGGATCCAGCAGGTGAAGCTCCTCCAATGTGGCGCCGGCGTCCGATGTCAGCTCCGTCAGCAAAAAAGATAGATAGATAGATAGATAGATAGATGGATAGATAGATAGATAGATAGATAGATAGATAGATAGATAGATAGATAGATAGATAGATAGATGATAGATAGATAGATAGATAGATAGATAGATAGATATGAGCAATTGAGAGGAGCACATGTAGAGATGAGAAACTAATACCTAAATATCAATTTCACCCAAGTATTGATCAATACTGATCCCAATGTTGGGATCGAAGAGCCACACATTAAAAGGCAAAGAGCCATATGTGGCTCACAAGCCACAGATTGGCCAACCCTGGTTCAGACAGATGTTTGATGTGGTTTTAAAAAGTTAGGAGGGTCCTGTCTCGAGGTAACCATGATTATGGAGGATATTTGGACTGGGTGGGGGTTGCCAATGAGTATGGCTTTGGATTAGGAGCACTTCAGCTCCATTTATACAGATGAGTTAGCATTCTTTAACCTCTAAATTAAAACTGTAAGCAGCATAAAATGTCTGGTTGTTCTGTGGTCAGTTGTCGGAAACGATACTTTACCATGTAGTCAACGTCTATGGAGTTCTGATTGTTACAGAGCTCCAGGTGTTATGGAGCAAAGAGTGACCGTGCTAACTGGTGACTGTGATTGTCAACCGAGAGTAACCAGTTTACAGGGTCACACTTTACACTGAAACACCAGTGGCTGTGTTTTTGAATGTGTCCTCCTTATCCAACCTCAGGTAACCAGGTTTGACGGCAGTAAATAAAATTAACAATGATATTGTTGTAAAAAGTTGGTTTTGGGCCGAGGTTATGACAAAACAGGGACTCACTATGGAGGATAATATGAGTTAAACTATATGAACAGAAACAGATTTTATGTTCAAAGTGAAACCATGGTACACTCTTTTTGGTTGGGGGAGGATTCTAGTTTACTGGCACAAAGTCATGCCTTTATGTTTCATAGTCTGGTAAGTGTCCACAGATAATGCAGTAAGAAGAATTAAGTGACTTGTGTGTTTGGACTCTTCACTGGGGTACATGCTGGATTTCTGTGGAGTTCTGGTCTCCACATCTTTATTCATTTGTGAGGGAACAGGATGAAAACAGGACTATTGTACCATATTTACTAAATGATTTATGTTTTATTTCACTTACTTTTGCTGCTGAACATATTTTAAAACAGAAAACTCTCAACTATAACAGAATCAATATTAATGTCAAGGTCATAGTCCAAGACCAGCTGACAAAACATTTATCTCTCCTTGTGAGTTCAGAGCTCCACGATAAAGTGCTTTTGAGCTTCACAGATAATTTCATTCTGCCACATC
The DNA here is from genome assembly GCF_033239565.1 of Halichoeres trimaculatus. NCBI lineage: Eukaryota > Metazoa > Chordata > Actinopteri > Labriformes > Labridae > Halichoeres > Halichoeres trimaculatus. The sequence goes on along the minus strand of NW_027437195.1, from coordinate 3,497,081 downwards.
ACCCATGATGACCTCTGCCGAGCCTGGAGCACTTAGCGTTCCCTTGTGCCATTTAGCTTTCCTAAGGTCAAATCTTTCTTAATGGCTCTAAAACTAGTTTAGATGTCAGCAAGAGAAATTCCCTTCTGTGTGCATTTAGTTATAGCGCAGCCTGGGCTTGTTCAGTGAAGCAGGGGATGATCCAGCCCACAGGCTTTTCACAGATTTCCCCTCAATCGAATCAACAGCATCACACCTCCAGCACTGATTTCATAACGCAGGGCACTTTGAAGAAGTGTGCTGTGATGTGAGTGTTTCAGACATGCAGTGTACTTTTCAAGAAATTTTCCTCTGTTTTTCCTGAACTCATGGGAAGAGGAGCATACATCACATGTTTGCAGATCCTATAAATAGATTCAAGGGAGATTACTCAGCACATACAGCAGCAAGGACAGGACAGAAATAGATGATCAATCCAGGAAAGGTCACTTCATGGGTTTTCAGTACTTTCTTCTTTTAGCATCTGCTGGAGTCTCCCGTTTTCTAACCCTCTCTCCCACTGAACTCCCAGTTTGGAAATATTAGGATTTTCTCCCAAATTTTCACATTGACACTGTAACAAACTGACTGGATAATGGGAATAGTTCTGCTACGGTGAGTTATTTTGTGTTTGAGAATTACATTTATCAGGTAGACCTTGCTAGTACTGGGTTGACCCCCTTTTGTCTTCAGAACTGCCTTAATCATTGGTGGCATAGATTCAACAAGGTCCTGGAAACATTCCTCAGAGAGTTTGGTCCATATTGACATGATAGCATCACACAGTTGCTGCAGATTTGTCGGCTGAACATCCATGATGAGAATCTCCCGTTCCACCACATCCCAAAGGTGCTCTATTGGATTGAGATCTGGGGACTGTGGAGGACATTTGAGTACAGGGAACTCATTGTCATGTTGAAGAAAGCAGTCTGAGATGATTCCAGCTTTATGACATGGAGCGTTATCCTGCTGGAAGTAGCCATCAGAAGATGGGTACACTGTGCTCATAAAGGGATGGACATGGTCAGCAACAATACTCAGGTAGGCTGTGGACTTTAAACCATGCTCAGTTGGTACTAAGGGGTCCAAAGTGAGCCAAGAAAATATCCCCCACACTAGTGGCGGTTGCTGGTCAGTCAAGGAGGAGAAGCTCATTTTTTCCCCACCTAAATCATAAATTTGTTTATTTATTTAAACGTAAAGTCTACCCTCCGTTCCTTCTCAAGAAAATTATCTGTGACCCTGTCGTACCAACCAGGTGTTTTTTCCAGGGATTTTACCAGTGTTCTCTCAACGCTCGTTGTTTTTTAGAAAGGTAAAATCACTGTGGATCGATAAAGCCTCCGGATCAGTCCAGAACAACTCAGAAGATGCTCCAGTGGAGGGTTATACTTCAAGATCGCTGACTGGCTCATTTCACTGTCAATCAAAAAAGGGATTCGGCCTCAGACAGATCATCCAATCATCATGCAGAAGCCCAGTGTCCAGGCCAGCCCACTGCCTCATAGACCCCCAGAGACGCTGAACATCTGATGGGCGGGGCAAAGCCCAGCATTTATCCAACGACTGTCCAGTTTCCACAGTGGAACAACCCACTCTACACTTCCCCGCTGAAGTCAGGAGATGCTCAGCGTCCAACTGTGTTAAAGGATAAGTTCGGTTTATACAGCTTTTACATTGTTTATAAGATGAAGTAGAACAAAATACTCACCCAGAAGGCTTTCCTGATTCAAGCAGTGCTTCGGGAGATATTTAGATCCAAAATCATGCAGGAGATGTCCATGCGCATGAGCAGTGCGGCTCATTGTTTCAGGGAAAGACGGCAGGCTACATGACGACGTGCGGTGGGGCAAACGTACTCAAGTTCAGAGGTCAATACAGCCACACAGTGCTGTCTGGAGTGACACAGACTGCAGCAGTGGACTAACCCAGAGCAGACCATGATGGAATATTGGTGAAAAACCCAAGTTTTTGGACGATTAATACAGTTTTAGGAGCGGCGCTGTCTATGCCCCGATGGATCCCATTATACGGGCGCCCGCTGCGAAATATCTCCCAAAGCACTGCTTGGATCAGGAAAGCCTTCTGGGTGAGTATTTTGTTCTACTTCATTCTATAAACAATGTAAAAGCTGTATAAACCGCACTCATCCTTTAAAGCGCTAAGACGCTGCAGGGATGAATGAGAAGGAGGTGGAGCCAGTTACCTGTGATAGGTAGCTGATTCTGAACAAAAGATGAAGGAACTCTAGCGCGTATTTTGTCAAAGAAATGTACACACAGCAGTACATGTCACCACTTTTTGGGGGACATTTTAGGGGAAGCTGAGCTTCCCTTGCAGTCTTAGAGCAATCGCCACTGCTCCGCACCGTTACACCACCAGCAGCAGCAGCCTGAACTGTCGATACAAGGCAGGATGGATCCATACTTTCATGTTGAGGCCAAATTCTGACCCTACCATCTGAATGTGGAGCAGAAATCCAGACTCATCAGACCAGGCAACGTTTCTCCAATCTTCTATTGTCCAGTTTTGGTGTTGCTGTGTGAATTGTAGCCTCAGCTTCCTGTTCTTAGCTGACAGGAGGGTCACCCGGTGTGGTCTTCTGCTGCTGTAGCCCATCTGCCTCAAGGTTGGACGTGTTGTGTGTTCAGAGATGCTCTTCTGCAGACCTCGGTTGTAACCAGTGGTTATTTGTGTTACTGTTGCCTTTCTATCAGCTCCAACCAGTCTGTCCATTCTCCTCTGACCTCTGGCATCAACAAGGCATTTTGTCCCACAGAACCGCCGCTCTCTGGATATTTTCTCTTTTTGGGACCATTCTCTGTAAACCCTAGAGATGGTTGTGCGAGACCATGTCTATGTGCCTAAATGCATTGAGTTGCTGCCATGTGATTGGCTGATTAGAAATTTGCGTTAACGAGCAGTTGGACAGGTGTGTCTAATAAAGTGGCCTTGATATCTAGACTTGCCATCATTCTTTGTGGAGAGTGAAGATATTTGTACAAAACTCTCATTTAAATTTGAGGTATGTTCTACACCAACTTCGTGTTTGTGTTTAGTCACTTTCTTTGATGCTGAGAATGTTTTTATCCTCTTTTTATGATCATTTTTCCTACAACTCTGGTTCACTGTCAGAAAAGCTTCAGAGAATCAGTTGAAGATCGTCTCTGTTACTCTCTAAGTGAAACACAGTCATATGAGTTCTGGCAGCACATTTTCATCATTCAGTGTAACCAGTGGTGATGGATTCTGAGTTAAAGCGCTCACTCTCCTGTGTATCCATCCGTGAGTGCTGTTTGTATTGTCTGATTGAGAATAATCACTCATTTCTTCCTGTTTCCTGTCATAAACAACTTAAGAGTGAGTTGTTAAGTTCATGGCTTGTTTTAGTCCAAACATCATTTTCATCACTTCACTCCTACATGGGGACACATTACGGGAAATAAAAACATTTCAATGGGAGGAAGTTTCCTCTGCAAGGTGTAAATTGCCCTTCAGTTCTTTTACCAACGCAATTTCAAAAAGAAAGAAAAAGTTCGAAAAGGAAACATATTTAATCATTTACCCCTGGTACAGAAACCAATTAGATTTAGTTTATGTTAAAGCTTTTTTCTTTCGTTTTTAGAAAAGGAAGACAAGGGAATCAAAAGAGGTAGTCAATATTGCTCCATGACTAACAGGGTTACTTTGTTGTGTATCACAGCCTTAGGGTCAGACTTATCTAATAAGTAAGAAGACACTCAGCTCTGGCAGCTCTGTGTTTTTAAAGGTGTGAACATGATTAGATCTTTGCACTTTCTCAGATACATAAGCTCTGTTTTTGATCTTCAGCCTGACCTCGCAGGAAACTTTCCAGCAACTTTGTAGTTGTCAAAATATATGTCATCCACATCCTTTAAAAACAAATGAAACTGTAAAGCAGGTGAAAGATGGTGAAAAGTAGAATTAGAAACAAAAAACAAAAGTGTGAGTTCAAGAAGAATGGTATGCGCAACTGAAGAGAAGGTCTGGCATATGAAAGCTGGAGGTGGGGACACCTTCAAGTTCTTAAAAGGGCCTGAGATATTTTCAAGTTGTGTTTTATAAGTCACATATTACAAGTAATTCTATTAGTAAAAACAAACACGGGTCAGCTGGGCCCCTCTAATGAGAACGGCATGGCTGCTAGGTCACCGTACGCTGCACATGGGGTTAACTCTGCCATGTTATTTAGTTAAGGTTGAGAGATTCTGACCCAAGCACTCATCTTGATTAAAGTGTACGCCCTACTTAGGTTTTTTTCAGCATTTTACTTTGCCGTCAGGAAGCCTGTTTGTTCCAGCACAACTTAAAGTGATCCTCCGGGATGGAACAAGTTGGGTCCTATCACAAGGTTTAGGGCAGAAATTACCCCTACAGCAGTGATTTTGTGCAGCAGAAGCCCAGAGTGCTCACACCTAACACCCCCTCCCTGCTCCTCTGCCGGTTTCCTCTGCACTCAGACGGGGCCATATTTTACTTGACCAAAAACACAAATAAACGGACTCCCACCGAAAAAATCTGATATCGTGTCCCTTCGTCCTGGCAGACTACCTGCGTCTGTTTATATCTGGCGCGTCCCGTGCGCCGACTGATACACCAAGCGGTGAGTGCCTCGTAGCCAGCTGTGGCTCTGCAGTGGAGGTAGCGCCGTTTTACGACACGATGAGAACTAGAGCCTTATTTAGCGGTGTTTTTGTGTGAAAGTAACGCGCTGAAAATTCTCTAAATAAAGCGTGAATACATATGATTACTGCGACGGTCCCTTTGATAATCATTTAAAGGTAGGGTCTGCAGGAATTTCCATGAATTATCAGTAAACATGAACCATTCAAACTTGGCCCCTCCCCCTTGGCTCAGTGCCAGTGGCAGCACACCCACAGCCTCCTACTGTGACCACATACGTGAACACACTCACTCACAATCACATTTCTACATGGGAGAGACTCAAGAGCTGACTTGGCATGTTTGCACAAGCAAAACACTAGTATTTGGCAGATACATGTTAAGCAGAAAGCCAATTTGTGTGCTCTTTGTCCCGTGCTGCTTTCCAAGTTCCTGAAAGTGAGTGAAAGACGAGCCAAGCTTCACCCTTGTTTAGTAAAAAGCCTCATCTGTTTGGGGTTTTGTTCTTCTTTGGCTGTGTTTTCTTCCTCTGTGCTGCTTGGAATTAGCTTCTTTCATTTGCTATAGTCAACATGTGAAATCAGTTGCACACTGGGCGCTTTGTGATTGGATGAGGAAACCCTGAAATAACCAAAACATTAACATACAGGCAGAGGAGGGGGTTGAGACAGACAGAGATACTGACATACATGTGTAGAGGCCCAGAGGGGATGGTTGAGTAGGATGACATTGTTCTTTTAGGAAAATCCTGCAGACTCTACCTTTTAACAATAATGGGGGCGTCAAAAGCTGTGTGGGACCAAAAGGCTTAACAGGAACCACAAAGTCTCTAGAGTTGTAGCAGTGCTCTCTTTGTCTCATTGTGCTGAGCCTGATGAGATGCTTGATGAGTGTTTCATGAACACAGACACTTCAAGATGACGTAGGCATCATGCGTCATCCTTAAGTCTGGTTATTCAAGTGGTGTGATCGTGGGCTGTACTGTCCAGCAGGAAAAAAGTGCTGGGATAGAGGGCAATCATTCATCACTGTGGCACAGTTTGGATGGCTAGTGTGACCATGCCCTAAGTCTGCCAAAGCCCAGTGTCAAAACTAGCGTTGTGCGAATCATGAACGAATCGTTCAATACCCGATAATCACTTTACTGACTTGAGAATCATGATTCTTCGCCCCAAATGACTCATTTACTGACTCAGTACAAAGCTCACGGTAGCCCAGCCACTCACTCACATCACAGGAGAATGGCTGGTACGAGAATGGCTCAACTCACAGTACATACGGATCACTAACTCACTCACAGTATGACTCAAAGCACATACGAGTCACTCGCCAGCTCGAACGTACGTAGCATGGCTCGACTCTTAGCACATACGGGTCACTCTTTTTTTCACATTGGAGTGTATCAATCGTCCTTATTTTTCAGTCATTTCGCTGGTATGAATCTCTCTGAAATATAGATTTCTATGCACTTTCAGGGTAACTGACTCGAGTGTCTCAAACGACTCAAAATAAATGATTCATTTTGGTGAGTGACTCATCTAAACTCGATTCAGTAAAAAGAACCGAGTTTCCCATCACTACGCAAAACTCCCAAATCTTGAGAGATTCCGTAAAATTAGCTCAAACTTTTACCTTCAACATACTTAGTTTTCTGACCTTGTGCTTTAGAGTCTTGTGTTGGCTCAGAGGTCTTCTGTGGTCAAGCCAGGAATAGGAACTGTCTGCTGGTCTAGTAAACTTGTTTCCCAGTGGGTCATGTTCCTGTGGGCTCTACCACAGCCCATAGGAGAAAACCAGCAATGATTCACAACAGGAATCATGTGTGTTTGTCTTTAACTCCTTGCTAAGACACTAGTATTGTGTTTTTATCGGAAAGGTATGAGAATATGTGCTGCACATTGTTCTGCACAGGCCAGCTCTCAGTTTACACCAATACATCTAAAAAATTAAAAAGGCTGAACAAGTGTTTCTCTGATCTTCCTTCTGTCTATTTTTTTTCAATTGCTTCTTTTTTTTCTTTCTCCTCTTCTGGTTATTCATGGCAGACTATTGCTCATTGCCTGAATACCACCACACATTATTGCACTACACAGATTTTAGTCTGGCACAGTGCTGTTCCTTTGCTTAAACATCACAATATTAACACTAATCTAAGATGAAAACTTGGTGTGAGAAAGGGGATGTTGTGGAGTGAGGGCATGAGATCTGACCTAGCTGCACCAGTGTCGTGCTCAGTGGGTGAGAGTTGGAAGCCCCACTAAGGCAGAGCCCTGAAGCGCATCATGGGACAGAGGAGCAGTCTCAGACATGGAAAGAGAAAGTACCACAGACAACTAAACAGATATCTGAGAGATCTAGAATCCATGGTCTATCTGAGTTTTTATAAATCTGCTGATGCATTTTCTTCCTCTAGCCTCATTCGAACCATTCGATCAGTCTCCCTGATACTGATAAATAAATGCTCATTTCTGATACAGCCGTCTCTGGGTATTTCATGTTCTCATATATTTTTGATTATACAAATGGTTTGTTTACTGACAGCAGCGACTGTGAGGGCAAGACTAAAATACTGTTAAAGTCCTTTAATTAGGCCTGTTACTATGACCAAATGGGAATTAAGTGTATAATTTATGCACTGCTGGTTCAGTGGTTTAGCCTTTCTGGTAGCAGCCCACAGTATCACTGCTTGGTTATGTATATTTCATTAGCCTGTGTGTGTTCTGTTCCATTAATTCCAGGTTCATGGGTGCAGCAAGGGATCCTTCATCTTTCCTCATCAGAGAACAGACTCTGTGACCCTCTGTTTATGTGACATTGTCTGTGCTTGGGGATGGCAGTCATGCGTGGGCACAGTAAACCATCTCATTAAATCCCTGTCCCTGGGATAAGAGCCTGCCGCGGTCTCTGCTGAGCTGGTGCTTCCAGTTCACAAACCTCCAGCACTGAATCCCACATGGTTCTGCTCTGCAAGGATGAGGGTAGATAGTGGGGAGTCTTTCCCTGAGTGGGCCCGTTTCACAGGTTTGCAATGGTAATGACTTCCCTGACATGTGGATGGATGCACGAGCATATTGGCTTTAACCACAAACGCCTCCCTCCTCCTCGTCCTCTCCCTGAGCTCTGCAGCCTTCGGCAGAGACGGAGGGAGGGAGGCATGTGAAGAGACAGGCATCAAAAGGAGCACATCTCACTGTTTGCTGATCACGGTATGCACACCAGCACGCCGCCCCGTACTGCAGTGAATCTGTGTGTAGGCCTCAGTATGCACCAGGTTAGAGTAAACAAACAGCAGTGGTCTCTCGTAGAGACTGCCGGCGGCGGTGTACACCGGGGATGTGCGCCCGTAGCGTTTCTCTGCGACCACAGCTGCCTGCAGTATTCAAATAACAGAGGTAATACTCCTGTGAGTATTGAACAGAGTGAGGGGAGATGCAGGGATTAGCATTTGTTTCATTTACAGTATGAAAAGTTGTGCTCCAAGGCTCAGAGACCGGGCAGATTGCATTTTTCTTTGGTCTGTAGTCTTATTCTCAAAAATGCTAAGTATAATGTCTGCTTGTCTCTAATAAACCAAGCTAAAGAACAGCAAGCTACAGGAATAGAAAATTCTTACCATTTTTTAGCAAAAAAGCAAAAAGCTGTCATTATCTCGACATAGAAATTTCTGAAACACAAAACTTTTATTTTCCTGTCTCGAAAGTTTTCACATAATGCATGCCAGACATAAAATTATGATGTTTTCAAACCTCAAACTGTGCTCTCAGTGCAGAGGCCACACATCTGCAACTGCCATTGAAATCATTTTTGAATAAATACATCTTAAAGCATTCAAAAATACATATTTGAAGGTGTCTTTTTTTGCTCCATTTGGCTGCTGTTGGAAACACCTGTTGAAATGACTGGCTTAAAGTTTAATATGATGCCAAAAAGAACAGTCTCCTTCATCAAATTTGACTCAGTGTTGAACAATTTATTCATTTAACTTGCTGAAAATGCTTCTTTCGTGACAAATTATCTGTTTTCACTGAAATTTAAGATAATTTATGAGCAGATATTCTCCTCATTTCCTGTTATACTGTGTGTTGTGCAGCGAGTGTCAGAGAATACAGACACATCTGCAGACCTGTGTCACCATCACTGTGACCTTTTGGAGCCAGACCAACATCGCGGTTGTTTCTTTTTAATTCAGATTTTGCTCGTTTTGCCATCATCGTAGAGACACACTTGTTAGGCAGTGGCGCTGCCCCACCACCCACAGCATTAGCCTGAATAAGGTAGAATAACTAACTAAATCAAAATCAGAATCAGAATACTTTATTGATCCCCAAGAGGAAATTTCATTTCAGTTACATCCCTTCCAAGACATATAAAAAGACAAACTAAAACATGGGGAAACAAACAGGATTGGGATTCACCTAGGACAGGCATGGGCAAACTACGGCCCGGGGGCCACATGCGGCCTGTTAAACTTTTTAATCTGGCCCGCCGAAGTTGAAAAAATTAAATGAATAAACCTTGTTAATGTTTTGTTTTCCCTGCAATTCTGATGTTTTCCCACTAGATGGGGCACTGTAGAGACATTGGCTTTGTTGAGGTGAAGCGTAGGCCTATTACTCCACGTTTGCACTTTACCCTCTGACCCATCAGCCCTTCTGTAAAGATGAACGAACCTAAGAAAAGGAAATTGGACAAAACAAAACTCATTAAAACACATGCAAGTGCACACATGCGCACGGATAAGATGGAGTGGATAGTCAGCGATCTGTTACTTAAAAAAAAAAAAAAGCTCAGGAACATGTCGGTAGCTATAAACCTTCAATGTGAGTTATTTGTCTAATGTTTATATAGAGATGTTCACATTTAATATCAAAATATCACACAAACAATTTTGACTCAATCTTTTATTATTTTTTGTCTTTTCATTTTTAATACCTGATCAGAAAAAACATGTTTTTCTGTTTTTCTGTAATTCTGTTTTTCCGTTTTGGTTTTAAAACAAAATAACGAGTCCATTTTATTGTTTTTTTTTTTTTTATTATTATTTTTTTTTTAATTTTGTTTTGAAACAGAATAACGAAAGAACTAACCATACACAGATTAAAAATACCATTATAACTCCATTCTCTCATATTCTTATTTTAATTTCAAAACAAAATAAAAACAGCGAAAAATAGACTGTTAATTGTTTTCTGATTTTTGATTTGAAAACAAAAAAGTGAATAAGTCGTTATCTGTTTTCCGATTTTGGATTCTTAAACAGATATGGAATGAATGAATGATACCCTCACAGTAACCAAAGCACCCCATCCATCTGCTCCTGGTCCGGCCCCTTTGTCAAATGTTAGAACCCATTGTGGCCCACGAATCAAAAAGTTTGCCCACCCCTGACCTAGGAGCTGCCAGCTACCCAGTGCCCCTTTGCAACAGGTATGACATAACAATGTTGGGAGAAGAGAGGGAAAAAACATCACTTACATAAACACACTGGTCCGTTACATTAAAATGTGTTTGCTTGCTATTTCATACATGTCTCTTTTTGAGTTATAGGCCTTCGCTGGATGAAACGCTGCCACCCGCCACTGTTTTTAGCATTGCTTTGACCACTGTTGCCAACTTAGTGACTCATTGCTATATTTAGCAACTTGAAAGCAGGGGACAATCCTACTCCCCTCAGCTGGCAGCAGGTGCTTCTGTGGACCCCTCCCCCTATTCAAAACTCTCACAGGGGGACAAGTCCTCCTCACTCACAGCAGTCTCTCCCAGCTGCAGCTGGAGCAGGTGACTGCATGCAAACAGAGGGTAGGCACCTGATGTCACAGCAAGTGGAAATCCCCCCAGTAACGCCCAGAAAGAGGGAGATGAGTGGCAGCGTTGGCTTAAACACCATCTAAACCTAAAAACAAAATCATAGAAAGGGGAAGAGCTGTTGCCCGATTGATTGAACAAACATGTTTGAAAAGCAATCAGAGTGATCTTTGACAAACTACTGAAAGACAAAGAGAAACTGATGGATCGCTGCACTCTACAGAAACAATCCAGGCAACGAAAGCTGGATTAGGGGTTCCCATTTTGTGTCAGCTCATGTTAATTTTTGAATAAAATCATACCTTAAATTACGAAAGCTCCAAAAGTTTTCCAAATGAGAGGGAACCCCAGCACAAGCAGATGTAGCTGTTCTGTTTAAAGTATTTAATATTAACTCTACATAAATACCGTCATGGAGACTATAAGTCTATTTATAACACAGTCTATGTTAAATACCAAAAGCACAGATAGATAATACATGTATTCACTTGGGTCAGTTCACTGTATACTGTAAAATGAATCATATAGAGGCTTTTGTAGCTTTCAGGCTTTGCAATGTTTGTTTACCTGGTGTTGAAATCAGGAACAAATAAATGTCAGGACACGGTTTCTGTCCACATGTCAATGTTTGTGGTTCTTTGGTAGCTTTAACAAATCAATGTTAAGTCCTACTCTCCTTAATTTCATGTCATATTCCATATTTTTCCCATTCTCACGGTGTTTACTGCTGCACTTTGCAATGCTAAGTGGAGTCGGTTTTGTCACTGAAAGTGGCCGTGTCCTAGAGGGGAAGTGACGTAAACACATACCCTCCATAACGGGAGGAGGGTTGTTATTTTGACTTAAAATAAAGAGGAACTGGCAGAAGAGTGTTTTTTTACAGTTACAGACATATGTACTTTTTAACACACTTACTGTAATATATTATTTTTCCCCTCATTCAACAGCATCATGACAATTGTAAACAAATGCAAATTAGGAGTTATGCAAATTAGTAGTCAATGTCATCTAGCTACTTTTAGCGGCTTGTGTGACAGCCAATAGCTACTTTCCTTACTGAGGGTTTGTAACACTGAGTTTTACTCTCTGGCAAAAAAACAGGTACAGTGCAGCATGGTAAATGTATTCAGGAGCTACTGTAAATCACCTACAGACATTTATATAAAGAGGACAGAAAGGGAACTGGTAGGAAGTCCTGCTGTAGCCTGAGGCCGAATGCAGAAGTGGCTTTACTGAATACCAGAGATACCAGAGAGAAACACTTGAAAGTAAAACAGGAGGGTTCGAGGATGAGCCTGTGTGTAAAGTAAATACAGATGTGAAACATACAACAGGTGGATAGATATACAGTTAAGCAGCAGTAAAAAATGAAAAGTCCAGGAGCACAGGAAGCTAGAGGGACAATTATTTTATTGACTGGTAAGCTGTGAAGCACAGTTGTCCTCGAGGTTTTCAGGAAAGGTAATCCCCAGGCTCAGCCCAGTGCAAGTAAGAAAAGGCCCATTCCATATTTCATGAGGCTGACAGGTACATACCGATCTAATTTTGTCCTTGGAGACATTCACAAGGCCCCACATGCGATTTATCTGCAGGTCACCCACGGGGCTCCACAGAGGAGATGGATAAAGTAGTAACAGATGACGGGCCTGAGAAATACCAGCAGCCTGAGTTATGAGCGTACTCTCTGATAAAGTCCTCCGCAGACCATCCTACAGCCTATAGGTGAAGCAGGTTAGCGACCGTAAACAGCTATAACTGACCGTGAACGGCGGCGTCAAGATGGACGAGGCCCCCGGTTTGAAGATGGATGGAGATGGGGGCAGATTTATCCCTCGCTGTAGTGGATTGGGTGGTCATATTTGAGCCACTCATCAAAAAGATTGGATGAGATGACAAGAAAATGTGGCCTGCACATCTACTTTTGAGAGACGGCAGCAATTTCTTTTGCATTAGCAAGGAAGTTGCAAGGCCTTGTAAAAATGATGCAATTTCATGTCACGCCTCTGTTGAACAAGCACTCTTTAAAAAACTACAGGTATATATTTGAGATGGCGGAGACGGCTGATGTGACACTCCAATCTGTTTTTCCCTCATGCTAATGCATTCAGACATATGCCAAGAGAAAATGTCATTCAGACGAGCCCGATCCAGTCTTATCTTTCTGTTGACTGCTCAAGCAAGAGCTGCATTGTGGAGCGAGATGGAGGCTGGTCTCAGACGGAGGTGAGAAATTAGAAAGTGCAAATGCTTCACTATAAAACTTAAGCAGAGTTTAAAGATCGTGACCTGACTTTGATACTTGGGGCCAATCTTAATCATCACTCTTTCTTTCCTCTTCCCCTTTGTCTATCCCTTCCTTTCTATTTGAAGACCAAAGGGAAGGGGTGAAAACACATCTCTTAGAATTGAGACGCCACTCAATTCTACTACGTCATTGCCCCAAGTCGCTCTCTGACTGTGTCGTAGGCAGAGTGATTGTTTATTCACTTCCAAAACCAAGACATGTTTACAAAGTGATGATAGACTGATGTCAGATTAGGGCGACACATTCACAGCAAACTACAATGTACAGCACTATGTCAGTGATGAGACGGCTAAGCAATGAAAAGCTAACATTAAGCTAATGTTACAGTATTCAGAAGGTATGTTATGTAGCGTCTGAATACTAAAGCGTTAGCCTTATGTATGGAATGAATTTCCTATCTTAAATCAAGCGCATTTTCAGTTGATTTGAGAGCAGTATTTTATTGATTTCATGCTCAGATTTCGTGACATCATCTCTCAAAACTCTGCTCTTGCGCTCAAATTTGCTCTGCGTGTGCTTAAACTGTGTCCCCGTGCTCAGTTATAATGCTGCTCGTGCAGATTTCCTTCGCTCACACTCTGGTTTTTCCCCTTGCGCTGAGGGAATTTCTGCTCACAGATCTCTGTCTGCTCTCAAATTTTTTTGTGGATCAACCACTAGAAGGCCGACTAGTATTGACCAATCAGATTATCCCTGTTTGTTTACGGGGGCGTTCGCTATTCTCTACTGAGCGTCGCATACAGGCAGGCACTCTTTCAACCTGGTTTATCACCCCCTGACCTCCAGGGCTGTAATAAATGTGACTTTTTTTTTGTTTTATCCACTGTTGAAATCAAATATCACTCAATCAATACAGGAGCGCCCATGTTTTTCACTAAAATAGCTTTATTGTATAATCAAAGCGGCATGACAGTGCTCTTTGCCCAATATAGTTTTCATTAAAATGAATTTAAAACAACCTGCCCGATTTTCTTGACTTTGCCGGTCCATTTTTTCATGAGAGCTGTTGTCCCACTAGCTTCATGATGGTGGCATTATTTTCTCCACCAGCACACCGCAAAGAGCACTGTGTCATGCGGCTATGATTTTACGATATAGCTATTTCAATGAAAAACACAGGTGCTCCTGTAGTTATTGAATGATATTGGATTTCAACAGTGGACAGAAAAATAAAGAAATCACATTTATTACAGCCCCAGAGGTCAGGGGGTGATAAACCAGGTTGAAAGAGTGCCCGCCAGTATCTGACGCCCCGTAAACAAACAGGGATAATCTGATTGGTCAATACTAGTCGGCCTTCTATTGGTTGATCCACAAAAAGTTTGAGAGCAGACAGAGATCTGTGAGCAGAAATTTCCTCAGCACAAGAGGAAGAACCCAAGTGTGAGCGCAGGAAATCTGCACGCGCAGCATTATAACTGATCACGGGGACACAGTTTGAGCACGCACAGAGCAAATTTGAGTGCAAGAGCAGAGTTTTGAGAGACATTATCACGAAATCTGAGCATGAAATTTAATAAAATACTGCTCTCAAATCAATTGAAAATGCTCTTGATTTAAGATAGGAAATTCATTCCATACATGTAGCTGATGCAGCCACTGAATGCAGCTTATCTGTCTAAAGCCGGAAGGATGGCTGCGTAATACCTGCGACATGACGGACCAGCCACGCATACAAACAGTAAGATTACAGATTGACTTGAATGGAAATCTGTCAGAACTGCTTGCCGTGACAGTATCTGATTCATTTCAGTTGTAATCATTCATGAAATGCAGTTCATCGCAGTGAAGTCTGTTTGCTGTGAACCCGTCACCTTGGTCTGATGTTGGTGTGGCGATTATTAGCTATAGCTGTAGCTGTCGCTTTAGCAGCATTAGCTAAATCATCACGAGCCATTACAAAATACAACCACTGTTTGACACATGGCTGATATTTACGTGGAGCAGCAAAGGATTGGATTTCTGATTGTCTGTGGGCTAACATGTGACATTAGTGAATCCTTATTAACAATGGGTTGAAAGCGCTCATCTATCAATCAGAGCTAACGTAACCACACTCTTCATTTTATTGATAGACTCTCAAGTTTGAACAGACCACTGCAGAATAACTGCTGACTGTGGGTTGGAATCAACATTATCACTAACAGGTTAGCTCCTGTATTAGCCTTTAGCTTGTGCCCTATCACCCCCCTGCTTATCTTTCTTCTGCTCTTCTGTCCTTTTTCTGTCTGACAGTTAAGCTCCAGTGTCCACCATCACTACAAAATTAATCACAGAAATTGTTTCAAGCAGAGAAAAACACAGATCTTTCTTCTCTTTACTAAACTTCGTTAGCCAGCGTGGTGTTGTCATGGAGACTCTGACGTGCCGTAAATCAATCCAGTCCTCCTCGACCCAGGAAGCTAAAAAGTAGCATTTTGAAACAACCTGTTTTGCTGCTAATGATCTTATTTCAAATAGTGGATTATGATCAGGCATATATCTAGAAGGGAGATTTTTTTCCAGATCCCTCAGAAACTCCTCACAGCCCCTTTAAACAAGACACTGAAGCCCAAATTGCTCCTGCTGTTGTTTAGCGGTGTTCCTTACCCAGCCAGTAGGGGGTTGCAAGCCAGTATCTTCACTACTGCTGGTGGTAAACCTGGATAAATGGTGCCAAACTGACAAGTCAAATGGGTCAAAAATACTGACGTGACAGAACTGTCTTTATACCACAAAACATCAGGAAAATAAAATGTTATGTGGTATAAATCATCATTACTCTCTTGATGCCAGAGTGTCATCGGTGGACAGAGGTAGAGGGTCATTTTTGGGCTATTGTGCTCATTACATCAGAGGATGTGGTGAGGTTATATGTTGATCTTGTGGTTTCAGCATGCCCCCCATGGACTGAGACTACATCCCTCATCTCTGTGATTTGATTTTCTAATTCCTGCCGGTGACCCTTTGCTGCATGTCACCTCCACTCTTTAATCTGACGTTTCTGTCTCCAGCTGTCTTATCTAGTAAAAGGCGAAACTGCCTGGGAATAAAAAAGAAAGAATCAATGGGATCAATAACCCACAGGTGTGTGTGTGTGATTGTGTGTTAGTCTTATGTTTGTATAAAAAGCAGCCGTGCTCTTTCAGCCAGGATGTTTCCGGTGCCTGGGTTCATGTGTTTCTTGAAATAAGACCAAGAAGAGCTATTCTCTTGTTGTGTCATGTTGTTAAGAAATAAAAACTCTTGATTTCCTTTTAGCCTAGCACAGATGGTAAATACATTCGTCTTTCAGCCATGTTTCAGGGTCTGCTTTTCCTCCCTCTGATTAAAAAAGTCTAATCACTGCTTTTACCAGTCATTTTTGAGTATTTTATAATGAATTTATGTGTTTTTGTGCCTCTAACAGGAGGATATGCTGTGTGGATATAAGCATCAACGCTGCAGATTATCCCTGGTCACTGACCACTTTGATTCCCTCCAAACCTGCGACTAAATCACAGGCGATCAATTGAGTATAATGCAAGGTGGGGAGAATCGATTTGTTTTCAATTACACTGCAATCAACGCCATCAAAACATCCCATAGCATTTCTCCCTCAGAGAGTTTGGTTACCAGGGAGAATCTGATTGTAGTAATTGAATCATTTGATCAAACGCTCTTTAGAAACTGACCAGTGTCGAGACGAGATGCTGTTTTATAAACGCGACCATCTGTAGAGACAAAAACTGCTTCTGCAGGCTCACAGACACAACGAGATTAAAAGGCGCTCTAATCAAATTAGGCCGGTTTTCTTTTAAAGATTTTATTGTCAATATGCATCGTTCTCATGGGAGAGGAACTGGGCAGAGATGGATATTCGGTTACCACTAAATAAAAGATAATAAGGCCTGTTAAATCAGGATTATCCCCCTAATCTTGTTTGTACTGGCCAGGGAGAGCACTGTCCTCTCAGCTGAGAAAGGCACACACACTCACACACACTCACACACACATTCAGCCCCGTGCTGCACTGCCACCTAGCAGTCAAATCAGAAACACTTAAATCAAATCATTTTTAGGTCATTGCAGGCAAATGTGCTCTTGATCTTAACTGTGACTGAAGAATTTATGAAAGATTGTTTCATTCAAAATGTAAAAGCCGGCCTTTCGTTGCCGACGAATATAATGATGAAGCTCTCTTTTTATCTCCCCATCGCTCTCTCATCTGTCCTTTCTCTAGATTGGCCTTTGCAGCTCTCTGCATCACACACACACAAACACACACACACTCAATCAGTGGAATCCCCCATCAGGGATTACGGGCTATGCTAATTAAGTATACTGAAAAGATCAAGTGGGCAACATGGCAGCTGACGTGACGCCCACTTTATGCAGCAGGCTCTGACTCACCAGTCGAGCTGTGTGACCAGAGGCAGAGTGGAGAGGAGTGGGGGGCGGGGGGTGTACAGGAGGGAGGGTGGGCCCTGGTTGTTCTCCCTGGAGGACAACATTGTTACCTTTTCCAGTCCATCAGTGGCAGCAGCCCTGGGGAAACAGTCGATACCAAATGTTTGGGCACTTAGTCACTGTTGTCAGCTGTCAGATACAGCAGATTAGAGCCCACTTGGCTGCACATGGTTGACAAATCATCGGGATTGGTTGTGGGTGAAAATGCAGCATGTGTACTGCCCCAGGTGGGAGGCAGAGTGGACGGAAAAGTGGGGTCAGATGATAAATAAAAGTGATGCTGATTGTTAACATCCACCTTTATCTTCAAAGCCTTACTGTAGAGATGGAGGGGAACAAGCAGGGAACTGCTGCACAGTGTAGTCAACTATTACCAGACACGACAGGCTGTTTGGTTTTCAAACAGGCTGAACAGAGTAAGAAATAATGTAGTATCTGTAGACTGTATATAGAGTGAACAGCATGGCTCTGTCATTTATCATTGTAGTTTTGAAGCTCTCTTGAAGCTCTCTGAATTCTCTTTCGAGAATCTAATCAATTTTTGACTCTACCTTTCGACATATTTTACAATCCCTGAAAAAATACACAAGAACAGCAGCTGTCAATCATCCTTAAATGTGACGTAAAACCTTGTTTTTAACCTCTTATAACGACTGAAAATGATCCGTTTTAGGAAAAAAAGGAGACCTGAATACAAGGCAGCCAAATGATATCTTTAAATCACCACAACCACTTAGATGTGAGAAACATTTCTAAGGGGTGTATGTTTATTTTTTTAAGATTGACCACAGCCCATCTGGTATGAGTGGGGAGATGGATTTTTTTTTTTTACCTATTCTGCAGCTAGCCACCAGAGGGAGCAGTTTTTGTGGCGACATCACTTTGAGCCGAGCAAGATGACGTCCATTTTTTTTTATAGTCTAAGGTTTTTTAGCACAGCTAGGTTTAATACTAAAATCTGATTGTCAACAGTGGTTAAATTTCCACACTGAAAGCATCGACACACTGATGAATGCTGGTGAAGGAGTCCCAGCACCTTTCACCTCTGCCTGTTGACTCTGTGGCAAAATGATAGTCTCTGTCCAAACCACATAGAACCACACAAAAGTCAAAATAGTAAGTTGTTTTCTGCCATAAAAACAGTGAAGTGGTCAGAAAATTGTCAAATCATCTTAATTTTGAGATACAATTCTAATGAATTAAAAATAGTCAAGGTGATTCCCAGTTATGATTAAAACTATCAATCCAGATGGTGTCACTTTTTTAAGGCGGTAATTCAGCCTCAATAATGAGCCAAGCTGTTCTTATTAGCCTTTTATTGGCCATCAAGGGAGAGATAATGAGGATTCCTTATTAATGAAAGTCATAATGTATACTAAGAGCAAGTTTTAATCTTTGAGAGGATGTCAAAAAACAAAAAAACAAAAAAACAAACCCAAGTTCTTGTTAAGAGGCTTCAAAATTAACCTCACCATTTACATTTAACACAATTTGATAGAGGCACTCAGCTGCACACATATGATAAATAGTGATGCAGGAATTCATTCAAACGTTTCAGGAGCTTATAACATAAAAAGGGCAGTCCAAGGAAGCCAACAAATCCAAAAAGACAACCCAAAAATACAGATCCAACGCCCAATCCAAAGGTCACAAAACAGGCAATCAAACACAAAGAGTAGAGGCAGGAGAGCATGAACACACAAAGGGGACAATTTATGTGTCTCATTACACCTTTTTCGGTAAACAAAAGCAATATTTCTGAAGTTTTGATAAAAAACAATCATGCCTTGCTGATGTTTCCATTACGACTACAACTGGGCACAACTGGAATAGAATAATATGTGACATCCATTCGGGTGCTGATGATGATGCCGATTTATGAACATATTGATATCAAAACTTCGGAAAAACCACCTCATCAGAGCAAAAAAAAAAAAGTTTCAGCGAGATTTATGAGGTTTTTTCAAAATTTTGGTGTTTTCATTACCAATTTTTTATTGTGATATTTATGTTTTGTGCAAATCTAGGTGTAATAGAGACACAGCTATTGACAATCTGGCAGAGGGCTGGTAAAACACAGGGGTATATAAACAGGGCAGGCTAATGACAAAGAAAACACAGGTGTGCAACTTAAAAGGTGGTAAACAGAAAAATGGATGTTTCACTTTCTACTTTACGTCTAACATCCAACAACTGAACTCTTTCATTTATAGTGCTTTACAGGCAAGGTCATTCCTACAGCAACACAGTGGCACCTTGAGAAAAATAAACACACACACAACCACCATTTATCACTCAGGTTTGAGCTCTCTGTCCAGGAAAAATCGTATCATTTTTATCATTCTTTGAGGTAAAGGACAACTATGTAATAGTGAGTCATAGTCTATTTGCAGTATGGATACATTTTTTTTTTACTGTCAAGCCTGGTTAAGGTTGCATTAAGCTTTCTGCACAAATGTAATGCACAGGAATGACAAGCATGGAATCAGCAGAAGAGAATGTATGTGGCTTTAATACTTCAAAACACTCTGCCCAGTATACCTTCACAAACAAGGAGCAGCACAACGCAAATGCACGACTAGTACTAAACTAGTGTAGAAGAAGCTTTTAAAACAGTTTGCAATATATATATATATATATATATATATATATATATATATATATATATATATATATATATATATATATATATATATATAATTTTTTTTAATTCCTCTTCTCTGCCAAGTTTGGCCACGCCAGGAATTGTTTATCACACGCTTACCATGGTGAGCTCTGTATGATGAATCATATAAATGCCAGGATTTATTGTACTTCAGACACTAGGAGCTCCAGTCCTTCCTCGCAGAAGTTAGAAATTTTAAGTGCGAGGGGGCAAGGTTGCTAAAATGACGTCATTCATCCTCACGAAACCACAGGGACCTTGCAGACATGTCAAGTATAAACCAAGCTTTACGCCTAAAGTACACAAGATACATAGGGATGGGTACTGAATTAGGTAGATCTGTGTCCAGGTGGATTTTCTTCCACCTGAGCTGCAGAACCGTCCGGGTCCGACTCGGAGTCCAATACAAAAGGACGTATCCTACACTCTGCCATTTTATTAGTGCTATCAATGCCTTACGGTGAAGTTTTGGCAAATAGCAAACTCGCTCGGTCTGCCTCATCCAATATGGGAATTTTGTAAATACTACCATGCTGCAAAAACCCCCCCCTGGCTCTACCCCCTCCGCCCCTCTGATAGAACTGACCAATCACAGCACAAAGGGCTGTGACGTTGCGAGGTTACTGGAGGTCATTCTGGAAACGGAGCGTTTCAACGAGATCTTCAAAACCTAAACTGAGGATATTGAGAACGCTATTGTGGGGCAATGAAGGAACTAAATGACTTGTACTGAGGGCAGAAATGCTTTACAGGCATCCTAGTCTGGCATAGTGAAAAGGAGAAACAAGCATGATATGTCCTCTTTAAGTGCCTAAATGCGTTCTTGTTATTGTGAGGGAGTGGAAGAGGAGGTGATTTTTATGCTGGACATGAATACAGCATTGCAAGTTTATATATTGAAGAACAAGTATGTTAAATTGAAGAAAGTTCTATTTCATCATTGAACAAGTTGATGGTTTTTTTACCACATAAACACAAAAAAGTACCAATATTTGGTACCATGGAGTATTGGTACCGGACATCGGTACCGTATTGTTTCAAATGTGAAAGGTACCCATCCCTAAAGATAAAACTGCAGTATGACCCTGTTCCGTTGCGTTTTGACTGCGTCTGTCAACTCTCACCAGCTGTGTGTTTAGTCCAACAAGCTGTATGACTGACAAACAGCCGGAGTCACAGACTGAGGAGTTCCTGCTCTTCCCTTCCCCCATTGATAAGTCTCTCTTCATTCATGTTGGGCTGTAAAACCTCAAACCTTTTGACTCCTGGTCTGACTCCGCTCATTGTGTCTGTTAATCATGGTAGTCAAGCTGAATTAAAACTGGTTTTTACATGGTTTGTTTTGTTTTGAAAGACAGTGCATGATTTCAGGTTGTGTCCCGTGATGACTTCCTGTCCTGTTCGATCTTACGGATGGCTGTGAGTTACCTGTAACACGATGAACGAGCCACACAGGTGAACTGCAACAGAACAGATCCAGTGTAAGCTGACAGACTGACTTGAATGGAAACCTATCTGACCTGTTTGCCATGATGGAGCGGAGACGCACTGCAATAGCATGTGGTGTATTTTAATCATAATGCTGAACAAGTACCCCTGACCTTGGTGCAGATCACGTTAGCCTTACAGACCAAGGAGATGACTCCTCCCAAACAGTTTGGGCTTGAGTTAAAATCACCACCAGACTGATTACAACTCATGTTGTTGAAGACATAATTGATGTACCATCTGTTGAGTCTGCTGCTTTCAGGGCTATTACGTAAAAACTCTTTAGGCCAAAAACAGGAAGCATTAATAAGGCTGATTTTTAACATTTGGTAACTTGCCCATTCCTGGGCATTACATTATGGATGAGTAATACTGTGCATAACTCTGGACACTGAGTATTGCATTGTACATGACAATGAAAAGTCCTGCTGTTTGTCCTGCAGCAGAAGAGAGGAGCATTAAAGTTTGATGACCACTTGAAAAGAGCGGCTCTGGTCTCAGCCCAGGGCTGACTCGCTCCGGTTGGACTCCAGTCTGACGTGCAGGGGGTTAGAGATGCTGCCCATGTTAATCGAAGTTTTCTCAGCATCCCCCTCTCAGACACTTCCACCTCAAGTTCCCGATAAGCTTATTGAGTCTGTTAGGATCATTTCTGCCTTCAGCCTGCTGCCACAGCAAACTATTACTCTGCAGGCCATGATGCTGGCCACCACAGAGCAGAGGAACATTTGCAGCGTGATTCTGCAGAAATTGAAAGATTGCAGAGCCCAAAGAAAACACAGCAAGGTGAGGGGAGACCCCAGATACCAGGAGGCAGCCTAAAACCAGATAAGGGGCTTGGAAAGTTGGTTACAGACTCTAGTGGTGCTTTCAGAGTTCCCTTCCTGCGGGTCCTGCTCTACTTTCACAGCAAAGTCCAGTTATTGCAGCAGTTTTTAGACAAGAAGCCTGCATGGGTGTGACAGCTGGTAATAATGTGTGCTTCTCAAAGGTAGATGTGTTGGGGTTTGTCAGCGTGGAGGGAAAGGTAAAAAAAGGAGAGGGAAAAAATCATGACAAGTTACCCCAAGCAGTGGACGCTGTCTCAGGATGATGTGATGCTGGTGGGGTCTGCATTTGGTATTTGGGGCACATCTGTGTCTGCATAGACCAGTAGGCTTCAGGTGCATCGTTCCACCGCTCCGTTTGATCCAATCCTTCTGTCAAAACAGGAACAGCCCAGGTTGATATTTGGATACAGTGCACTGAGCTTCTGAAACACCCGAGCTAGCAGACCACATTTTCAGCCTCAGGACTACAAAGACCATACGAAGCCTGTGAAGTATTTAAGAGTTGAAAAGGGTTTCTAATACGTGTGTAATTGCACACATTTCCTCCTGCTCACTCTCCCCCTCGGTATACAAATATGAGAGAGGCCATCTGTTGCTGAGTGCCTGAAAAGCATCAGCATGTTCACTCTATGTTATATGAGGAAAACAGTTCCTCATTTAAAAACATTCAACTTTAGCA
The DNA here is from genome assembly GCF_033239565.1 of Halichoeres trimaculatus. NCBI lineage: Eukaryota > Metazoa > Chordata > Actinopteri > Labriformes > Labridae > Halichoeres > Halichoeres trimaculatus. Next base: position 3,474,219 of record NW_027437195.1, on the reverse strand, counting down.
CTCAGAGACACAGTGATCGCTCAGGAGTAATCAGAGATGTAATCATGTTATACCACCGCTTTTAATTTTAGGGGACATTTCAAACAGGGGAAGGCTGGAACAAAGGACGTGCATCTGTAAAAAAAACTGTAACACACAGTTAGCAGGAGGATGTGTTTCAAAAATGTGACAAAGTAGGAGAAATTTTCTGTGTTGAGCTTTTTGCACGCATTTTATTTGGCAATGAGACTGCAGCACGAGCTAGCATCTGTCAGTGAGCCAACTGCACAGACGTTAGCTGAGAGTTACCTTGTACACACTGACCATGTGGTGTGTAAGTGTTTTCATTAGTGTATTTAGGTGTCCATGTGTTAATCCAGGAAAGAACATAAGTAAAAAAAAAAAAAAAATCTCCCGAAGTATCAAACCTTTCATTTCTTCCCCATTAAAGAAAGAGCTCTTCTTTTTTTTCTGCGCCTCTGCAAAATTGTCTGACTTTGCACCAGTCTGTAAGCAGCTTGACCTCCTCCCTGTATGCTGACTCCTCGCTCATACTGATGAGACCCCTCCAGGTCATGTCATCAGCAGACTTGATGATGGGATTTGTGTTGTGCATCATAACACGGTTGTGGGTCAGGAGAGCGAACAGCAGCAGAATGAACACACAGCTATGAGGTACAGGTGATCACACACACACGCACATTATAAATTCTACTGCCGTGTTGCAAGACAATTCAAGAAAAAGAGAAAAAAAATCACTGGTTAACAGATGAATGAGGGTCTGACCACAGGTGCAGCGAAGGCCTTCATAAAAACTTAAGGATTATGGGTATTACGACATCTTCTCACGCAAACTGACCCAGCTCCAGTGTCACAAGGACAGATACAGATACTCTGCCTCTATAGCAATATAACATACACTCACCAGCCATTTTATTAGGCACACCTGTCCAGCTGCTCGTTAATGCAAATTTCTAATCAGCCAATCACATGGCAGAAACTCAATGCATTTAGGCATGTAGACCTGGTCAAGATGATCTGCTGCAGTTCAAACTGAGCATTAGAATGGGGAAGACAGGTGATTTAAGAGACTTTGAACGTGGCATGGTTGTTGGTGCCAGACGGGCTGGTCTGAGTATTTCACAAACTGCTGATCTACTGGGATTTAACCCACAACCATCTCTAGGGTTTACAGAGAATGATCCCAAAAAGAGAAAATATCCAGTGAGCAGCAGTTCTGTGGGTCAAAATGGCTTGTTGATGCCAGAGGTCAGAGGAGAATGGACAGACTGGCTGGAGCTGATAGAAAAGCAACAGTAACTCAAATAACCACTGGTTATTTAATTTCTCAGTTTTAATCCAGTAGGTAGTATTTTAAATGAAATCTTGGTGTATATATGTTCTATGATCCTACTTGTTATATTTCGAGTGCTTATTTTTCTACTGGCTTTGATGATTGCTGTTGTAACACCACAATTTCCCATCTATTCTATTCTATTCTATTCTATTCTTTCTTTCTTTCTTTCTTTCTTTCTTTCTTTCTTTCTTTCTTTCTTTCTTTCTTTCTTTCTTTCTTTCTTTCTTTTTTTTTTTTCCTCCTACTTTAACCCAAACTGTGTGACTTTTGCTTGAGATAAATGCAAACAGAACATGCCACAAAATTCAGCTGTGGCAAAAAATGTCTAATTTCACTGGTTTTACAGAAAACATGCTCCAATGTACCACCTACAGCACCCCAAAATCTGGAAAAAAAAAAAACAAAAAAAAAAACAGCTCCTCTGCACACTGTTACCCACATTCCTGATTTTTATTTATTTATTTATTTATTTATTTTTGACACAAATTTGATGAACTACTACATATATATATATATATATATATATATATATATATATATATATATATATATATATATATGTATATATATATATATATATATATATATATATATATATATATATATATATATATATATATATATATATATATATATATATATATATACATATATATAATTATAATTATATTGGTTCTTCTTAATTTCTAAGGTACATAGTGAAACAAACTAGTCATATAATTTCTTTTCCAAACTTCTTCAAATCTCTGATGTGTACACTAGAACCACAATGGAAAGTAAATAAAGGATTTTTCATAACTTGTAGGGTGTGGCCAGGCCAACAGGCCAGAGTTCAGGTTTTATTGGTCAATATCTAATGTGGTTGAAAACACACACATTCTCAGTGTCATGGCCTGTACACATCTTGCCATTATTGTCATTCAACACAGTATTTTCAGTTATGTTAGTCAAGTCCTGTTAAGGCGTGGTGTCCATGACGCAGCATTAAATTCTAATGTCCTGCTATGAACAAGAAAATCATTTGAATTCATCCATACACAGTCCAATCTGCTTCAAACTTCACAAACATTATTAAGGTCCACCTCTTAACTCATCTATATGTTCATATTTCTGCTGCTATGATAACGCCACCTTGTGGATATATACGCTAATATCTCACACAAACATTTTCTGATGTCTTCTTAACGTAAGAAGACATCATTAATGTAACCTTAATGTAACACATGTTCATAGTGACAGCCTGCACTTACAAACACATGCATATGGGTGATGGGTGGCACCACCTTTTGGAGACAAGTGGTACTTACTCATATAAACTTCTTAAAACATGCTTTAATCATCCAAATTCTTTAACCCAGCCAAATGACTGAAGATTATAAACATACTAAAGTCATGGTCATACCTAGTGCTTAAGAGCAGATCTACAGCCTTTATGATTAGAATTACCCATTTATGACCCCAGAACTCATCTGTATACATGGCTTTTTGCCAAGCTGTACATGTATTGGCGGCATCATGCCCTGACAGGCGCATGGGCCCCCTCATGGTCTCCTGCGGCTTTAATTGATTTTAAAACTAGATTTGAGCATCCAGCTGAAACACATAAAGCACAATTTAATCCCCCCCACACTAAAATCATCTCCATAACAGCCCAACAGAGCGTTTTTCATGATTCAAACCATGTTTTTAAAATAATTTATAAGAAAGATATGGATACACTTTCCAAAATGAGAGCTCCAGCTTCTGTCTGCATGAAAAGATAGCACCGATTTACTCTTTGGCCTGTCTGGGAAGCGTGATCCAAAATAAAAAAAGAAGCATGATTGCCTGGCTTGACATGTTGAATTGTTAGAGGAAAAATGTGTGTAGCTGTGCCTCCTGCTCGGCTTTAAAACACATCCACTGTACGCTGGAGCAGAAAATGTACTGCTTATTCCCGGCCTCATTCAGTGTTACAGACTTTCTGCTATTTCGTTTTTTTCTCTGATTTCACTCACAGTCTTCCAGACTCCCTGTTGCTGTCTTCCTGCATGCGCTCCGGTGTGATTGAGCAATGTTCTCTCCTCCATATCACTAGCTACTACCCTCTCACACACACACACACCTGCCCAAACTATTCCCCGTAACGCTCAGCTCATGCATCACCAGCATACCAATTAGAGTTCAGCTCCCACATGGTTCATATTCACGTCTGCAAACCAGCAGGACTGGAGACACATCAGCACCCCGCAGTTTGGATCTACCTTCACTCCTTCTCCAGAGACGGGACTTACGAGCCAGCCAAGGTTTCTTCGCAACTCCCAGTTGGCACCCAACATGGGGCACTGATTTTGGCAGCAGCTTAGTCATCCAGGAAACCTGCACTCACTCTGAAGGCTGCTCTCCTGTTGGAGGAGTTTGCTGTTAGCCCTGATCTTGCAGACCATCCCTCCGCTCCTTGAGAGTGAAAGCTGGGTGATTGGAGTGGCTGGCGTGGGGAGGATGGCTTGACATTAAGGCTGTTGAGGTAATCATCAGCGGCACTTGCACACCTGGGCTCCAAAACAATTCAGGCATTATCAGGACGGCTGAGGTCAGAGTTGCTGCTGCTTATCTGTCTCAATCTTTAATCTGCTCAGAGCGCTCTTATTTTCCTGCAGGTGGATTTCTATGGTATGACATTTGAATGTTTAACACCTGAGCTCAAAGCGGGCTGCTGTCTCCACACAGGATGGGGTTAAAGGTTTAAATTAACCAGGTTTGTACACATCTCCATACATAACAATGTGCTTCTTTTTCATTTTGCATCAAAGCTAGTAGTTAGGGTGCCTAAAAAGACCTTGAAGCAAGAAATAATAAGTAACCTTTACACCACCATCCACCATATTCCAACTTCATGTACTAACAAATCAATATGTGCACAGTTATCAATAACAAATGTAACATATTTTTACCTTTAAGGTTTACTTTTAACATAAAAAATAAGGATAACACAAGAAGAGAAAGTTGATGAAATCACAAGATCTGAACTCAAAAAGAGGAAAATAAATGAGGTGGCAATACATAATAAGGTATAAGAGACAGTAAATGGGGTTTTCAAAAAATATAGTCTGTATTTTTATATAAAGAAAAATGAAATAAAAAGAAAATGAATGAGAAACAAAAACATTTCCAAAACGTTTTGTTCTTTGGTGAGTTCACTTCACTTTTCCAACCCAGTAATCAACAAAAACTCAAAATTAAGATTCGTTTTCTCATTTGATCCATAGTTCTGATTGTCTACAGGAATTAAAGTCCATAATGCTTAAAAAAAAAAAAAAAAAAAAAAAAAGTTTTGTTGTCTCCTCCAGAGATACGATAGTCCAAAAAGCTAGAAAATAGTCTTTTTCAAAAGAAAAGCTTATCTGGCGTGGTCATTGTTTCAGATTCTAATGTCGTGGTTTGTTGTTCACTCCACATCAGAAGGAAAAGGTAACTCAAAACATGGCCTGCATAAACATAAGGCCAAACTTAGATTCTCAATGCATAATAAATTAACAAGCTAATTAAACAAGTTAACAAATAAGTGAATAAATAATTAAATAAACATTGATAACATTTACTCATCCATCTTTCATTTTTCATTTTCTCATTTTTTAGCTTTACCCGTCGATATGTTACCTTATACTCATTCATACAACAACAGACATACCAATACATGAATGTGCACTAAAATAGATTAATGCCAGTCACTCTGATTTATTTATTAACTTACCAAGTCCAATTAAAAGCCAGTTGTGACCACCTGTTATACTTTTAGAGGCACGTGTTTGTTTAGGAATTAAATGCAGATTGGATTGAAACGATTCTTTTTGTTCAAGATTTGGAATGCACACCAAACACTATGGGCTCTAATTTCGTAGACCAGGCACAAGCGCAGGCGCACCTGCCCTGCGCCGGCCTTCGCTGCGCGGACAGGGCGTGACCAGCGCACTTTGCAAATTTCCTGCAGTGCCAAGAGAGGCACAGTCAAGGCGCAGAGGAGCGTGTCCACGCCTCCCTCCGCGCAAATGGCAGAGAGGGAGGAGAAAAGCGTGAGTGGGTTTAACACAGCCGAGCGCTGTTTTCACCAATCAAATGAGCGCCTCTCCTTGCCTTTAAATGCCCTGCAGCCGAGGCGCAGCATCTGATTGGTCTGATCCCCAGCACCAGCAAACAGTGTCTAGAAAGACCCGGTTGAGGAGACGGTCAGAGCCGCTGTCCCTGCAGCAGGAGAATGGACAGCAGGGCGCATTGGAGGACACGAAGCGCGTCACCGTGTGGGCCAGCTCCCGGGACAGATTTAATCTGTTCCTTTGTCTTTGTCCGGAGTAAAAAATGAAGAGACAGTTACACAGCTGGCTTATCCATTCAGAATACTTTTGATCCACCTGCACTCCTGGTTTGTCATCGCCAAGCAGAACCTTTGGTGATATACTGTTTACTCTCCCAGTGTCTCCACCTCATCCTCCTTACAACAATGTACTCCATCTTTTTAGATCACGTTAAAAATAAAGACTAAAACAGAGGAATATGGGAAATCACGGGTAAATCCTGAGTGACAAACAGTTATTTTGTGTCTCTTTTCTTTGTCTTTTCTCTCCCTCTTTTCTTTGAATTAAATGAAATGAGAGAAGCCAGATATATACTCAGTATCAGATGTTAAGGCTGTTTATTGTTTAATTGTAAGATGTGCATCAAACTTCCAGCTGCCGTCAGGTTAACTTTCCATTATGACAAACAGCTTTAATCTGACATCAGATGTGACGGGACAGTTAATATAGATATGAATGTATATGCTGGTTCAGACAGTTACATTACATAGTGATTACTGTGATTGTTTATTGCAATGAAATGTGCCTGACACTCTGGAAACCTGCCTCTGAGGCTTTGATGACATGTGCGCACATGTGCGCCTGTCACCAAATTACAGCTGTGGAGGGTGCGCTCAGAGGATAGAGCAGGTTGGAGCTGGCGAGCTTTCAGCGCACTTTTTTGGCACGAAATTGTCACTGCGCCAACATGAATCTGCTGACACCTCCCCCTGATGAGCCGTAAATCCCCCCTGGCGCGCCAACACACCCATCTCTGAGCAGACGGTCTACCAAATTGTCTACCAGGCTTGCGCCCCCTGCGCTGCGCCACGAAATTCGAGCCCTATAAGATCATAATAGAGAGATCTGTGTGATCTGTCTTTTTTGTTATCATCAAGTGTGTCCTCTCTAAATGTGTGAAGGTTTGGAGAATTCTGTGATGTGTACCAGCCTGAAAGGGATGTCCCAATAATCTTAGTTTACAGTAAGTTTTCTAAAATTAAAATACAGTTCTGATTAGTTCTAATCTTTGTCACACCTTGTTTTTGATTTTTATTTCAGTAAAAGAAAAGAAGAAAAAAAGTTTTTTTCACCTCTCATGTACATCAACAGGAGAATCCCCCCTCTTCTTTAGAACAACTTTTCAAAACAATCCAGGTGTGAGGTGTCCTGAATCTCACAGAACTCTCTACAGAACTCTCCACTGGCCCAAAACAGCCAAAAAGAAAAAACATTGACTGTCACTGCCTCATTTAAACTTTTTTTTTTAAAGTTAAAAGATATTAAAACGACTTCCTCTCTGCAGATAAGTTTGCTAAGTCATGGATAAAGTTTACCTACCAGAACAAATCATATAACAAACTTCTCATCTTGAGATTCATGTTTAATCAAACACAAGAAGTGACTGGGCTGACTCATAGGATTTGTATTTGTGCTCAATTAGTTGTCTTCTTTTCTCTGCTCTACTTCTAATCATCACAAAGAGAAACGATAATGGGACTCGACAGATCTGTGGATGAGTCTTTTGATTTCGATTCAAGCTAACCCACCGTGAATAAACAAAGAGCCCAAGGCCTGCCATCAAAGACGGAACAGCCAATCACATGCCAGAGCCGTGATGAGTCATCCGTATTGATACAGTGTGAGCGTGTCATGCCTGTTGCACTTAAAAAAGAAGGGGCTCATATCTGCCTTCAGCAGATTGCTGTGACTGTTCAGTGATACGTAGCTGCCAGCGAGATAAGAAACGACTCCCACGAGTGTTCCATGCTTCGGCTAAAGACGTATCTACATATCTTAGCCTGTGAATTCACTCCATTTATTATTTCTCCAAACCTATTTGTCATCATTATTTAGCTAAAACAGATGGCCGTCCCTACTAGCAAAGGTCCTGCATACCAATGAGGTGGAGGGAAATCATTGACACGCTGTAGTTGTTGCTCATCCAGACGTCAGAGGAGTGATGTCAGCAGAAAAGGCCATATGGAGTACGAGAGCAGAAAATGTCCCAGCTCTGCAGAAGTAAATGAGGAAAAGAAAACAGCAAATTAATGTGGTAAATAAAGTCTCAGGTGACAGCTCTAAATGTAATTTTATTATGCTAATAAATCCCAGAGGACTCTCCCTGTACATGCATAATGCTGATAATAACTCAGCGGGATAGATTTAGGAATTAGAATTCACAGTTATATTGGCAGCTCTTCCTATTTGCTTTAAGTGCCTCAGTGACTTACATTCATTTGTATGGATTTGTTGTGTTTTCTTCTAAATAAAAAATTACCACAAATCTCCATAATGTAGGCCTCAGTGAGCAGATTAATGGGAAAACACTACGTCTAAAACAAAAGCGTGTGCACTCACACGTGTTCCTGCAGGACTTATGGTTACTTTTTCTGACACTGGACCTGGATGGTGAGTGACAGATCTCTCAAATTCTTCCAGATGGAGTTCCATAATCTTATTTATTCATTATTACATGTGTTTTAATAAGTCCCAAAAGGATGGATGATTATATTGCCTTCATAAAGACCATGAATGAACTCTTGGTGAAATGCCTTTAATGGCTTTCCCTAAATTCATGCACCACACAGTATGAATGGGTACAACTAATGATGTTAAAATGTTTACCACATCATAAGCTACGTTTAAAGGTATAGTCAGTAGATGTTAGAGTGCATCAATACGGGACAGATTTAAAAGTGATGTCTCTAAACAAGAGCAAACCAGACGTAAGGAATAAGAAACAGCCTCAGTCATTTTTCCTCAAACACTTTGTTGATTTCTTGTTAAACATGAAGGATATCACTGTTTGGCTTTTAGAAATATGCAGAGGTGCTTTAAAAAATGTAGTTAGTGTCAAAATCTAGTTCATCCCGGCCGTTGTGACAGAATTACCACTGTCCAGTTTAGTTGCAGTAACTGTTTAAGGTATTGCACGTTTATTTGTGGACAGTCCTCAGGCCTAAGTATTTCCACAGACTAGACCAGGAGTCTGCAACCTTTACTATAGAAGACTATAAAGTGTATAAAATTCCATAAATAGTTAAAATCGAGGGAATAGTTATCTAAATGAGATGATGTTTAAATTTATGAAATTGTTCATGTGATATCGGAGGTTTTTGTTTTTTAATAAATTTGCCAAAAAATTCCCAATGTTTTAAAGTTTCAAAAACTTGCAAAGATTATTATTGTTGTTATTATTATTATTATTATTATTATTATTATTATTATTATTATTATTATTATTTCTTTGTTTTTTTGTTTTTTTCATATTTTAAAAGTTTGCCAACATTTTAAGCAATGTGTATTTCTTTTAAAAAAGGAAAGAAAGCCAATATTTTGATAAATTTTGAAACTTCAAAAATATGCCAACATTTTAAACAATTTTGAATTTTGTGACAATAATTTGCAAAAATTAAAATTGTTTTGAAAAAATAACTTAATTTGATAACACTGAATTATTTCTCCCTCCCACAGTGATTTGAGTTGCACTATGATATGGCACTATGCTGTTATAAACAACAGCTTGTCTTGATCAATTTTTTTTTATTAGATTAGACTACGGATTACATTTTTTGGAAAGAATGTTAGATTTTTCAAATAAACTGTTTTTTTTTTTTTTGTTTTTTTGTTAGAAACAAATTTGTCATTGTCAGGACTGTCTTTTATTTGACACAATAATTGTTGAAATAAAATAAAATAAAAAATAAAATGTTAATCTAGCTTCACCACAATGGATGTTTTAATGCAGCAAGGCCTAAAAAGATCAGCAAAGACTTAAGACGTACTGCTTAAAGGAACTGTTTTTCTTTCTTCTGCGTGTGTCCTTTTTCCCTCAGACTACTACAATTACTACATAATTAATCACAGTAATCGTTTCCAGCAGAAAAAAACACAGATCTATCTTCTAACTACTAAACTTCCTCAGTCGGCATGGCGTTGTCATGGAGACTTGGACACAAATTAGTCTGGTCCTGCTCGACCCAATCAGGAAGCTAAGAAGTGATGATAATCTGATAATCTCATTTTAAAGTGTGCATTAGGATCAGGTATGAATCTAGAAGGGAGACTCACTTTTAAACTCCTCAAGCCCCTTTAAGTTTACAGTCAGTAAAACTAAAGTTCCTCACAGTTTTTAGTTGTGTAACACTTTGGTCATGAGCAAACACCTGCAAAAATAAAGAAACTTCTGGTCCTGTTACCTGAACTTAATTTTAGGTGTAATTAAATATCAGCAGAGTAGAATGCTTTATCATGTTAATTTTGTTGCTTGATAAACATTGTTATGAGCAGTGACTAAGTCAGAGGGCCAGGATTGGAAGTCTCATGCTGTGTTTACTCCAATAGTCACAAAGTACTGAGCTACAAGCCATTTTCATTAAGAGTGTTTTCAATTATCTGAAGCTGATGACTAGAAATTGCAAAGTTATGTCTGCTTTAACTTTCCTCTTTACTTAAATTACAAAGTTGAATCACCAGCCAATCTCACTGAGTCACTGAAATGTAAGAAAGAGACCATCTGATGGGTGAGATGCCTCACCTGGTATTTGGTAAGACATTATCTACAGTATCTCTTGGAGGTCTGCACTGAGCAGTCCTAACCACTGAGGGACAGAAGGCCTCTCCGCATGCAATGACACACAAGTGCTTTTTCACACATCTCTGCTTGTCCTCATCTGTGAGTGACAGCCACGTGACTGATGCATGTTGCAGAATCTGTAAATGGATGAACTCCAAATGGAAGCATTGCAGGTGATACTCCATCTTTAGCAGATTCAAGAATAGCACAACATGGGGGGAAAGAGTCACATTGTGTATCATCATCATCATTAAAAATTCATGATTCTGTTTGCATATTTGCACATATGAAATATTCAGGCTGCTAAAACTGGTATACAACGCTTGATTATGCAAGAGTCTTATAGACACGCACACACACACACATACGCATATGTTAAAAAATCTCAATCCCCTGTAAATAAATGCAAACACAGCTAACATAAATTAACACAATAACACGGCCTCCAAAACTCCAGGACTCCCTGGACCAAAGTGGAGCTGTAAGAAAGTGAAAGAGAAGGAGCTAAGTGAGACAATACTCTGAGCAGCCGGGGAATACAGCAGCAGTGGCATTATGGCCACACAAAAAGATGATATATGAGAGGAGATCATGAAGCAGTTTAATGCCATTATATCCTCCCTGAGAGCTGTGGAAGAAAGTAAAAGGAAGTGGTTTGATTTAAAGCCGTTCAGCTGATGGTGCAGTGCAGCCATCTGAGAGAATAGAAATGTCTGAGGACAACACTGTGGGCGTGCTCTCGTAATCTGCTGCCTCAAAGGGGACATGTCAGAGTCTGGAAGTGGTCCAGAGGAGGACTGTGGCTTCGTGCCACATACAGCAAGGGACTGGTGTTAAAGGACAGATCACCTGCACTGTTCGTGACCTTCAGGACTTAACTTCTTAGGTTTCCTTATTTGGTCATAATTTGAATTCAATTGTAGTTGTTGTGTAATAAAAAGTTAGCCTTTTCTGAAAGCTTTGTAAGTGTATTCAGTGTGATTTCCTGTCAGGTATTCTCTCTGTCATGACCTCCTGATGAGAAAGGCTCAAAATCGTTCTCTCTTTGAACGTGGTCGAATTGTTGTGCTGCATCAGAAAGGCCTCTCACAACATGCCATCTCTGCTGAGGTTCGACACAGTAAGACAGACATTTTTGATTTCTTCAAAGATCCTGAGGGTTATAGAGCAAAAAAGTCCAGAACATTTTACCAGTCTGGAGCTAGAAGATCTGATTGGCTGTCCATCAAAACAAAGGACGATCCTCGACCCAGATTAAAGCTGAATTTGAAGCCGACTGCAGCCCAATAACCATCAGATGCCATCTGTGAGGGAAGAGCTTTAAGAACAAAACTTGTCTTCAAAGACCTCATCTCCTTCAACGCTACAAACTCACTGTTTGGACTTTTCCAGAGAGCAGCAAACATGGGACACTGAAAGGTGAAGAAAGTTTGATTCTCTGAGGAGAAAAAACTGAACCTTGACGTCCTGATGGCTTCAACGTTACTGACATGACCAGGAGATCCCACTGGAGATGTTTTCACGGCGGCACAGTGGAGGGGGCGCCATCATGATCTGGGGCTTTTTCCTTCAATGGACCAATGGAGCTTCAGGTTGGTCAGGGGCGTCAAACGGCGGCTGGCTCTGTGGAGATGTTGCAGGGGGCCTCCTTCATGACTGAGGGCCCTGGTCTGTGTGGGAATGACTGGGTTTCTGGACTTCTTCCAGAGGAATCAGCTCACTCTTTGGACCATCCTGATGTTCCCCTGATCTAAATCACTCTGACAACATTTGGGGATGGATGGAGAGGGACGTTTACAGAAATGGACATCAGGTCCAGACAGTGGATGATCCTCCATGAATTCTTAAATATTTTGATCAGCTGACAGACTGTTTCACTTTAATTGTTGTATGCTTTAAATGTCTCACTCAATTATTACAATTATTATTCTCTCTCTCATGTCTTCTTTTTGCATTTTGAAGCTCTACTTTGATCCTTTGTAAGATTTAGCAGTTCAAAATATAAATTCTTGCAATTTTTCAACTGGTCTTAAAATTTTGATCAAGTGTATAAACTGAAATTACACAGAGTTGAATGTTTGTATTTTGCAAAGCTCCCAAATGGATGGTGAATACGTCTCATTCATCTTTTGTGTGACAGCAAATGCATTGATCAGTTTAGACATCAGACATTAACATCCACCGTAAACTGCCCCAGAGCTTCCTTTCCTCGGTAAAGCCTTGCCAAAAGTGTGTCAAGGCTGTTTTTGACACTAAATGCTGTTTTTCAGGTGTCAGATACAGTGGGGGTAAGTATTGAAAGCATCAACTTTTTTCTCATCACATTTATTTCCAAAGCTGCAATTCAAACAAAATTTCTACCAGACGTTGGTATTAACTCAAATAATCCACACATGAAAAGAAATCACTACGTTCAGGTCCATAAATAATGATTTTATGGTATTAAGTACGATAACACAGGAAAAAAGTATTGAACACACCATGGAAAGGCTGTATACTTTGGCAAATAAATGCACCATACCACCTGAAATCTGTCAGTAAGTATTACTTGAACTCCCAATTAGTACAAACCAACATCAGCTGGGCTAGAGCAAATTGATGGTCCTATAAAAAAGGTAGTTTTTTTCACTAAGCAGTTAAATACCACACACCTCATGATGGGTAAAGACAAAGAGCTCTCTGAAGACATTCACTACCTGATTGTTGTTCAGCATCAGAATGGAACTGCTTGCAGACTTATATCAAAGCACCTGAATATTCCAGTCAGAACTGTTGGGGCTATTATTTACAAGTGGAAGAAGCACCACCTTACCATCAACAGGCCATGCACAGGAGCTCCCTGCAAGATTTCTGACCAGGGAGTCAGAAAGATAGTCAGAAGGGTACTCAACGAGCCAAGGACCACCCTGAAAGTGCTCCAGAAAGACCTGGAGGCAGCAGGTACAATTGTTAAAGAGAAAACAACAGGCAATGCACTCCACCACCATGGCCTCTATAGACGCTCAGCCCGCAAGACTCCATTCCTCAAGAAAAGGCATGTTGAAGCTGGTTTAAAGTTTGCTAAACAGCATCTTGACAAGCCTGTAGAATACTGGGAGAATGTTGTCAGGTCAGATGAGACCAAAACTGAACTTTTGGGCTGTCATACTATATACCATGTTTGGAGGAGAAATGGCTCTGCACATCACCCAAAAAACACTACACCAACAGTGAAGTATGGAGGTGGAAGCATCATTGCATGGGGTTGTTTCTCATCTCATGGTGTTGGAAAACTTCATATAATTGACGGAGCAATGAATGGAGCCATGTATGGGGAAATTCTTGATCTGAATCTGCTGCCATCCACCAGGATGATGAAGATGAGACGTGGCTGGACCTTCCAGCAGGACAACCATTCAAAGCACTCAGCAAAGTTGACTCTCAAATGGTTTCAAAAAAAGAAAATCAATCTGTTAGAACGGCCTAGTCAATCACCTGACTTAAATCCAACTGAACATTTGTGGAAAGAAGTAAAGAATAGGGTTCACCCGAGGGCACCAAAGAATATTCCAGATTTAAAGACAATCTGTGCAGAGGAATGGGCCAAAATCACACCTGAGCAGTGTGGGCCATTAGTTCAAACATACAAGAAGCTTCTGGAAGCTGTCATTGCAAACAAAGGCTTCTCCACTAAGTATTAGATGAGTCTCAGTTAGCGTGTTCAATACTTTTTTCCTGTTATTGTACTTAATTCCACATAATCATTATTTATGGACCTGGACATTGTGATTTCTTTTCATGTGTGGATTATTTGAGTTCATACCAATGTCTGATTTTGTTTGAATTGCATCTTCCTCACCACTTCCACCACCTGATCCTGATGCTGCACCTTCTCCCAGTCAGTATCCAGAGCCTCTGGTTCTTCGTTTGCACAGGGTTTCACTCTCTGTGCTCTCTGGGATGAATTTAATCTTCCACTCCAAGCAGAGCTGACTCTCTCCAGACTGGATCAATAGAAGTAGCAGTAACTTCTTCTGATGTGATTTTGTGGTATGAACATCAAATATTACTGCGTAGGTGCGCTCACCAGAAAACAAAGGAAGAAAAACAAATTGTGCAGGAATTTGCTCTGAGGCTACGACGACTGTACGTCTGAAAATGTAGGATAACTGTTGTGATTGAACAGCCCTCACATTCACCTCTGCCGTGTTTATTCTCCACTGTGTTGGAGTGAAGCAGTGTCACTCTCACTTCCACGCGCCGACGCTCTGCAGCACTTGACTATAATTGCCAATAAACAGCACCTTGTGAAATGGACTGAATTCATTTTTCTCCTCTCTTCAAGCATTGTCCTCTGGCCTCCTCTTATTTCCCCATCTGGAGGACTCATCCGCACTCGCTTCAGGGGCTTTACCGCTTTATCTCATGGATTACAGACCGTTAAAGAAAAAAAAAACAGCACCTTTTCCTCCACAGCATCTCTGTAATACAGTTTTAAAGTTTTACTGCATGTTCTTCAGCTCCAGGAGAACTCTAAGCTGTGATGAAATTCCCTCCTGTCAGTGACTCGTCTGGGTTTGTTTTGAAAAGTGGGGAAAAGGTAACGAGATGGTCGTTTTATAAAAACAGGAAAACCTTAGAAACCCTCACAGAAAATTTAACAATCAAACATCAACGTGAAGATTTTGAGATCTTTCTGAGGTAAAACAATCCAGTGAGAATCTGTTTATGACAACAGGGTGTGTGTGAGTGTGAGTGTGTGTGTGAGTGTGGGCCTCATTATCTCTAAAGTTGTTGATAATTGAAACCTGAGAATGAGGGAGGGTGATTATTTCATCACAGCTTCACAGAAATAAAAGATGCGTTTAGAAAGAAGAAAACGATGTGATGTTCCCAAACAGTTTGCTGCTGTCCTGAAAAATATTCTCCCACATGTTCCAGTGTGTGGTGAGGCTTGTTACTGCTCTCTGAAGAGATTCTGTTTCATTTATTTGTTTGTTTTGGTGAGATTCTTTTTGTGCCTGAAACAAACACTGTGAAACAAGTCAAGAAACTGAAAGAAATGGGGTTTTTTTGTGCCTTTGTTTTGATAAATGTCATGTACTGAAAAAAAAAAATTAAAAAAAAAATGAAATAAATAAATGTTTCGACTGCAGAATCTGTATTTCTTAGGGACATGAAGTTTTACATAAATCAAGAGATTTTATTTTGTGGTTATATTAAAACTTCATGACAGCTAAAATTCATCAGCTGCGTCTATGGTCCGGCTCTGCTCTATTGCGTGTTGGCTGCGTGCATCACACCGGCTCTCCTCATTCATGTTTAAGGCAATTTGAGGTAGTTTCTGTGCTGCTTAACCTGCCCTATGCATCACGACTCTGGCATCCAGCAACAATAGGATTGTTGCATGTCTGTTGCAACCTACAGCAGCTGGATCACAACCATAGACTGTATGGCAGCCAGAGTCTGAGTAGTAGACACTATGAGGGGGAATCTGAGTAAGGGGGGTGACAAAAATAGAAATTGGTTTTTTCTTTCAAGAGTCAAATCACTTCTTGACTTTACCTCCCGACATATTTTACAATCCCCCCAAAAAATGCACAAGAACGTTGGCTGCCAATCATCGTTACACGTGATGCAGCCTTGTTTTAAACCTCTTAAAACCAATGAAAACAAAACTTGAATACAAGGCAGCTAAATGACATCTTCAAATCACCACAACAATCGGATGTGAGAAAGATTGCGACGAGGTGTATTTATTTTTAAGGTTTGACCACAGCCCATCTGGAATGACTGGGGAGATGGATTTTTTTTTTTTTTTTTTTTTTTTTTTTACCTATACTGCAGCCAGCCACCAGGGGGAGCATATTTTGTGGCGACCTCACTTAAAGCTGAGCAAGATGACATCCATGACATCCTATGATCACAACATAGAGCAGGGGTAGGAAACCTTTTCCATGACTCCAGACAATTCCTACTTCCTTAGCTATGCAGTGATAATGCTTTAACTCCCAATGCCTGGTTTTTAACAGTACAAAAAGTTTTTGAATGTGTTTCTCTGTTTGGCATACTTTGCTCACACTGTTTTCATGTATGGTCTAAAAAAAAAAAAAAAAACACATTTGTGCACTTGTATCATCATGATTAAACTTGTTATTTAATATTATTCGATAAATTTTAATGTAAGAACATTTCTACTGTGCTTTATTTCTTGTGAAGTGTTCAATAAAATAAAACACAATATTTTCATTATCTATTTTTTTATTTATTCATTTATTTAATTTTTCTTCTGCCTAAATGCAATTTTCTGCATGCCAACATAAATAGCCTCACGTGCCAGCTATGGCACCTTTGTATGTCAGTCATCAGTAATTCTTTGTATTAGTGTTACATTTTGTGCCAGCACAGCGGTTAATTTACAGAAGTCAGTTTATTTGAGTTATTTCGTGGGAAAAGTTTCAAATTGTGAGGCTTGTTAGAGTTAAAAATGCAACAACTACCCAAAATGTAATTTAAAAAAATGTAATAAACCCTAAATCTAACAAGTCTGGGGTTTATTACATTTTTTATAACTTTTCAGGCTCAGCACTTCTGTGCATTTCGGGTCTAACCAGGCTTTAACAAGGCTTAAGTGTGTCATAGTCCCAGGAGTGAGCATGCAGGATGCCTCTTAACGCTTTGTTTGCAGAGTTGTGTGAGAATCATATGGGAGGGACATGGGATTACCTCACTTTGTGACATCACTGATTGTTGAATCTTTGGGGAAGCATACTATATGTAAAACAACTGAAGATGCAAACCCAGGGACTTTTTTCTATGTGGTTTTGGTGTTATTAGTATGGATTTAGATTAGTTCTTCAAAAGTCTTTAAATGCCTCTGTGGGTAGAGGCTGTTTTCTTTTCCAATGCTTTCTAAAAACGGAGAATGGGATTACCTAATCGACGCAGCAAATAAAACTTGTTTCCTCAAAGTACCCCTAGAGGAGCTGTTAAGTCGTCATACATTAAATAATTGGGATATATACCGTGTGTAACAAAATGCAACCCTCCTCCTCTTTCCAGTTTCGTGATAAACGTATCCATTATTCATGGCACTTTAAATTGGGGCACAGTAGAAATTTTTCTCTGCCTTGAAAGCAGCAGCAGTACATCTCCATGTTGTTCTTAACTAACTAGGTGCATTCCCCGAGGACTTGGAGGAAGACTGCAGTTTGATAAGAAAGAGAGCTGCAAAGACACTCTGTGGAAGTTTGAATGCTAAACTTTTTCCACAGAGAAATAAAGAATTTGATAAATTAGAGCACAATGAAGCAGCTGAAGGCACATGTACTTCCTGAAAGGCCTCGCCTGTGGAATAAGGGAGTTTTTGTTTCCTACATCTCCGACAGAAAACACGCAATAGCTCCACTAACAAGCAGGCTTGTTTACCAGCCCTGAGGAGGGCCTTGTCAGAACACAGGAAGGACATTTCTGGTCCCAAAGATTGGCCTGTGAATGCACAGTAGACTGTGAGGCTCCTAATGCAGCATATCAAATGCCGGCGAGGCCCAGAGGGACTGGAATCGGCATGCTGCCACTTCAGGCACCTGTCCAAACGCCTGGCTCACTCTCTGACAGTTTAGAGGTGCTTCTCATACGCTAGGATGGGATAAGCTGTGCCAAGACACAAACTGCAGCGCAGATGAAAAACGCCAACACACTTAGTGAAATTCAACCTGTATGTGATATTGTGCAGAGGAGAGGAAGCACGTTCGGTGCAGTGAGAAAACACGCGCCAATGCTTCACAGGAACAACAGAAGCAAGTTGTAAGGAACGTGTCATCACCTGCTCTGAGGGCATGATTTTCCACAGGATCTCACATCTCTGCTGCTTCATGTTTGCAAATGAGTCAAAAGTATCTGACTAATTATCAAAGCTTTTGAAAATTGTCAAATATGCTCAAAACTGTGCTGCAGAGTTGAACATCTCTATCTAAAACGCTTTTAGTAAGGCCAGATATGACCTCTCATTTAAAGGTGCAGTGTGTAGAAATTGTCTGCATTTGGCTAAACAGAAACAGTGGAAATGAGATAAAATAATTATTTTTTTAAAGTATCTTAAAATAAGTGAACAATAATTCCATTAAAACTTAACTTTTCTTTTTACTAAGTTAGTAAGAGGCTTTTTATATTTATATTACTGCAGCTCCTGTTCACAGAGGCAGACATAACGAACGGCCATGTTTGTACACGGTGGATTTTGGGCAGTAAGAGCCTTGGCACTGGTCCTGAAATCTACCTGGAAGCCAGGTGAAGAAGAAGAAGAAGAGAGGGGTGGTTATTTTTACAGTAGAAGAAAAAGAGTGCGGTTGTTGTTGTTTTTGAAAAAGAAGAAGAAGCGGGAGAATATACTTTTTGTTTTACATGAAAGAATTGGTATTAAGCAGGAATGGTTACTTTTATAGGTACTTGTATGGGTGATTTCCCATGCTGGACATGAACACAACATTGCAAGTTTGTATATTGAGAAATAAATATGTTTAATTGAAAAAATGTGAGGTTTGTTATTAAACAATTTTTTAAAAAATTACCATAGAAACACACACAAAATTACAGATAATTGGTACCATTGAGTACCAATACCCGACAACCAGGTACAGGGCATCAGTACTGTCGTGTTTTAAATAAGGAAGGTAACCATCCATTGTATTGAGAGTATTTTCTGATGGAGAATGACAAACATGCATCACATGAGAGTAAATCATCAGATTTTGGTCCAAACAGATCAGGAAGAAATGAAGAGAAACCGAGACAGACAGCGAGTAAAAGGAGAGTAAACACAGTGTAGAGTTTCAGAGCTGGGAGTCATCAATGAAAAAGTTGGGTCTGAAGGGTGACGCTGAAGTTGTTGAAGGTAAAGGTGCAATGTATCATTGGAGGACGTTTCCATAGCAATGTTCACTGGTTGTAAACGTCATTGTTTGTTGTTTATGGTGTAGTAAACATAACTGTTTGGCTAAGAGTTTTCTTTTCTCTGATTCCAGGGCAGGTTCGGAGCTAGAACCAGACTTAGCACCAGTTCTTTGGTTTCCCACAGACTTCCCACGGTTGCTGGCACTCAGAACCGGTGCTTGGCAACACCAACTCTTTGCTGGGCAAGCAGAAAGAACCAGGTTAAGTCGGGGCTACGGGCTTATGTCGATGGGGGTGGGGGTGGGATTACTGACTAACCAAAGCAGAGTAAAAACACAGAAGAGCGCCATTTTCTGAAAGACGAGTTTGGGGTAAGCGAAACAACAGAAGAACGTGATGACGTAGCTCTCTGGCCGGCACCTGTTTGTGGAGAAGAAAAAGGTTCTTAAGCGGTTCACACTTGAACCAAATGTGAACCAGCTCTAGCACCAGCACCAGTACCAGCCCTGGAACCAGCTCTGTTTGACAGATCTAGCCTGATCATTTTGTTTCCGGAGCCATCTTTAGGAACCTGTATGATCGGCAAAGGCTGAGGGTCACTGAGTGATGGGATGTTTTAGCAACAGAAGGGCTCGTTGTAAAATCTGAACGCTCCATGTCACTTTAAAACTTAGATCCATTGCAATACAAAAAAAGTGCTATTGCCAGCATCATTACTTTTAGAGTGTATGAATTTGGCATGCAGTATCGTACTTCTCTAGTTCTCCTGGCTGAAGAGCCATTTTTGTGTGGCCTTAGTTCAACTTGCTACTTCACCTTACCTCTACATGTATTGTTATTATCAAGGTTGTAATTGGTTTGTGGGTCTCTCAGCCTCATCTCCACATTTATACCATATGTCTGGCCATAGTCTGGAACTAAAGAAGAGAGGGACCAGCTGCTAAAGAAGCTGAAACTTGCGCCACATCTGACAAATCTGACTTGACAATGGACTTGTAAAAAGTCCCTTCACCAATGCAGCCAATCACTTGCTGTATGTTGGCAAAATTGGGCTCCCTCAGCATGAGAGCAAAGTAGCTCTGCACTAAAGAATGCTGGGCTGCAGACAGCTCATCACTGCAATCAGATGTAAAACACACACAAACTGCACAGAGCTGCAAAACTTCCAGAGCATTATGCTCAGTGAGCTGCTGGTCTGTGACAGGAAGCAGATAGCTGTGACAAATGATGCAATATTTGTGGCAAAATCAGCTGAATCCATCCTTTTTAAATTAGTCTCTGAGTTTATACCCACAGCTTTTAGTGTTTAAGATCACTCTCCAATCTGGAAAAGTATTAAAAGAAAGTTTTTCCAAACTCTGTTTCCCCTCCTGATATGTTTGCTATATGTTGAAACTGATTTGTAATCTATTACAATCTATTAATATATTAACTTAGTGGGAAAGGTCTTTTCAGTATATTACTGTACACCCATTTAGGATGCCCCAGCACTCTAGAAGCCTCTTTTACTGTTGTCATGCTATAATACTGTGTTCATTTGGTTGGAAATAGAATTAAATAAAGTCTGTTTTTATGCTTTAGAAACCACAGTCTGACCCTGAAAGTCTGAATGAGCAAACAAATTTCTTCAGCTACGATCAGACCTTGATGCCTTTGTTACTCATCATCAGTGTTGTAATAATTTGAAAAAAAAAAACAAATCTTATAAAGCTTTTTTTCAGTTCTTATATTACTTTTTCGTACAATGTTTATTTCAGCATAGAATGAATTATCAATGATGCCAGGGGGTTATATTTTACAGATGCTGTGAGGAGGATCTGTTTTAATTGGACTGCACTCAACAAGATGTGACTATCAACCAGGTGTATGTTTGTTTGAAACAATTTTTTTGTTCTATACATTTTTCTGGATACAAAGCAACAAGGTAAGGTATTTATCAGTACAGTTACATAGAGCTGTTGTTTGAAACATGACAACAAGCAAATGTTGCAAGTTTGTACTGTTTGCAGTAGCCGGCTATATGTAGCACTAATAGCAGCCCAGTGCACTGTCATGTCTGTAATGTGTAACGTTAGTGAATCCTGGTTATGTCCTGTCAGTCATCTACAGACATTAATCGTGTAGTGATGGTGGACACTGGAGCCTAGCTGTCAGACAGAAAAAGGACAGAAGAGCAGAAGAAAGATAAACAGGAAAGTGATAGAGCACGAGCTAAAGGCTAACACACAAGCTACACTGTTTGTGCTAATGTTGATTCCAGCCCACAGTCAGCAGTTATTCTGCAGTGGTCTGTTCAAACTTGAGAGTCTATCAATAAAATGAAGAGTGAGGTTACGTTAGCTCTGATTGGTAGATGACAACCAGGATTTACCAACTTTACACATTATGGACTGTTTAGAGTCACTTCTTCTTGACAGTGTGTGTGAGACTCCAGGCCAGAAGGTGTCACTGCAGCCTATTAAAACAGATCTCCCTCACATCATCTTTAAATTCAGTGACATCCTTGGATATGTGCTCCTACTAGTGGAGCTTCTGTCTAACACAGCCTCACCTTCTCTTCACCTCCTTTTTCATTTTGTGTTGCTGTACATATTCATTGTTCCCTTGGTCCCAGTTTGACTGTTTCTTCTTTTATCATATTCTCATTTTGCTTAGCCTCTTTTCTTACCTGTACTTCCACTCTTTTCGAAGCTCTTAGAAATAAGATAGAAATTGTATTTTTATGTCACTTCTAAAAGCTTTTTGAGAATCTGAAACAAGCTGCTCAGGTCTCACAGGTCTCACATGAGCCGAGGTGGTGTTTGAGTCGCTGCTTGTTCCTTCTGAAGAGTGTGACTTCCTCATCAATGTGACTCACCTGTGCCAATTACTTCCTCTTTCCTCATTTATCTCTCTATCTGTGTGTGTGTGTGTGTGTGTGTGTGTGTGTGTGTGTGTGTGTGTGTGTGTGTGTGTGTGTGTGTGTGTGTGTCCTGTATTGTTTTCTCGCTCCTTTCTGAGTCTCACCTCCAGATTATCTTATCTGCTCTTGAACTTCTCGTTGGTCTGTGTCAGCTCCTGCTCTTTCTGCCGGTGCAGGTTTAGACTCTTCAGGTGGAATTTTTTCACGTTTGCCTTTTCTGAGTGACCCTTTTAGAAGCAGTCACATTTTTTCCTCTAAACTGTGATTTGAGCTGGTTCACCTCAGTCTGTCAGATCTCTAACTTTTTGCTTCTCTACAGCTTTATTTTCTTTTTTTTTCAGTGATTTGGCTTTATTGGTGGTAGTGCCCAAGGCTTTACTAAACCTCTGCATGGTTTTGGAAAAACTGTCAGTGGATCAAAGCAATGACTTTGTAAAACAAAGTCAAAACAATAATGTACAGCAGCTCAAATATGGCAGCCAGCACAGGCTACAACTCAAGAATGTGTAGCAACCTAAAACCTGAAGCTAGCTGTCCCTCACCGGGACCTGTCCGCACTGCTTTGGGGTTAGACGCCTGGTGCTCCCAGCCCAGCACGGCTCTGAATCTCTAGCCGGACTCTCCTCCTCTGTTGTTCCCAAATAGTGGAACATATTACCTAACTATACGATTCACAGAGTCCCTTTCTACTTTAAGAGACGTCTGAAGACTCATCTGTTCAGGAAACATTTAGGCCCTTAATCCGAGTCTTCTCCTCTTTGTCCTCAGGGGTAGAATGAGTCAGAAGGTCACAGACCCAGCTCTTAGTCAATATTTAGCACTGCTACTGAATTTTATTGAAGTTTTTAGTACATTGTTGCAGCAATTAATTGTGGTTAGTTAGCTAGATTACTTTAAAAAAATCTCCTTGCACTTAATGGAAGCAGCTGCAGCTAAATAACTTGTAGCACTTCGTCACACTAACTAGGTTTTCCCTTCTGTCTAAATTCTTGCTTGTGTTGTACTTCACTTTGGACAATATCATCTGCTAAATGAAACTGTAGAACTATAGAGTTAACAAAACGACACCGCTTTGCACTTTCTGAAAAGTCAGGTGGCGGGTATTTCCTCTTGGTGTTACTACAAAATTAGCCAATAGTACTAAGAAAAGGGGATGTAACTGGACACAACACAAGGGACTAGCTTGCTGTTTTAGTATTGCTGTGAACAATGATGAGACCTTAAAAGAACCCAGGAGTCTGAGTAACATGTTCAAACAAACGTGTTTATATTTTCCCTTTTCCTGACCCCAAATTGGGCTCCATTATGAACTTAAAACAGAATACCATAATACACCTTCCAAATATGTACCCAAGGAGGATAGCTCCTGTTGCCCCAAAAGGACAGCTGATCACCATGTTGTCCTGGGGACAGGGATGTCTTACAGATCATGTGAAGAGATAAAACAAGCTGTTTTGCCTTTTTGTGGGGGGGAGATTGGTGGGAGGAGAGGGTGGTGGCGAGTGGGTAGTGGGTTGAGGAGAGAAGGATGGAAGTTGTTGGGTGATGTTGGGAGAGCCCTCAACTCATTAGCTTTGTTCAAAGTGGCTTGCTCTGAATACAGTTTTTGGATTCGAGCTGACTGAAGTCTTCGGCTGATAGGACAATGCGTCTTCTATGGTTTAGCATCAAGGCATGAGAAAATTCAGTTATGAAGTGTTTAGGCAGAGGGACTCTGGGTCCACCCGGACCAGGCCGGCAGGAGCCCTTAGGAGGCCCCCGAACACCAAAGAGTTACAACACTTCCCACAGAGGTGATGTGAAGTCTGATTTTTGTAATGATTTTTTAAAGATTTTTCTATAAAAATGTTCGAACTGTGTCAATGGGGAACATGCAACGCCGAAGCAAAATATCCTGGAAGGCTGGGTGATGGGGTGTATTTTTAACTCTTTCCTAAGACACATCTTAACAGAGAAAAGTGTCCTCTTTGGATAAAATTGTGCAGTAGACCACAACATCAGCTCTGTGTGAATCAAATGAAGAAGGATGTCTCCATCTGATCTAAGGTCAGCTGACATCGTATCTGAAACAGCAGATTGTGACTTTGCTGTAGAGAAATATAAAGTTATCTGTAACACTAGAACCACCACTGCAGTGTGACGGACTCTTTGGGATTTTTTTCTCAACATTAGCTAAAGTTAGCCTAACGTTAGCCCAACGTTAGCTCCTAGCTGTGTTGTTCATCACGTCTCTTGTGTGTTGGGAGTTCATTGGCCGTTTTTGTTCTAGTTTTTGTCCTTTGGTAATCGTACATCATTGTTAGCTGTTGTCCAAAGGGCTCTAGCTAAACTAATCTTAGCTTCTGTAGATTAGCTTCATTGGCGTATCTGTAACAAAATGATTCATATCTCCCTCCAATGTGGATTTTAGAGCTTTTTGGTGACTGAAAGATGATCTGTGATCTTTCTGTCTCCAAAACCATCAACAGCATCCAGTGAAATGTCTCCTACTGTGACACCTGCCATAGCACCTGTCACTGAATGCTCACTCTTTGAGTAAGTTGAGGGGGCGTGGCTTAGCCAATTGACTAAACTTCTTGATAACAGATTTCACTGAATATTTTCAACAATTAAAACTTCGTTGTAGAAAAGGTTTAGAATGAAGAACTATGGCTGATTTCCACCAGATCTTTGTCCAGTCCATCTCTGCCCAATCACGGCATAGTCTGATAGGTTTCAGCTCTTGTCAATGAGTGCTCCCTGCTCTGTTCCTCCTCTTTCTCAGCTCCAGCAAACCTCACCTCTCTGCAGCAGATTCCTAAAGACATCTTTTTGACACCATTTTGAATGCTGAATCACTGGGAGCCAAATGGGAATGAAGCAGAGACAGACAGAACACCTGCTTTCACCGCTCCACCTTAGTGATTGTCATGGTTTTGAATGTGGTTCTCATCTTTATTAAATAATAAAAACTCCATCATTGATTATCCATACACAGATTCCAGACATTCTCCATTATGATTCATCATTCCCTTTTGATACCATTTCCCTCCATCTGTTACCATATTGTCTCCCTAATTCATGAATAATGAGACACCTTCCAAATTATGTTGGGAGTGTCAGCCAAACAACATCAACATGAACAAAACAAACTGGAGGATGAAGGTCAGAGTGAAAGTCAGACATTTCAGCATGTAAATTATATTCTCTGGTGTGGACATGCTGCCAGGCGAGGCCTGCTGTCTGTTTTACCCCATCAACTACCATGGGTATTCAACTCAGCATCCATTGGAGACTTCACTTCAGCTCCACAGATCTGAACAGTGAGCTTTCAACAAAGGTAAAAAGGGACTGTGTTGTGAATCCAAGCTGCTGCTTTGAATAGTTTAATATGGTTCCATTCTCTTAAAAGGGTTAAATCGTTGAGCTTTTTCAGTTTGCTCTGAAAAAAAGGAATATGGCGAAACAGAAGTTGTACAAGCATGGGATCCAGTCTTAGATAACAATTTGGATGCCAGATGTGAAGGTTTTGTGTTGTAAGGAAGAACATTTGAAAGGAGCTGCTAGGTTGGTATTAGATACTGTAGTTCTACCAGTTTAACAGTTGAAGTGTTCATTAATTAAGGTTTTTTAAAAAGAGAAATGTTTCTTCTCAAAGCTAGAAAAAGGCACACTATCAAGTGACCTACCTGTATTATATCATCATGTTTGTGTGATTGTATTTGTCAGCCTCCAATGTAAATTCCCCCTTCATTAGATGCACCTGTATCTCATTAAGGGGTGCCTTGTTACCTGTTGTCTGACTGTCTGTGTTTGTATCTTAATCCTCTCATTGAACCTTCCTGGTGTTCCTTTTTAATTGGTCAATCACCGTCCCACAAAAAAGTTTATCTGAAGACGCTTTGCTGAACTTTGCAGGTCTAGACCGGAGTTGTGAATTTTAGGTCCACCGTTCTTAAGCCCTGTGTCCTCCGAGCAGTCCGGTTTGGATAGAAATAGAATAGAAAATACTTTATTTATCCCCGAGGGGAAATTCAGGAGTCACCGCAGCCTTTAAGAAAACTAAAGTAAGAAAGAGTATAGAAAGTGCAAAAAGGTCCATAAGAAATTAGATGACGACATCCCGTCCACCACTCGTCCACCACTCTCCAGCCCAGCCAGTCTCCACCTCCACAGGGTCCAGGACTGAGCCTCCCCAGCAGTCTGTTCAGTCTCTGTCTCCTGGATCCTGTCTGCCCACAGCAGGTGAAGCTCCTCCAATGTCGGGCTGGCGTCCGATGTCAGCTCCGTCAGCCACGTCCGTGAACAGCACGATGCCGCTGGGTTAGCACAGCTAGCTCGTCCATCCCCCAGGGCGAGATCCCACGTTCCCAACAACGATGGATGGAAGGACAGGTCCACGTTGTCATCTCCCAGCTCACACCCGAGAACCAGCACATTGTCCTCACCGCCTCCTCCTCAGCTCGAGGGAAATCATCAAGCCCTACGCTAGTTAGCATTGACATGCTACAGGCTGCTAACAGCTAATTTCGCATGTAAACTGCAGCCATGGTTACATGTAGAATCTCCAGACAAACACAGGAGAAAAGTAGTAGAAAATATCGCCGAAGCCACAAAAAGTTTGGTGTCCATGACCGACAATGAACCATACAAAGTGATGATCCACTCCAAAGAGAAAGATTACGAAAAAGAGACGAAAAAATTACAAGAAACGGACAAAGACGAGAAAGCTGCTGCAACAGGCAGCTACTTGGGCAGCGCCTAGCAACGGAATAATCATCAGCACGGTTTGGTACGGGTTGGATCAGGAAAGCCTGATCCTGTTTGTGTTTCCACAGCCAACAGTGCCCCCCTCTTGGTAGATGCCAATAGCCACTTCAGTCACATAATAGCGTGATGCCACAGCAGTGCAACACAGTGTACCCTGCTAATAAATCCAACAAAGAAGAAAAACGCGACACAGTGACCAAAGAGCAACGATGAAAGACATCCAGCAATTCGTCTTCTTTGTGATTGGCATGTGTCTCTTGACCAATCCACAGACTGCAGTGTTTTTAGCTCCACCTTCTGGAGTCAGATCCGTATGTCTGCCACCCCAACAGAAGGGAACCAAAAAGTGGGAAATGTGTGCCATACTAAGATAAATTGAACTAAACCACTTGGTGAAGACAGGGTAATTTGAAAGAGCTAGTTTGTTGGAGCTAAACAAAAAAAAAAATACTGAGGAGTCTTATTGAACAAACCAGGTCTCAACAGGACTTATCACTGAATGGTTAACCATTTACCCCCTCTTAGTGAATCATTTTGATGTGTTAAGGGAGAAAAGGTGTTGATAAGTGGCGCTGTCAGCTCAAATACTGTTGCCATGTATTCCAGATTGTTACGTAGGACGGTGATTGGTTGCAGCACACAATGGAAGTGAAATAATAGCGCTGTCTTGCTGGTTGTAGTGGGTCTAGATTCTCGAAATAACTACTTTACCATCTTGAGTCAGTGAGGGACAAGTCAGGTCCAGAGTTCTTCTTACTGCCCTACAACTCAAATTAAATATGGAGGGAAATATTTGAACTAAGAAACACAATATCATATTGAGCTACTGTAAGTCTGTTTACTAGCCTCAGCTATAATTCAGCTTCCAAAAAGCAAAATAAATGATAAAAAAAAAGAGTACCATGATTAAAGCACTGAAACTCCTTTTCCAACTCGCAGATTGTGCTAAGGCAGAAAAAAGTAACTGCTTACAAAGCTGCTTTAGTTTTTCAGGGGAGAGAGAAAGAAGACTTTTTTACGCAACTGCAATAAAATTAAACAGGAAACTTTATTTAATAACATTTGTAAGTAACACTGGTATTCAACCCCAAAGTCACTGTTCTTTGCATGTATCTGCATTGTGCATCTAGAGCTGTTAAAGTTCCTGTTCCAGCCTCCGTCTCCCACAGCAGCTGATTCTAACTTGAGATATTTGCAGCCTCGGTCAAGTACAAAGTGAAGTTATGAATTTTTGATGTGTACATTCAGACCTTCAGCTCAGCGTTTCAGTGTGCAGGAACTAAGAGCGATTAATTGGGAATCAGACTGCCTGGTGTGTAATCACTAACAACGCACTTGTAGCAGAAAACATATTAGCATTGTTTGCATCTTACTGATTGACCTCGCTCGTGCACCTGCATTCAATCAGGCGCTAATTGAGACTGTGATTGTGATTAACTGCTAAATGCTTTCCAATTACATAAAGTGTAGAAAATGCAAGATGAGGAATGGAAACCCTGTTAGAGAAAGTAAAGTTTGAATGTTTGTTAACATGTAGGAATTAGATTGAAGTGGAGATAAAGACACAGTTTTTGGATGAGGTGTTGAAACATCCCCAGCTAACTGAGAAGTTATGCAGCAAATTTATTTGTGTTTTCAGATTTACAGGCTTGAAACTCAACAGTACATACACTCACAGCCTGAGGAATCAGCCAGTTATTGGTGCAAGACAAGTGTCAGCGTTTATACTGTGGTATCATGACAGTCTTCAGCACCACAGACAGCTCCACACATCAAATAACCTCTGCTACAGCAACAGCTCAGAGCACATTACTCTGCGCCCTCACATGACATTGTTACCCATTCACTCATAGGAAAATTTATATTTTCAATAAATTTTGACAAATTATATTATGATCAATTATCGATTCCCAGCTTGGCCGGTGGGCCTTTCTGTGTGGAGGTTGCATGTTCTCCCCACGCATGTGTGGGTCTCTGGCTTCCTCCAACAGTCCAAAAACATGCTCACCAGGTTAATTGGTCACTCTGATATCTGTAGGTGTGAGTGTGTGTGAGAAAGGATGTCTGATCTGGCTGATTGTAGCCTTAAGGCCAGTTTTAAAGTAACACACCAGATATGTCTGAAGTCCGACCCCTCTCTGTTGCATGTTGACTGCGTTTGTCAACTCACACCAGCTGCGTGTTCAGTCCAACAAGCTGTATGACTGAAAAGAAAAGAAAAAGTGTGCCACCTAGATTCAACAGTTTGTTTGAGGTGCTCTTTGGAAAGGGATTCAAAAAGTCCTAGAAACAAAAAGAAGAGACTCCAAGGCACTCTCAAAACACTATTAAAATGCTTTTATTACAACGGCATGGTCATGTCGACCTTAAATACAAACTCAGATGCGTTTTGGCATCAAGCCTTCTTCAGGAAGTCATGCAAACAGATGTTAGGCTGCAAAACACCCTTTTCAGGGGGTGCTCAACTAATAGAAAACTGCCACTTGGACTTAGGGGCATGGCCTGCAGGTAGTGACAACTAGCAGACCCACCAGTAGATGGTGTTTTTAAGGCCAATAGGCTTCAACAAGGTTTTCATCCTCCAAAACAACAGAAACAAAAACATGCATAGTATAAAGCAGATAAAATTAGATGAAAATACATCAGAATTCTGGGGGGGAAAAAAATTCAAAGTGGCCTGTTCATTTAGGGACTATAACTCAATGTTTAGACAACACCCTCTCTCTACAAGAACACAGTATAATCTTGTTCTTCATTTAGTCCAGAGATTTTTGTGGCTTGTAGTTTGTCAATCCAGAATGCCTCCTTTTGGTTCAGTTTTCTTTGTCTGTCACCTTTTCTGATGGTCAGTGGAATGTGGTCAATTCTACTGGTTTGTATTGAAGTTGGGTTGCTGTTATGGAATTCTAGGTAATGTTTGGCCATGAGGTAGTTAAGGTTACCAGTTCGTATTGCATATTTGTGTTCTGCAAGTCTGTCGTGTAGCCGTCTTTTTGTTCTGCCAACGTAACAACCTGTTGACTCCTGGTCTGGCTTCACTCATTGGGCTCTAATTTCATTCGCCGCAGGGGGCGCAAGCCTGGCACAAGCCTGGCGCAAGCCTGGCACACCCTGCGCAGTGTTAGTTTCATGCTGCGCACCACCAATTTGACAATTTGGTAGACCATCTGCGCAAAGACGGGTGTGACTGCGCGCCAGGGGGAGTTGACGGCGCACCAGGGGGAGGTGTCGGCAGATTCGAGTTGGCGCAGTGACAATTTCGTGCCAAAAAAGTGCGCTGAAAGCTCGCCAGCTCCAACCTGGTCTATTCTCGGCACAAGGCGGAGCGCACCCTCCGCAGCTGTAATTTGGTGACAGGCGCACATGTGCGCTCATGTCAACAAAGCCTCAGAGGCAGGTTTCCAGAGTGTCAGGCACATTTTAATGCAGTAAACAATCACAGCAATCACTATTTAATGTAACTGTCTGAACCAGCATATACATTTATATCTATATTAACTGTCCCGTCACATCTGATATCAGATTAAAGCCATTTGTCAAAATGGAAAGTTAACCTGACGGCAGCTGGAAGTTTGATGCATATCT
Source organism: Halichoeres trimaculatus (assembly GCF_033239565.1). Taxonomy (NCBI): domain Eukaryota; kingdom Metazoa; phylum Chordata; class Actinopteri; order Labriformes; family Labridae; genus Halichoeres; species Halichoeres trimaculatus. The sequence continues at coordinate 3,443,887 of NW_027437195.1, read as the reverse complement.
TACAATTAAACAATAAACAGCCTTAACATCTGATTCTGAGTATATATCTGGTTCTCTCATTTCATTTAATTCAAAGAAAAGAGGGAGAGAAAAGACGAAGAAAAAAGAGACAAAATAAATGTTTGTCACTCAGGATTTACCCGTGATTTCCCATATTTCTCTGTTTTAGTCTTTATTTTTAACGTGATCTGAAAAGATGGAGTACATTATTGTAAGGAGGATGAGGTGGAGACACTGGGAGAGTATACAGTGTATCACCAAAGGCTCTGCTTGGCGATGACAAACCAGGAGTGCAGGTGGATCAAAAGTATTCTGAATGGATAAGCCAGTTGTGTAACTGTCTCTTCATTTTGTACTTCTATTAATGACAAAGGAACAGATTAAATCTGTCCCGGGAGCTGGCCCACACGGTGACGTGCTTCGTTTCCTCTGATGAGCCCCGCTGTCCATTCTCCTGCTGCAGGGACAGCTGCTCTGACCGTCTCGGCTACCAGCACTGTTTCCGTGGTGCTGGGGATCACTCAGACCAATCAGACGCTGCGCCTCAGTCGCAGGGCATTTAAAGGCGAGGAGAGGCGCTCATTTGATCAGTGAAAACAGTGCTCGGCTGTGTTAAACCCACTCATGGCTTTTCTCCTCCCTCTCTGCCATTTGCGCGGAGGGAGGCGTGGAAGCGCAGCTCAGCGCTCCTCTGCGCCTTGCCTGCGCCTCTCTTGGCACTGCAGGAAACTTGCAAAGTGCGTCGGTCATGCCATGTCTGCACGGCGAAGGCCAGCGCAGGGCAGGTGCGCGTGCACTTGCGCCTGGTCTACGAAATTAGAGCCCATTATGTTCATTTATCATTGTAGACAAGATAAATACATACTGATTTTGACACAGTTTGTTGTATTTTGAAAGTCACTGGGTGTTTTTAGAAGGTTTGCAGTCATGACTTTCTGTACTGCTTGATCTTCCCTACACTGAATTTATGCGTCACAGCTCCATGTCTGTCAAAAACAAGATGGCTACATCTAACCTGTGACCTAACAGACCAACCAATGACAGAGCGGAGACACACTGCAAACGCATCAGGTGTATTTCAGCCGTAACAAACAGGGTTAGAAAAACGATTAAAAAAAAAAAGCGTGACATCAAGGCTCTCAACTTGAACCACTAATATTTGCTTTTGGTTAACATTAGATATCAACTATAAGAACTTGCATACTCTTGAATTTCTCTGTATGAAAGGAAAAAGAAAAGCATTTCTTTGTGCTTTTCTGGCAGAAAATCAACAGCATAAAAAAACAAGAACAGATTGTGTGAATTAAGACAACTAGCAGCCAGCATCACAGGAGCTCACACAGCAGGAAGCTGCTGCTTTCTAACAACTTCAGCTGCTGCCCTCTTCACCGTCTTCCACCCCGCCTTGTTTGGAGGTTGTGTAGAGTCCACTCACCTTGATGGTCAGATGGGGAGAGGAAAAGAATGGTTCATTAACAGGACAAAGGCCAAGACTTGGAAGAGGTTAAATGACAAAATCAGTAAACACAGAAAGTGTCAGCTGCATCAACGTCATACAGAAACTGTAAAAAGACAACAGGAGACGTTTCTGGACACAGCACAGCTCTGAGGAGGGAGAACCGATGAGTGAACATCAAAGGAAACAGAGACACGCTTTTCACAATCACTTTTTATAACACATTCTGATACATCTCAACTTGTGAATAACTGCAGCCATGAAGCCTGGATGGAGCGTGTGGGGAAGAGAGGAAAGAGAGAGACATGATAATGAGCTACACCTCTTCTTTTTGACTCAGCCTTCAACATAATCATTCTCATCTGTGAGTCTTCTTTTCTGATCCATTAAGTTTTAGGTCTCCAAGTTCTGCTGAAAGGTCAGCGCTTCAGAGAGATAGTACGTGGAAGTCTTAAGACGGAAAGAGTAATGTTATGCCATGCTATCTTTATACAAATGTCAATTTACTTTTAGCATTTGGAATTACTGAGTTAGGCCTGGCAGCACTGTTTTACTTTTTATTCATGTTCTATCAGAGCTATATACACACAAGCTAAAACAGTTTTGGCAGGTGGGAATATGAAAAGCCATTAAAAGTTGAAAAGCTAAGGCTGCATGCTGGAGAAAAGCAAATGTCATAAATCTCAGCCATCACGCGTACATGTTTAAAGAATGAGTCACTGGGCGTCTCTTTAAATGGAAGTGTAATAAGTTGTCATCTGCTGGTGTCTCAGCATATTTTACGTGTTCTATAAGAGACAACCTGCACAGAAGAGATGATTAAGAATGTCAGCGTGCAGGTGGATACTTTTCATTTGAACCCACTGCACGTTGGTCCTTCTGCAGTTGTTCTCTGGGTGTTTTACTTTAACAAATGAGGAATCAGCACTGATGCAGTGATTACCTGTGCATTGGAATGTTTCTATTTGCAGATAGCACCATGTCTGATACCTCTGCAGCCAAAATAATGCTTGATGTTAAGAGAAAGCTCAGGTTCAAGTGTGGAGGGCAGGTCTGGGTCCTGTTTTTAAAAACTCTGAGGGTTGAGAGTGTTTCTGTGCTCCCTGAGTCACATCACACTCAGGGTGTGGAAAAAGTTGCTGAAAAACATCTGTGACTGGACATAATAAGAGAATTTCATTTTCATTTATGGAAGACGGGAACAGCCGTAGATTTTTCCTTTTATTTCATGCAGCTATTGTCATGACGACTTTTTACATTATCTCAATATGCTAAAGATCATTTCCTTGTGATAACCTGTGTGGGAAGTAAGTGTTTGCTTGTTACATGTTACTTCTGGAAAAAATAGTCCCTTACTTCTCTTAGTTACCCTGTATGGAAAGAAACTTTTTACTTTACTTGTTACTTTTACAATACTTTTACGGTGCTGGACTTTGGGCAGAACCCCATCTCATTTTCTAAATGTGCATAGGCCTACATAACAGGTAATTAATTTTTGCTCTTTATTCTGAGAAATGCCACAGAGCACTTGACAAAAAAAACAATAATGCCATGATGACTGACTGCTCTCTGCATGCAACTGCAAGTACCAGCCTCAGTGTGTAATGCGAGTCCACGACTATTGCCTATGTGCACAGCTAAGGCAGTGTTGCTGTCAAATCAGTCCTTGGGAAAAGTAATGTTGTGCCCAACTGAAAAAGGAACTGTGTTTCGTTACTGTATTTTTTACAACATGTTACACTACTCTTTACCCCCCAAAAAGTAGTCACTGTAACCTATTACTTGGTTCCTTGTTACACCCATCACTGCTGATAACAAATTATTTATTTCTTTATCTTCATATAACAAAAATACTTTTGTTTTTGTGGGATAATTTAACAAGAGCTGCCACTGGTACAGGTGTGTCACAGGACGGTGAAAATGGCAGATCACAAAGCTGAATCAGCTGGGGGTTAATCCACAAAGCTGACTTAGCTCAAAGCCTGGCTTATTGCAGTTAGCCTCACTAACTTTAGTGAGAGTTTGGTTTCACAAACGAGGCTAAAGGATAGCTACCCTTCAAATGGCTGATGGCAGAGCCTGGATCTTGGAAAATCTACAATCAACAGCTTTGTCTTGGAGATGCTCAGTAGGAGGCAGTTTCTGTGACTCCAACGTTCTTTGTTATGTCAAGATAATAAGGAAAGGTAATTTTTATTCACAAGAAAACAATTTGTGTTATATTGAGTTAATAAGTCATTGGAAAAAAGTGCAAAAAAGAAAAAAAAAAGAAAAAGAAAGACAGAAAGAAAAGCCCAACACTGTTCTTATTTTCGATTTTCATCAGTGTTAAATTTAGGACCAGAAACTTCAAAATGATTGACAACAATCATCAGAAACTGAAAAAAGCAGAAATGCTGACAAGCCTTAGGAGAATATAAAGCAAAGCTCGTTGGCGCTATTCTTACAACCAAAGTGTCTTAAACTGTCCCCTCATAGATCCACCAGTATGTTTTTTAGACCTACCAAAAAACACATACATGTATGAAGATGGAAGGTACAGTTTTTGCAGGTCAAACCCCTTTATTACCACCTCTTAAACCTTATTTTAAACCGACAGTTTTAAATCTTGGTCAAAAAGTTGACAGTGTTCTTAATTGGATCAACAAATAAATGAAGTTTATAAATCCATTTTTTTTATCACCTTAGGCTTTCATCCAAGATCAATTGGTTTTAACTATTAACCATTTTGAGTGAGTCATTCTCACTCTCATCTTTTATTTCTCCAGCAGGACGACTGTAACGCTCTCTACACTGGTGTTAACCAGGCTTTTAAAATGCACTTGCATGTCTTTGGTAAACCAGTCGAAAATGTGGTGCAGATGTAAGCTGCAGAGTCCAAAGTCCTTGTTCCATGACCTCTTTCCTTTAAGAGTGGGGGATTCTCAGGAGTCCAAACATGATGTGGAATAGCCAGTGCTGTGGACACAGTTTGATTTCTCAGTCTTATCTTGGATTAAAGCTGCTTATCCTTTGATTTTCCTCTTCCATGTTTCCATTTCTTCATATTTCATGCTCTTTCATTACCCCTCTCACCCCCTGCTTATGTGTTTGTGAATTCACTGCCATGTTTTTTGTCATCGATTGCAATTAAGTTAATTGAAAAACTTGGTAGATGAAACAATAATAACGCAATATTTGATCAATGCTGTAAATAAATGGATGCATCTACAGGATCAATAATCAGTGAGAAGAGTAAATGATGCAGTCTTGATGTGTTTTACTGGTTGTTTCATGTTGTTGTGTGTCACTTTTTACACCAGTGCTCTGTCAAATCGTGTTTTTCATGAAGAAGTAGCTCCATCAGGCACACAGCCAAAATCCTGGGCGCTTGCCCCCGCTGAGAGTTTGATTTGATAGAGAATATCAGAGGTGCACTGCTCCTGAAAATTTAAATAAAGATTCTGTAAAAGTACCCAAACATGCTCCTTTTATTCTTAGCTTGCCAGTGGAGAAAGTGGTGATGGGATATCGGTGATTCTGCACTGAGAGCATTACATGATGGGCCGTATTGAGATCTTCCTCTCTGGAAAGCTGCAATAAAAGACTTACTGGCCTTATAACAGCGCACTTATCCATTTGTGACTCAAACACAGTCATAAATAATGCAAACTTACAGCCTCTGCTATCGATTAGCGCTGCGGTAGCATTTTAAAAACCAAGCAGTCAAACTCCAGCAGTAGGACACAAACTTCTTCTTATCCACCTGCTGGTTTCAGGGGAATGCTCCTGAAGATTAAACTGTGTTCTTGCATGAGCTCACATCAACTTCACCACATTATTATACAAACATGCTGGTAAGAATACTCCAGATGAGAAAAACAGGGGGAAAACTTTGGTTGTTTGAGTTCACCTACTCAAGAAGTTTCCAGAATTCTTCAAGGCTTTTGTGCCAGTTTGAAAGCACAATTAATTACTTTGTAAGCACATCTTTGACATGGTCTCAGTTTATGTTGTTTAAACACTAACTAGCTGCTTTGCTCTTAGACACAAAGAAATCTATACAGAGGTATCTTGATTGACGCTTAGACATCTGCCCAGCATCCCATGAGTGGGCTCCTCCTCCTTGGCTCAGTGCCAGCAGCAGCCCACACCCACTGCCTCCTACAGTGACTAGGTGAAAAATAACACTCACTAGCCCAGCAACCACCTGGAGCATCATGTTTCTACGTGGGAGAGATTTGAGATTTTTGCACGTGGCTTGGCATGTTAGCACAAGCTAATCACAGGTATTTGACACAAACCTAGTGAGCAGGAAGCTAACTGCATAGCTCTTTGTCCTGTTGCTACTCTCCAAGTGTCCGGAAGCGAGTGAAATGCCAGTCAAGCTTCACCCTTGTGTAGGAAAAAGCTTTATCTGTTTGGCGTTTTGTTTCACTTTGGTTGTGTTTTTCTTCCTCTGTGCTACATCCACTATCGTAGCTGCTCAGGATAGCTTCTTCCACTCCTTATCATCAAACGCAAAGTTACTTGGACACCAAGTGCATTCTGATTGAATGTGGTAACCATGTCTTCTCTCAAAACATTATCATACAGGCAGAGGAGGGGTTGAGGCAAACACAACCACTAACACACATGTATAGAGGCCCAGAGGAGACGACTGAGCAGGATTATTCTGAAAAAGTTGACATTTTACTTTTTTTTTTTTTTTTTTTGGAAAATCCAGCAGACTCTGAATTTAACAAAACCAGTTGATGGCAGTAAATTCTATTGTATTTTGTTTCAAACATCATTCTTTATTTAGAGGTACATTTTCCTTATTTAAAAATATGTAATGAAAACAGTTGCACTTCTGTTCCGGGGTCTGGAATGGATTAATGGCATTTCAATTCATTTCAATGGGAAATACTGATTTCACATACAAGTAACTTGAGTTAAGAGCTTAAACATTAGTCATGGAATTAATTAATCTTGTTAGTTAAGGCACCACTGTTATTTTTTTGCACAGTTTGGGCTGTTTGTATACAAATGTCAATTGCACCGATCAGACACTTACATAACTGTTGCGTTGAGTTGTGTCCATAGACTGAACAAGGGACAGTTTTTCCTCCTGTTCTGAATTTTTTTTTTTTTTTTTTTTTTTTTTTTTTGGGGGGGGGGGGGGGGGGGGGGGGGGGGTCCCCATAATATTATTCTGAATGTGTCTGATTGAAAACTTAATTTCTGGATTTATTTTTGTTACTCTATTCTTACAGCCAGGAAACTTTATCCATATTATCTGTTCGGTTAACTTTTTTTGATGAGTGTCAGCAGGTGTGAGGCTGACACTCATCATGCTCCATCCCATAATCAAATTGTTTGCTTAATGAAGGTCTAGTACTGAAACGTTGTAACATAAAAAACATTTATTTACAAAATATTTATACTAGGGCTGTCATTTTAATGCGTTAATTAGATTAATTAATTACACCGCATGTTAACGCGTTATAAAAATTAATGCAGATTAATCTGGATCCCAAACCCGCGGGGCATTCAAAGATGCACTTACTTTTAAATGTCTGGCATTTACAAACCGTGTGTCCTACTTGGAAAAAGAGGTGTTCTCGTCAGATTTTCAAATTTCCGACGGTCCCTGAATGTATCACACGTGAAAAAAACGGAGGGAGGGAAGCGAGAGATTTGTGACTGCCTTCCACATCTCGTTTATTCGCACGTCCTTTTTGAAAATCTGCAGAAAATCAACCGTTTGCTCTAGCTCAATTCCATAAAAAACAGATAATTCTACACTCTTTACTGCATTAAACAAGCCCTGAATTATCGATGTTTGACCTGTATTTAAATCTAAAGAATTCTTAGAAAATTTCCTTCCATCTTCCTGGTGTCATGTTTCAGCTTGGGGCTTCTCTGCACCAATGAGCAACAGTTTGTGTGTTCAAAGCATGTTAAACTGAAAATACTTCACTTTTCTTTGACCCAAGACTGAATTAAGTGTTTTGTACATAGTTCCTCACAGTTTTTAGCCTTTAGCCCTGGTTCTCCTGACCTCATAGAAATATAGAAGTTCATATTGCAGTGAAAATCGAGTCAACATTGAGTAAAAGCAAAAATCGTCCTAAAAATCAAATCAGTTTATCTTAGGTGCAGGACTGTGTAGATTTTGTAAAGATAGAACCAAAAAACTTTTTTCATGTGTTCCTTATGCCTCAGGGTACCTAGAAATGTCTTTTAATGTAATTTTAATGTCCTGGAATTCAAATTCTTTATTTTGGGACCTTAAGCAGATATGAGATTAAAATGTGATTAATTAGATTAATTAATTACGAATCCTGTAATTAATTAGATTAATTTTTTTAATCGCCTGACAGCACTAATTTATACACTGTACGACGATTATAAGTTGGACAGAGATAATAGGACAAAAAGCCCAAAACTTTTTTTCTCCCATCGAAGAAACTTTCTCGCCGAACATGTGCTAATATTTTTGTTAAAATATAAAAAAAAACTTTCCTAATACAAAAAAAAATGCTGCTCAAGCAGAGTGGAAACTTGTGCTGAAGCCTCCTGAGATTCATAAAGTTCACCCTGATCGTCTGCTGGAGAAAGAGTGAGCTGCTCTGTTTTTAAACGACAAGGAAATCTGTCTCAGATATCCTCAAAAGGCTGGAATCCCTTCATCATGATCATCAGTGCTAGTCCTCTGGCTGTGTGTGTTTGTGTGTGTGTGTGTGTGTGTGTGTGTGTGTGTCAGTAGTGGAGTGTAGTTTACTCGCATACTTGACCTTTGACAATGCCCTTAGTTTCAGTATTTCCATCTGTTGCTGCTTTGTACTGACACGTCTCTACCAAGCTCCATGCAGAGGTCTTAACCAGACAAGGAGTCATGCCTTTACTTTTACTTCCATCTCAGTATTGATTAAAGCGATCCTTGGAACCACAGAGTCACATAATGAGTCCCAGGATCAGGACTGAGACTGTGTCCACCCAGCACAACACGGCGCCTCTCAGAGAGAATTCCCTGTTTGGTGGTGCTGTCAGAATCCTGAGTGGAAATCATGCTGCCCTTTGTATTGAACTAATTATATCCCACATGACCTTTACACTGGGAAAAAAAGAGAACAACTGACGGTCATAATAGATCCCATCATGCACTGCAGAATGAAAAGAACAATGACAGGCAGACAAGAGGACAAGAGGCCAACACTATGATTGCTTTTTTCCCTTTCTAACCAATAAAACACAAAATGTGAATACCTTAAACATGTTTAGCTGAATTTAAAGGCTGTTTTATATCAATCAATCAATCAATCTTTATTTATATAGCGCCAAATCATAACAAATGTTATTTCAAGACACTTTACAAAAACATTTACAGGTCTAGACCCGTAAATGTTAATAAAATTTTATTAGCAGAAACCCAACATCAAGACAATATTTATAGAAATATTAAAGGGCTAATGCAGATTTTTGTGCTGCTTTAACAACAACCTAAACTTCAGAGTGCTTGGTACCAGCTGTCAGTTGTCATACAGCACTCTGAGTTAATTTGTCTTAATAATGACTGTTAAGTCTGTTTTGAAATGCTCTGTATGATTAATATTTTCTGTCATTTAATAGAATTTTACAAGAAGTTTATCTTTCAAAAACAACTGTGGTTAGTTTCTTCACACTGACAAAACTCTTTATTTTAAAGTTATTCAACTTACGAGTCCACAAAGAGGCAAAAGGCCCACCTGCTTCATTTAAACTAGACATATGACGTTTGGGAAGGGGTCAGCCATTTGAACGGCTCATTTGGTTGAACGATGAGAACTGGTTCAAAGTTGCGAGCAGTTCTTGTATGCAAATTGCTCACTCTGCCTCCATGTGCCACCTGTGTGCCCCATGATGCCTCAAATACTCCAGATACATCTGCAGTCCTGCTCTGTTGTGTGTTGACTGCGTTCTTCACCTTGCACCAGGGCAAGGATATTGTGCTTTTCTTCTGATTTTATTCGTCCATGATTTTTTGGGTGCCAATTGGATTAAAACTGCGGTTCTGCAGATTTTAGCAGCTTTCAGTTTGCTTTTTGAAAACCAGACCATGTGAAAAGGTTAAATGATGGTGATGATGATGTCTACAGACTGTATCAGGGGTCATACTTCCCCACAAAAACACAGGGTTTTAACATCTTAACTTTTTCCAACTAAATTTATATAAAAAAGACTAAAATGAAGGATTTAAACTTGAAAGAAAAGATATATTTTTAAACAACCACAACAACAACAAAAAGATTAAAAGTTGTGAAACAAAAATACACACATTGATTTTTTCTTTCACCCAGGATTACTGTGGCCGGTAGGTGTCAGAAAATTTGCTAAAGCTGCAAAAGGCACAAATCAAATGCATAGCAAAAACATGGATGCAAAAAGCAACAACACAACAGAAGTACAGCCACAGCATAAGTTAAAGGGGGTTAGTAATCCCATCGGACACAAAAAAGTTTTGAAAGCCAGGTGGCGAGCCTATACCGGAAATTTTGGTAAAGATCCAATACCTAATACATACATGGCCAGTGATGCCAATGCTGATACCGATAATGATAGCGATACTTTTTAATATTTAAGGTTGGTGTATCATCAAACTGGGGACCTTGTTTTGTGATTGTTTTCTTGTGATTTTGTTGTTAAAACCAGGGAAAGAATTTGGGCAAAGTCTAAAGGTGACTACATATTACTTTAGTGTCACGATGAACATTTATGTTCAGAAACAATGGAATAGTAACAAAACTTATTTCCCAAAACATGCCTTATTTTGTTAAGAAGACCAAGTGAAAGGAATCATCAATTTCAGGTTAAATTAAAAAAAAAATGTTTGAGGTACTGAGTTGAAGACTACAATAAAAATATACATAAATAAAATTTCTCCCATTATTGCACTCATATTTAAAATAGTACAGTATAAAGAATTAAAGCACCAGAACAAAAGTTACAAAAAATTTCAAACAAACTTTTTTTTGGAGTCTGCTTGCTTGTTTCCCTAGGCGCTGAGCCACGTGAGGGTGCATCATCAAAAATCAGGAGGGCGAGCACTGTGACACAGCGGCAATTACACAGACACAGAGTTAGGTCGCCTCTTTTATAGTTACACTAGAGCAGGGGTGGGCAATTAATTTTTACCAGGGGCCACATGAGGAACCTGAATTGTGTCAGAGGGCCACCAACTTTCTTCCATCGTAAAATGCTCTAAATTAAATATTTTGAATAGTCGGAACTGATTATCAGAAGAATAAAGCACTCTGTAAATGTTTATATTAGGTTATGTAAAATTGTGGTGTATAGGTCAAGTAGAAAAAAAAACAATTTTTGAATCCTAAAATGAAAGAGAAAATGTCTTAAGTTCTCGTCTTTGTCAATATCTGTCATACATGAACTCACTTTTACCGATCGAGAGTGCTGGCAGACTGCCAACACTCCTGAATATGGAGGGAAGCTCCCATTTTTTAAACCCTTTCTCCAGCTGTTCTCCTGGCTTGTGATTTCTCCTGATAGTCCACCAAATTTAAGTAAGCTTCTGTGAGCTCTAATATTTTACTAAGTCAAATCAAGTCCTGTACTTGGGCATTATATCGAAAACTCAGAAACCATCCACCCCCCTCTCTTAGTTGGTTTGATCCAGAGACGCTGCAGTAGACCTCAGAGACAGAGACAGATAACGTGCAGCACTTGTTGATGAAGACTTTATCAGAGCCTTAGCTGTTTACTTTCTTTTTTGGAGAACTTTGACATGTCGTGAGTTAGACTAACGTAGCTCTGCTCTAACGCAGCATCCTCTCCAATCAGGAAAGAGCAGCGTGAATTTTATAGTGAGAAGGCTGACTCTAAAATAGTGAAACGCGTATCGCTGTACTGAAGAGAGTGCCGTCGCGTACATGCGCTGCGCGTGTACGCGACGGCACTCTCTTCAGAACAGCAGAGTTCAGGTGGAGGAGACTGACTGAGCCAGTGAAAGAGAGGGAGAATTCAATCCACAATGTCTTGTTCAGTGCTTGTGATACATGGAGTATTAAGACATATGCACCCCTACAAGTTTTATGTTTATGTTTATGATTGGCCTCACGCGGGCCGGACAGGGACGTACAAAGGGCCGGATGTGGCCCGCGGGCCGTAGTTTGCCCAGGTCTGCACTAGAGTATTGACCTTTTTACACTGGTATTATTTGATATCAGTACCGACTTTGGTATCAACTTTATCAGTAGTTGGATCAAGCTGCCCACCTCTATAACAATGAGCTGGTCCTTCAAACATCTCTGAATGCTTCAAGACCCGTCCCCCTTCAAAGAGCCATTAATCCCATCTCTAATTCAGACTTGAAGGAGCTAGGTTGTGTCAACAGAAGTAGGCATCAGAAACAAATGGATGTTCAAGAACAGTATGTCCTTATATTATACAGTCTATGTTCAGAATCGGTTTTCTTAAAGACGTCTACATTTAGACAAGGATAGAAAGCAGTGAGGGTGTGATTTTGGACGCTTCCTGAGCTGGCCTGTGATAGGTGCTAATTTGCAGCAAACATCCTGACTTCTTCCTGTTAATAATGCAGGATGAATTTAGACATGTGAAAGCTGTCAATGACAGCTCAGCATGTGTTAAAAAAACAAGTGTTCTGGAAATCAGTGCAAACTTAGCCCGTCAAGCTAGGCCAAGTGTCCTTCCCGTTGTGAGCAGTTTGTACATTTTGTGCTGTCTGAGCACTTAACAAATGTGAAAACATCCTGAAGTTGCCTAAATTCCAAAGGTTACAGCTGCACCAGCTCTTCCTAGGATCACATATGTGTTTGTAAAAAAAAGTCTTCAACACGTGTTTCTAGGCTACAGGCCTAAGACCGCTCATGTCTGTCTCCTAGCAACACCAGCTAGCAAATGTCAGGGCATGAGAAACTCACACCTCAAGGATTGACAACTGTTTCTACAAATATGTGCAAAAGCAGTTTGATTCTCCTGGATTCAAAAAGCAGTTAAAGCAGTCACAGAGTCATTGATTTCCAGCCCCAGGAAGACGAACAGAACAACACTCCTTTCAGAATTTCCTCAGATATGTCAGAAGAAAACTAGTGATTTTGTTGCTCTGATAGGTTAGTTTAATCATCAAGTTGAGGCTGTGCAATTTTTCATCATGTTGGTTCACCCAAACCCCTCAGGAGATCAACCACATGTCCGGACTCTATTCTCTCAAGCAGCAGAGTTGGAAAAAATTCTCCAATCAGGAGAATGTTGACTCTTTCTGGGACATTATGTCTCTCTCTCTGTTTAACTCGTACTTCACAAATGCCTCCTTTTCTTTGAGATCTGGAAACTGTCAGCTCCAAAGCATCTGTGTCTTTCTCGTGAGATAAAAAGAATTTGAAATCCTGCTGCAGAAAGAAAGGAAGCAACGGGATGCCTCATTCAGAAAATCACAAAGAAATATCAAAGAAGAGAAGCGTTGAAAGTAAGACATCAACAGCCTGTTTCTGTTTGAAGAATTTATTTTTATGTTGATTTCAGAGCTGGGACTTCAATAAATGTTTGATTTCTACGTTTCTTGTCATTCAGCTGCTTTTCTGAGGTGACCTGTTGGTAATTTAAAGTCTTTTTCATTCCAGCTCAAGTTTTTCAAACTCTTAGAGCAATTATTTAAACACTTGGGGCAGCAAGCAGTTATTTGCCAGCTACCTTAAAAATAGTTAACAAATAAATAGACAAGTACAGTAATTTACAAATAGAGGAGGCATGAAGTCGTGAGTGGGATGGACAATTTTGTAAAATGACCACCAGGTATTAATAAAGCTGAAAATGTGGTGATGTATATGTATATCAGTACTGTCGGCTGTTGGTCTTTGAGTTGAGGAGCGTTTCATATTCACAAATTCAACCTCCTGATCACATGGGGCTGCCCTGATTGGCTGCCTAAATGTCATTTGTGATGTGATTTGTGGATTCTTAATTCTTTGGGCTCTAATTTCGTGGCGCAGCGCAGGGGGCACAAGCCTGGTGCACCCCACGCAGTGATAATTTCGTGCGGCACACCACCGTGCTCTGCCAATTTGACAATTTGGTAGACTGTCTGCACAGAGATGGAGTTGACTGCGCACCAGGGGGAGGTGTCGGCAGATTCATGTTGGCGCAGTGACAATTTAGTGCCAAAAAAAGTGCAGAAAGTGCGCTGAAAGCTCGCCAGCTCCAACTGTGCTGTTTATGTATGTTTTGTATGTGCATTAAGGTTAAAGTCACGTACGGATTGTCAGTGTTGTTTCATGTTGTATGGTACGGGTGTTGAGCAGTGGGGAGGTGTGTTATTTCACGTAGGAGGGTCTTAGTTGTGGCAGGGGAATATTTAAGTGAGAGAGGAGTTCAGTGCTGTGAGTATGTTGTTCGGTGCCCTTGAAAGCTTCGTGAGTATGTTGATTTTTGATATTTCATTTCTGTTCATATGCATGTTTTGGTAGTTGTTTGTTTAGAGAAATTATAAAACGTATTGTGTCCTTTATTTATTTTGTAGTTTCACACTTCTGTTACAATCAATAAAACTGTGGACAGCAACGCAACGTCTCCAGCTGATCTGATGCAACGAAGAGTTTAGCTGTCTGTCAAGATTTATTTTGGACATAAATCGAGGACAGAACAGTGAAATCACGCTTTCTGGTGGGAAAAACAACGCAGTGTCATCTGGCAGGTGACCACCAACATCATCACACTCCACCGGTAGATGATAACCACAACGTTGTAAAGCAACACATCAACAGTAGGCTACGCCATGGCTGAGGGGGGATCTTACAAGACACGCTCCAGAGCGTCATGTGCTTCAGGTACGTCATCAACAGGATCGGCTGCAGCAAAAGCCAGAGCTAAAGCAGAAGCAGCAAAAGTGCGCCTCGCATTTGCAGAGGAGGAAGTAACGCTCAAGTTAGAAAAGGCAAAACTAGAAGCATCCATGGACATGCTGCAGTGTAGGAAAGAGACAGCTGCAGCTGTTGCTGAGGCAGAAGCCCTTGAAGCTGCTGCTGATGATTACAGTGAGAAACGAAGCACAAATGTTAACCCATACGCCACTCCTTTAGAAGCTTCGGAGCGTACGGAACAGTATGTGATTGACCAAGCTCAGGAGCGAAGGACAGACTTACAGCTACATGTTGAGAGTACCCCAGACAAAAAAGAGCCAAGCCCTAGTTTCAGCTTGACAGATTCTCGTCTCAGACCTGAAGTTAGGCCCTTCACTTCAGAACAGACGGACACTCCTCAGTTGATAGCTCATCAGTCTGACGCCTCTCAAGAAGAGTGTACTCCTGAGCCATGGACAGTTAGGTTTGAAAGAGACCAATCCACTCCAGTGTATCGACGCAACTATGTTTCACATTCTCTGTCTCCTAACTTCAACGTTAGTGGATTGAACGTGAATGACTTAGTACGGTACTTTGCCCGACGAGAGCTGGTCGCAACAGGCTTACTTCAGTTTAACGACAAGCCTCAGAACTACAGAGCTTGGAAACGTTCTTTTCAAACTGCTACAGTAGGTTTGGATTTGACACCAAGCGAGGAGATGGACCTCCTGCTAAAGTGGCTAGGTAAAGAGTCTGCAGAGCAAGTAGAACAAATAAGAGCGATTCACATCAACAATCCAGAAGCAGGACTGGAAATGACATGGGACAGACTTGATCAGACCTTTGGTTCAGCAGAGGTAATCGAAGATGCACTGTTCAAACGAATTGATGGCTTTCCAAAAATAACAAGCCGAGACTATGCTAAATTAACAAAACTGAGTGACTTGTTGATGGAACTGCAAGCAGCTAAGGCAGAGGGAGACTTACCTGGGCTCTCTTTCCTTGACACAGCAAGAGGAGTTAATCCAATTGTTCAAAAGCTTCCCTTTCATCTGCAAGAGAAGTGGGCATCAGTTGGTGCATCCTACAAGCAGCAATATCGTGTATCTTATCCACCCTTTGCTTGCTTTGTTGACTTTATAAAGCAGGAAGCCAGAACTAGAAACGATCCAAGTTTCAATCTAAACTCTCACACAGACATGCCGTTGAAGGTAGAAAGACATGGAACATCAACATGGAAAGCAAACAAGTTCCGTGAGGTCTCTGTACACAAAACTGAGGTATCACCCAGAGCGGTTTGTGACACAGGAGAGCCTTCAAAGGTATCAGAAGACTTTGATAAACAGTGTCCCCTACACAAGAAACCACACTCTCTCCGCAAGTGTCGTGCATTCAGAGAAAAGCCCATTGAAGAGCGGAAGGCATTCCTGAAAGAGAAAAATGTTTGTTTTAAGTGTTGTTCTTCAGTTTCCCATATAGCAAGAAACTGCCAAGTCAAAGTTCAATGCTCTGAGTGTAAGAGCGACAGACATAACACAGCGCTTCATCCGGGACCTGCACCCTGGGCTCAAGAAAGAGACCCTGCTCAAGAGCATGGCGGGGAGGAAGACAACCCAACTGAGTCTCATGTCTCATGTCTCAAACAACTGCACAAAAGTCTGTGGTGAAGATCTAACAGACAAGTCTTGCCCCAAAATATGTCTTGTGAAAGTATATCCTACTGGACAAAGTGAAAAAGCAGTAAAAATGTATGCAATACTGGATGAACAAAGCAACCGTTCATTAGTTCGCTCACAGTTTTTTGAAGTGTTTGATGACCAAAGTCAAAGTGCTCCTTACACATTGAGAACATGCGCCGGAGTAAAAGAGTCGTGGGGAAGACGAGCCTGTGGTTATGAGGTGGAATCTTTGGATGGAACTGTCAGGATCCCATTGCCCAGTCTCATTGAATGCAATGATATCCCAAATAACAGGGACGAGATACCGACCCCCAACGCGGCTAAATGTCATGCACACCTGAGGTCAGTGGCACACTTTATTCCAGAAATGGACTCACAAGCTGAAATAATGATTCTTCTTGGAAGGGACATTATCAGAGTTCATAAAGTCCGCCAACAGGTGAATGGTTCAAACAATCAACCCTATGCTCAGAAGTTAGATCTTGGATGGGTCATTGTGGGAAATGTATGTCTTGGAAGTGTCCACAAACCAGCAACAATCAGCACTTTCTACACCAATACCACAGAACACAAAAGGCCCACTCTTTTTGATCCATGTCCGAATGTGTTTCACGTCAAAGAAAAGTGTTGTGACAACAGGGTTGCCAAGTGCCCCCCAACATCGTCTGAGAGGACATCAAGCTGTGAGGCAGATCACCTGGGATGCACAGTGTTTGAGTGTACCAGAGATGACAACCAGGTTGCACCTTCAATTCAGGATGCCTCCTTCATGAAAATAATGGATGATGAACTACAGAGGGATGTCACAGGCAGTTGGGTAGCACCTTTGCCTTTCAAGTCTCCACGTCAAAGGCTCCCAAACAACAGGCCTCAAGCACTGAAGCGTCTCACCAGTCTCAGGCGCAACTTCGACAGGAAGCCTGAAATGAGGGACCATTTCCTGGGCTTCATGGAAAAGATGCTGAAAAATGGTCACGCGGAGGTAGCACCTGCTCTCAACGAAGATGAAGAACGATGGTACCTGCCACTTTTTGGCGTCTACCATCCAAGAAAACCCCAGCAAATCCGTGTAGTGTTTGATTCCAGTGCTCAGTACAACGGTGTGTCACTCAACGATGTGCTGTTAACTGGACCTGACTTAAATAACACACTGCTAGGTGTGCTGATTCGTTTCAGAAGGGAAGCAATTGCCTTCACAGCCGATATAGAGCAAATGTTCTATTGTTTCTGGGTAAGAGAAGAAGACAGGAACTTCTTACGTTTTCTATGGTTTCAGGACAACGACCTCAGCAAGGACATTGTGGATTATCGCATGAGAGTGCATGTCTTTGGTAATAGGCCATCACCTGCAGTGGCTATTCATTGTCTGCACCAATCAGTTCAGCTCAGCGAGCTCTCAGTTGACCCCGATGTTCAGCACTTCGTGATGCGAGACTTCTACGTGGATGATGGGCTAAAGTCTCTACCTGCCGTTGAGGCTGCAGTAAGCTTGTTAAAAAGGACACAAGAAGTTCTTTTGAAATCAAACCTGAGACTCCACAAGATTGCAGCAAACAACAAAGAGGTCATGGAAGCCTTTCCACTCAAAGACCATGCAAGTGACCTTAAAGACCTGGACCTTGGTGCAGACATGCTGCCAACTCAACGCAGTCTGGGAATCAACTGGAACCTTCAAACTGACTGCTTTCTCTTCAGTGTCTCCAATGAGATCAAGCCTTACACTCGTAGAGGTGTCCTGTCTACTATCAACAGCCTCTATGACCCACTGGGGTTTGTGGCTCCGGTTACTATCCAAGGCAAAGCAATCCTTAGAGAACTCACAGTTGAGAATAGTGACTGGGACACGCCACTTCCACAAGAAATGGAGGATGCTTGGACGTCGTGGAAAGCTTCTTTAACAGGACTGTCTGACCTCTCCATTCCAAGAGCCTACACAAAAACCTCATCCTCAGATGCTGTCAAAAGAGAATTGTGTGTTTTTTCTGATGCTTCAACCAAAGCTATTGCTGCAGTAGCTTATCTGAAGGTCACGGATTCTGCCGGCACCAGTCATGTAGGATTTGTAATGGGAAAAGCCAAACTAGCCCCTCGCCCTGAGCACACGATCCCCAGGCTGGAGCTATGTGCAGCAGTGCTTGCTGTGGAGCTAGCAGACTTGATCTCAGCAGAGCTAGATCTTCAACTCGATGAAGTAAACTTCTATTCAGACAGCAAGGTAGTCTTGGGCTACATTTACAACGAAGCCAGGCGTTTTTATGTTTATGTCAGTAACCGGGTACTACGCATTCGAAGATCTTCCTATCCTAACCAGTGGCACTACGTGACAACAGACCAGAATCCTGCAGATCACGCAACACGTTCTGTTCCAGCAGCCCACCTGAAGGATACCAACTGGCTAAGTGGACCTTTATTTCTGTCTTTGCCAGAAACAAAGGCATTTGAGAACACTTACGAACTGGTTGATCCTAGTGTAGACCCAGACATCCGACCTCTCATTTCCACTTTGCATACAGTGACCTCCTCGAAGCAACTTGGCAGTCAAAGATTTGCCAAGTTCTCCTCTTGGAAATCCTTGACTCGTGCCATCACTCGCCTTGTGCACATTGTCAGAGTCTTCAACACAGCCCTGAAGACACCAAAGAGTCCTTGTAAGGGCTGTCATCATTGCACAGCTGAGGTCACCGTAGAGGAAGCTAGTCATGCTGCACAGATCATTATTCAAACAGTACAGAGAGAGGTCTACAGTCAAGAAATCAAGTGCATCCAAAAGCAGGCAGAGATCCCAAAAAGCAGCCCTCTGAAAGCGCTTGACCCCTTTATGGATGAACATGGTCTTCTGAGAGTTGGAGGTCGCCTTCATCATTCAAGTCTTGATCAGAGTGAGAAAACTCCTTTGATTATACCTGGCAAACATCACGTTGCCACCTTACTCATCAGGCAGTACCATGAGCAGACCCAACATCAAGGCCGACAGTTAACTGAGGGAGCTGTTCGTTCTGCTGGCTTCTGGATCGTTGGTGGAAAGAGGAAAGTGAGCAGCATCATCCATCAGTGTGTCATTTGTAGAAGGCTTCGAGCTCCAACAAGCATTCAAAAGATGGCCAACCTCCCTGCAGATCGTCTATCCACAGAGCCTCCCTTTACCAACGTCGGGCTGGACGTATTCGGTCCATGGATCGTCTCTTCACGCAGGACAAGAGGAGGCCTTTCACATAATAAGCGGTGGGCTGTCATCTTTACATGCATGAGTGTGAGAGCCGTTCACATCGAGGTCATAGAGTCTCTTGACACATCCAGCTTCATCAACGCATTAAGACGTTTTCTTGCAGTTCGTGGTCCAGTGAAGCACATTCGTTCTGACAGGGGTACCAACTTCGTGGGTGCTTGTAAGGATTTGAAGATACCTTCAAACATTCACAGCCCAACTGTGAAGAGTTACCTCTCGGATCAAGGTTGCTCATGGACTTTTAATCCTCCTCATGCCTCCCATTTTGGTGGAACTTGGGAGAGAATGATTGGACTTGCAAGGAGGATTCTGGATTCCATGTTCCTCCAGCTGAAAGACAGACTCACTCATGAAGTACTGGTGACCTTCATGGCCGAAGTCGCAGCCATTATCAATGCTCGGCCTCTTGTTCCTGTGACAACCGACCCTTATGACTCGTTTGTACTTACACCTGCTGCTCTTCTCACACAGAAAGTCAACCCTCTTCCTGCTCCTGTGGGTGAATTTGGAGCATCAGATCTTTATAAACACCAGTGGCGGCAAGTTCAACACCTGTCAAACACCTTCTGGGACAGATGGCGAAAGCAATACCTTCCAACCCTACAGGTGCGCAAAAAGTGGCAGTCTGTTCATCCAAATATCAAGCAAGGAAGTGTAGTCCTGCTCAAGGACAGCCAAGTACCAAGAAACGAATGGCCTCTTGGTCGGGTGACACAGACATTCCCTGGCAAGGACGGAAAGGTACGCCAAGTTGAGGTAAAAGTCATCAAACCAGGAGGGACTTCACTTTTCCAAAGACCTGTTTCAGAGACAGTACTTCTTCTTCCCCCAGAAGCCTAGGGAATTTCATGGACTCATTGGGTGACGTGTTCCACATCAGGCGGGGAGTGTGCTGTTTATGTATGTTTTGTATGTGCATTAAGGTTAAAGTCACGTACGGATTGTCAGTGTTGTTTCATGTTGTATGGTACGGGTGTTAAGCAGTGGGGAGGTGTGTTATTTCACGTAGGAGGGTCTTAGTTGTGGCAGGGGAATATTTAAGTGAGAGAGGAGTTCAGTGCTGTGAGTATGTTGTTCGGTGCCCTTGAAAGCTTCGTGAGTATGTTGATTTTTGATATTTCATTTCTGTTCATATGCATGTTTTGGTAGTTGTTTGTTTAGAGAAATTATAAAACGTATTGTGTCCTTTATTTATTTTGTAGTTTCACACTTCTGTTACAATCAATAAAACTGTGGACAGCAACGCAACGTCTCCAGCTGATCTGATGCAACGAAGAGTTTAGCTGTCTGTCAAGATTTATTTTGGACATAAATCGAGGACAGAACACCAACCTGGTCTATTCTCGGCGCAAAGCGGAGCGCACCCTCCGCAGCTGTAATTTGGTGACAGGCGCACATGTGCGCACATGTCAACAAAGCCTCAGAGGCAGGTTTCCAGAGTGTCAGGCACATTTTAATGCAATAAACAATCACAGTAATCACTATTTAATGTAACCGTCTGAACCAGCATATACATTTATATCTATATTAACTGTCCCGTCACATCTGATGTCAGATTAAAGCTGTTTGTCATAATGGAAAGTTAACCTGACGGCAGCTGGAAGTTTGATGCACATCTTACAGTTAAACAATAAACAGCCTTAACATCTGATACTGAGTATATATCTGGCTTCTCTCATTTCATATAATTCAAAGAAAAGAGGGAGAGAAAAGACGAAGAAAAAAGAGACAAAATAAATGTATGTCACTCAGGATTTACCCGTGATTTCCCATATTTCTCTGTTTTAGTCTTTATTTTTAACATGATCTAAAAAGATGGAGTACATTATTGTAAGGAGGATGAGGCGGAGACACTGGGAGAGTTTACAGTATATCACCAAAGGTTCTGCTATTTGGTGATGACAAACCAGGAGTGCAGGTGGATCAAAAGTATTCTGAATGGATAAGCCAGCTGTGTAACTGTCTCTTCATTTTGTACGACTATCAATGACAAAGGAACGGATTAAATCTGTCCCGGGAGCTGGCCCACACGGTGATGCGCTTCGTGTCCTCCAATGCGCCCCGCTGTCCATTCTCCTGCTGCAGGGACAGCGGCTCTGACCGTTTCCGCTACAGGGTCTTTCCAGCACACTTTCCACGTTGCGGGGATCAGCCAGACCAATCAGACGCTGCGCCTCGGCCACAGGGCATTTAAAGGCGAGGAGCGGCGCTCATTGAAATTGGCTGTGTTAAACCCACTCACGGCTTTTCTCCTCCCTCTCTGCCATTGTCGGGGAGGGAGGCTCCTCTGCGCTCCTGTGCACCTTGACTGTGCCTCTCTTGGCACTGCAGGAAACTTGCAAAGTGTGCCGGTTACACCCTGTCCGCGCAGCAAAGGCCGGCGCAGGGCAGGTGCGCCTGTGCTTGCGCCTGGTCTATGAAATTAGAGCCCTTAGGCCCCATTTACACAATCTCTAACCCCAAATTGCAAAAATGCAGACTAAAATGTTTGAGTTTTAGGTCTGCTAAAACGCCATTTTCATGTAAATGGGTGGCTGAAACACAACAATACTTTTGCGTTTCATTTTAAAACCATTGTCAAGTAAGCTAAGACTTCTTGCTTGAAATTTTTCACTAAGTTATGAGCTCTCTGAAAGGACTCTGAGAAGCTTTGTGAAACGGGCGCTGCTCTTTGTGAACTGTATATTTACTGAGCGCTGCAGAGAAGTACATAGAGGAGGTCATCAACTTGCGTGGTTTTCGACTGACGTCGTTTCGACTCTGTGACGCCATTGACTACATGTACATAAGAAAATAGAGAAGACTTCGAATTAAACCTATTCTGTTCATAGGCTCCTATGATGCATACTGGTTTTTAACACAAATAAATACACAGCTACACAGTGCTATACGGTCATCAGCATTGTCCACTTTGTCTGGAGTCACATCATAGAGTAGTTTGTCTGTGTCTATGCTCCATAGTTTCCTCAGTGTCCTCACCTCTTTTGCATCATGGACACAAAAAGGAAAGCAGGATCAGTTTAATACATGTCTTTGGATGGTTATTTAGAGTTTTAGTGGGTCTTCATGGTAAAAACCCACTTATGCGGAATTTCGGGTTGCAGCGCTTTGTAGGAACGGAACTTGTTACTAACTTGAGGACCACCTGTATTGTTTCTGTTGATGTTAGTGCTCCGTGTGGACCAAAGTTCTAGGCTCCTTTCCTTTACAGTGTTTTATGGATTGAAAATAAAATGTTATCATGCTCTCAGCTGCTGTTTTGTGAGTACCTTTTTAACATAGAACATACAGAACTCTGAAAAAATAAAAATGCAGGCTCTCAGCTGATGTGACACCAACCTGCAGCAGCACTGCAGACATTAAAAAGATCTCTGAAATAATCTATTTTCCTTTCTATTTTCTTCTTTTTTTAAGTCACACGATGATATCAGAATTAGTTTCAGTCTGTTTCATGCTCAGCTAAAAACTCCTCACAGGAGCTTTAATTGAAATGTACTGTTTAAGACGAGCTTTAGGGGGAGATCATCCTGTTTCTGAGGTAGCTCACACTGAGCTGGTTTGTCCTAAAGGTATTTGATCGTCGTCAAAGGGAAATGTCCTGCAGGCTGTAACTGATCTCCTGTGATTCTCATTAAAACTGAACTCTATTACTTATTAAAATGAAGTTAGTGGCTGTGCTTGACAGAACACTCTGCTTTGCTTGTTCCACCTCGCATTGAACACACCCAGCGATGCATATCTAAATAAGGCCGACAAATGATAGCTGAGCCTTTTTTAATTAAATCACAGCGCTGCATCTCTGCTCTGTTGTTCCAACACAAGGAAAACCGAATGAGGCATGCAAGACAAACATCCCTGAGATATTGTTTACGGCTCTTCTCTCACCAGCCCCCACCTCCCGCCTCCCCCAGCGTCACCTGGAGAAACACATCGGCAGATGCTCTGACAGCATGTTCTCTCATTGTGAAAATTTATAGCCACTGATGTGTGTTTATGTGAAGAAAACTCCACACGGGGCCAGCCACCTCCCTACAGCTTTGTTCCCCCTGCATGTGAAAGCGATAAGGGTGAGCTCTGGAGCTCTGCAGGGCCGTATGCTTTCTCCCCTGTCTCCCTGATGTGTTTATCAGGTGCTGTCTTAGAGTAAAACTCCAAATCAATAAAGCAATTAGTACATCCCAGCCCCTGACTCTCACCAGGGAAGATTTATTGGTTGCGACAGCAGCTTGGGCACGCAGGGACCTCATCATGTCTCCTCGGCTGGCTGGATACCGAGAGCCACACAGGTCCAGGGACTTGATGCTATCACAGGATACAGGCATGCTACACGAGGGGGGTTAGGATATCAAGGTCTGCTCCCGGTTTACACGTCACGTCCTGACCTTTTCCACAGCAGCTCTCCAGGTTTTACTGTGGATTGGAAGCATGTCTAAATTAACAGTGACCTGCTGTGCTTCAATGACATTTCTCTGATGGAGCTCTGGATGAAAAACACAACAGTTTAAATCTTTGACGTTTTAAGACACAGTTAAATACTGGTACATAAAAAATGTGAATAAATAAACATGAGTGGAGACTCTTTTCTCTCCATGAAATGCTCCTATGGGGCACAATGACCCGATCAATAAAACTGTGACAACACCAACAAATTTATCCAGGAAGTGAGGTTACCAGTTACTCTCTTTTGCATATCATTGGCTCTTGTTTTTCAAAGTTAAGGACTGTAACCTTCCAAAAACGTGGCTTTTAGGGGAATGGCTGTGCAGAAAACCAAAGCAAACAAGGCCACAAGCATTGCATATATAACAGGTGTCAATCAGTCAGCACACATCTGAGGTCAAAGACTCTGCAACCTCATCCCAAGCTACCAGGATGAACCTGTAATGAGGAAGAGGAGAAACAACAATGGCGAAGTCTGGGATTTGTTATTTATTCTAGGGTGAATTAAAACTGTTTGAAGCATTTTGCAACAAGTAGAAGATGTTTTCCTTTTTTAGATCATGAATGCAAACAGATGAGGCAACAGCAGCTGGAATAAAGGATACATACCACACAGTGCAGCATCTGCAATGATACAGGTCAACAGACTTTGTAAGTTAGTGGGACTAAAAGGATGTCATATGGAAGTACAAAAGGCAGTCACTGATGTGAAACCACCTGCGTTGTATGGAAATACAAACATCTGCTTTACCAAGGAGTAAGAAAACAAAAAGCCCTTCAGGCATACAGACCATGTTTCTGCTAAAGAGTTTTCCACATTGTTCAGTACCCAGTGGTCCAGGTCCCAGCAGCTCTGATGATACTGCCCTCTTAACAACATTAAGTGAAGAATATCCCATAGTCCATTCTTTAATCCAAGGTTCTTTAAGCCTGATTTAAGGGTTCTAACTGATATGTGAATTTCTCCATACAAGGAGAGCATTCAAAGAATCATACTATATGGTGGGATGGACGAGCACTGGTATCAGTATCAGGTACCAACAGCCACTACTCAAGGCAAAAAAATCAGAGTGATTATCCCTTACCGGTAGTTGGCGCTACATTGCTGGAGTTAGACATCATGGCAAATATGTGTCAGGTTCTGTTCAGAGAACTTGAATTAACCAGTAAGAGTTAACAGTTAAACTGTTTTATTTTGGACTCCAGTTAAGTTTAAAAAAATGCTTATGCAAAAATTTTATGAAACTAAGGTACCACAGATTCCGTTAATCTGCATCAATGAGTACTCAAGAGGGAGGTTACCAGTTACATCACTACATGTATGTCCCTTGTTGAAGTAGCGCACTATCAAGCTCCTCTTCTGGCCTGGTATGTGCTTGAAATTTTGTGTTGGCTCTGCTGCAGCTTGTATCAAATGAAAAAGGAAATGATAGATGACTGATGACTGATGTCTGACGTACTTTGATTAAGTCAGTCAGAGACAAGCACCATGGTCCTTAGTGATTGGAAAAACAGCTCCTTTCAGTGTACTGAATCATTAGAATCAGTTTAGTACAGTGATTCGTTCAAAAGATTCATTACCAAATCGTTCAGTACTTATCCGCAGCTCTGACTTTGAATCAGAATTTCATTCATTCATTCATTTTCTGAGCTGCTTACCCTGTTCAGGGTCGCGGGTGGCTGGAGCCTATCCCAGCTGTCATTGGGCAAGAGGCGGGGTACACCCTGGACTGGTCGCCAGCCAATCGCAGGGCTGACACAGAGACAGACAACCCGAGTAAGAATTCAACAAGCTGAAACACAGCCAATCATTAAGTTCTACTCGGGATTGGACTGAGAACAGCCAGTGTTTAGTGGGATAGAGCTACAGTTTGCAAACTGAAAGCTGCTTAAAAATAAAAGAATAAAAAAATAAAATGAAATCACATTTATCTTTATTTATTTATTTCCCCAACCATTCAGTTTACTACCTGCAGTACACAGATCACTCACTGACCGTCTGACTGAGAGAGAGACTTGAAGGAGGAGCTCCTGTTCAGTACATTTATTCAGTGAGTGACTGAAAGTGAAAGTGTGAGGCTGCACCAGCCTCAGTTTGTTTGTTTCGTTCAGAGAGTGAACAAAGTAAAGAAGCCCCCCGGTCAGTCAGTGAGTGATTTGTCTCAGAGCTCATTTAGTATGTTTACTGAACTGACTGAACGTAGACTGCAAGTCCTCAGCC
The DNA here is from genome assembly GCF_033239565.1 of Halichoeres trimaculatus. Taxonomy (NCBI): domain Eukaryota; kingdom Metazoa; phylum Chordata; class Actinopteri; order Labriformes; family Labridae; genus Halichoeres; species Halichoeres trimaculatus. The sequence goes on along the minus strand of NW_027437195.1, from coordinate 3,418,050 downwards.
TCACACACTGTGCTGACTAAAACACAATCAGTTGAGATTGTTGTTGTTAACACAGTCGGCTGACTGAATTTAAGTTGGATATATGAGCGTTTGCAAACTGAAAGCAGCAATAGAAAGCGTGTAATGTCCCAACACCTGATGTTTGATAAAATATTTGCTACTTCCTTGGATCTGGAGACATGAGGGGGAGATGAAGGGGCAGGCTTGAGTATCACAAGGCTGCCAACATCTCTGACCAGTAATTATTACTGAAATGAAGAGAGAGGGCGGAGAGAGAGTGACAGAAGACGGGAGACAGGAGACCACAACAGAAGTTGAAAAAAAAAAAAAAAAAATGTTTTCAGTACGCAATCTAGTTCAGTGCATTTACTCAGGTGATTTTTTTTGTTTTGAAGAAATGCTTGTGAATGGCTCATCACTAATGGTCCTACACTTTCTTTATTTAAATTTATTTTGAGATTGTATTTGCATTCTGTGAAATTCATGTTGGTTCCGCAATATGTATATGGTTTTTTTTTGTTGTTTTTTTATATATTCATGTCTTTAGAATTCTCTTTGAAATTTATTTTGTTCTTTGACATATATTTGTCTTCAACTGAAATACATTTGTTATGTGATTTTTTTTAAATCATTATTAGTAGTAGAACTTTTTTTTTTTTTTTTTTTTTGAGAAATGCTTTTTGTATTTTATGAAATTTATTCTTTCTTTTTTTTCCAAGTAATTTGCATTGGCCTTCAGGGCCACCATAGTGATGACATATTCCATATGAAAAAATAAATCTTCATCTGACATTTGAGCTTGTTGGCACCTGAATGTGTTGCAGTTTCTGCTTTCAACCAAGAAACAACAGTAACAACAGTAGTGTTGAGAAAGTGCCATAAGATTTGTTCCTCATTTTTAACTTTTCATTTAATAGGGGGTCAATAGAAAGGTTGGAGGTTTAGCTGCAGACCTGAGGTTAAAGTTTCTTTTCTGTAGACATTCATTGTTATTCTGTAATTACAGAAATTCAGAGCTACAATCTAACCTGAGCCAATCTGTGACCCATGATTTAAGGAAGCTTTCTCTCTCTGTGACTTCATGTCAGAGTGGTCCCTGAAAGAGCTCCCACACACTCACCATTTGTGCGCAGACATGCAGCCAAACTTCAAAGCTCATATATCCATCACGCTGTGAGTGTTCTGTAGCCGTGATTACAGACAGCAGACCGGCACCATATTGCCATCAGAGCACAGACACTTTTGTCCAGAAGGGGAGCGCAGCGTGAACATCCCTGGCATTCACTTTGTAGGACCGCAATGAGCACGCACAGACACATGAAAAGGAGGAGACGAGGTGAAACACATAAAGCATGAAGATGACAAAGGAGTCCTGATGTGCATCCTGCAGAGTTCAGAGGGAAGTCCAGGGCAACATCAGCGCTGTGAAATACACAGAGAAAATCCTCACTGAAGTGGTTAATGTTTGCTTTTGCTGCACGGGCTTTGTTTGACAAACTTTCTTCTTTCACCTCCATCAGTTACCTTTCTGCTACCAGATCAGGAAATCCACCCTCGTCTCCTCCTCCTGCCTCTAAGTATTTCTTTTCATATCCTTTCATTAGTGGGCTGTCGCTCCGATCAGGTTTGGATAAAAACAGCAGATGGTCTTTATTTGGCACGAAACTTGGCAGACGATGACGCCATGCACCTGAGGATTATCTATTGGATGATGAATTAATGTGAATTATGCTGCCGCCTCCTTTGAGAGATCACAGCTAACTCCGTACACTGAGTCAGGCATCTTTAATTAAGTCCTGCTGAATAAATAACACGTGTTTATGTCCTACCGTGGGGACAGCTGCTTCCTGTTGGTGAGAACAGCAGTGTCAATCTGACCTTTCCCTTCAGGGCGGAGGATGATTCCTCACGGGGGCTCGTTTTCCATTATTACACCAAGCCTTTGTATGCAGCGCTTTGTAATACAGCTCTGCTTGTGCTGGTTGAGCATGGTGTTTCTCCGTTAGAGGCACGAGCACACCGTGGCAGCAGATGCTCTCCCACTCTCCTCTGAAATGGATCAGTTCATTGTTTTTATAGACTTGATTCAGTGTTCCTATCACTGCCGCTTGCCGTCCAGCCTCTGAGTTGGATTTAAAAGCTGCCAAAGCTTTTCACAGCATGCCCCCTCTCTGCCCAGAGAGAGGAGATAACTGGCTGCCTGTTTGTGAGCGGGCACTGAGGACGCTCACTTTGGTAGGCCGCTGGTAATCTGCAGCGCTGGATGAAGCAGTGGTTTACTCAGAGCCTACTGCTCTGCTGCACAGAGCAGTGAGTGAGTAGAGGAGTTTGCTGTATTTCCTGTAGGTCCTGTGTTTTTCATATTCTTTCTTCACATTCAGTTAAGCTCTTCTGTTTTTTTCTTTTAATCAATTTTAAATTGATTCAAACTTGTGACATTTCCAAAGTCTCTGCTTGTACTTACAGAGTCCAATAAGAAACTGAGAGAGATGTCTCTATATGGCCTGTAAAGACAAATGAGACCACCTGGGAGTGTGTATTTAAAGTGATAGTGGGGGGGCTTTCCCACAGGTGTGGGCAGGTCCCTCAAGGGCTTATCAGCCAGGTTTTCAGGCTCATCCAGGAGCAGCTAACAGGCTGACTTAGTGCTCCAGCGTTCAGAAGTCCAGCTAAGACAGGGGTGTTCAACCTGTGGCTCTGTCTTAGACTCCTTTGCAGTGGCTCCTTGTAAATTTAAAAATATTATTAAAATAAAGGGCTTTTAATATTTTAATGATAACAACACAGACACTAAGTAACATCATAATCATATTATAAAATTTGGACTAAAAATGCATTACCTCTTGAAACAAAGCTTTAATTTTTTTGTGATTTTTTTTTTTTGTAGGGTTTTTTTGTTTTTGTTTTTTTAATTTCATTTCAATTTTTGACATTTTTTCAAATGAAGAAAAAAATATTCCATATTTTATTTTAGATTTAGCAAATTTTTGAGTTTTCTATATAAATCCCTCTTTTTGGCAATTTTAGAAAGTTTTTACAGTTTTTGGAAATCAAGCAACATTTTTTAATTGCATTATTTATTTATTTTTGCAAATTTATGACATTTCATTAATTCCTTTGAAATTTTGCACATTTTTTAAATTCATTTTTTATTTTGCAAATTTTTGATCTTTTTTTCAATTTCCAAATTTTGCAAATTCACAAAATCTATGACACTACAATTTTTTTTTCTTAAATTTGCAATTTTTTTAAAAAATAAATTAAATAAAAACAAAGAAATCTCATGTACAAATTTATAAACACTAAAACTTCTCATTTAGATTATTATTCACCTGATTATACACTTTTTTGTCTTGATGTGAAGATAAAGTAGATTTTGCGGCTCCCAAATGACTTAAACCCAGGTGAGCTGAGGCAAAACGGCACTTTTGAAAGTAAAGGTTGCTGACCCCTAAGCTAAGACAAGTGTTCCAGTTTACGAAGAGCTTCAAAAGCAGTGACTTAATTTCAGCATCAATCCTGAAACAGACAGGAGGCCAGTGGAGAGGGAGCAGCACAGACAAACATTTTAGGACGCGGTCACACTTGCAAACCGGGATGTTAGGAGGCTGTGTCAGATCAAAAGAACTGACCATAAGTCTAAAAGTCTCTAAAGTTGTAGCAGTGCTCTCTGTGTCTCATTCAGCGGACTCTGATGAGAACACACTTTATGTAAACAGATGCTTCACGATGATGTAGATGGAATAGTTATTAGATGCAAGAAGCCCCAAACAGTGCAGGAGTAAGATAAAAGATCAAGTAAGATCAGATGAACTTCCTGGTGGGAAAATGTATTTGTTACAATGACTCAGTGTTTCAGCACAGGGTGATAATTCATATGTAGTGGTAACCACATTTTATAACATTTGATGTACTTAATTAATACACTGTCAAGTTGGCATACACAAAGTTTGTGTTAGATTTTATCATTTTATTTCTTTTTTTTTTTTCAATGAATACCATCAACACATCCATACATTGTCTAAAGCCCCCTTTCTACCAAGCAGTCCGGTTCAGATCAGTACAGTTTGGTACGGGTTGTCTCGCTTAAGGTTGGTCTTGTTTGTGTTTCCATAGCCAACAGTGCCCTCTCTTGGTAGGTGGCGTTTAAACTGGATGCTGACAGCTGAGTATGTTGTGTGACGCCATAGCAACGCGACACAGTGTACCCTGCTAATAAATCAAACAAAGAAGAAAAACGCGACACAGTAAACAAAGAGCAATGATGGAAGACATCCAGCATTTCGTCCTCTCTGTGATTGGCATGTAGCACTTTGTTACAAAGAACAATCAAGCTTCCTTTCAGAGAAGACTGTAAGTGATGATTATTTTGACCAATCGACAGTCTTCAGTGTTATAGCTCCAAATTCCGAGAGCAGATCGATTCAGTCTGGCACCCATATGAAAGGGTCCAAAAAAGTGGGACAGCTCATCTCGATTATTCAGGGATCTGTCCCGGGATAAGTCAGTGGAAACGCCACAGAATGCGCGCCTTACCGAGACAAACTGAACCAGTTCAGGGTTCAGGGTCATGGATGGCTGGAGCCTGTCCCAGCTGTCTTTGGGCAAGAGGCAAGGTTCACCCTGGACTGGTCACAAGTCAACACATAGAGACAGACAACAATTCACGCACACACTGACCAGCATCCACTTACGGTTTACAGTCTGGTTTCTGTACCTCAAGCTTTCATTCATAGTGTGTGACATTTTTATGCTTTTTCTCATCCTTTGCAATTCTAATCACGCCTCAAATACTCCAGGTACATCTGCAGTCAGACTCTGTTCTATTTTATGTTGACTGCATTCTCCAACTCATGACTGACAGACAGCTGGAGTCACAGATCGAGGAGTTCCCACACTTCCCACTCCATTGATAAGTTGGTAGCACTTCATATTACGGCCCGCATCTTACAGTGTAGTTTCTCATCTCTTAGAGTGAAGTTTCTCGTTGCTTACAGTGTAGTTTCCTCAACTTTTAGTGTAATTTTATGAAATGTACACATCATTTCAAGGAACCTGTGTAGTAGTTACACTTGTGTCGTAAAGCGTAAGAGCTGTTGTCTTACAGTGTAGTTTTCTGTGTCTTAATGTGTATTTTTCTCAGCTGTTGGGGTAACTTACACACATGTACCATGACATTTTGCGGTATCTATGGGGTGTTGCCTTTACTTACAGTGTACCTACCCACTCCTTTACATGTAACTACTGGTCAAAATCTGGAACTGGGCTTGTTTGTAAAGTGCACACTAGTAGAGGGTAGTTACACAGTAAGCAAAGCCTGGTTCCAGATGTTGACCAGTAGTTACAGGTAAAGTGCTGGGTTGTTGCAGTGAAAGTACTGGACAGTTAGACAGTAAGCAAAGACAAGTGTGATCATAATGGCTCGGTGACTTAAAGGGTGAATTACTATGTGGGGTCTCTGTGTGTTTAAAAAAATATTTACATTATTATTTACATTTTACATTGAATTAGTACATTATTATGTAAAACATACTAATCAATGTATTACAGCGTTTAAGTTCATCACTGGTCTACATAATGTGTATCCATGCTGGTTCTTAAAGGGATAGTTTGGTTTTTTTTGACATGAACCTGTATGGCATCCTCATCTATAGTTACATACATCAGCGCTGTCTTACCCCTGTCAGTGTCCTATGACCCGAGATCTGGTGCCTTGTCTCTCTCCACTCGTTCTAACTCCATCTGACGAATTTCAGTATCAGTATATTCGGGTTCATAAATAAATCCCCTTGGCTCTGTGCTAAATGTAATGTCATCTTCATCAGTGTTGTAGTCAGACATGTTATCATTAACTTTTTAAAGTTGTAATGACAGTGACAACTCGCGCCGGTCAGCTGGATGCACCGTGCGGCGCAGTGATACGCACCAGAAAGTTGTGCCAAGTGATAACGGAGTCTGACTTTTTTCCGGTTTGCAATTTTGTGATACAAATTTATCACTCTTTTGAACACAAATTGTTTTGAGAGGAAAAACGCTTTATTTTCGTGAACCCAGCCATGTTGCCGGACTACTTTCATCTGGACCAAAACCGCACCAGATCTCGGGTCACAGGACGCTGACAGGGGTAAGACAGCGCTGATGTACATAACTATAGATGAGGATGCCATACAGGTTCATGTCATAAAACCCGAACTATCCCTTTAAGAGGAAGTGACACATCAAGGTTTGCACAGTAAAAGCATATGTTCAGGAAAATGACACAGTTTTGATAAGTTCACAGGAAGACACGGGAAGCTACACTGTAAGGAAACAGCACTTACGCATTAAGACACAAGTGTAACTACTACACAGGTTCCGTGAAATGACGTGTACTTTTGGAAATTTTGCCTAAAAGTTGAGGAAACTACACTTTAAGATGTGGGCCGTATTACAAAGTGCTACCGATAAGTCTGTCTTTATTCACGTTGAGCTGTAAAACCTGTTGATTCCTGGTCTGGCTCCGCTCATTATGTCCATTTGTTGTCATAGTCAAGTGACTATGGATTGTTTTATTTGGCTGCGTATTACCTGTGCCACACAGATGGACTGCAACAGAACAGATCTAGAGTAACTTGACAAATTGACTTGAATGGAAACCTATCTGATGTGTTGCCATGACGGAGCAAAGATGGACTGGAGACACATCTGGTGTATTTCAGCTGTAAGGCTTAGAGTTTGGCAAACTCATGCATGGTAAGTGGTGTAGCTGTTTAGCTGACTTGGCCTTTTAAAAGTGTTTCCAGGATTTTTTTATTAGCCTTGAGTTTATGTGTGACACAGTCTGTGGGTCACTTTAATTCTCAGTGTCAGCATCAAAGCTTTGTGGTTTAAATTAATGCTTAGGAAAGGAAACCTGACCTGACCTGAGCTGGATGCAACAAAGAAAAAAATATACCACCAGATTCATTCAATATTTTTCCTGTATTTAATTCATACTTTCAGACAACCAAGGAACACTATAGTCTACTAAATAAAGTCCCTACAACTTGAAGAGTTAAAGCAGCACCAATTGTTGCTGTTTTCATTTACTCAAGCCCATTAGCTGGCATCACAACACCCCACCATTTAACTAAGTCTGCGTCTTGGAATGTGTTTTCCCTGTAAACCTGCCATAATTAACTCCAGTACACCTTGAAGTAGCCTCAGGTAATCCCTGCAGGAAAGTGAAGTCAGCCGTACACATCCTCATCTCTGCGAACAGCTCGTGCTCTCTCACAGATTTACCTGTTAGAGGAGTCCGCAGGGAGAAGCCATCCAGTCGAGCTGTTTACATCAGCACGACAAAGAAAATAATGTCCTCATCTGCTTCTCATCTGAGTTTACTCCTTCTCCCTCTAATGGTGAGTGTCTTTAACCTTGTTAGCTAATTCATGATGTGAATCAAGCAGCTACGGATGCAGAAGCACACAAGCAGGTGCTAAGTATCCACCTGAAGACAGGAACAACTTGACATCTGAAAGAGCCATGAGAGCATTTCTGGTTGAACATCTGTCCTGCTGTAGGGCTTTTGAGCAACATGTTAAACCTCAACCAGCTGCAGCTAGATCCCAGTGGGCTGGTTGAGGATGAATCCTCCAAAAAATGACCAATAAATAAATAATATGCAGGTGTTACTGTGGGGGGTGAATCTTTCAGCACAGACATGGCTCCCTGACAGGTCATTAGTTTGGTCTTTAGATTCTTAATTGAGGTTTTTGACCTGGCTTGGTAATTTAGTGAGCTTAGTAAGAAAACATCACACACTGGTTTTGGAGCTGTTTTGGAAATGCTGACTCAATCTGACTTCTGGTTGGAAAGACAGGCCTTCAGCATCCGCACCGACAGGTACAGGGTGATTGCCTTCCAGTGAAGTCAGCCATGCACTAAATCAGCCATTTTTCCCCATTTTCCACCAAAGAAAAGTAGTCTGGAGCTGCGAAACATAACTCAGCCTGTTAAGTTTTCTATTTTCTAGTATTTGTTTTTACCTGTTATAACTAAAGAAAACCCCAAACAGAGGTGTAGTGTACGTGTGTAGGCATACTTTGAAATTAATTCAACATTGAAATATGCAGTCCTTCCCTTATTTATGTAAAATTAATAAAATCAAAACAAGTTTTACTATAATCTATTCTCATCCTTTTTTTCTGATTTATCAATTAATCATAAATATAATTGCCACAGTAATCGATTACTGAAATAATCATTAGTTGCAGCCCTGGACTTCAGTCCATTTCAGTGTGCCGTGTGATCTTCTCTGTGTCTGGGCTGTAAGATGTGACTTTGATCTGAATTTTCCATAGAAGCTTTGAAATCAATCTCTTTTTTCATCTTTTCAGCAAATGCTAAGTGATGGTCGTGAAAATATCTTTCAATGTTACACATTTTTGTCGTTGTTTTTTTTAATTCCTTGCAACCTATCATATGTATAGTTTAACTGACACGTTTTTCAAACTTTTTTTTTTTAATTTGATAATACAAAAGTATCACCATAAACTCTGAGACAAAAAAAATAAACAAGGCAAAATTAATGAGAATTAGATGAAGAAATAACTTAACCATAATGATTTTTCTTTTTCTTTTCTTTTTTTTTTTTTGTCAAAGCCAGAGGGAACCACTACAAGCAAGCAGGCCCCAGAGGAGACACTAAAAAAAAAAAAAAAAAATTAAAACTAAAAAAGGAAAAAAGGACCCCCTGTACAATTTGATAAAGAAATAAGATCTGCAGAACCAAATTTTTGTTATTTTTTATTATTATTATCTAAGACCAGGCTGTAAACATGTTTGCCATAAAGACTGGTTTCTGTTAGTCAGTAGCCACGTATACATGGACTAAAATATTCCGCTTGCATTTGGTTTATTTGCTCAAGCGTAAAGAATTTAACCTGTGTATACCTCATTTCGAAAGGAAAGTGCCAATCTGAACGGACATTTAATTCACAGGGGTGGAATATTCCTTTCCCCAAACTGATTGAGGTATCATGAATCCATTCAAACGGAAAGTTGTCAGGGTGCTCAGATATGACACAACTAGAGACGTTCCTCAGCTTTAAAAATGGCGGTGAGCCGTCAGCACTGGACTGCTGTGGAAAGTTTGTTTTTGATCCAAACTTTGAAAGAAATGAAAATAATTTCAAGACTGGACGGACGACAAACTCGCAATACAGAGTATTACAACACCGTGATAAACAAACTGTCGTCCTCCAGCTTTGATAAATCTTGTGATGTTTGCGTTTTTCTGCGCATGCCCCATTGACTATTCTGTTTGATTACAGCGGCGCATGTAGACCAGAGATTGGAAAATTCCTTTCCATGTATACTATTGTTTTCGGAAAAGTCATTCGGAAAGATTCCATTCAGAAAGACGAAAAACTCCTCATGTAAACGTGGCCAATGTGTAAGTGGACTCTGGCGCCAGCCTCAAGTGGACCCTTAAGGAACTGTGGTTTTGCTTGGCTTCATGTTTCAACACCAGAGATTTTCTCTATGGTATTAATTTGACAGCTTGATATCAACATTGACTTTCTGAGTGGTTTTCACTGCTGCTGTGAAAACTGGGATGGGGACTATCTTCAGCAGAGAAACATTATCCAGAGAATGATATGAGATCAAAAGGGTAACAGGATAAGGCATGAGTACTTCCTGGTCATCTAAGACTGCTTTGCTGCCTAAGGATACTTTTTTGTTTGTTCACTCTGCAGTGTTGTAAAGCTAGCTAGAGCCAAAGCGCACACTGTTGTCTTTGTGTCATTGTGTAACAGCCATACCTGCCAATGCTCCTGATTTCAACAGGACTCTCCCACTTTTCAACCGTGTCAAGATGGCTTATTTTGTGTTTGAGAATTATAAGGTTTAGTGAATGCATCACCTGTGACGAGCGGTTCACCAACCAACGTCTAAGTTGTGTGTGTTTTCTGAGACAGATATGGGACGTGGTTTTCTTGCACTTAAATAGAGAGCAGAACAGCAGAACATTTTTTTTGTTTTGTTTTGTTTTTGTTATTGTTGTTTTTTTCATGGTTACAGCCAACAGTAACTGGTATTGAGCGGTTCATTAAACCATTATGGTAACAGCCTCATTTTCCCTCTTAGTAGGTAAACAAACACCATGCACTGGTTGCACTTTGCATTGCAGAAACCCAGCTTCAAGAAAACAAACTGCTCCAGAGTCTGATTGAAAGCCAAGACTACCTCTTCCATGCTTGTTCAGTTCCACTTCAGAGTCTGGTTGCTGCGTTAACATAAGTTAAAGCCCCGATATGGAAGCACCGGAGGATGAAAATTGATGTCCACATGTGCTTTCTTGTCTCTGTATTGCTTGGGTTTAGGGAAGGCTGTGGTTTGGGGATACAAAGCCTGGATTTAGGGCCCTGAAGGTGGTCTCTGTGCAGGGGGTCTCTGAGAAAACCAGCAGGAACAAGACGCCTCAAACTTTAAACCACTCTGTGTGAGCTTATGTTCTTTTAAATCCACCCTGCAAAGACAGAACAGTTCATGTTCCTTACGGTGGTCTTTCACATTCCTTTCTGTTGACAGCTGATGTTCAGACTGCCTGTGTCATGTGCTGGTACAAAGTATAACTCATGTTTTAAATCTCTGTATTACTGGCCTGGTAAAGTGTCCTACAGCTATCTTCACCATCCTGAATCACTGTGGGGTGGAAGAGTGTAAAAGTGACAGCTACCACACTGACTCATGTCACACCTTTGTATGAGTGAAAGGCAGCAGGCAGCTCCACTTCTCTGATATCTTCAGCCGCGTCGAGCCTGCATGAAAATCCCATAAGGACTCTGCTGCATCATAAAATATAAACATAACAGAGTGGATAGTAGCCTGAGGCTTTTTGGTGACCAGAGGAGGGCTGGAAGCTGCACCACAATGTGTAAAATCAATACTGTGACATTGTGTGTGAACTTGGCAGTGTTAGTCCATCAACCAGACGAGCCGACACTTTTCTTAAAGAGAAACTGAGCTGATTGATAATCTGCTCAAGGGCTACAACCAGGTGAGACAGTGAGAGGTATATCCAGACTTTGGGAAAACATTGTTTTGTTATGTTGCCTCCTGGTTTCTGTGAGTGTTATTTACGGTCTACTTCCTGGTTTGTGAATGGCTACAACCAGTAGCCTGTTAGCTTTATTTAATGCAAAGTATATGAAGAGGTGAAGACAGCTGGTAAAGCTCTATCCAGGAGAAGCAAGTTCCTTATACACCACAAGTTAAAGTTCAGCTTTGATTGCTAGCGTTGAGTTAATGCTAAGCTTAATGCTAGCTGTTTTGGCAAAATACATAAATAGATAAATAGATCAAATAAAATAAAATAAAATAGCTATGGTATAGTTGCAGCTTCTTTTGAAAAGCACAGAACAAACTGTGCGTTAAACTGAAAATGGCTGAAGTGTCTGGGAATGTATGGGTGAATGAACCAACACAGAATCAGTGCAGGTAGTAAGACAGGATGATTAAGAATAACTCAGTCATACCAAGAGCTCATTCACATCGAGAGATGGGTATTGTTAAGATTTTATTTTTACCAATGCCCTTATTGATTCCGCTTATCAAAAATATAACTTGACATTCTTGGTATTTAACACCGTGCGTCGCTGGTAGTGTTGCCACCCTTGCATTTTTTGCACCCTTTGACGCCAAGCTTTCAGATCGCTCTGATCCCCCATTGTCTTGGAAATTCTGCTGCTGACTGACAAGCAAGATTGGCGTGTTGCACATCACATGGGACTGATGTAAGGAGCAGCCACTCCCAAGTGATGTAAAGAATCAACAAAGGATTTGTTTAGCATGAAGGCTAATGATGTTGATGGATCAAACCATTTCTGATGAATTCTTCACAGGAAGTGGTTATCAAAACCCTTCTTTAGTCTCGTCGGTTTGCAAAGCAAACACCTCCCCCTCATCTTAGAGGTCCAAAAGCATGTCACTGGAGTTAGAATCACTATTGTTGCTTGACGCCAAATTGCCAATGTCAGCTAAATAGCTTTACCTGACATAAAGGCTGAAAAAGGGGGAAACAGCAACCACCATACACTCCATTGCTGACAGAAGCTGTTTTCCAAACCCCCAACTACACTACCAGTGCCTGCTGTTTTGGCTGAAATTCATTATGTAGTAGTCAGTATGTGAAAACTTGAAAAATCTGCAGTATACTAAAATCCCTGGATGTCTGACTAATCCAGGAAAACTTCTCAGTATGCAACAGATCAGTTTATCTGACATACTGTTTCCCACAATGCACGGCGCTAACACTGTTTTGAATTACTGCTATCTACTGGAATGAGTCGGCATTATAATACAACACCAACGTTAGACGGTCCATTAGATAGAAGCGAAGTGATGCTAAGAAACATCAGTAAGTCTTGTCACTTCCAGTCATTAAAGAGGTGTTTACTTCTACAAATTGATTAAAGCCCATATAAACCACTAATTCACTTTTTAAATCATACATGGATTATATAGAAGTGATTTTTACATCAGCTGTAAAAAAAATATAAAATTCTCTGTCAGATTTATTTTCAGTAAACAATATAACTATTGGCATAAGATTAGAAATCAAGTATGATGATTCTGTCTGATATGATTAACAAAGTAACAAAAAGACAGAGATCTGCCTAAAGATTGTTTTGAACATTTATAATAAAAGCAAAAAAAAAAAAAAACATCTGTTGCTCCGCTTCTGAAACCGGAAACCAGTGTAGTATACTACAAAACAGACCCAACAGAACAGTTAGACTACATACTACATGCAAAAGCAGTAAGTAGTATGTAGTGCCTTCTACATACTACATTCACATGTAGTATGCACTAGGTGGTTTGGAAAACAGCCAGTGTCTGACTTACAGCACTTTAGGGTCCATAAAGACCACAATAATCAACAACAACAAAATCTGCTGGTTAAAATGTCAAGATTTTGTTTTTTACTATAGTGCATTCTATCATGAACATCACTGCCTTGTTTGTATTTATTTGTAAACAAAAAGCTTTAAAGAAATCAAAGCAGTTTGGGCTTTTGATGACCTTTGTATCTTGTAAATCACTGTTACTTTCTGTTAGCTTCAGAACTTCACCTTGATCCAAATCAGACAGAACAGGAAGTTCAGTTTCTAGCACTGCAGACAGAGGTTAGCCTGCTTTCTGAATGTAACCCTTCCTCCATGTGGTCTGCACACTTGTTTTTGTATCATTTCAAAGGGAGTGTGCCAATTTTCCCACATTTCAAAGATTTTAGTCCAAACTGTGATTTTGTTCATCTGACTTGTGGAAAAGAAAACAAGGGTTCAGCATCTCAGCTCTGCTTTAGCAGAAGTACTTTTCAATCAGCCTATTTTATTTTTTTATATGTCATATGTTGGAATGATAGTGGTTGTGACCGATATGTGAGCTTGTTAGAGCCAAAAACCTTACAAGGACTAAAACTTAACAATGACCCAAAATCCAGGTAATACATGTAAGGAAACCCAAAATGGAATAACTTTTTGCCTAACATGTAATAGCTTTTAACATTTTGGTTTTAAGTACTGTACTTTTTTAGGTAAGTACTTATTTATTACATTTTGGTTGATTGTTTCGTGTTACATTATTTTTTGGATTATTATCCGAGCTTGTTTGAATTCTTCCCATTTAACCATGTACTCAGGACTTGACATTAACTTTCTTGCTCATCAGCCACTGTGGCTAGTAGTTTCCCAGAGTTACTAGCCACTCAGCCTTTTCACTAGCCACAATTTTGTTGTTGGATAACTATGTTTAATGTGATTTAAGCCGACTATGACATGCTAAAGTTTACTTCAACTAGACTGTTCACACTCAAAACAAGACTAAGACATTCATGTTTAACACCACAGGTCCTTATCAGGTATCCAGTCTATTAAGACAAAGTGATGGTTGTTATTTTTTATGATAAAAGTGATGAAATAGTATAGAAGATTCATAGAAAAGAGAAAAGCTAATCTGTAAAAGAAAAAAAAAAGTTAGAGATACTGTCTGCTTAAATATTTATTTATGACAGTCATGTTTGTAAGTAGGTATTTGTATATTAAAAGGTTAAATATTTCTCTCACTGCACCTCATGTCTGTTAACAAATGCAGGTGTATGCTGGCTACTTTAAGCAGCTGCTGCTGGACTCCTGTACACCACAGTACTTCCAAGATTTTTTTTTTCTTACTTAAAAGTAAAACTCAGATTCAGGGCTATTTAGAAAATATCTGGGGCTTGAGCCCAATTGGCCACCCTGAACCCCGCCCCTGGAGCATGGTTACAGCTAAGGCTGTATTAGAAATAGATAGAAAATACTTTATTTATCCCCGAGGGGAAATTCAGGAGTCACCGCAGCATTTAAGAAAACAAAAGTAAGAAAAAGTATTGAAAGTGCAAAAAGGTCCATAAGAAATTAGATGACGACATCCCGTCCACCACTCGTCCACCACTCTCCAGCCCAGCCAGTCTTCACCTCCACAGGGTCCAGGACTGAGCCTCCCCAGCAGTCTGTTCAGTCTCTGTCTCCTGGATCCTGTCTGCTCACAGCAGGCGAAGCTCCTCCGATGTGTCGCCGGCGTCCGATGTCAGCTCCGTCAGCCACGTCCGTGAACAGCACGATGCTGCTGGGCTAGCACGGCTAGCTCGTCCATCCCCCGGAGCTGGCTCCCACGTTCCCAACAACGATGGATGGAAGGACAGGTCCATGTTGTCATCTCCCAGCTCACACCTGAGAACCAGCACGTCGTCCTCACCTCCTCCTCCTCAGCTCGAGGGAAATCATCAAGCCCTACACCAGTTAGCGTTGACATGCAACAGGCTGCTAACAGCTGAGTGCGCATGTAAACAATGCAGCCATGGTTACATGTAGGATCTCCAGACAAACACAGGAGAAAAGTAGTCAAAAATATCGCCGAAGCCACAAAAAGTTTGGTGTCGGTGACCGACAATGAACCATACAAAGTGATGATCCACTCCAAATACAAAGATTACGAAAAAGAGACGAAAAAAATTACAAGTAACGGACAAAGACGAGAGAGCTGCTGCAACAGGTAGCGCCATTATTTAGAAATACCAACATTTATACTTTACTTTCAAGTTGCTTTTTATTCCATAGTTTCACACATTAATTTAATAGTTCAAATTAAAAATGTTTTAAAATAAAAACTTATAGAAAATAAAAATAAAATGTGAAATAGTATTACAGTATTACTCTTGCTAAATTTCTGAAGCTATAGCCTCTTTGTCCAACAACCACAATGATCATTAAGAAGTCTTGTTTTTTGTTGTTGTTTACATATTGAGTATTTGACTCCACTATAATTTTACCCCAGTGTCTTTGTGTAAATGAGTCAATGTCTGAACCACCAGCCTGCATCTGGGGAGCACAAACTCTACAAAGCATTTGACTCCTTGTATGCCTACATCCAATTAAGAAAACATGAGGCTGAGTCTTCAGTGCATGGATGTCCTCTTTCCCCATCAGAGCTCCCTCGATGGCTTCTTGCCAAAACAGTCGTTAAACAAGCGTTCAGACCATTTCTTGATCCCTTTTTAATTGGGAGCTAATGGAGTGGAGGCGCCTCGTCTGCTCAGGTCCAGTGTAACATGAGTTGAATAATCTGACTGGGATGTAGTGACTACACACGCTGGTTATCTCCAGTGGGACTGAGTGAGGAGTGTGCAGTGCTTGGATGCGTCAGTCAGTCTTGGGTGAACTTGCGTACTTGCTGCTGTAACACTCACCTGGTTTCTCTTCAGCTGCTGGTTTGTGGAGGAAAGTGTACTGTAAACAAAGCAGCAGAGACGGAGCTTCAGAGGCGATGAAACCAGTCATAAAGTTTGAGAAAGTAAAGAGTGAAAAGAGGTTAAAAAACTAAACGCATGTCTGTAAAAGCAATTGTTTTCTTGGTTTGCAAATAAATGACTCTTGGGACAGCTTCCACTCTTAACTGAGCAGCTCTCACAGCTTTTTCATTGTGATCAGCCATCCCCCAAATTGACTGTGTCTGAATCACATCAGTGGCTTGCACTGTGGAAATTGGGGCTTAAGCAGACCAAATAGCCATGTTATTACTACAGGGACTGTTTTCCAGTCACCCCCAAAATGCACATCATCCTTCCTTCCTGGTTCAAACACCTCTTTCTGCTTGTCACTCCCTGCAGGCCAGGAATCCAATTTAATGGATGTATTCACACATACCTGTTGCCAGTGATGAAGAGAAGGGGGGTGGAGGAGGAAAGGATGCAGTGATGTAGGAAACAGGAGCCATCTCCTCATTTTAATAAAGATCTTGAAGTCCTTCAGGTGTACGTGGGTGGTAATGCTGATGCCTGCCAGGTGACAGAAAGCTAGGCGAAAGGATCTGTGCTGGTGTGGAGGCAATTATTGTTGCAGTCAGCGGAGCATGGCCCGCAGAGCTCATTAACAAGTCTGAGGATCGAATATGAAAGAAGCAGAGCAAAGTCAAGAGAGGAGATGGTGATACTCTTGGATTTGGGGGGCTACAAGAAAAGCCATGAAGAGGTGGTGTAAAATATAATTACACCCTCATGTGTTACTGTGCGTGGAGGGTTGTAGTTTGATGTTTCTCAGGAGTACAGCAACGTTATGGTGTCTAAAATGATCAAACCCTGGTCATTGTTACTATTTATGACCCACATTATAACATCATCCTGCAGGGTCTGTTTTTACGGGAGTGAAAGAGTTCACATCACCATACACAACTGAAAGACAGGGAAATGTACGCACTTTCTAGTTGTGTTGTAGAGGAAAACACGATGTATGACTTACACATAAAGCCATGATCAGGTGTTATTCATGTTTTCCTTTGCTCAGACTACAATGCCAACCCACAGAAATCACCAGCATGTCCTCAGACCCTAACATGTTTGCCTCTTATTTATTCAGTTTTATTGATTCACAAAATGCTGGAAGCAACAGACTTCCCTCTGTGACCCGGTCACAAGACTTATTTTTCTTTCTGTCCCCAGAGCGCGCCTTGAGTTGAGGGAGGAAAGGTTTTGGTACGCTGCTCCTTGGAAGCTTGGAACCAGCTGCAGGGATTTGGATTTAAGCAAGCGGGTCTCTTCAAATGTTTTTAAAGTAGTCTGAAGCCACAGGAAGTTGGAAGTTTCATCAGCTTGTGGATGCTAACTGAGCTGCTGGTGATGTTTGGATGAAGGGTTCTTAATCTCTGTGATGCTTTGCTGCTTGCATATTATTTAAATGAAATAGTAATTCAATTAGAAATATATATTCTGTTGATTTTTTAAGAGGTTTTACATGGAAGCCTATTACCACCAGTCAAAAAACTAAAAAAAAAAATAAAAAAAATCATGATCATGATTAGGATTATGCAGTCTTTTCAGTGTGATGCAGCAAAGAGGATGGACCATTCATCCTGATAAGTAAAGTAACAGCCTGAGTTTTTGAATCAGGTTAAACATTGCCTGTTTTTGTAAGGGGAAAAAAAGATGTCTCTCTGCAAAATAGTCCAAAAGAGCCAAAGAGGGTGAATGCTTAGCGGAAGAAGCACTGATGGTGCATCAATAATAGCTCCACCTGGCAGCCTGTGCCTGGGAGCCTGAACTCAGGGCAAACTGACCCTCCTCTTACAGACAGATTTTTCTCTACACATCTGTAGATCACCTGCACCGCAGGACTGTAGCAAAAATCACATTTACACAGACAGTCGATGGGAAGGCCTGATGATTTGAGTGAATTTTCAGGTCTTGTAGAGAAAACACTGAGACTTTTCAGTCATGTTAGACTATAGTCTGTATAAAGCATGAGCGTAGCCTCTGAAGCCGGCTGTTAGTTTCCTATCGAACAGCTACAGGATGCTCGTCAGCTACGTGACCTGAGCAGTGTCTCTGATTGAACAATCAAACAATACTAATAACTTCTTAACTGCAGGGATAGAAAAAAATTCACCCACCGTACAGTGTGTGCTTATAGTGAAATCAGTGTTTAAGACCCAAGCCATTTTTTGCACCAGGCTGTAAATATGTTTTAAAAGCTATAAAAGTCTGTTTATATGGCTGGGTGTGAACATAACTTCTGGTCTTCAGCCAGCCTCAAGCAGATTTCTGTGCACTTCTGCATAGTCTTCATTTTTACTGACTGGATATTGCCCCTTGTTTAGGACTAGATATTTATTTTTAAATCAGTCTACACATTCCTGGATTTGCACACACATTGGTAAATATTTTGCTCATTTACAAATCTGTTTACACATTGTTGATTGACACACATTTTTGGATCAGTTTTCATATGTGGATGCATTGACACACACACACACACACACACACACACACACACACACACACACACACAACAAGCAGCAACCTCTGGGTCAATGCTGAAGTGCTAAAATCTGCTGTGTCTCGAGTGTCCACTGGAGATTGGACCCAGAAGTACCAGAAGTCACATACACACCAAGCCAAAAAAAAGCTGTTTAAAGGCAGGAAAAAAACTATTTACAGCCTGGTTCAAAAAACTGTCAGAGTCACTAATTTTACTATCAGCACACACTGCTCGAGACCGACAGGCGTCCTACAGCTGTATGCAAAGCCTTTGCCACTACCAATATGGCTGCGATAGCCGATGTGCTTCATTTTCTGTTTCAGAAACAGACATCTGATGTCGCCAAGACTATGTTCATGTTTTATATAGTCTATGACACACACACACACGCTCACAAAAATAATTTTGTTGTGCATTTGTATATCGTGTGACTGATCTGACTCTATATATGTGACTTGTCAGATGATTTGGGGGGTTTTGGTATAGAAGTCATCTTAACCTTTTTGTTTGTTTGTTTGTTTGTTTGTTTTTCCTGTGGGTCTGCTTCATGACCTTCAAAGCCTCCCTTAGCCAACGCTGGTATCTGTTGCTCTCTGACAGAGGTGTCAAAAGTATTCACATTCATTACTCAGGTAGAAGTATAGATACTAGGGTTTAAAAAGACTTCTGTATAAGTTGAAGTATCAACTCAAGCTTTTTACTTCAGTAAAAGTGTAAAAGTGCTGGTTTCAAAACTACTTAACGTATAAAAGTAAAAGTAACTTAAAGGGGGTAAAACATACCTGTCAATTTTTGGATTTGAAAATAAAGGAACTTTTCCAACGCTTGCTGTGAGCTGTCCCACCACCCCAACCAAGCTCCAGTATCTCTTACTTTTTAAGACAGGAGTACAAGATAGGCTATCTAAAAAAAAGCAACTTGTCAACAGCTTACTTATTTATTAGGTGATCAGAATCTGATAGGCCTACCTTTGTTGACATTAAATGCTGTGATTATTCCTTAATTAAAATAAAGCCTAAATTAAAACACAAAAGAGTATATGAAGCACATTTATTTATTTTACATGTTTTCACTTCATTCACAAGCCAACACATTACAAGTCGCAGTTACAAATCTTACAGAACGCATGACTGTGCCCCATTCTGCTCCTCTTTAGGAAAGGAAATTTGCTGTCCCATTTTTCAAGATATGTAGAGGACTTCTTTGTTTTGTTTTTTTTTGTTTTTTGTTTTTTGTTTTTTTCGCAAGAATGTCTTCCCCCTTCTCCTGACATTCATCGATCTCTCTCCTCTGTTTCCCTCTGTTTCTGTTTTTGTTGTTCCCGCTGCCGCCACTAACCTCGCATTAACTACCAACCAGGCTACTGCAGGTGGCATTACTCGCGAAGCTAGTGACAGGAGCTGTGGCAGGAGATTTTTTTTTTTAAATACGGGAGAATTACGGGAAAACAGTTATACGGGAGGACGGCAGGAAAGAGGGGTAAAATACGGCAGTTTCCTGGCCAAAAATGGACACTTGACAGCTATGGGGCAAAACGACATTAAGGTAAAAGCTTAGGCTGTGCCACACGGGCCTATGGGTCATATAGTTCATATCAGTCCTCCCCTTTCTGAGTGACTGCCACGAACATCTTCATACTCTGCTACATACGTCTGTTATGTCGTTGCTGAGGTGCGGTGTGATTTGTGTCATGTCAGGTGTGATGTATCGCGCACAGACCAATAAGGTTTTGGAACGGTATTACGTTTTAACCTCTCATCCATCCAAAATCAATTTCACTCTTTCCAGATGTCGCGATTTCAGCAATTTTTGGATTGTTTTTTACTTTTTTTGGTGTGTGTCTTTTTGAATGCTGACAAGCTGGAATGAAACAGGAGTAACAAGGCTGTTTTTAAAATATGTGGAGTAAAAAGTATTATTTGCCTGAAAATGTAAGGAGTAGAAGTAAAAAGTTGGCCAAAAATTAGAGCTGAACATCACAGCTCTAGTTTACACGTTACTACACTTTGAATTTCCTGTCTATTTGTGACAACCGGAAACAGTAATAATTCATATCTATTTGTGTCTAATGATTGATAGGTAGTTTCCTTATCAAAACGTATCAGTTTCTCTGAGTCCTATCCACCAGTTCACATCTGAGAAGACAACCAAAAACAGGTCAGTATCTCTCCATGCAGAATATGTTGATGCCTTTCCAGCGAGTCATAATGAGTGAATTATGTTGACTCCTTTTTTCTCAGTGACATTTGGCTGTGAGTAATCGTCTGAGCAGAGCTGCTACCAGCTGCATGAAAGAGGTTGTGCACCAGCACGGTAATTGCATTATGCTAAAAGAAACACGCGCCATGTGGTGGACAGAGTATGATTCAGACATCCTGTGAGACCATCTTTTTGTGTGTTTTCATTTATTTTTAGATCCCAATCTCCCTGACGTGTCATCTCTCTTTTTTGTATCTTGTACTGTTAATTAAACACCGCACTGTGTAATGTGAGTCTTTGATTTCCTGTCAGCGTAGTTTGAGCTGCTGTTGGTGCCATTTCCTCTGATGTGTGCACATGTTTGCATAAAGAGAAACTATCACAGATAACTACACCTCGCCTGAGAGAGAGAGAGAGGGAGTAATCATGGCGACCAGTGCCAGTCGTTTCTTACACTGCTCCCGTTTCATCAGGCCGGAGGGAACAAGGCCGTGTCACCACTGTGTTCAGAGAGACAATAATGATGCTGTCATTTCAGCGCCACAGACGCCGACAATGGGGAGGATGATCATCGGAACTGACTATGCATAAAATACCACAAATTTCCTCCCTGCCTGCACAATACGTCGGTGATTAGGAGCGACAGCGGCTTTCTGTGGATCCTCGGGCTCTCTCCTCACATCAAGGGCTTGGATCAAGTGTTACACCCCAGAGGTTGATTTGTGTTTGTTGTGTTTGAGGAAGATTATGCTTAAGCTGACCTCCTTTTTAGAGACATAAGGCGGTTTGTTACCTACAGTGAACCAGCTGAGCTTTTCTGAGGTCCTGATGCAGAGTCACAAAAACAAATACATCCTCACGCTGTTGACTGGGCAGTGACATGTTTAGAGGTCATTCATATTCTTTGACAGCCTCCAGTGGATGGTGTATTGGCCTGGTTGTTTATCTCACTGACTTACAGTAACATGTTAAACCTTCATTAACTTGGTTTTGTTAGAATATGCAGAATAAAATACGACACATACCAGTGTCATGTTTCAAAGCCGTGGATACAAAACAACATTAGCATTTCTTTGAAGTTGGCTCAGCCACCTCCAGCCCACTTTGTGTTGGAACAGCCCGTCAGGTGAGACGCTATTAGTGTTCATAAGCTAAAACAGGTTATCTTGTGTTGACTGTTGTCTCCTCCAGCCCACGCAGTCATTAAGCCACCCATGTGAAGTCAGCGATCAAATAGTAGATGCACAAATGATCAAGATGAAGCGAGAAGAGTGGGATGAAAACACAAAGTAAAGGACTGGAGGATCCTGAAAGTTGGAGCAAGATGCACAAAGAAAGAAAAAAGCATCTCAAAGGTGAAACTGATTAATGTTTGAACATGAAACACTGGCTGCAGGAGAAGAAATACTGAAGTCAAATTAAATAGAGAAATGAAAAATACATGTCAGACAGTTGATACATTAACTGTTACTGTCAGCTTTAGCAGCCAATAAACACAGGAAACTAGCAGGATGGTTAGCACCACCAGAGAAAAAGACAACAGCAGTGGCCTGCAGTTGTTACCAAGCAGTGACCTCCAGTAAGAACATGTAGCTTCACAGCAAGACTCTGCTGTCCCTTGCCTTGCTTGTCCACAACAGGCCAGCTCTTTAACAGAAAAAGAAAAAGAAAAAGAAAAGAAAAGAAATAAAAGAAATAGTGTCAGTGGCAAACAAATGAGAAATAAAAAAAATGACAGGCTCCAAATACAAAGAGAACTAACATGATATGTAAAAAAACAAAGAAACAACCAAAATAGAGCTGCTACAACAAGCAGCCACCTGAGCAGCGCTTAGCAACGGCATGTGATAGTGTTTTGCAACACATCTCATTAAATCTAGGTGCAGCTGAGAAGATCTTTGTATCCCACGAATGCCTATTGTTTCATATTCTACACATACTAAGGATTGTATCAAATGCAATATGCCCCAAAAAGGGCTATGCACAAGGAAGCATGATGTATTTCCAGTTAAATCTCTGGTTACAGGAGAGTGATGTGGGTCAGTATCATTGACTGTAAAAAAAATGGACGTCCGCTTACTCGTTGTTGGGAGGTCAAGTCAAGAAGTGATTAGACTCTCGAAAGAAAAAAATAATTATTATTTTGTCACCCAGCTCCACTCAGATTCTCCCAGAATCCCTTACCGTCTCTGCTGCACAGACTCTGGCTGAATTGCTACCAATGGCTACGCCTGAGACGGCGGTATTTTGGCTTCAAAACTGTACAATGATAAATGGCGGAGCCACACTGTCCACTCTATATACAGTCTACGGTCAGTATCTGTCAAGCTAGAGTATTATTTTTGAACCTCCGATTCCATTTCGCTAGCTTGTGTCTCTTGTCTTTTATAGATCCCGTAGAGCTGCTTCCCTCACCAGTCGACACTGGGCCCCTCCCTAATGTGTTGCGTCTGTGTCTTGTTTGACTCTCTCCCCTTCCTTTCTTATACTCAGGTGTTCCATCACTTCTCTGCCAGATTATCAGGTATTTCTAGTCGATACACCCAGCCTTCTTTAAAGTTAGGTCCTTGTGTTTAGACTCTATTTCTACGTTCCCTCATTTCCTGATCTTGCCAGCCAGCCCTGTACCTTTGCCTTTCTTGAAATGATGTGTACCCAACCCTTTTTCTGGATAAAGACTTTTTGTCTTTGTACTCAGACACTGTCTCTGCGCTTAATCCCTCCACCTGTGCTAGATACTGTGCTACAGTATACTCCCTTTGAATGCTTGTCATCAAAACATCTGAAACCATTCATGTGCGTTGTTTCTGTTAAGGTTTTAATTGTAACCTGATACCTAACATGCTTACCATATGATGATGTGATAACATACAAAAGACATGACGACAGCTCTTCCAGCCATCACTGTAGTGTAGATGTATAAGATGTTGAATCTATTGAAAATGAATCTCTTGTGAGAGAGTAATGTACACTTGTGTTTGTGTTAAGTGATGAAAGTTGAAATTTTGCTGTAAAGCCAAAGTTAAATTGATGAATGCTACCGCTAGCATATAATTGCAACTTCCTATATATGTTAGCATCAAGCTAACGTATTGAAGCAGTAGTTACATCTATTTGTTTATTTCATTTAGTTACACTTAGCTATATTTTATACTGTCCTACAGTTACACCTGGCCCTTTGAAGGCTGAAGTGGCCATCAGTGACAACCCTGTTGTAGGTGTTAACATTTAGCACAGCTAGCCACCTTTGTCCAAGGCCATTATTCCTCTACACAATCCAGTGCAGCCTTTATGGTGACCAGGAGACTATCTGTTTGAATAGTCCAGCAGCACTGACTGTGAGCTCTTCAGAAGAGAGAAGTTTGACCCTGAACACAGCACTCTCTGACACAAACAGCTAACATCATACACTGAACAACATCTAGTAGAAAACATGAAGATGCTACAGCATTGGACTGCACTGTTTTCTCTGTGGTTAGTCTCATGTGTGTCTCAGAGCGTGGAGATCCTTAGCTTCACCTCATAAAGTGCTCCCCCTGGAGGAATAAATACCCAGTTCTCCAGGCCCTCATCCTTTAGCTTGTTCAGTCTGTCCACGTCATACAAATGTTGAGGTCAACTATGGGTCTTGGTTACTGATTCCTTCTTACGCTACCTGCTGTTGACCTGATTTCTCCTGTGCTCCAGAATCAAGTCAACCTCTGCCCCGAGTCTGCTGTCTCCAGCTCTTAACCAGCAGTTCTTCCACTT
The DNA here is from genome assembly GCF_033239565.1 of Halichoeres trimaculatus. Lineage (NCBI taxonomy): Eukaryota > Metazoa > Chordata > Actinopteri > Labriformes > Labridae > Halichoeres > Halichoeres trimaculatus. The sequence goes on along the minus strand of NW_027437195.1, from coordinate 3,393,787 downwards.
AGCCACATGCCGCCTGCTCACCCCTGGCCCCCCACTAAGCTTTCACCTCTGAAAACCGCTCTGTAACCTTTGCTCCATTAAATTCCCTTCAGCTGATTCACCTGAGTCTGTGTCTGGCATTCTGGCTCTGAAAAAAAGGCTGCATTCTCACAAACCTGTGCTGTAAATCCAGTGGGTTATTTGAGATGGAGTAGAATCTGTCATGGGTTGTTGTGCTGTTCTGTTGTGTTTCTGTAAATCCTCCTCCCGCTGAAAGTTTTCAGCTACGATACATTTGTAGAGATGGTTTTTGATAGCTCATATTTCATGCTTGTGCACAGTTTATTCTTGTTTTAAATGTTTTGCATATCACTGACGCACAGTCTTAACTCTACCTGTGCCAACGTTTCCCAAAAGGGACTGAGGTTGAGCCAAACTACATCTCTGGGACTACAGTGTGCCAAAACAGCCACAGGGAACCAGCCCTTTAGATTAAAGTAACAAATCCAAAGTGTGGGCACCCATGAACCTGGCTGCTGAAACATAAGTGGACTCACAAGATGCATTACTGTCCTAGAATCTAAGTAGGCTGTTAATGTGACACAGTATCCTGTGAGACTGCTCCCATAAGGATTATAATCCACATTCTGGAGTCACTAATCATTCCCTGTGCGCCTGCTGCACATTTGTCTTGTCCTGGGCCCACTCCACTGCTGCCAACATCAGCAATTTTCAATAACTACTTTATCTTTTCCAGGATGTTCCCACTCCACTATTTTTCACCCCAGTAGTGGACGACATGGCAGCGTGTTACACTTTACCAATAAATCAGCAGGGACGCAGGGTGGCACGTTTGATTTTTCCGGGGGCAGCCACCACAGACAGAGGAGGTTTTTTTTTACAGAGCCAGCTGACTCTACAGAAGCTGGCTTGTGGCTGCAGAAGGTGTGAGAGATTTCAGAGAGTGTTTGGATTTAGAAGATGAAGGGGATTTAGGAAACCAGAACAATCACAACAATCATTTTTTGTCATTTGGTGAGTGCTTTGAAGACAGGTCTGTTTCCTCAGACTCTTCTTCTCCTGACAGCTGCAGATCTTCACAGCTCTGTTCAGAAACCAGGGAGCAGCTTGACAGCATGTCATCTTTTTCACTTCACTGCCAGCAATCATTTACAGGTCAGGATACATGGCACATTTAGTGATACAAATAAGACAGATGCTTATATTTAAAGTAAATCATAAAGTAGATCAGTTTGATTTTTGTGGTACTTTCCAAAGAGATTTACCACTGCCAGAGCGCTGTATACTCCCCCTTCAGGTGCTTTGTGTGGCTGCAGCTTAACAGTTTTGGGGTTTTGCTCCATGTGCTTCAAAACCTGGATCTGGGGATTCCTCCTCCAATGTCACAGCTGTTTCCCATTCATCGTCATTCTTCATCTGAGGTTTTTACTTTGAGACCACAGCCCTTTCTTTAACAGCACGATCACCTTTGCCACTGGCCATCCCACCACGACCACCATATGTTACAAAACAGGTCCACAGAAAAACAAGATAACCATGGCTCAAGTTGCAAAAATAAAGGTTGTGCTTTTATTTACAAGGACTGTGCAAAAATTGAGATCTCGAGAAGCAAAAGAACAAAGTAAAAAAGGAAAATGCAATTATTTTCTCTAGGAATGAGACCTTACCTGTAGCAACCCATATCAGACAAACACTCCTCCATAGCCATGTTGGCCAGAGGCTGTGAAATGTTAAGCCCTTCCTTCTGTCCAACCACCAGATAGAAACATAAACTATACTCATTAATCACGATAGATCAAATGGAAAACTTAAAGAAGATGCATGTAAATCTTTAACCAAACAAGGTTTACAGTCAAACTATGCATTAAAACACAAGGAAACAAATCCTGCTTAAGGTTGAGATGGTTTCATCCCCAATCAACACACCTGAGCTGCTCCCTCCTCTCCGCTTTAAGATAAAACTTCACCCACAGCTCTGGTTCCAGGGAACCTGGAGCAGAGAAGCAGGTGGGGTAAATGAAATAACTACAACCACTGAGGAAAGATGTGTGTGAATGAGTGTGGGCGTCACTCCTTTCAGTCCTTAGAGAGAGACAACATCTTTGTCACAAGCTTTTTTACTACAGGTGGTCCTCAAGTTACGAACAAGTTCCGTTACTACAATGCGTTGGAGCCCGAAACTCCACGTAAGGTGGATTTGTACACTAAATACTTCCTAAATAACTATCCAAATACATGTGTTATATTTCATACTCTTGGGAAAACCGTACAGACAGTTAGAATAGATAAAATAGATACCAAGAAAATTACGAGGAACAAACACAGACTCGTGACTTGAGACAAAGTCGACAATGCTGATGACCACGTAGCACTGAGAAGTATTCAAACCCAGTCCATGTCAGAAAGTATGCATCGTTGGAGCTTACGAACAGAGCGGCCCAACTTAGAAACGTTCTCTATTTTCTCACGTGAATATATTTATCAGGGTCGAAGAGTTGAAAAGACATAAGTCGGGAACCAGGTAAGTCGAGGACCTCCTGCATAACTTCAGGTTCATTCTTTTATTTCTCTAGTCTTCTGAGCACTAAAGGCCCCATTTACACAACAATGTTTCATCTGAAAACACTGAAACGCAGTGAAAAAAATCTGCATTTACACGGAAATGCAGAGGGACTGAATACGCTGTAGTAAGCATGCCAGGTCTGTAGTCAGTGCTATAACTGTCTTGTCCAGAAGGGGCTCTTAGTAGAGCTCCACCAAAGTAGAGTTGGGCCTACCTCTGGTGTATTGGTGAATACTAAAAGCAGAAGTGGAGCAACAGATGCTCATTTTGTTAAAGACAGTCAGCAGATTCAGCAGATTGAGCAGCACAAGCACAACACGGCAGTTTGCGACAATCGTGTCAACGGTACTGTTTTCCTGTTGTATGTGCTCGCGCAAGGCTGAGTGTGACGTCAGCATTTCCACTGAAAACACCAGCTTACTGTTTACACGTCAACAGTGTCGGCAGTTTTTCAGAAAAATCCCACTCTGGAGGCTGTTTTCAAAGGTTTGCATTTAAGGTCGGCTGAAACGCTGTTTCCATGTAAACACGAGGCTGAAACGCAACAAAACTTTTGCCTTTCACCCTAAAACCATTGTAGTGTAAACAGCCCCTAAAGCACCTTCCTGCTACACAAAACAAGAAGAGCCTGAATCAAACCAGAGCATTTAAATGAAAAGACCTCAAAACTTATTCAAAAGGGTCTTTGACACACGTCAATTTAAGTGTTAGTAAAAACAGCAAGGAGGTCTGTGAAAAAGTTTTTGAAACACCAAAGTGTGGGGCAAGTTTCCCTCTGTCTTTTATTTTTCGGTGTTGTGCATTGTCACAAACCTGTAATTGTGGTCAGAGTTATCTGTTTACAGGGACAGCATGGCTCCAGTCTGAACTGGTTTAGATACACCTGAGTATGTCTTCATAGACCCTTATGTTAATTTAGTATAAGGAGAATGCTTCCATTGCTACCCTAAGCTGAACCTATTTGCCTACTTTATAGACATGGTACCCTCTGAAATGATCAATTCTGAACACTCAGGGCCTGATCTACTAAGATCCCAAATAACAAGTGCTAAATTGCAATTAATAACAGTTGCAAACTGCTCACTTAGCAGCCTTTTAAATCAAGGATTTAGCCCGTGCTACCTGCTGTCACCGTGGAGAGTTTAGGAGAGCAGAGTGGCCCTACAGGAAAAATGAAGTTTGAAGCTGGGGAAGTTGGAGAGTTGGAGAAATCAGACGTATGGGTCACGGGCAGCTGCACAGGAGGTGAGAGCTGTGTCCAATGTAGTGCGTACTCCAGTGGGGAACCCTATTTCTTTATTTTGTTTAATTTTGTTTTTATTTATTTATTTTACTCAATGAAATCATAGCAATGAGTTTTATATCATTTTTATAAACTTGTCCCGGCAAACAATGGGTTAATATAACTAAATGGAAAATGGACCAATCACCATTTTCCTTTTGATGGTATCTGGGTAAATCAGCAACACATTCTGGCAGGCAGGGCCTTCAGTAACTGCAACAAATGCCTGTGTAACTCAAGCAAATGTGGACACAATTTGACAATGACAGCTGTCTTAGCCAATCATATTTTGTTAAGTTGTGGGCGGGATCATTTCCTGTCATCTTCCAGGTATTCGGGAATACCTACTAAACACCCCCTCCCTGCTCCTCTGTACTCAGACGGGGCATATTTTACTTGACCAAAAACACAAATAAACGGACTCCTACTGAAAAAATCTGATATGGGTCTGCATTCACGCTTTATTTAGAGAATTTTCAGCGCGTTACTTTCACACAAAAACACCGCTGAATAAAGCTCTAGTTCTCATGTCGTAAAACGGCGCTACCTCCGCTGCAGAGCCACAGCTGGCTACGAGGCTCTTGCCGCTTAGTGTATCAGTCCGCACGCATGGCGTGCCAGATATAAACAAACGCAGGTAGTCTGCCAGGATGAAGAGACAAAATGAGAACTAGAGCCTTATTTAGCGGTGTTTTTTTGTGAAAGTAACGCGCTGAAAATTCTCTAAATAAAGCGTGAATGCAGACAGATATCAGATTTGAAGGCCCAGTGGCTGGGGCCACGGTTCGCCACTGGCGTACTCTCCGCCTTGACACTCAGGCCATTGTTGTGCAGTCAAAGAGGGTGGTCAGTGCTGTGTTTGGGCTGACAATGACTGTCAATGCCCTGGCAACAGTATGGAGGTATTTTGTGGCAGTGGTCCTTCAACTGAGCTGCTGATGAAGGAGATGAATGAGAAAGAGCGCAGGAGACGCTTCATTCAGTTACAGTTATTGTGCTAAACGTTCCTTTATGTGCTTTTTGTGTCATGCTCATACTTGAATAGATTGTATTTTATTTTCCTTTTCTACTGAACTTCAGAGGGCAACAGCTCCACGCTCGCCTTGTGAGGTTAAGGTTTGTATTTTTATACTTCTGTCTTTAGTAATTTATTTTATGTATGTGTGTTCTATCAGACTTTAGTCAGGCTCATGCCAAGGACAGGATAATGGATAGAGCAGAAATGGGGTGAGAGTGATGGGTGGTAAAGGGGCTGCAGGTTTGGTTTGAACCCGACCACTTGAGGGCCAACCAAGAAGGATGCATGAAATGTCCACCAGGCCATACCTGTACCCTAAAATTTAGATTTTTCACACAAAGGTTGGTCAACAGTGATGTATTATTCAAAATGCATAAACTATATATGACTCTTTTCTTTTGTTTACCATCATTTTACAATGATTTATTTGTATTATATAAACACAGCTTGAGAAATATCTTCTTAATAAATCAAATTGTATGAAGAAAAAAAAAACTTTTCTATGCCTGAGCTCTACATCTGCCCCTGTCCATGGTCCCAACAATAAGTCAGGTTTTTGTGTTTTGTTTAAAGGTCACTGTGACAGCAAGGTCAGCAAAGAAATTAAAGTGCCATTTAGTCCAAATGAGCAGAAACATTTGAGAGCTGAGACGAGAACTAAAGGTTAACCTCGTGAACCTTCCTCTCAGCTGAACATCTGCAGTTCCACATTATTAAACCAGACCACTTAGACATGAACATGACATTAACTTTTAAATAATTGGTTTTGCCGGGCAGTAAACAATGAAGCTGTCATCAACAAAGTGGAGCCTGTTTTTAAAACGCTGCCACTGCTCTCGCACAGTAAAGTATGAAGCATTAAGTGGGTTATCATTCTTAGTTTCTGATCTATTAGGGTTTAATATGTTCCCCAGCCTCGGGTTTGATTTTCAGGCTGGATGTGATGCATGGTTCTCCTAACACTTGTGTTACTCTTTCTGTAGGGACACATTTTTAAAGTATCGTAAATTTTCTATTGACCTTCTGTTATGTTTCTAGTTTCTCAGCTCAGTGGGAAATTAGAGAAATATATCCTTTACAAATGCAATCTTTCTGCTGCAGGCAAAGAGTGTTTTCATCACTATAATCATATTGATTCTGGGACAAACATTCCTATGACTGCTCGCTGCTGGAAGAGTAATTACATAAAAACTGCAGCTTGATGATATTCAGGTCTCTTGCTTGTTGGCCCATCTTTCTCCAGACAGCAGCGCGTCTACAGAGAAGGATTTGGGTTGTTCAAGGTACCGGTGTTAGTAAACTCAGAGGATATTTTTCTGAATTATGCTCTCCTCAAGGTTTTAAGGCCCTGCGGTGTGAGTGGGTGGGTGGGGTGGTGAGTTCGAGGACAGAACATGGAGGATCATTTTAAACAGGGGAAAGTAAACCAGCAGAAAGTGGACTATGCCTCCAGCTGTCCAGTTATCAGCAGGATCAGGAAAGGAAATGAGTAATTTTATTTTTCCTTGGCATATCTTCATTAAAAACTGAAGTTTGGCCTCCATATTGCTAAATTGAATCTCTGCCCTTGCAGATTTCAGATGTATTTTGAAGTTTCTTGGCCTGGTTAGAGTGTAGCAGTAGTAAAGCATGCTGAGTTCACCATGTTGTCTTTTCTTTTGTCTTCTATAATTAAATTTTGAAACAACACTTCCCTCTGTCTGGTGAAACCAATTATAACTCTATTCCCAGGATACCTAGGGGGGTGCTTTCTGGAACTCTGGGCCCCATGAAAGCTCTGGACACGACAGCCAAAGCCAAAACCACACCTCTATAATGTACGTGCCTGGTCTGGATGAATACTTGATTTTGATTGGCTGCAGGTTGTATGTTAAAAATTATTGTAGGACACTTATAAGATAGTCCTGGATAAAAAGCCTGATTGCTCTAAATTATTGCTGACTCAAATGCTAATTGGTAACCATGGCAACAGAAACTCAGACCATACATCTATATACCTTGTTTCACAGTTTTTTTTACTGATCAGAGTGAAAGGTGAATAACATTTATCGCAATTAAAACAATTTAGGAAATTATCTGTGGACTTTTATTCTTTGACACAAAATTTTCCATCATCCCCTGGAGACATACAGAGGAGGTGCGCCTGCCCTCTGAAATGATACTTTGCATCACGTAACATAACGTTAAAGCCTGGCTCACACTACAGGATTTTAAAAATCTTATAAGATTCTGAAATCAGGTTGTATCTCACACATAAGGAGAATCTTCACAGATCATCTTCTCTTAAATCTTAAGCACACTCTAACAACAAGATTTGAAAATACTGACCAGCACACACTACAGGATTATTTGACCAGAGAGAGTGATGGACCACATGTGCTCAGTTGTTTGATCTGAGGTTTTTAGCGCACTGGTGGTACAGGAGGAGAGAGAAGCAGATCTGTCTGCAGTGGTGCCTTTCATCCATTACGCGCACGCAGAGGGACAGAGGTGAAACTGTTGCTGTATCAGCCAATAATGGCATGATCTCACACCCATCACTGAGAAAACAACAGTTTGCTACTGAAAATGGCGTGGTTATGTGTTATTTTTAAAGGCATTATTGAACTGGCTGGAGTTGGCCAGTGGAGCGCGCAGTCAGCTGACCCGGAGCCTTTCAGTTGCACTTTGAGCCTGTTTGTTGTCTGTTGTCCGGTCTCTGGCTCTTTCTAATTGTCTGTTGTCATCCTCAGTGAGAATGAATGTTGCGATCATCCTGATAAATACTTACTTTAAATTTTTTTTTTTTTTTTTAAAAAGAGTTTAACAGTTAAAAAACAACATTTACATATGAATAACTGATCTGACATTTTTTTCTTTTGTTAGTTACCATGGTATAAGCAGAATAATGCCCTTCAAGGTGTTTGTTATTAGAAACAAATGGACTTCACAGAAGCCACCACCCTCTGCTTTGTGTTGGACGGTTAGCGCCTCTGCGTTGTCCAATCATTTCTGATAATAAACACCGTGAAGGGTATTATTCTTTACTTAATAACTATTACTGTGTTACATGTTAAACATTCAAGTTAAAGGGAAAACCTTGATTGTGTTTTTAATGATTTTGGTATTTCAAGCTCCTCTCACAAGCTCACACTTTATAAAGATTCTTTATTAATAAAGTTTTTACCAGTTGACTGAAGGACAGTTGTTTGGATTTTGCTAAATGGATCAGTACTTAAGCTCTTTTCTAGTCATTCTGGCCACTCATCGCCTCAGGGTGTGTTCACACCTGGGGCCTGTACTACGAAGCTGGATCAGCTCTTAGAGAGATAACTTCCTGGATGAGTTTCGGGTTTTCCATACTAGGAATGTGGATCTTTTTTTATCCAGACACGTTGCCCCGGTAACTGATGCTGAATGCCAAACCTGGTCTGGAGCAGGTTAAGTTCCAGGATAAGAGCTCACAGGGTGTGACAGACCACTCGCTGACCAATCAGTTCTCTCGGGCGGGCATAACAGACCGCTCAGTCACCAATTTGCTCAGCCGGAGTGAAGTCCTCCGGCGTGGGACCGCCCCCTGTCTTTTTGGCCCAACATTTTTTCTTATGGGCTGTGAACAAACAATATCTTACTGATCATCATAACTGAGACATTGTCAGGGAAAAGTAGAAATGTGTGCAAATGGAATCTGTCATACTGAGCACTTTGAAGGATGTTTTTATATTTATTTTTATTTGCTCCCACGTCATTTTTTCCCACAGCTATTGCATCTGCAATACAACCTGCCTATGATGAGCGTTTTCCTTGGGATTTGTAGGAAAGTGGACTCTTTCTAATTATGAGGTCAGATATGATGCTGATCACACACACACACACACACTGACTGACAACATGAATGAATAAGGACCTGACTGCCCGTGTCGTCACATGATGAGATAGGTCTATTAATATCAGCATTTTGGAAATTAATGCATTTACAGAGTCGACGATTTTTTGTGAGCAATCCCTCCGGCTTCTCGCGGCCGCAGTCGTGTTGCTCCTGGCCTGGATAATACTGCGGTACTCCTCGTATTTTTAAAGGATTATTTGCTGCTCCTCCACCGTTAAGTAGGCTGCTCTCTTCTCCATTGTGGAAAATGCTCCGGGGCCGCTAACCACGCCCATTTTATGTGTGCGCGCACAGATCCCAGCCGGATTCACTTATCGAGTTGATAACGAGCCTCGTAGTACAGCAGATCTGGATGACAGAGATCTGGTGAAGTTCAGCGAGTTGTCGCAGAGTTATCCTGGATGACTTAACCCAGCTTCGTAGAACAGGCCCCTGGAACACTAAAGGCAGTTGATCAAAAACAGTAACACCCCCCAACCCCCACCATTCATGTGGTTTGTTTTGGTCATCTGTGCAGACATATGTGTGCATACAGCAATCACACTTGGATGCAAAACAAAATAAGTGAGTCAAGATCGCCAAAATAGGGTGGTCTCAGCTCGCTGCCATCCAAGCCCTTTAGCGGTTCCTTTGGAATGACAACACAATCATCTCAGCAAAACCAGCATAACTGACTCATGACTATGGTTAATACTGTAGTAGTGGGGTATAGAAGTAATACGCCTGGCTGCCAACCATTCAGTCCAAACAATAGGAGGAGTAGAAGAGCTCACCTTTGTCTGTGACTCTGTGAGGTGGGAGTCTTCATCTGAACAGGTGCATCAGCACATTATTTTCTCTTGTAAGAAAACATGTTTTGATGATATAACAAAATTCTGGTCCATTATCCAGATGAACCCTATGACACGAACTAGCCACACACACTGCTGATGCTCCATGGCTGTTCTTTTTCCCTGTGGAAAGTGGTTATGAACCTGAATCAATGAATGAACGAAAACAAGGAAATGCTCCCACCTTCAGGGAAGATTTCTGAGATTTCTGACCAGTGAGAGAAAAATTTATTGGCACGTTGCTTTTGTTTACAACTTTGGACCAGAAGAGACTTTTGCCGTAAAAACACAAACAAACCAAATGACAGCTGCAACTATTGTCTCGTTTTTTCCCCTGAAACAGAACAAAGCAAACAAGCCACAGGTGTGACTACTCCATAACACTTCTGATCTCTTTCACCCATCCACACCACATTCACACCACATTCACACACTGATGTTAAAGAGTTCTATTGTAGGAACCATCAGTTTTATCAAACACATCTATTCGGTATTTGACAGCAGGAGCTGGGATTGAACCATCAGCTTATGATTGAGAGACGACGACTCAACCACTGAGCCAGAGCCGACACATTTTGGATCAAAGGTTCTTCAAACATGAATTACTTCCAGTGAATATGGATGAAAAAAATGAACTTAAAGACACTGGATCAGTAGAAACATGTTTGGCTAGCTCACAGGCTAGCTGCCAAATGTTAAGGTGAAGAAGGCTGCTAAAACACAAAGTAATATTTATGGGAAAAATTAGATTGTAAATTTATGAATGTCAGAAATTTATCTAAAAACAAAAATGCCTGAGCCAGATTCCTGCCTGACTATTGTAGATCTCATTTTCTGTTTTGGCAGTAAGTGTTCTCAGACTGTGTGAGTGATGCTCACTAAAACAACCTCAGCATGCCTTCTCTCATCTGCTTTCTTCAGTCTTTTCTTTCTGACATCCTGGTTTTGTTTTCTTGGGAGACACATGGTGCATCAGCTGCTCGCTGCTCTTGACAGCAGCCAGATCAATTCAGATTCTTGCACAGGGAGGACTTAACCGTTTTGCCCATTATCCAGAGGTGAGTGGAGCCTCAGAGAGACTCCTTTTTATTTTGGATCAGGCAAAAAGTTGTCCATCCACTTTGCTTGTTTTATTTCACTTTTGACTTTTACAACTTGGACACAAACTAAGCTAACATTTTCATTTCCCGTTTGGAGATAGTCAGTCCCTCTTTCCCTATGACGCCCACACAAACACAAAGATTTTTTTCTCCTGTTGATTTCTATCTCTGAAACAATCATTCCATCGTAGGTAGGAGTGCTGAAAACTCAATGAATTAAAGGTGGTCCATGTGTAGTATTAAAGGGTTATTGCACAGTTTTTGTTCTGATTCTCAGAGACTGAGGAGTCATCTGAGCTCTAACACGAGGAGGAAATTTTCTCTGTGTCGTTTTGTTGTAGTGTACGAGAGCCTTTAGAGCAAATCTGAGGGCTTAGTTTGAACAGTTTAGAGTCTGTAGACATGTTTCCTGACCCTGGACTAGTGTAAGTCCTGGACTGAAGGCAGGACAGGCCTTAGGTCATTTTTTTTCTGCAGACCTTACTATCATTAGCAGTCTAGTCCTGTATTATGGGAGACTAAAACTGAACGAATCAGAGATGTGATGATGGCTCAGGCTGGCTTCAGCATGCTAAGAATTGCAGTTCACTTCAGAGTTATTCTTCCAAAGATTATTTGTTATTTTGGTCAGAAAAACTAAGAGACACAGGAAATATGGAGAGAGAGAGGGGGGGGGTAAAACATGGCCTATGTGGATCAGGATCTAGTCCAATGACCAACAAGGACTACGGCTTAACCCACAAAGTTTGTTATTTAACTTCTTAACTAAATGACACCCAGCTGTTTTCAGAGCAGAGAGCTCCCTACTGCCAGGTGTTAAACTCTAGACACTTTCCAAAGAACATTGACACATATAGACCCGTTTATGTTGATAAAATTTTATTAGCAGAAACCCAGCATCAAGATAAGATAAGAAAAGATAAGAAGTCTGATCTTATCTTAACCGTAGAGTGTAAAAAAAATGCACGTCATCTTGCTCGACTCGCGGCGAGGTTGCCACAAAAACTGCTCCCCCTGGTGGCTGGCTGAAGTATTGGTAAAAAAAAAAAATCCAGCTCTCCAGTCATTCCAGTTGGGTTGTGGTCAAAATTCAAACAATGAATACACTTCGTAGAAATATTTCTCATGTCTGATTGTTGTGATGATTTGAAGATATAATTTGGCTGCCTTGTAATCAGGTCCTCTTTATTCTAAAAAGATTAATTTTTATCAGTTATAAGTCAAAAACAAGGTTTCATGTCACATTTAATGAGAATTGACAGCTGCCATTGTTGTGTATTTTTTCCACAGAATGTAAAATATGTCAGGAGGTAGAGTCAAGAACTGATTAGCCTCTCAAAGGAGAGTAATAATTATTTTTGTCACCCGGCTCTACTCAGATTCTCCCAGAATTCCTCACATTCTTTGGGGATATTTTGGCTTCAAAACAATGGTAAATGACAGAGCCACACTGTCCACTCTATATTCAGTCTAACCCACAAAGCTTAGCACAGTGTAGTTACAATGGAGAGAAAAAACGTCTATTCCCAAGGCAAAAACCTTGGACAACAACAGGCGTTTCAGAGCATTTTGACCAATACTTCATGACCCACAGAATAGTGTGTTCTATGACCATTAAACACTGATAGAAAGAGAAAACTCTTTTTCTTAATAAGGAAAAAAAAAGGTTGTTTCTACATTTGTCTGTTCTTTAGTGACTGTAGGACGTTGGCTGGTTTCACCAAAACACCTGTTTTTGACCAAAATAACAGAGAAAATTAGCTTTGATTAGTTTTTAGAATTCATCTCAAGCGCTCCATCCTTTGATCTTCTACATCAGGAGTCTGGAACTGAAACTCAAAAATGTCCAGTCAAAGAAAATGTATTGAAACAAAGGATCCAAACATTAGAATTTGTATGTGAACATATATACATACATACAGCCACTGTGATGTCACTGGTTTTACAAAAAGCTGGCACTCTCTGTTGTTGCAGTTGTGTAGCGACCGTAGACAACTATTAGCATGTGTCAATGGTTGGACCCCAATTTCAAGACAAACGCACTTTTTCACTTTATATTCAACAAAAAAAAAACCTTGTCATTTATTTAGGTCAATACGGTATGTCTACACCTTACATTTTAGTGAATAGGAACATTTGAAGAAGATAGGGAAAAAAAATTTCTCTCATCACATTTAAGAAGTGCTGTATTTGAATAAAGAGAAAATAAATAAGAATAATTTTTCAGTAACTGTGCACGGTCTCTGAGCATCAGACACTAGTTTTGTGCTCCCAGAGAAGAGATGAACAGAAATGAGTTGGTCCACTTTTCTTTTCTTAGACTGGACCATATGTGTATGAGATTCTCTCCCCAACTCCTGCTCATTTGTCTCCTAGTCTTTCTTTATTTATTTTTTTTTCTATCATCCTTTCACATGTATCTCAAAGCTTTGTCTGCATGTAGAGCATTGACTGTATAAGACATGAACATAGTCTTCACGACGTCACCCGTCTGTCGCTGGAACCGTGAAATGAAGCCAAGCCGCGGACCCAGCCACATTCGCTGTAAGTTTTCCTTAGAGCAGTTACAGGGCACCGTCAGGTGACCTGAGCTGTGCCTCTGATTGGAAAATCAAACGATCCTAATAACTTCTTTGCCGCAGAGATAGAAAAAAAATTCACTCACCATACAGTGTGTGATGATAGTGAAATCAGTGTTTTAGACCTAAGCCTTATTTTGAACCAGAGTGTAAATGTGTTTTTAATGCTGTAAAAGTCTGTTTTTATGGCTGGGTGTGTGCGTGACTTCTGGTCTTTCTGCAGCCAGACTCAAGCAGATTCTTGACAAACACTGACTTTTAGCACTTCTGCATAGACTTCATTTTTACTGACTGGATGTTGCCCCTTGATGTACAGCGGCAATATGTAGAGTCTGGAATGAAGAGACATCATTGGCTGAGAAGAGTCACACGGGGTGGCTTAACTTGAATGCAACTGATAGGTGCGTTTCCAGCGTCTTGTCAATTTTAAAATCCCCTTCAAAATTTAATGGTGATAGGTCGGGGTCCGTATGGGACGGCGTTTGGGTCTTGACCCAGACTCTGGTCTGCCAGTTGCTGACCCCTGCTCTGTACCATCTTCTCTCATGATTCCTGTTTGAGGGTGAGCTGCCTGAACTTGTCCAACATGCAACTTTTCGACATTGTCTGTTATTTCTCATCCTCTTCTCATATTTATGCTGACCTTTCATCCAAACAGAGCACCGCTGCCACCTACAGGGGACAGTTTGTCAGTTCACCAGTTTACAAGCCTGATACTGATGGACATGCTCCAGCTAACTGTTCCTCCAGCTGCCCTGCTGAAAAACCCAATTACTATCCATAGACATTCGCACTGAACCATTTTAATCAAACTTCCGCTTATAGATGTCAGCAGCAGCTAGTTGGTTAACTAGTTTGTGAGATTTTTGTACAGTTATATTAAGCTGATAGGCACCATGTTGGGGAGCGGTTGCAGAAAAAGGAGACTTGAGTCAGAGTTATAGAGCAGCACAGTGACAGCAGGAGCTGAGAGCTGGGCTGAGTGATGCAGACAGGCTGTGATTCTGGATGAATGATGAACCTTCGACTCAATGAAACCTGAGCGTAAGACAGGAGTCAAACAAGCTAAAATCACTGTACGGGAGTAACGCCGGCTTCAGGGTCGTACCAAACTGGAAAGTCAAACTACAGTCAATACAAACAGGCATCATGGATTCCTGAAAGCACTTAAAGACAAGTCCTCCTCCCTCTACATTCTCACATTTACTGTCAAACACCAGCATGAAAAAAAAAAATCAAAAGAGTCTCTTTTTATGTCGGTGTCTCTCTATGACATAAACTTGAAAGACTAGTAGCTGTGCAAGTTCAGTTTTTCATAGAGTTACCCCTGAACCCCTGTCAGATTTATTGTCTGCATCAGCAGCAGAGCCTCTAACCACAAACAGATAGAACATAAACATAAATATTGGCACATAAATGCAGATATATGCAGAGATAGGTAGCTATCCGCACACATATTGTAGATACAACACTCTATTCCATCACACCCTGGGGATATCTCACAAACAACTGGGAGGAAAACACGTTCAACATCTAATTCCAAACAGTTTCTCTCATTAGTTCATGGAGCAACACTGGCGCGCTGCCACCTGACCTGGTGTTAACAGCCTGTCTTTCCTCAACTCCTCCCCACAACGCTGTCACGGCTCACATCCTCTCTGCTGCAGGCAAGCTTGAAATCTCTCCCCTGAGGACTCAGCCCATTAGGATAAACAGGCACAGTAAAACACGTGCCTCTCTGAAGGCTTATCCCCTGAAGCCCCAACCTGCCCGCATGCAGCACTGTATTAACTCTGACACCCCTTTATGTGTGAGCCACATTTCAAGCTGTTGTACAGTACTCATCAGCAACAGCGGAAACACAAAAGCAAGCTTCTCCCAGAGGAAATCTTGCACGAGAGATCCAGAGGAGTTCACAGGAAGAAACTGATATCCATAATCCTGCCTGTGGTTGAGTGTTGTTGGGTATTTTCGCTCAGAGATCCGTGTTGCTGCGAGCTACAAGGGCTTTGTGCTTCAATTTGTTGCCTTGTTAATGATACCTTATTTGCCTTTCATCTGAGTCAAATGAGGAGCCTATCTGTGGGATTAGCCAGAGAAGAACCCAGCCTGAAGCTGGGCTTCTTAATAAGGGATTTTCTTTAACATCCCTGAATCTATAACATATTTCATTAGCACAAAACTAAGAGTATAGAAGGAGTTAGCAAGTATCATACTTCAACACCACTGTCCATGTAAACAAACTAGGGGTGGGTGGTATACTGGTTTCACCGTCACCAGTATCATAAGTTGCCATGAATTGAATTTTGTTATACTGTAATTACCGTGGTAAAGCATTGTTACACATAATTCAGTCTAAGTCGTGGTTCATCTATGTGGAAGATGAGAAGACACTTTTCTGCCACAGCCATTCTGAAAATAGATCTTCAAGTCCAGTAGCACTGAGTCAGTGACGTGATGAAGTAAACATTTACCACGTGCAGAAAGTGAAACAGCTGGTGTGTGTGTGATGACTGCTTCCCTGTTTGGGCTGTACATCACTATAGGTAAGAGTCTATGGTCAAACTTCAAAACCTAAAATGTGATACAACCATTTTTTGACAAAAGTAGTGGCATCAAAATAAACATTTTGAACCAAACTGATACTGTTTGCGGACTATGAGCCGCTACATTTTTCACACACTTTGAATCCTGTGGCTTAAACAATAGTGCAGCTAAATCAAGGATTTTTACGGTCTAACAAGCTTTATAGCCTCGTTGCATTAAAAGCAATACATTTCTCAATTATTTTCGTTATTAATACAGTTTGTGCCAATGAAAAATATGAGTTTTGCCAAGATTTGATGGAGTTTAGGCATAATTAGCCAACCTGCTCCGGTGCGACCAGACGGAGTGGCCCCTGTCATGTCAGCAGGTGTTTCTGCTGATGGGAAAGGGATAGCAAGCATTGTGCTAGTTTACTCTAAGTTTGTTTTCATTTTTTGATCAATAAACATGTAGCTACAAAATGCCTTTGATAGACTCTTGTTCTGAGGATGAAGCCTGAGTACAGTCCAGCGTGACATCATGTTGTTCTGCTGGAACAGGTTGTTGTTTTTACTACTTGTGAGTGACGATGATGAATATCGAAAAACAGCATTAAATGACTTAGGAATCCTACCTCAGATTGATAAAGCTGTAGACAAAGCAACTGCCTCAAAAGTTTTTGTTTTTTTTGGTCGTGGTTCAGGCTCTGAGTCTGAACTGTCATCCTTTGTTCCTCAGTCACTGATCTGTCTGTATGTCTGCGTTTGTCTGTTTGCTGTCCAAAAAAACACGATTGTGGTGGAAAAATCACGTCAGTGAAACGTTAAGTCTCATGTCACAGTCGTCTGTATTACAGCAGCAGTGTTTAGAGAAATAAAAGCTCAGAAATCTTAAGTGCTTCATTAGACAACCTTACAGGCTTCAGAAAACATACAGAACATAAATTTAGGAAAACTCACGGGACAAGTAACTAGTAATGTTAATTTTAACAAATTTATTGGCTTCCAAAATGTTATTAGTTAATTTCTCACCATTTTTAAATAAAATCTGAAAAGTTATTTTTTGTCTGTTAATATTCTTCATTCCTCAGACCCAGTTTGCTCAGCAGTACAGAGCACTTCAAGCTTGAAATGGGACAAGCTGCTCTTCCTAAAGCACATTGTGGGCAAAGGCCTTTTTCTATCACAGTTTTAGACATTTTCCACCTGCTAGGTAGGATGTGAACACTTATAACACAGAACAGAGTCAGAATCATGTTCACTTTTTTACATATTGGAAAACCGTGATAGATACCGTCATTGCAATATGAAGGAAAAATACTGTGATATAAATTTTAGGTCAACCTTTCATTTGTGGAGTAAAGTTCAAAACCTGCCATATTTAGGAGTCCACTATTAACCCTGCATGAATCAGCATCTAAGTTATTTTGGGGGTAGGTGAATGGATAAAGTGACTTTTTTAGTATTATGCACCTTTACGGAAACAATAGGGGTTGCATTGAACACTTAGGTCAGTTGGATCATGTTGCTCCACAGCACGTGGAGAGAATTCACAGATTAGTGGTTAAATTTGAGAAAAAGAATTATATTCATATTTCTAGATTATAATTAGATTCTGCACATAGTTCAAATTAAACACATATCCTGAGGAAATTGCATGTTCAATTTGATTATGTCTTGTTTCCTTTCTTAAATCATTCATATCATATCATAACCATCATTTTAACAACTTAAATACTTTGCCTGGAGCTTTCTACAGAAGGTTAAGGAGACTGAAATAGCTTTTTGTTCATCCACTTACTGCTTATGTTCAGACTAATACAACGTAAGGCTCTCATAAAACAACTTTTAGTTCTTTTTCCTGCAAAGACAAAAAACAGACACATTTCTACAAGATGATGTTTCTTTTCAAACCAACAGATATAACCTGCATCCATTAAACAGTCCCAACTGGTTTGCTGATGGGGTAAAACCATAGACTGTATAATAAATGGGCGTACTCTCCATGACATCACCCGTCTGTTTCTGGAATGGAGTTTTGAAGCTAATTGGCTGGCGTGGCCAATGGAAGTGACGCAAGCTTCAAATCTCCGCACTAGCCACGGTAACATGAGGAGCTTTTCATCTTTCTGAATGGAATCTTTCTGAATGACTTTTCCGAAAACAATAGTATACATGGAAAGGAATATTCCAATCTCTGGTCTACATGCGCCGCTCTAATCAAACAGAATAGTCAATGGGGCATGCGCAGAAAAACGTAAACATCACAAGATTTATCAAAGACGGAGGACGACAGGTTTTTTATCACAGTATTATACTCCGTATTGTGAGTTTTTCGTCCTTTCAGTCTTGAAATTATGTTGAGTTCTTCAAAGTTTGGATCAAAAGCAAACTTTCCTCCAGTGCTGACAGCTCGCCGCCATTTTTAAAATCGAGGAACTTTTCTAGTTGCATCTTACGTCATATCTGAGCATGTACTGAAAGAACGCACCCTGACAACTTTCCGTCTGAGTGGATACATGATACCTCAATCGGTTTGGGGAAAGGAATATTCCACCTCTGTGAATCCGATTAAATGTCCATTCAGATTGGCATTTTTCTTTCAGAATGAGGTGAATACAAAGGTTAAATTATTTCCATTTGAGCAAATATACCGAATGCAAGTGGAATATTTGGGTCCATGTATACGTGGCTATTGACAGCTATAGGGTGCCCATCAGTCACATGAACTAAGGTGGGTATCTGATTGGGCGAGCTCCTGATCTTAGTATCATCTTAACTGCTGAGTTAGAAAAAAATTGCAAAAGTACACTGGGCACTGATAGTGGAATTAATGATTTAGTTGGGAGATGTTCTTTGTACGAAGCTGTAAATATCTTTATTTACAGTTTAGCACTTTAGCACTGTCTCATGTTTTTAGACTGGAGGTTGCTGCTTAGGTAAAACATAGCCCAATGCTGAAATGCAGCTGCATGTCCGTCTGCATCATGAACCAAACAAAAAAAAAAAATGTTTTTTTTTCCTCAACAGCACAAATTGAGAGGTCTTCAGCCATCCAGTCAGAGGATGGGTTTGTTTACCTGAAGGATCCAAAATCCAAATATTTGTGTCTCAAGTCAGAAAATAATCATTTGTAAATGTTATTTTTGGGTCTCGAATTTGGGATTATTCATCCAGTCTTTCCAAATTTATGGATGACAATCTGATCCTATTCTGTTCAGTGTGATGATTTCTTGTCCTTTTTCTGAATGCCAGTAATAACTTGGTGTATGACATGACAGCTTGTTGGTGTTGCAGGGCTGTGGTGGGTAACTTTGCAGAACCACCCCCTGCTCAACGTGGCCAAGACCAATGAACTGGAGGTGGATCTTAGCAGAACAAAGATGACCCTGACCCCTATTTCCATTCAGGGGTCAGAGCAGACAACCACTAGAACTTGGACAATGAACTGAACCGGAGTAAAAACACAGAGGCTGTCTATACAAAGGGTGTGATCCCCTACGTCCTGACGAGCCTGAGATCCTTTAACATTTACAGGACGATGCTGAGGATGTGTTAGGCCAGCGCTAACCTGTTTGCTGTGGAGGCCTGGAGCAGCAGACTGAGAGTATCAGACGCAGACTCTACAAACCCACCTGGAAGGCCAGAGACATTATTGGGGTCAGGCTCAACTCTCTGTAGGTGGTGTCAGAGAGGAGGATGCTGTCAAAGCTGGGTATAACATCTTGGACAATGTCCAGCATCCACTCCACAGTGTAGTGGTCAGACACAGACGCACATTTATTGTAAGACTGATCCCCCGATACTGGAGGTCATTCCTGCCTATGGCCATCAGGTTTAATAACGCTTCCCTTTAAAAACCAGACACTACATTATTACTCTTGATTCATTCAACCAGAACTTATTCCTTTCATTTAAAACTGTGCAACAGATCTGTCTGTAAACTGTCAGTGCAGTGTCTGTTTAACACAGTTCATTTTGTCACATTCATAATGTAAATCATTTTTATCTCATTTGGTACTTATTGCTTATTTTATTACCCTATTCTATTTCATTTCCAACTGCCGTGTGAAGAGCAATGGTGACACCAAATTTGCCACTGGGACTGAAAAAATATTTGTAATTCTGATATACATATTAACCTAAAATTTATGTGCAGGCTTAAAGCTATGGTCTACTATCTGAAACCCAGTTTGGCTGATGAGACACATTTGAAAAACGCAGCCTCACTCACCCCTCCCCTCCATGTTCCAAGATCCCGCCCCCCCAGCTCGTATGGCCCTCTTCGCCTCCTAACAACACACCCCCTTCGAAAGAGCAAAAAGCTGGCTTGCAGAAAATGTAACAAACAAGAGAGTCATCCTCCTTGTAACACACAGTGGTAGCTTTTTCAATTGGACCGGCGCCATCAAAACCATGAATTAGCCGGCGAAGCAGGTCTGGTGTTGTCACTGCCAGCTGATCAGAGCAGAGCCGACTGTGGGCGAGGCTTTACCTTTCTCGGCGTGTCTTCACCAGCTCAGTTTACAATGCTAAAGATGTGTGGCTAACTTATGCTAAAATCTATTGACAGAGCCTGCCTGTCCCCACCAGCAGCGTTCAGTCATTAGCCAGTTTAGGCACAGACTAACCAGAGTTATTCAGCTGACATCTCCCACTGTAGGAAACAAAGTCATTACCTGTTCAACAGAAACTCAGCTGTCTCTGCGTCAGTCTTCAGTCCCAAATCCCTCTGCAGCTTTTTCCACTGGTCGTACATTTCTCCAACATTCAGTCTCTGTTGGCACCTGTATCGCTCATAATTCCTTGCTTCAGCCTTTTCCTTGAAACTTTTTCATTTTCTTCCCTTCCCTGTGGAGGGTAACAGTAACAGCTTCCTGGTTTCGGTCTTCTCTGGCTCCATGATGCTTTGATATCTGAGCAGCTAGCTGACATGAGAGGGGTAGTGGGGAAGGAAGAGGTGGGACCATGGGCAGTACAGTGCGGAGCAGGGGAGATTGGATGGACTAATGCACTAATCCGAAATTAGGGAAACAGCGGTTCAGATTGGTCAATCATTAAGCTGTTTTGCAGCTGCTGTACTGAATAGATTTTTTTAGTTCTTTTTGGTTTTTATATTGCATCGATCAGACCATCGGACCATAACGGCCCTAAAACGGTGTTAATAATAATTACCTAGCTTCAAATCGTAGCCCATAGCCTTAACAAAAGGAGTGTTGTCCTCCACAAGGACACCCCGCCTCGTACTATGACAAGGGCCCAACTGTACCTATAGAGGGATTATCAGTCTACATCATCATAAAGATGTGCACACATCTTGACCGCAGAAGCAGCGTTTAGCTCAGTTCATTCAGACGAGTCAGCGTTCTTTCAACTCTACCGATTCAACCTGTTATCATAACAATATACAGCTCTGTGGTCAGGTTTTAGAAACTATACTCTGCAACAGAGGCAACGTCTATTCAGTTTGGACTGTTACAGAGCAACTGGTGTTTTGTAGTTAATAGCAACCACGCTTACTGGTGACTCTCAGCTGACAGTAACAGTGATTAATGGCCAAGAGTCACAGTTAACAGGGTCACACTTTACACTGAAACACCAGCTACGTCTGCAGGTGAATAGTTAAATGTGCCGTCTTTATCTGATTTGGTGCAGTTCTCTGGACGTAGTTTTCTGGTTCTTTTATAATGGTCTCAGACTCAGCAGTCTGTGTGCTCTTTTTGGTCTGGGAGGGTTTCTGATTTATTGACACATGTTTACGTCCTGGTCTGTCACAGTCTGGTTAGTGTCCCACGGGTAATGAAGTCCTGAGCATCTAGTGGCAGTTGTGTGTGTAAATTGCTTTCTGGGTATATGCTGGATTTCTCCTTTAAAAACATCTGTCCACCTGTTGATCTCCTCTGTCCACTCAGTGCTTTTTCACAAACCTGGGAGCTGTTTACCATCCGTAAAAGTGATGATATTTGGTTTAAAAACTTGTCTTTGGTGGTTAACTCCTCCACATCAGTTGACAAACCGTTATACTCCACAGTCCTTCTGCACCCAAGTTGCATGTGAATCCTGCGCTGTTGATAAACAATTAATCCCTCTTTAAAACATTCTGAAACATGGTCCTGTTTTCATTTCCACAGCCAACTGTGTCCCCTCGCCATAGGCAGCATGTAAACTGGATGCTGATAGCTGCATATCAGTTACACAACGGCAGGATACCATAGCAGTGTGACACAGTGTACCCTGCTAATAAATCCAAGGAAGAAGAAAGGCAGGACACAGTAAACAAAGAGCAACAATGAAAGACATCCAACAATTCGTCTTCTTTGTGATTGGCATGTGTGTCTTTGTTACAAAGAACAATTCAGATTTGTTTCAGAGAAGGCTGTGTGCCACCAGGAGAAATACAGCAGCTGCTTTCACACAGTCAATGGTCTGCAGTGTTGTAGCTCCACCTTTTAGGGTCAGATCAGATGTCTGGCACCCCATCAAAAAGTGGAACGGCTCATCTCAGTTATTGAGAGTCTGTCCTTGGATTAGTCAGTGGAAACTCTGTAAAATGTGTGCCATACTGAACTGATCTGCCTGGTGGAAACAGGGCTCAAGTGAAGCTGCCCTGATGCTAAGCTAACCCTGGTACTGACTGTTGACTGTTGAAGCAGCTCATTAGTCATTTAGAGGATGTTAGTCAGCTGCTGCACGCTGCAGATGATGATAACTCAATCATTTTTTTGTTTTCGTATCTTAGATATCACTAGCAAAAAGATTAAACTGTTAAAAGACAAACAAATAAATTGGTGATGAACAACATAATGTTGTTCAGAAGTCTCCCAAACAGCGCCAACATGTAGTCCTGTGTGCTGTCAGTGAGTCTACGTCTTCAACAAAATTCAACATTTGTCAAATTGTTTGAGCAGCTGAGAACACCGCAGGTTTTCCTGAGCCAAAACTAAAGCTACACACACAGGAAGCAGGAAATAGTTCAGTCCTCGGCTTACGTTCAAACCCCTCAGATGTTGTTACCGCAGCAATGGTTGCTGGTGGATCCTCAGTTTCCCCTGGTTTCTGTGTACTGAGTTTAGTTTCCTCTCAGTCCTCAGCTGCTGCTAAAGCCTTCCTTCACCTCCACAGTGAGGGCAAAACAAACAGGAACGCAGAGTTTCCCTGTTAGTCAACACAACATCTTCCTGTATTTGCTTATAAATGTCTTCCATCAGAGGAGCTGGCTCATGCAACATTAATGATTTAATAAAACCCTTAAATGGCCATTTCCTCAATAAAATTATTCTGTAATCCAATCTAAGAATCATAACTGACTGTAATATGATGTGAAACACATTTGACGGGGAAGAAAATCCTACTAATGTAGCTTATTGTGTACTAAGTACTGTAAAAGCACATCTGTGTTTTCCATGTGTCTGTGGCGTGAGATAAGAGAGCTGTAATGTGGTGTTGACACGCTGTGGACACTGTAACAGCTCTGGAAATGGAAATAGAAATGCTGTGGGATAAATGTCCCTCACAATAACAGTAGTAATAAGACTTTTCCAGCTTACACTGTCCATAAAATGTTGTTTTTTCCTCGGTGGTTCTGCGGCACTTATTTTATTTATGTGATGTTTGAGACGAGTGCTTATCCCAGCGCCTGTCATCTCCCGACAGGACGGAAACATCCCTCTTCACTGGAGCCACAGCAGGACTGTGGATGTTTGTTAATCCAGCTCTGAGCTTGTTCATAATGCAGTTGTTCTCTCAACAGCAGCAGTCCCAATTGCACACTCTGTGGTCCCTTTATGAGGATGCTTTCACACAGAGTATAAGAGCCTATAGGTCCATGTCTGTAATATGTTTCAGAGGTTAGTCCGCTGTTTATGAGTGGAGCAGCTGAGAGCAAAGTGACTTTAACCCTTGAAGCACTGATATTTCTGATTATAGTCCGTTTATTGGATCAGTAAATGTGTTTCTCTGTAAAAGTGAGCAGCACACTGGTGCCTGCAGGGAGTGTAAATCAGCACCACCCAGTCTTTCACATTGAGCAGACATGGAGGTGAGGGCTGTGTATGTGATGGAGATAAGGTGCTGGACCTCTCCCAGAAAAGGGGAGAAATGGATCACTTTTCCTGAGAGCCTGCTGTCATATCTGGATCCAGATAAACTCAAGGACGAAATGAACAATCATTCAACCGAGCAATAACATGTACATCCCACCTTCAAGATCCTTCACTTCACAGAGAGGGTATCCTGCTTTCTTTTAGACCTGGATCTAAAGTTGAAATGCTGGATGTTTGCGCCAAATGTGAAGATTTTCAAACCACAGCATATCAGTTTGTTAGAGATATCCCTGAATCTATCTGTAAACTGATTTCCCCCCTTTGACTAAGCCAGGCTGTTTTAGTTTCTAAACCTGACCAACTTTCACCTTAAAATGCACTGCATTCAGTTTAAAGGGAATATAAACTTAAAGAGAGGGTATCATGCTTAT
Organism: Halichoeres trimaculatus; assembly: GCF_033239565.1. Taxonomy (NCBI): domain Eukaryota; kingdom Metazoa; phylum Chordata; class Actinopteri; order Labriformes; family Labridae; genus Halichoeres; species Halichoeres trimaculatus. The sequence goes on along the minus strand of NW_027437195.1, from coordinate 3,369,549 downwards.
GTTTTCAGGCTTTAAAATGTCTCACTGGTACTCCTGTAGAAGCTTTACAGGATTTACTCAGCTCTAGGCCATAGTTTTAAAGGAAATTTGTTTAGTTGCTATTTTTTTAATCTTGTGTACCCTCTGGAGTGCCCTCACACACTCCAAGGGGTTCCCTCATTTGAGAACCACTGTTCTAGATATACGCTCAATTGTAATCCACATTTTGAAATGCCATTACCACACCAATATAGGTTATTTCAAAATCCTACCTCTCAGCTTCCCAATTGAGTTGAGCAGGACCTGATTGATTCATGGCACGTCTAACACCTGAAATACACCAGATACATCTGCAGTGCGACTCTGTTGCACTAGTCTTGACTGCATTTGTCAACTTACTCTGGCTGCGTGTTCAGTCAAACAAGCTGTATGACTGACAGACAGCTGGAGTCACAGACCACAGAGTTCCCACGCCTCCCACTCCATTGATAAGTCTCTCTTCATTCATGTTGGGCTGTAAAACCTCAAACCTGTTGACTCCTGGTGTGGCTCCGCTCATTACGTCTGTTTGTTGTTGTAGTCAAGCTAAATATGAACTGATTTTGACACTCTCTGTTTTATTTTGAAACTCACTGGGTGTTTTTAGGTAGTTCCCAGTCACAACTTCCTGTCCCGCTTGATCTCTCCTATGCTGAATTTATGCATCACACCTCCAGCAAACACGACAGAGTAGACACACAGACGTGATACAACAGAACAGATACTGTGTAAGTTGACACAATGATTTGAATAAAACCTGTTTGATCCATTTGCCGTAACGGAATGGAGACCCACTGCAGACATATCCGGTGTTTTAGCCGTAAGTCTCTATGACAACACAACACTGTTTTATAAAGTTTGGTAGGAAGACGAGAGATCTGTGTTTTTCTTTCCTGAAGATGATTTCCATGATTAATTTTGTAGTGATGGTGGACACTGGAGCCTAACTGTCAGACAGAAAAAGGACAGAAGAGCAGAAGAAAGATAAGCTTAACAGGTTAAAACTGTTTGTGCTAATGTTAATTCCAACCCACAGTCATCAGTTATTCTGCAGTGGTCTGTTCAAACTTGAGAGTCTATCAATAAAATGAAGAGTGAGGTTACGTTAGCTCTGGTTGGTAGATGACTGGCAGAACATAACCAGGATTCACTAATGTTACATGTTACAGACACGTCTCACAGCATCAGGCTGTCAGTAGTGTTACATATGGATGGCCACAAAACTACTGTACAAACTGACAGTTTGTGTGTTGCCATGTTAGCCTATGGATATGCCATAACACTAGACTACTAGTAGTGCTACATATAACTGGCTGCTTACATATAGCACACACTAACGTTTGCTTATTGGCACGTTTAAAACAACAGCACTACCTAACTGTTCTGATAAATGCCTTACCTCTTCACATTGAAGCCAGTAAAAAGTTGACTTGAACAAAAAAAAAATGTGTTCCAAAACAAACACGCCTGTTTACAAGTCAATATGGGATTTAATTTGTCCTGTATTTATTATTTATTTAACCTATCCTTAATTTCCCTTTGGAGATAAATGAAGTGTATTCTATTCTATTCTGTTATACTCTATTCCCAATTGGCCTTGAACACAGCACCATTCTGCCAGAATTTAACATGAGCTTGCTCTGACAGGATGGAATAAAATGCAAAAAAAATGCTATAAAATTATTATTTATTAACATGAAAAGCCATGTTAGCACAATTTGCAACACAAAACTGCGAATACATTACCACAACTGGTGTTCCACCTCACCATTAGGCCATTGGTGTTTTACACAGAGGCTGAAATAAGGCATGTATATGTATGTATGTTTGTGTATGCATGCCTGTGTGTGCGTGAATTAGTGCCTATATGTGTGAGCGTGCGTACGTGTGTGAGTGCTTGAGTATGCATGTGTGTGTGTGTGTGTGTGTGTGTGTGTGTGTGTGTGTGTGTGTGTGTGTGTGTGTGTGTGTGTGTAAGTGAGCGTGTATGTGCCTGTTGGCTGTGGATTGTGGGGTTGGGTGGGCAAAGGGTGGCATGTTTGATTGTTTTTAACTGAACTGTAAAGCACTTGGGGTTACATTTTTTGTATGAAGTGTGCTTTATAGATAAAGATTTATTGATTGATTGATTGATTAACATACTAGCATGACGGCGTGGCAGCACACCACAATGTACCCCATTTATAAATCCAACGAAGAAGAAAAACGTGAATGTAACGGTGTTTCGAGGCGCCATTTCCCAAACACAAAGAAAGTTCTCTTCAGGAAGTGGACTGGAGATTTAAACATGGCGGGATTGTGCGTTGTTCTTTATCACCGCTGTGGCACAGGAAGTGATGATTCTTTTGACCAATCAGTGGACTGCAGTGTTTTTAGATCCACTTTCTGGGGTCAGGTTGGTGTGTCTGGCATTCCAACAGGAGGGTACCAAAAGCAGGATGGTACGGGTCGGTAATTTAGGGTCAAAGGAAACACCAGAAAATATGTAGAGATGTGAAAATCTGCGCGTTTTGTATGTACATCCAGCACTGTTACATTATTTCATGTTTGAGATTTGGGAAAGCAGAATACCCCTTCCTAAATGTGAAATGTCCACCAGCAAGGGAGTTCTAAAATTAACAAATGTTACATATTTATAATGCTTAACAACACCGTCCTGCAAGGATTAGCATGTTTCAAACCTTTCTTTCAGCCCTGTTGACAGGTTTGGAGTGAGACTGCGCGGACTTATGGAAAAATATGGTCCAACCGATGTTCTGTGACCTCCTGTCATGGTCCAAAGACGAGTTAGTTAGATTTAACACAAAATCTGTCTCTGTAAGCCAGCGCTCTATGTCTAATTCAGTGTCTTTTTTTTTCTTTTTTATGAAATAAACAAGCAGAAAAAGAAAAAAAAACCATTTTGGGGGGTTATTTTTTACTTTAACAAGAGTGCCTTTGCTATTTGAAAGTAAAAACCATTTCTCGCTGAACAGTCTTCAACACTTGAACCTTTGAGCACCATTATTTATGCTGAACCCATAGGTGATTTCAATTTGGTTTTCAGTAGCAGCTATATTCTCTCCTCTGTTATTTTGATAGGAAAGAGTATCATCCACAAATGATTTACAGAAGGAAAGAAAAGGCAGTGAGAGATTAATGTTTCAGAGTTTTGACATTCGACTCCTATATCTTAGAATAAAAAGCCATTTAATGGCTGTGTTTACAAAAGTTACACAGATTAAAGAATGTAATCAGCTACAGTTTGTTCCAAACTGTGCCACAGGAGCATTTCATGGAAATGAAACTGTCCTATTTCAACAAGCTAGTGTTACTGATAATGTTGCTCTGTGAACAGCCCTCTGGATGCAGCTTTATCACATTCACTAAAAAAAGTTTTTAGGCCAAATCTTCCCCTGATAAATCTTCATAGCTAACACTCAACCCTTGTGAATGAGAGGATTGAGAGGATGACTTTATTACAAAGCCACTAGTTAGTTATTTGTCTCTGGTTTTCTGACAAGCATTGTGGTGGAACCTGGTGTATGTTTTATTTTTTCCCAAAACAATGAAACTGCAATTACAAGTAAAAACATGTCACAATGTGTTTGTGTGTGTGATGGCTCAGCTGTCACTTTTTGCATTCGTTTCCAACCAGCAAAACATCTGACAGACAATTACAGGCAGCATCCATCACAAGTTACAAAAACACCTCAGCAATTTGTTGCAGAAAAAGATTCTCAGAAAACCCAGAAAAGAAACAGGCTTGACTTTTCAGAAGCATAAAAATACAGTCGATATGTTGTTCTGCAGGTTATGAAAAGCAATGATTTCAGATAACTGCACAGAGACCGTGCTGCTGTTTGAGTGAAAGCAGGTAAGAGCAGCTCTAATCTGATTCCTTGATGAAGTATTGATGGTTAGGGGTGTGCTGATCTATGCCAGGAATGTGGAAAACCTCCACATGCTCTTGTGGATGCATTTCATCATAAATGTTATGTGTACACATGACCTCTATAAATAAAACATGCAGCAGCTAGCTTGTTTTTATTTTCCCCCTCAAATCAACAAACACAGATGCTGTGGTCTAGATATTATAAATATGAGTGAAAGCATCCCTACAGCTTATTTGGATGTGCTGTAAAGGTCACATCAGAGCAGCTACCTGAGCTGGTGTGGTGTTCAGGAGCAGTGAGTGTGTTGGACACACACAGTCAACCAGGAAGCTCCAGTTCAACGCCTTTTCCAAACAAATGCTCAGTCAGGTCTTCTTGCCAGTAGTTAACTTGTTTCAGAGGTTGATGGATTAGTACCTCCAAATCAGAGACTAGAGATGGTCAAATGTCCACTCTCCCTGGACCTGAACGGGGACATCCTAGAGTTTTGGGAAAAGGACAACCTGGCTGCACTTAGACTGGAGGATGTCAAACATGTCAGAGGCTCACTGTGTAGAAAAACTTCAATCTAATGCAGATGGACTACAGATGGCACATCCCATGTCCAGTTTGGGACTTGGGGCTCTAATTTCGTGGCACAGTGCAGGGGACGCAAGCCTGGCACACCCTGTGCAGTGTTAATTTTGTGCCGTGCACCACCATGGGCTGCCAATTGGACAATTTGGTAGACTGTCTGCGCAGAGATGGGTGTGACGGCGCGCAAGGGGGAAGTGTCAGCAGATTCATGTTGGCGCAGTGACAATTTTGTGCCAAAAAAGTGCGCTGAATGCTCACCATGTCCAACCTGGTCTATCCTCGGCGCAAAGCGGAGCGCACCCTGCAGCTGTAATTTGGTGACAGGCGCACATGAGCACTCACGTCAACAAAGCCTCAGAGGCAGGTTTCCAGAGTGTCAGGCACATTTTGATGTAATAAACAATCACAGTAATCACTATTTAATGTAACTGTCTGAACCAGCATATACATTTATATCTATATTAACTGTCCCGTCACATCTGATGTCAGATTAAAGCTGTTTGTCATAATGGAAAGTTAACCTGACGGCAGCTGGAAGTTTGATGCACATCTTACAGTTAAACAATAAACAGCCTTAACATCTGATACTGAGTATATATCTGGTTCTCTCATTTCATTTAATTCAAAGAAAAGAGGGAGAGAAAAGACAAAGAAAAAAGAGACAAAATAAATGTGTGTCACTCAGGATTTACCCGTGATTTCCCATATTTCTCTGTTTTAGTCTTTATTTTTAACGTGATCTAAAAAGATGGAGTACATTATTGTAAGGAGGATGAGGTGGAGACACCAGGAGAGTATACAGTATATCACCAAAGGTTCTGCTATTTGCACTCCACTGCGCCTTGAGTGCGCCTCTCTTAGCACTGCAGGAAACTTTCAAAGTGCGCCGGTCACACCCTGCCCGCGGTGAAGGCCGGCGCAGGGCAGGTGCGCTTGCGCCTGGTCAACAAAATTAGAGCCCTAAACATGTATTGCAGTCATTTAAAACTGAAAACTTCAATAATTATGACCACATTATGATTTTTACAGCTCTCCAGGACAAGACAGCTTTTAGCATCTGTGACACTTTGAAGAACTGAGAACACCTAGGGGCATTGTATCCAACCTTTTAAATGGTTTTAGTCAGATTGTTTAGTTGACTGTATTTGTGATAAAGTTTTACTTTGTGGTCATGAATTCATTTCACAATCTATTTATTTTCATCTTGTTTCATTTTACCTTGAACAGTTTTAGCAACAAGCAACGCCATCAGGGGACTTTCACCCAAGGGGCTGCACATTAAGATTTGAATAAACTTAGACTGAATAAGGTGAAAAAAAGGTAAGGACTGATCAAGGAAAACAGGGTTTCAAAAATAGTTCAAAAGTGTATTAAATCAAAGGAAAGAAAGTCAAACGCAATAATCTACCTGGGAGATGAAAAGGGAGAATGAAGTTGTACAATTAAATGAAGAGGGCTGCATAGTTGTGCAACAGTTAGCGCTGCAGCCTCACAGCAAAAAGGTCATAGGTTTGATTCCCAGCTTAGCCAGTGGGCCTTCCTGTGAGGAGTTTACATGTTCTCCCCGTGTGTGAGTTTTCTCCAGGTCCTCCGGCTTCGTCCCACAGTCCAAAAACATGCTCATCAGGTTAACTGGTCACTCTAAAATAGGGATGCACTGAAATGAAAATTTGCGGCCGAAGCTGAATAACATATAGGCTAAAAGTTTGGCCGAATCAGATGCTAAGTTTAACAGGGCTCAATGTTGACTATAAAAATGTCAGGCGAGTAAATGCTTCTGCCTATTTCTCTCTTTTAGAACTTTCAATATCTGGAGTTTTTTTTTTCCACTTTACTGCACGTATAAGAGAGTAAGACGGTTCAAAGTGAAGAAAAACACAAAGACAGAATAGGATCTTAGAGTTGAAACATTATTAAATGTGTACATTAACATTTCTGCGCATTGTCTCTTATTTTGTAGATATAAAAAGGTCACTAAAAGCATAACCAGAATCTCCAGCACCACTCAGCTCTCTGTCTCCTCACATACACACCACCTGAGGGTCAAACTGAAAGTGGAAGTCTGTGTGACGAGATTCAGCTGGTTACACTCACTGTACAGTACAAATAAGGCTTGGTGCATTAATTTACAAAGGATATAACACAGTACAGGCAGCACAGTGCCTCACAGCAAGAAGGTCACCGGTTCAATTCCCAGCTTGGCCTGTGGGCCTTTCTGTGTGGAGTTTGCATGTTCTCCCTGTGTATGCGTGGGTTCTCTCCTGGTACTCCAGCTTCCTCCCACAGTCTAAAAACATGCTCACCAGGTTAATTGGTCATTCTAAATTGCCCACGGGTGTGAGTGTGTGAGTGAATGGTTGTCTGTCTCTGTGTCAGCCCTGTGATTGGCTGGAGACCAGTCCAGGGTGTACCCCGCCTCTCGCCCACAGCCACCCACAACCCTGCAGAGGGGAAGTGGTTTGGAAAATGACTGAATTAATGAATTCAATAAAGAAATACTGAGGGTGAAAGTGTTTTTATTTTTATTTTTTTACTTAAAATAGGTTTTATACAAAGTGATAAAATTATTGAACCCCCAACAGAAGCTAACAAACCAAACTGAATTACACAAAATGAACAAGGCAACTATAAAGGAGGCAGACCACACAGAGGAAAATGCCGGGGGTGCTAACACAAACTCACCTTAGTGAAGGGCAGACAGAGGCACAGACAGATAGACAGACTGCTGTTACCCAGAGTCAACTTCACATGCAAGAGAGGGCCCTCACCCCTGGGCGCCCAGCCTCCCACACTTTTGGGCACAACTGCTGTAAGAAAACAAAAAAGGTCAATAACAGAAAACATCAACAAGCAAACCCAGTCGGTAAATAACCCAAAAATGATGATTGGAAAAAAAGAAGTATGCTGGTTTAACAGTATAAAATACAACAACTGATAAAAAATAAATAAATACATGCATTTAAAAAAAAAAAAAAAAAAAAAAAAAAACGATTAAACTAGGAAACTAAGTTCTATATCTGCAAAACAGATTTACTGCCAATAAAATCCACTGAAAATCAAGTGGTGTTTCCCTAAAATCTAGCAGCCACCCTGCTCACCACCCAACAGGGCAGAGCTTCACAGGTAACAGCCAGGCAGCAGCAAGAGGCCTACCAGAGGCTCCGTCTGCCTCACATGATGAGATTCAGAACAGGTCAGAGAGGGGGCGACATTCACCAGCTCCCAGTGCTGCCTGCCACATAGCCTGGTCTACAGCGGCTTATCTTCCTGTCAGTTTTGAAGTTACATCTGAAGCACTATGAACTACAGCTAAACACCTTAGAGATGAATGATTGGTTATTAGCTTCTAAAAGAAACAACAATCACAGTTTGGCTGAAAGCATCATTTATGCCATCAAAGAGCAGAAATCTCAGCTCATATCAACAAAGACTCAGATCAAACTTCTTTCATCTTTGTTCTAAACTTCATACGCACAAGTTGGATAATTGACTGATTGATTAATTAAAGGTTGGAGTTAAATAAAAAAGAAAAGTTTCCAAATTCTAAGTGTTCTGTGAACATCCCTTTCATCTCTGAGCAGAAATATAAATGCAACACTTTGGTTTTGGCCCCCATTTTTCACCATCTGAACTTAAAGATCTAAGACATTGTCTTTGTACACAAAAGAATCATTCCTCTTAAATACTGTACACAAATTCATCATAAATTGGATGTTTATTTCTCTACCATAATCTGGCTCCAAAGGCTTTTCAGAGAACTTGGCAGTACGTCCAACCAGCTTCACAACAGCAGACAAACGTGTAACCACACCAACCCAGGACGTCCACATCCAGCAGCTTCACCTCCAAAGTGATCTGAGGCCAGTTCCAGCAACAATCAGTTTACATGACCAAAGAGTTTCTGCACAAATTGTCAGAAATCATCTCAGGAAAGCTCATATTAACTTATTTGAGTGGGCAAACGCTCACATTTGGCGGCGTCTGGCACTTTGGTAAGGTGTTCTCATGGATGAATCCTGCTTTTCACTGTACAGAGCAGATGGCAGACAGTGTGTATAGTGTGCTGTGGGTGAGCAGGTTGCTGATGTCAGCCTTGTGAATGGAGTGACTCATGGCAGCGGTGGGTTATGGTATGGACAAAAAACACAGACAGATTTTATTGATTTTGAATCCAAAGAGATATTATTACAAGATCCTGAGGTCCAGTATTGTGCCCTTTCATCCACAACCATCACCTGTCATTGCAGCGGCATGATGCATGACCCTGTGCTGCCTTTTGTGCCCATCAATATGCAAAATGAACTATTTTAGGAGGTAAAACTGACAGTATGTTTAAAGAGGGGTATTGTGCTTTCCCATATGTCAAATATAAAACAACCATGCTAGATGTTCAGAGTGATCGTGACTAATCATTCACACCTCTGCATAAATTAATTTGTTGAAGAAATCCCTGAGTCTGTCTGTAAACTGATCAAAACGCTGCTTTCAAAAAAAACAGGAGACGTTATAAAAATGATGAGGTCATACCACAAGGATCTCCTAATTGGTTTATGACATGTCTGAGGGGCATTGAATACCAAATTCTGTCCAAAGGACTGGCCAATCAGAGGGAAAGGGGTTTGCTGAGGAAGGAGCTTTAAAGAGACAGCAGCAAAAACAAAGTGTGTCAAACATAGGCAAAATGGGATTTCTTTTTAAACTGTAGATTATGTAAAGCTACTATTGGGGTTGCAAAGGTACATTACAACAATACAATACCTCAAATTTAGTTTTTTTTCTATTATTGCACTTTCAAATATCTTATTGGTCTGAACTTCAGACCACCCAAAGCACTGTTACTGTACAAAGTAGGGCTGTCACTTTAATGCATTAATTAGATTAACTAATCACACTGCAAATAAATGTGTTATAAAAATTAACGCCATTAACTTATTGGCCGCCAGAGCATCTTGAATGATCTTTCAAAACCCAAATAATATTGTTTTCTATGCGTTAACACCAAAACTGTCTTCCTGTTTTTCATCCAAAAAGCAGACAAAGTGTACTTTTTTTGTTGCGTTTGTCTCGGATGCTCCATCCTTTAATCCTCTCCTTTGTCTCCGTCATCTTCTCTCATGATGACGCCGCTCTTTCTCTCTGAACTACCGCGACACATCCTCAGCTGGAGCGTGAGCTGCCTGAACTTTTCTGACTTGCGTCTTCCTGTGTCTCGGCCATCTCTCATCTTCTCCTCATATCCATGCTGAGCTCTCATCCAAAGAGCGCACCGCTCTCACCCACAGTAGTTTACGAGCAGGATTTTGATTGACAGGCTTCGCCAGACCCTGCTTCCCCCTGCTGAAAACATCATTCAGGATGTGTTTCCTAAAAAGATTGAACTTGTCTGCTGCAGCTACCTTAGCTTTGCGGTTCGATAAAGTTTCCCAAGAAAACTCTAGACGCCAACACAGACATTTTAATATTGGCCAGTTGAAAAAAAAATGTCCATCTGATTAGCCATGCACTACAATTTGGTAATGTCCTAGAACTCAGGTTCTTTATTTTGGGACTTTAAAGGAGTATGAGATTAAAATGGGATTAATTTGATTAATTAATTAGTAATTAATTAAATTATTTTTTTTAATCACCTGACAGCACTAGTACAAAGTGTCACATCAACCCACACACACTGATGGCAGAGGATGCTTTCCATAATCCAATCAGTATTTGCTGATCCATTCACACACCACCAGCTTTTCCTCATGAACCAGTAAGAGATGAAGAGTCATGACCAGAGACACTTGGTTGTTTGGACAGCAGGACTGGAAGATCAAACCCTCAGAAAACAGTAAACCACTAAACGGCAGCTCCCCTTGAAAAGAAGTTTATTCTAACTTTGTCACTTTATTCTAAAAGTCTAACTTACAAAATAACAGGGAGACTCTCACTTAGACTTGCAGCTCTCTGGGAAAGATCCTGATCCTGATTGGCCGGTTGGCATCAAGGAAGCCTCTACCATCTGCTTATGAATATGTGTGAAAAGGTCGTCAGCGTACAGGCCTGTGAGTGGGGGAGAAAGGCTCTATAGGAGCGCTGTGGTCCATTTAACATCTACATATGCAGCTGCAGCTTGCGTGACACGGTGGCACCCTGTGTACCTGTTCTCTATTTAAAGAAACTCACAGGCACCTTCACCTCCTAAGCACCCTCAGTGCAGCGCAGCGTGCTTATCAACTCTGCAGAGCCCTGAATCACCCACGTGCAACCAGCTGCGACCATGACGGACTGCTGGGGCCAGGGGAGGGATGTGGAGCACAATGACCCCGAATGGATAATCATTGGTGTGTGAACGGCGATAGAGCTGCACCAGCTGTGACCGTGGTCCCTGAAGAGAGCGCGGGGCGATGACCTTAGCGTGGACAGAGCCTGTGCCTGGGTTTTTCAAGCTCTGTGGACCACATGCTGACAAAAATGATACCAATACACACAAACAGACACACTAACAGACACAGACATAAAGTGCTGTGGTAGGACACTCTGACTACATAACCTTAGCAAAGCACTGGACGAACTGTAGCGTCTCCTGCACCAACTTCATTCTTCATGACCAGAGGCTGCTGCTTAGTTACACTTTAAGAGAGATAATTAAACAATTACTCTTCAATGTGTTTGTATTTTGACATGGGAAAGTGTCTTACAAAACATGGCTTCCTTCTTCCCACAGAATGGGTCAGTGTGTAAATAATGACGCTGTCCCTTTAAGCTTGCATCCTCTCAATCATGTGCAGGTGATGACTGCGTGCTCCACTTATTATTTGATCAAAAGATGATTAGAAAATGAGTCTGCCTCTCATTTGTTGTGTTATCACAGCATTTTTTCCTCTTAATGACTTTAAAGTTTCCACAGCATGTCTAATTTAGAGTAAACTACATGTTTGGGCCAGGAAAACTTCAGAGCGGCTACCTGTGGTTAACAAGTCATTATGATGACAGCCTGTCATTAAAGATGAGAGGTGCAGCAGTGCTTATTCTGCCATTTAGACTTCAAAATATATCAAAAAACAGAGATGAAAATAAAGACCGAGCTTTAAAAACATATTATGAAAAATTCTACAATGAAAGTGTTGAAACACATGATTATTCCCCATGATGCCCATCACACCCCACAAAGATGAACGTAGCTACATTTAAAGAGGTGAGTCATAACTCATCACATGTCCAACAAGTGGGTGAGTGTTTGTGCGGCGTGACCCCAGAGAGCGCCACAGGCCTGGACTTGACCCTGATGGTGAGGGTGTTTGATGGCTCTGCTCTGCTGTGGGGGCATTTTAATAGCACGGTTTGGTTTTCTTAAGAGGGAAAGGTCACTGCAAGTCAAAACAAAGTGATTCTCAATGATCATCCTGGTCCCAGGCGGTAAAACACTTCTGTGTTGATTGAGTGTCTGACTTGTTACCATGATATAAAAACGCCCCAAGTCCTCTGCACTGTAAAACACAACTTTGATTTTAATAAAAATATTTGGTCAACCCAACTCATTTTTCATCAAAATGTTGTCAAAGAGTATATGGCAGTTTTTTTCTGTTTTGTTTTTGTAAATTAACATATTACTCACACATTTTTCCCTCAGGGAAATCTGACCCCAGGGATATTTGCCCCCAGAAAATGATTTAGAGAAAATAGTTGTCCAAGTTTTTGTGTCAGGAACTTTGTTTATTTGTTGAATACATAAATAACCCCTTGATAATGAAACCTTGACTTGTCCTCTAGCGCCACCATCGGGCCAAACTTTTCAATCAGAAATAATTTATCTTGAAAAGTTTTTATCCAAATCTTCTCAAATTTACTGAAAACATTAATGACCACAAGAGTATGAACCCTATTGGTTTTGGTGATGATATGACCTTTCCTACAGGTCAAACTTTCAGTTTTAGAGTTTGTGTATCTTTCAAATCTTTCATCCAAATCTTTTCTGATTGGGGCGCACATTCATGACTCTCACAGAATGAACCATATTGATTGATGTTGGTAACCCTCCTTTACTCTCATAAACATTTGTATTTACTTGTTTTATCTACTTTTTTGTAACCAATTTATGGTCACTATAAAGTCTCACTAGCCCCTCCTCTTTTGTTATCTGGGCTTGGGACCAGCAGTGGCAGAGTTAAAGAGTTTTTTGTTATTTTTTATGCTTTTTTATGATTTTTTTTGTTTTGTTTTGTTTTTTGTTTGCTTTTTATGATTTTTTTTTTGTTTATTTTTTGAGAGCATGCAGATTGCAGTGCACACAGAGCGTAATGAGGAATTATTTGGACAGAGAGCTGCAATGCAAGCTTTTATTTTTGCTCCTCCCTTATTTTACATGAACTACCAATGTCCTTGCAGGAATACCCCACCCTCCACAGCACGGGACATATCAGTTCTATTTGTCAGGTGTGAGTAGTAGGTCACACACACACACATTCATTCCCCTCATGCCCCCCCTCCCCCATGACATGTATCAACTCAAAAGAATCAACTCTGCACCTGCAGGTGTGGGAATATAAGGTCACACATGGGTCACACACAGACAAACAAGTTTTACATAGTAAAACAGCTTAGGGTCTAATTGACCCCAGAGGAACACCGATGCGTACAGTATGTGTACAGCAAAATGAAAAAATATCATCATAATAATTTTATTCTAAATAAATAGTTCCCATCAAATTAGGAAAAGTCATGAAATATGAAGCCAAAAAACAAGTCAACTATTATTTTTTTTGACGGATAAACATTGAATGGGGTCAAATTGACCCTAAAGATAATAGGATAACATCTGACAATGGCTCTAGAATAAGTCAATAATTGATTAAATATGTTATACGACCAAAAATGACGCATTTAGAGGAAGAAGTGTCTGTTTCCAGTGAGGCTGTTAAAACACTCTTTTTTTAATTTGGCATCACATGACGCTGCAAAGGAGACTTGTTCCTCTTACTCTGCTTTAAGGCAGTGTGAATAACAAGTGATAGGGAGTGAGATTGGGTGTTTCAGATCATGTTTATTGTGTTTCTTCCAAAGTAATTTTCAATTTGACCATTTATTAAGATGATTCAGGACGTGGTCACACTGGCAAAATGTGCCGTGCTTAAGCACAATTCAGCCCGAAAGCAAGATTGGAATAGCCAGTGTGACCGCAACCATGCCATGCTTGAACACAATTCACTTCTCTGCTTTGGAATGCTCCAGATAGGTGGGCTTCCGCACGGTTTGTGACACTGAACCAGGCGAATTTAGGTGGATTTAAGTCTGTCTTTAATCAGTTCACAGGTCAAAACACAAAGGTCAAAAAAACAGGCAGAAGTATCCAAAAACAAACGGCAGGCAAAACAAGGTCTAAGTGAAAAAACTGGGTCAAAAACTGTTAAGGTTTACGGACGTAGCAAACACATAGGTGGAAAGACAAACTGACATGGAAGGGAAGGAACAGGGGAGGACTAAATACACCAGGGAAAGGGAGGAAATAGACACAGGTGAAACACATGAGGTAATCACAGACACGGGAGACAGACAGGAGGAGGTGGCCAGAAACGACACACAAGGTAAGTTACAAAATAAAACAGGAAGCACAAGACAAGAGACACAAGGATGATTAAAAACAAAACCAAAGACTTCACCAACCCTGTAGACATGACACAGTTTACTTCATGCTCAAGCACAAGCACACGGACAGTGTGATCCATGACGTATGATCAGCGCATCTTTCTACAATCATTTGAAACAAAGCAGAGTGCTAGAGGTCTGTGCTGGACCATAACGACTCACCATAGGTCCAAAAGTCTCTAAAGTTGTAGCAGTGCTCTCTGTGTCTCATTGTGCTGACTCTGATGAGATCCTTCTTCATGTAAACAGATGCTTCATGATGATGTAGGCGGGCCGTGTGTGAATATGATACCCGCTAAAGTCTGGTTCATTTTGGAGTAATGTGACCGCTGGTCGTACTCTCCAGCAGGATTCAGCACTGCGTGGTTTGGGTGGTGACCGTGCCCTCAGATGCATTTAGATGGACGGGTGCACTTTTTCAGACCCAACAAAGTTAGCTTTCATGCTCCGATTTGTTTTGTGCAGGTGAAGAGACAGGACTTTATTTCTGCATTAGCCTATGGACAGTCTATGGATGGAGTTCAGAATGGGATACCAGAGCCAGGTCTGGGTGAGACTGTCAATGCAGACAACTGCAGCTTCACCTGCAGCAGCAGCTTCTAGCCCAGCTCCCAGTGACAGACATAAACAAGGATTTGTCAGAGATTCAGCCACAGAATCAACCCAACGCAAACACGAGCTGAGCACCGTAGCTAGGTCTTGGTTTTTGTTTTCTGACACTAGTGAATAGACTTCTCTGTCTTTCTCTTTATGGGCTCTATTATAACAGCTGAAAGCACAACTCCACTGCTGTCCTACAGCTGTTATTCCTCTTAATCCTGCCCTGTTCCTGGTCTCCATCTTTCCAAGCAGGTTCATAATTAAAACCCTGAGGACCATCATATGGATAGGAATACAGATTTTCTTCCTCTTCATTGACAAGAGTGACAGTCTGATCCATGTTTGTTAATGTTAAACAGAGGCAGAAGGACCCCCTCTGTGACAGTTTTTAACGCAGTAGTAAACTAAAATATCTACAGGAGACCCTGAGGTTTATGAATTTCAGATTTTTTTTCAGAACATTACTTTTGTATTATTTTCCTATCCATTACCAAAATGTTGCCTTTAATCTGCAATGCCCTCTATGCCCTTTAACACTCATTTGAAACAAGTAACGTTTGGTTAGAAGTTGAAAAAGTTATTAACCTCTGAGTTGTATCAACAAAGAAAAATAAATTTACCAGCAAAATGTTTTTATTTGATCAGTTCATACATGTGCAAATAAGCCCTGACTGACTTGACGCTTCATTTACTTCTGGAACATTTGCAGGTTGACAACTGTTGGTCCAACTTCATCAAATTGTCTCAGCTGGCAGCGCACAAATAGTTCGAGTTTTTCAATTAACTTTTTATGCTGGACTAACAGGATTGGTTTAAGTCACATGTACTTTGTAATTGATTAATTTCAAATCATCACCTTGTAAAAATCCAACTGAAACTATAGACTAGCTGTTTTCCAGTTTAGACTGAATATTCTCTGCAGCTAAACTTCAAAGCTCATTGATTTTTTTGTAGTTTTTGTTCTGGCAGCATTTTGTAACCATGACTGAGGAGGGAACACAATGGATCTGAGACTCTGCTGTACTCTGAGCTATAGTGCAGGGCTGTCTGTGCTCCACAGAGTGGGCTCTAATTTCATGGTGCAGCGCAGGGGGTGCAAGCCTGGCGCACCCCGCACAGTGTTAATTTTGTGCGGCGTACCGCCATGCGCTGCTCATTTGACAATTTGGTAGACTGTCAGCACAGAGATGGGTGTGACTGCGCACCAGGGGGAGTTGACGGCACACCAGGGGGAGGTGTCTGCAGATTCATGTTGACACAGTGACAATTTCATGCTAAATACAGTGCAGAAAGTGCGCTGGAAGCTCGCCAGCTCCAACCTGGTCTATTCTCGGCGCAAAGCGGAGCGCACCCTCTGCAGCTGTAATTTGCAGGCGCACATGTGCACACATGTCAACAAAAAAGTTAACCTGACGGCAGCTGGAAGTTTGATGCACATCTTAAAATTAAACAATAAACAGACTTAACATCTGATACTGAGTATATATCTGGTTCTCTCATTTCATTTCATTCAAAGAAAAGAGGGAGAGAAAAGACGAAGAAAAAAGAGACAAAATAAATGTATGTCACCCAGGATTTACTTGTGATTTCCCATATTTCTCTGTTTTAGTCTTTATTTTTAAGGTGATCTAAAAAGATGGAGAACATTATTGTAAGGAGGATGAGGCGGAGACACTAAGAGAGTATACAGTATATCACCAAAGGTTCTGCTATTTGGTGAAGACAAACCAGGAGTGCAGGTGGATCAAAAGTATTCTGAATGGATAAGCCAGCTGTGTAACTGTCTCTTCATTTTGTACTCCTATTAATGACAAAGGAACAGATTACATCTGTCCCGGGAGCTGGCCCACACGCTGACGCGCTTCGTGTCCTCCAATGCGCCCCGCTGTCCATTCTCCTGCTGCAGGGACAGCGACTTTGACCGTCTCCGCTACCGGGTCTTTCCAGCACACTTTCCGCGGTGTCGGGGATCATTCAGATGATAGCAGACTGCCGGTCTGTGCCTTGTGGAGCACAGAAAGCCTCGACCCTGAAAGCAACATCCCAATGTATAGTGGGGTCTCATGTTCACTGTGTTCCCTCCTCACTCACAGTCACAAAAGTCTGTCGCAACTGAAAGTTAAATCAATCAGAGGAGGCAAAGCAAGAAAATCAAGTTATCACAAAGCATGACATTAACATATTTTTGAGGCAACGAGTTTCCATATCTTTCTTAAGTAAGGTCAACCTACTGAGTTTTACAGTCTGGGGATGAGGGCTCATTGAATAAACAAGATACTGATAACCACATGTATTATGCCCTGACTCAAAATAAATCAGATTCAAAGGGTAACACTCTTCAACCTTCATCAAAACACCTAACGGGGAATTTTATTTTGTAAAAAGTATCAGAGATGATAATTTTATATTCTGAAGGACTTCCTTGTCCATGTTTTTGCTGTCATACTACTATCTGGCACTGGGTGGACATGTTATCATTTCCCTCCTGTACACTCTCTTAAAGTGCACTCGCCTCTAAAGCTGTCACCCATGTTTTCTGCTTTTTGCAATAAACTTTTATTAGGTTTTGATTTTGGCCTGCAGCAGCAAATCTGGTGATTCACGACTGCAGGGTATGCTCAGCAAAACCACCTCAACTCTGCATCTGTGAGAGCTTTGTTTACATGCCAAAGGGCTACTCCCCTGCAGACACTTACTTTCTGCTCAAACACTCGCACACAGACGGACAGAGACATTAGAGCAGAGAGCCAGAGATGGTAATGATGATAGTCCACTCGCCAAACGTTTATTTGTTGTAGTAAATCTGCAGATAAGTCCTAAATCTAGTGCTAGTAAAAGGCATCTTTGTGGGAGCCAATTTATCATGATATCTCCATATGTGTCTCATTAAAATGTTGGCTTGTCCTCTAACAGTGCCATACATACAACATCTGAAGTGGACAACGCCAGTGGGACGTCATCAGATAATAATAATAATAATAAATTTTATTTGTAGAGCACTTTTCATCAAAGCGATCTCAAAGTGCGACAATAAAACAAGGTTAAAAACAACAAGATTACAAAGAGGTTAAATGCCTTCAGTGAAAGCTTTTTTAAAAAGAAAGGTTTTTAGGCCCTTCTTAAAAGAGTCTGTTGTTTGTGGAGCCCTCAGGTGTTCAGGGAGGGCATTCCACAAGCGAGGAGCGGCTGAGCTAAATGCCCGATCACCCATTGTACACAGTTTAGTCCTGGGGGGCAGAAGGAGGTAGTTGTTACCAGAGCGGAGGCGTGATGAAGTTTGTGGTTTGAGAAGTTCTTTTAGGTATGGGGGGGGCGTTTCCATGGATGCAGTGGTGGGTTAGGAGGGAGAGTTTGTATTGAATCCTAAATGAGACCGGAAGCCAGTGGAGAGAGTGAAGGATGGGTGTTATATGGTCGTACTTCCGCACCCTCATCAGGATCCTAGCGGCGCTGTTTTGGATGTACTGGAGTTTTTGTAGGCCCTTGCTAGGAGTCCCGATGAGGAGTGCGTTGCAGTAGTCAAGCCTTGAGGAGACAAAGGCGTGGACCAGTTTTTCCGCATCTGAAAGACTGAGTAGAGGACGGAGTTTTGCAATGTTTCTGAGGAAGTGAAAGGAGGTCTTATGGATGTGTTTTATATGAGTGTGGAAGGTAAGGTGGCTGTCGAACCTTACACCCAGGTTGGTGACTGTTGATGAAAGAGGAATGTGCTGACCAGAGAAGTTAATGTGGGTAATGCTGGATGACTGGACCTGGTGCGGTGTGCCAACTAAAATGGCTTCAGTTTTGGAGCTGTTTAACTGCAGGAAGTTGTTTGACATCCACGCCTTTATCTCCTCAAGGCAGGTGCTCAGAGCCAATGATGATGATGAAGATGATGATGATGATAGTGGGGCTGCAGATGAAAAAGGGTCTGTCTTAATGTAGAGCTGTGTATCATCAGCATAGCAGTGGAATGATACTCCATGGCGGCTGATGATACTTCCAAGTGGAAGGGTGTATAGGATGAAAAGGGTGGGGCCAAGAATTGACCCTTGAGGGACACCACAGGTGACGGTGTGTGTCTCAGATTTTGCATCCCCCAGAGAAACATACTCTTTTCTTCCAGACAGGTAAGATTTGAACCAGCTCAGGGCAGAGTCAGAGAGTCCTACGGTGTGGTGGAGGCGCTGAAGGAGGATGTTGTGGTCGACCGTGTCAAAAGCGGCGGAGAGATCCAGGAGGATGAGGAGTGATGGTGTGCCGGCATCTGCTGCCATCAGTAGGTCATTTGTGACTCTGACCAGAGCTGTTTCAGTGCTGTGGGAAGAACGGAAACCGGACTGGAATTTTTCAAAGATGGAGTTCGAGTTTAGATGGTCCTGGAGATGGGCAGCAACTACTTTTTCCAGTACTTTGGACAGGAACGGGAGGTTGGAGATGGGCCTGTAGTTTGAGAGGATTTCTGGGTCTAATGTGGGTTTTTTTAAAAGGGGTCTGATCACAGCAGTTTTAAGAGCAGATGGAACATGACCAGCCTGGAGTGAGTGGTTGATGACTTGGGTGATCAAGGGGCTGAGAGCATGGATATTTGATTTGACCAGTACTGTCGGAAGAGGGTCCAAGGCACAAGTGGAAGGTCTCATCCTGCGGATGATGTCCTCAACCTCTTGTTCAGAGGTATCTGTAAAGGAGGAAAGTGGCTGGAGAGTTCTAATCTGTGGGTCAGCAGTAGGAGAAATTATAGGAGGGGAGCTGGAGAGAAGGGAGCGGATGGTATCAGTTTTCGTTCTGAAGAAAGAAATGAAACTGTTGCACTGCTCTTTTGTGGTGTTGATGTTTGGGAGAGTCTGTGGCTTGAGGAGATGGTTTATGGTGGAGAAAAGCTGCTTTGAGTTACCAGGATTTTTACTGATGATATTGGAGTAGAATTGTGACCGTGCTAGTTTCAGTGACTTTGAATAGGCTTTTTGGTGTTGTCGATAGGCTTGTCTATGAACAGTGAGTCCAGAATGTGCAGCTCGCCGCTCCAGTACACGCCCGGCTGCTTTCATGGTCCGAAGCTCTGAAGTGAACCAGGGGGCAGAGCGTGAGAAGGTGACTGTTCGTGATTTGATGGGGGCATGGAGGTCCAGGATTCTGCTCAGGGTGTTATTGTAGAAGTCAACTGCGTCAGTAGTGGATGTGAAATTTACAGGGGGGATTTGCAGGAGGTCAGAAGTCATGGTGTCTGGGTTGATGTTTTTTATGTTTCTGAAGTGAATTTGGCGTTTTGGCTTGGTGTGTTGGGACAATTTCAACTCCAGTGAGATTATTCTGTGATTTGACACTCCTATATCATATGCCAACAGATTTATGATGGGGGCAAAGTTGGTGATTATAAGGTCAAGCGTGTGACCTCTGTTGTGTGTGGGAACATCAACATGTTGTTTGAGATGAAGACAGTCCAGTAATTGAAGGAATTCAGCTGCAAGGTGACAGGAGGGGGTGTCCACATGAATATTCAGATCTCCAAGTATAATGATATTTGCAAATGTGGCACAGAGAGAGGTGAGAAGCTCATTTATTTCAGAGAAAAATGCTGGGTTGGGTTTGGGTGGCCGGTAAATTAGAAGAGCAGTCACAGGAAAAGGGGGGTTGCATTTGAAGGCAAGGCATTCGAAGGTAGATAATTCAGGCAGAGACAGGGGGGTCAATTTCAGGTTACTGCAGTGTATTACAGCTAGGCCGCCGCCACGACCAGTGCTGCGGGCTCTTTCTAGGTAGCTGTAACCGGGAGGACAGGCTTCATTTAAAACAGAGTAGGTTTCTGGCTGATGCCAGGTTTCAGTCAGACACATTACATCAATGTTTTTTTCTAAGATGTGGTCATGTATAAGACAGGATTTATTTGTGAGAGATTGGGTGTTAAACAGTTCTATTTTGAGGTTTGGTGGGTGTGTGGACTGCAGAGGCCGGAGTACACTAAAGTCGACTCCACGTTTAGCTCGTTTTCCTTGCTGGAAAGGTCTTATAATGTTTTCCTCTGAGATGACGGGAATGGGATGAGAAAATAATGACATTAGTTGTAATGACATAGGAGGCCGGAGGGGGGAGCTCTCGCGAAGAGCAGTGCTTGGTGGTGGTGATAGCGGAGTAGAAGAAGGGGGCGGGGGAGGGGCGTGTGGGGGGAACATAAACAGTCACGCAGGTGCAATCGAGTGAACAGCATGTTGCATATTAGCAGTGAAAATGCGGGTGCCCAGTATGGAATGGTGGATGCCATCTGAACTGAAGAGTGTGTGCCGGTTCCAGAAAAGATTAAAGTTATCAATAAAGGCTATTTGGTGGGAAATGCAGGTAGATTGGAGCCAGGTGTGAAGACTGAGGAGTCTGCTGAAGCGCTGTGATCCGCGACCGAGTGTGGGGGTGGGACCGCTAATGAAGACGCGCAAGCCGCAGCTTTTTAAAGCGCTAAAAAGTCTTTCAAAGTCCATCTTTATCAACTCTGAGTGGCTTAGCGCCGTGTCGTTTGTTCCAATGTGAACTATAATTGTGAGGACAGAAGATGGGACAGACTTCAACAGAGCTGGGAGCCGGGAGAGGATGTCAGGGACCGTGGCTCCGGGGACACAGTGTGTGACGGCGTTGAAAAAGCGTACGCGTCTGATAATGGAGTCGCCCACTATGAGAGTGGTAGGAGGAAAAAGCGGTTGGGGAGATGACCGACGGCTTTCAGGCCTGGACGGAGGGGCGGAGGACGGTGAGGAGGAGGTTGCAACAGGCAGCGGAATGGACGGGGGAGAGGCTGTCCGAGGCGGCGCGGGTGTGAACTGCAGTGTGGAGCGGCGTCTTCTGGGACGGGTGGAGTGAACAGGGACGGCCGTCGAAAGGATCCCAGATGATGGTGGGGTCATTCGGGAGACAGTGGGGAGAGGAGGGAAGTCGTTAAGGGCGAGGATGTCGTATTTATTTTCCAATGTGATGCCAAAGTGAGAGGAGTTGCGGGAGCACCGCGCCCCGTTCCCGCTGTCAGCAGCGGGCGAAGAATGGAGTCCGTGCTGGGATGGAGTGGAGCTGACGAGGTACTTAGGCTTAGCCCCGAGCCGTGTCCAGGATTCGGGCTGAAAGGAGGGCGAAGAAGAGGCAGTAGCAGCTGGACGGTCCGGTGGGGAAGCGGGGGTCTCGATGTGAGGTGGATTAAAGGTGATTGTGTCCATGAGACGTTCGGCTTCCTGGATTTTGTAGAGTGTGGAGATCCGTCCTTCAAATTCCAGGATTTTGCCGGCCAGGCGGGAGCAGGAGTCACAGGATGGGGAGGTAAGTGGAGCCATGGGTTTGGAGTCTTCGGAGCTCCGTCTGATGTCTTTGTTGGGCTTTCGGCCAAATGTAGCACCTGGGAGCAGAGTAAAAAGAGGGCCAGTACGGAGCAGATAGTGCACAGTGCAAGGTATAGTAACGGCGATGAGGATAGCGGTAGCAGGCAGAGGGTGGGCTGGCGAAGGCACTTACGCGCAGGGGCTCCAACACGGAGCCCGCAGCGGTGAGGTGGCTCAGCGTTAGCAGTGAGAAACACCAGCAGGCGAAAACAGAGCGGCTTTGCGAGACTTACCGGCGGGGGCCCCAGTAACAGGGCCCGCTGCTGATAGTTGATGTCCTGGATGTTTGGGGCCTGGGGGTATCAAGGTACTCCAGTCGATCTTCCAGGGCTGTGTAACGACTAGCCTTAACAGCTAGGAGCCAGCGTGTGGTTAGCCGGCGAGTAGGTGTCTAGATTTGAGCCCGGCTCGATGAATGAATGAAAGCAATCGTGGACACAACTAGCCTTAGCTTGCTGAAAAACAAGCTGGCAGGCGGTGATTAGATGTCTAGGATTATATGTATAGATGTCTAGTAGATAATGAATGAAAAGCAATCGTGGACAGTGCTCTGTAGCTCTGCTCTGTAGCTCTGCTCTGTAGCTCTGCTCTGTAGCTCTGCTCTGTAGCTCTGCTCTCTAGCTCTGCTCTCTAGCTCTGCTCTCTAGCTCTGCTCTGAGATGGTTTGTGGACTAATGTTTAAGCTTTAAGGTGGGCTTCTTTCCATCATCAGCTTGTTCATTTAAAGCAGGAAGTGACTGTAACTGGATGGGAGGGGGGAAATCTACAGCTGCATGTGAATCCAGGAGCACCACTTCACTTTACTATCACAAACAAGCCCAACCCTTAAAATGTAACACTGTGAAGACAACAATTCAGTCATTGATGCAAGAACGATTTTTCAAAAAATGGGGAAGGCCATGCTTTTTTTTTTTTTTGTTAAAATGACCTTTTTATAATTAAATATGACAATACAATGAATATTACAACTTATAATAACTTCAAAACCAAAGCTGCTAAGCCTCCAGTACGATCTAGAGCTTGCTGTTTTGTCTAAAGATCATAGGTTGGAAAAATCATAACATTGTAAAATTATCTTATAAGTGTTCCCATTTTACATACTTAAAGGTAGAGTCTGCAGGATTTTCCTAAAAATATTTGTCAACTTTTACAGGAATAATCCTGCTTAATCATTTCCTCTGAGCTTCTATACATGTGTCAGTGTCTGTGTCTGCCTCAACCCCCTCCTCTGCCTGGATGTTGATGTTTTAGCAACTGTGGTTACATCAGCCAATTACAGCACGCCCAGTGCATAACTGACTTGATGATAGCGAGTGAAGGAAGCTGTTTAGGTCAGCCATGATAGCAGATAAAGAACAGAGAAATAAAAAAAAGCCTTTTCCTAAACAAGGGTGAAGCTTGGCTGGACTTTCACTCACTTTCAGGAACTTGTAGAGCAGCAGGGGATGAAGAGCAACGTGAGCTAGCTTTCTGCTAACCAGGTATGTGTCAAATACCCCTGATCAGCTTGTGCTAACATGCTAAGTCAGGTACACAACTCTCGAGTCTCTCTCATGTGGTAGAAACGTGATTCTACAGCTGGTTGCTGGGCTAGTGAGTGTGTTCACATAATCATGATCAGAGGCTGTGGGTGTGTGCTGCAGCTGGCACTGAGCCAAGGAGGAGGAGCCCAGTTTGAATTTTGTGTTTACTGACAAGTTAAGGAAATTTTTTGCATACCCTACCTTGAACATAAACAGAGCACCTGTGATCAGACACTGCCTTTTTCAGTGAGGCTGGTTCTTCCAAACAAGTTTGGGTTTGGAGAGACAAGCTGCTGAGTGTGCTGCTAAATCTGTTACTGTTGGCATCTGACAGAGGAAAAATAAAGTGATGGAGTAAAAACTGATAAAAATGTTCTGCAAAACTCTGCATGATGTTTGGCATACACTTGTGATAGAGGAAAAAGAGATGTGACTTTCCAGTGGACAAACTATCAGCATCAGACCTGATAGACCTACCATTTTATGAAAAAATGACCTTCTGCTGACCTTTCTTTGTCCACTTTTGTTTTGTTTTGTTTCCTTTCTTTCTGAAACTCTGGCTTTCCTTTTGCAAGATAAGAAAAGATGCTGCAGCCTGCGCTGGAACCCCTCACACACTGCCAGCAAGAGGCACTTGGCTGGGTTCTGGATCAAACTGGCTGGTCCAGGCTGGTCCTGGCTGGAGATAGACGATACAGAGGCTGCCTGAAGGTTGCACTTTTCACCCAAAACAAGCAAAGGCAGAGAAAAAGGGATAGATTGGGATTGGATGGGAATGTGGAATATGGAAAATAATGGGTCCTTAGAAATATCACAGCCTGTCCACCAGATGTCTGTGTCTGGTTGGGAGGTCGATGTGGCAGCGATACATCAATAAAACGCCTCATAGCATACACTTCCCTATTGTCTATCTGTCTGTGATTGGTTCTGGTGTTCACAGAGTTAACAGGCTGAATTGATGAAAACATGAAACCTGCATATAAGACTCTCAGCTGTAAAGCAAAGGTTAACTGAAGTAGCAGAGAGAGCTGGAAGATAATTTGCTTGTAAGCTAATGCACAGTCTCACTGCTTATTCAACCGTTAGCATCACAACCTGCAGGCATTGATAATGTGACATTTAGGCACACTTAAAATACTTCTTTTCTCACTTCTTATAGAATTTGTCACTAAATTCTGGTAAAAAGGCGTTTGTTACAGTCTCTCCTGGTTGGAATATGTCAGGACATGATGATGAGTAGACCTTTGCCTCTGAAGTCAAAATATCTGATCTGGGGCCTGCACTAAAAACCTGGATTAACACACCCAGGATCTCTCTCTGTTATTTGGGTTGACATAACGGGACATGTTCCTGCAGGAACATGTGGTTCTCCTGTGATCTTGTGATCTCGGGTACCCAGCTGCTATGGGTGCTGCCCTGCCATGTGCGGCGCCAGTGCTCATGCTGTATGTGTGAATAAGGGGTTACATTTGTAATATACGGCTCTGTCAGCTGATAAATCTACTATAATCCATCTGATGAAAATCTGTATCTTTGGTACAGGATGTCATCTGAGACATCAAAAGGATATATCTGTAAAAAATCTTTCCTCAGCGCCCCTCTCACGATCCACACACCAACTTCGACAGGATCCTCTTGGAATGGGCAGACTATTTTTTAAGAGAGCTGTTCAGGAGGTGGTACTTTTCTCCTTGTTGATCCTTTATCCAGCAGCAGCTACACACAAATAGCAAAGTTCGTGTTTGGAAATCATGATAGATGCAAGAGACCTTTTAGCAGGGCTTGGCACGCTTGCTATACCCACCAAGTTTCAGGGTTGTAGCTCAAAGTAGCTGGAGAGGCTGCGGTTTTAAGCCCCTAGGGGGTGCTATAGACAAGTGTTTTTCAACCCTGGTCCTGGGGACCCCCTGCCCTGCATGTTTTAGATGTGACCCCACTCCAGTACACCTGATTCCAATGAATGGCTCGTTATCAGGCTCAAGCAGGGCTTGATGACGAGCTGATCATTTGAATCAGGTGTGCTGGAGTGGGGTAACATCTTAAACATGCAGGGCATGGAGTCCCCAGGACCAGGGTTGAGAAACACTGGTATAAACAATACATTTTTGAACATGTAGCAGATTCATAAATATTTTCGGGGAAGTGAATTTTGGCGCTAGATGCGTTCGCAGTTTTTCCAAGCGAAAGGCACCAAATTTGGGTTTGTCATGGGAGAAACAAAGTATACATATAGCTGCAAGCAGCAATATTGGGGCCCGAGCCTGTTGGCTAAAGTGTCCCAGCCCAGGCATGTCCTTGTCCCCACATATGCACCAAAATGTGGCTCAGCCAAAAGCTATAGGTGTAGGCATGATAGTTGTGCCCAAAACATTTCAGGCCTGTAGCTTAAAGTAGCTGGAGGGGCTGCAGTTTTGCGACCCTAGATGGCGCTATAGAGCATTACTGTTGGCTCAACCAGTGATAAAAATGCACTGAGGCTGTGACACTTAACTTCTTTGAGAAAAATTCAGCTTCACAGTACAAGGCTCTGATGGCAAAAGGGACCTGATACTGGTGCTGAATAGTTACTCCTGTTCCCCAAACCTCAAACAGGCTCAAGCAGAGGAGTGATGGCTGCTGCACTTATTATACCCGACCCTCACGGAGACTACATCCATAAATGATATAGTCTATGTTAACATCACACCACAGCAGCAGTGAACACTGCACCACAGTCTCATTCTAAAAAAGGAAAGGTGTGAGGATAAAGTATTTGCAAAGATAAGGAGCTGAATTAAACTCCAGCTTTTGTGACTGAATCAGAAAACAACTTTGATATTGAAATTAAACTCAAGACCTACCTTTTAAATCTGGCTTTAGCTGATTTTATGTATTATTATTTGATGTTATATTTTAACTTATTTTAAACTTTTATTTGTTTTATTTCTACATTTCAGTTCAGGTTTTTTGAATTTGAATTTTATTCCTTGTTCAATGCTTTTCCTTTTATTATCCTATTTAAGCTGATTTGTCCATGCACCTGATGTTATATTTTCTTATTTTACCATATTATTTATCCAACTTATATTTTATATTGTTATATTATTTTATCTATTTATGTATTTACACATTAACTTATCTTACCCTCTAGTATGTTCAAGTATTTTGTATTCTTATTTATTTACTTATTTTTGTTTATTTAATTAATTGTTGTTATTTTTTAATCAACTAATTACTATTTTAGTTTTAGCTCCTGTGTTTCCTCTGTTTCCTCATTTTAATTCAAGATGGTGTTTCCTCAGTCCTCTAATTCTAATTCTGTTTTCTGTCAGAATTTCCTTTTCATGTCTTTGTGTGTGTGTGTGTGTGTGTGTGTATTGAATGTGGTTTGGGGGACAGGGGATTGCAGGGGGGCCTTATGCTTTCATTTTATTCAATTATGCAATTTTCTGCTTTTTACTCCACTTCTTGTTATTTCATTTTATTTTTCATTTTTTGTAAAGCACTTTGTATTACAAAGTCCTGTATGAAAAGTTCTATACAAATAAAGTTTGATTGATCGATTGATTAAATAAACACACAGACTGCTGGATTATGAAAACCATTTAGTTTAGGAAGCAGCAGATATAAAGCTCTGTGAGTAGAATGATAATGCTGGTCTTTGCAGGATCTGCTTTATATCCCTGATTTATTTTATCTGACAGATTCACTGACATCTGTTACTTTTTATATTAATTATCCACCAAAACAAAAATATAACACACTTATGCTTCAGCTTTCCACTGTAGTGACCGACACATGTGACAAAAATGTGTCAATAAAAGATTAAATTAAACATTAAATCACATTCTTGGCCAAATCTTCTCAGCCTTATTGAACCATCCTTCTCTCTGTGTCTTTTTTTTGTCTGGGATATTGAAGTCTTTCTCATTATTTTGTCCTCTTGATAATAACTGTTTCTCTTTCTTCCCAAGGAAAATTAACTGTTGTCTACATAAAATTCAGCTGCCCAAAAAGTTTCTCTGGGGGGGAATCACAATTTCTGCTGCTCCTAACAAGTATTCAACGGGCTAAAAGAAAAGTCATAAAAAGTTAACTCTGCCTCCAAGACAGAAAAAAACGGGAGAAAAACTTTACCCCAGACCAGAATTTTACTGTGAAATTCTGGGAATGAAACCGAGCAGATAGATGCTGTGGGTTGTTGTGTTTTCTTCAAATAAATTGCTTGAAATACCAAAGACAGATTCAGCGCCTGTGTGTGTTGCGCCTTTGTTATTGGTAGAGGCTGGTAAAGAAAGCTGAACCTCCAGCTCCTGCTCCTGTAAAACACGTCTCAGACTGACTTTCATGCCAAGTTTGGCTGCTCCTGCACCGCCGTGTATCACAGCTCGCTGACTGAAGTCACAGCAAAAAGGGGAAAGGATCGAAACAGAAACTCCTGGGACAGCCTCCTGAGAACAGTGTGGACTTAAGTGAAAAGGCTGTAGCGCTTGGACTGATGCTTTAAATGCATGTCACACTCCTGAAAAAATGACATGAAGGGGTTCAGGCCAGGAGAGTGCCTTTAGCTGCAGAGCACGCACTTCTCTTTGCAGTTCGAAAAAGCAGATCTCACTGCAGCTTGCTAGTTGCTAAATGATGCAGGGACACAGCTTTAGGGAGGAGAAACAAATCTGCTGAATACATTTTAAACTACCAGCCCTCCTTCTGCTTGATTTTTACATTTGTATAACAAAATACTCAGTCTAATGATAGCTGGAGGATGGCCCTCTCCCCTCCTCCAGAGCCGTTGGTGTGCCAGGCTTGGTGCCATTTCAGGAGCTAATTCTACATCAACAACAGCGAAAGACGCCGCGTGATACATTCTTCAAGGTTCCTGCTTTTAAAGCTGAGCGACAAAAATTGAACCGAGATCAACTGTGGAAAGAGAAAACATCTCCTCAATGTGTTTAGTGGGAGGTATAAATATGGAGATTTGAGCCACTAGAGACTGGATCCATATGCAGGCATTTTTGCAAGATTTAGTTCAAACACACTGGAGAGTTTATTGGCTCCACGACTTGTTTTTATTTCCAAGTTGTGGGAACATCGCTTCTGCCAGCTTGATTTATTTGAGGTTAAAGCTGGTGTGATCCGTGTTTTTGTACAAGTAGATGATTTGTACCATTTGTGTTGTGTGAAATGGGTCTTTTTCATTCACATTTCCCCAGAGAGTTATGAGACACTCCTCAGCTCCTCTCACTTTCACAAAGACTTCACCCTTTAGTTTGTCAATTTATTTTGCAAGCCGGAAAACTCCACTGTCATCCATTTCAGTTCAGGTCCTTTGGGAGTTTTTTTTTCTTTTAGAGAAGAAGCTCAGATAATCCACCGAGCCTCGGCTTCCTAGCTCTGACACGTGAACAGTAAATTATGGAGGTGAGAATCCTGATGAGGTAAGAGATGACTTCACTCTTTGCATAACCACACAGTCACTACACGTCATCCTGTTAAACCTAACATCAGTGTGATTCAATTAGCTAACCCTGGCCTGAAAGCAGCTGCCAAGTATTCGGGATTAGGGTTTGATGAGAAAATCATACTAAAACTGACAAGTTCTTACAAAAATTACAACACGATTACAACAAATAATGATTGCAACACCTATCGTAGCTTAGCAACAACCCAATGCACTGTGTCAGTGAGCAGGTGCGTTTGAAAAGTTCACAGTAGCAGTCCTACACAGGTGAAAATAGCATGTGTCTCTACCCTAAAACCAAAAATCAGCAAGGAGAATTGTCAGTTTGATCCTGCATGGACTGAAAAGTATTCATTTATTTTACCACTGAGTCCAAAACCCAAACCAACATGTGTGCTCTGCATGTGCTGAAAGATTATAATTTTCAAAGACACCGCACTGAAAAATATGTCATGTTTCAGACAAACTGTCCTGAGGGATCCCATGAGGGGGTGACCAAAATTTAGAGTTTGACTGCGTCGTACAACTGGAGCTGTACTACAATAAAGCAGACTAGCCCAGCTCAGGAGAGGACCACAGCAGCTTCACTTTGCTGCTAAAAGTGTGCGGCCCAGCTCATGTCCGTATTCTGAAAATCCAGCCTAATTGAATAGCCCTGCCTCACTGTTAGGTTCTTATGTGACCCAACTTGATGTTTGACCAGAAATGGAGACTCAAGTTTGCGACTCTAACTCGAGTCGCACTTAATTCACACACACAGAGACTTACACTTGACTTGGACTCGAGTTAAAAAGACTTCGGACTCGACTCTGACTCCTGTTTTGGGACTCGTGCACAATCATTATGTTTTCTTTTCTTGCATATTTTGATTAAGGAAACTAGTGGTGTTGGATACCACTTTTTATGCAGACCAATACCAGTACAAGTACTCCTTCTTGAATACTCACCATTATCGAGTACTGATACTACTAGTACTTTTGATCCATAAAATTTCAATAAACAGTGACGGATCATTTTGAACAAAGACAGCACAGTCACTCCGGAATTAAGTCCAAAGAAAACACAAACAACTCTCTGAGTTTAGAATTTTTTTGATAAATATTAAAAATATATGTTAAAAGTGCACAATAAAACTAACAGCTTTCAGAGTTTAAGTACTTTTTAAAGTAAATAAGTGCAAAATAAAACAGTTTGATAGTTAACTCTTCCTGGTTCGTTCATGTTGTCTGAACAGGACCTGGCTCACATTTGCCATGGTGTTAAACCGCAGCAATTAGCAGCAACAGTGGCGAAGAGGACTTGCTAGACGAAAGATTTTCTTGCCTAAAGTATCTGCTGCTGGAATCTGCAGCCTTCATGAGTACTGATACCTTAAAAAAGGCTGGTATCGGCCCAATACTGATACCTGATACCGTTACTTGCCCATCCCTAAAGGAAACTCTGATGAGGTAATTGTGATGCCTTCCTTTTTTCATGGTAATTATGGTAACCACATCAGGTGTGTGCCTCACACATCTGAATAGGTCAGTCACATTAGCATATATGGATGGTTAGCTCAGCATTAGCTACGTAGTGTTCACTTAGCTTTCTGCTAGCTTTCTAAATGAATATTTGAATAGATAAGTGAAACTTTGCTTGTTGCATTTGTTTACATTGAGGTGTGTTGAAATGACATGAGGGATATGCGAACAGATAGGAGTGATAATAACACAGTAAATGCTCTGAATGCTTTTTGTATAGTAAAACCGAATAGTATAGTAGACCAGATAGCAGCAGAGGACAAAAGCTTGTGAGGTATATTTTTTAGAGACCTGGGACTTGACTTGGTCTCTCAAAAAAGACTTGTGATCATCTCTGTGTCTGACAGCAGTAAAAATATCCTATATAGTTCATTTAGCCTGAAATTCAGTGACTTTTTCCTAAAGTGATACAAAACACACCACAATTAAAACATTTTAATATTATACCTATACGCCAAGACTGTTTCAGGTCAAATATGACCCATACCCAAATAGATGGATTTTAGATCCACCAGGGTGGGTCAGGGAAAGGAAAATTGCTGTTTTAGGGTTTCTTCAATCAGTGAAACTGTACAGACTATGTTTGTGTGTATTTTCAATGGGACAGTGGTGACCGAGTAAGAAGGGAACCAAAAAACTGTCACGGACATCATCTGTTTAATAGCCAAAACAAAAAGTGTTGGGTTTATATTTTTATGTGTAGTTTCGGTTACTTTAAAAAAAACAAGCTGATGCTGTTAGCACCCTTGTACAAATCAGCGTATTTCGCTGACTGAAATAAAATCTCTTTCAAATTTGTGTTGAATATGATTTTTGCAAATTTCTTTGCACCTCTCTAGCCCCACTTTTCTTCCAAACTATACCAACAATTACGCCTATCTTTGCCTAAATCACAGTGTTTGAGTCAACCATTAACAAACAGCCATGATTTTGTTGCTCCCAATTTGCCAGTAATGATTTCACCAGTGATATCTTCCTAACATGTTTACATGGACTGAAGCCAAGGCATGGAAATCCATCCAGAAATCAAAGAGCATCCCACAAAGAAAGCTCCTTTCCTTTTTTTCTAAATTTGTTAATTTGATGGCTTTGATATTCTTACTTCAAGTGTCTGTGAGGGCCTCCTTCATTTTCACTTCATGTGGGAAATACAGTCTGCTCAGGCATTGTTCACTCACAGTCAACCAGTTATTAGATATGAAAGAGGTTTACAACCTAGTAATCATGCCTGGGTTTCTTCAAGCAGTGGAAGTGAATGTTGTTTCCAGGAGCTTCTCTTTTGAACTGGAAGGAAGACGCTGCGTTGGCTGCTTCAGCTTGTTCCCTCAGACGTTCAGTATCGGGCTGCCTGAGCCAAGAGAGGATAGAAAAGCATTCAGCGAGCGATTCTCCCACAGCAGATCCAAGAGGGGAGTTAAGATCCTCATCTCCAAATGCCAGGAGGAGATTATTTTTATTGCATATGACAGCAGGAAAAGAACTGCACCATTTTGTACAGTGGGATGCATGAGGGTTTAAAATAGTTTTCTCACCTAGATTTGGTTTGTATTTATGTCAGAATGAAAATGAATGTACATGTTGAGCAGTGTGTTTTCCCACAGCATTATCTCACCTCCTTTTAGACTAAAATGGGAACCACATTTTTCTTTTTCACAGAGCTGTGAAACATTTAAAGCAGAAACAGTGAAGTAAGATACAGTATGTGAGACGTGCACAGACAACTTGGCCATATATGAAAAGTGTTTCGTCAAGAAATTGGGCAACATTTTCAATAACTTAAAGTTTTTCATGAGAATTATGATTAAAAAAGAAAAGACTTTTTCAAAAATCTTGGATCTGGTTTTCATCATTCCCCTCATCTCATCATGGCATCACCAGCACCAGCCTGAGATTAGCTCAAGTTTTATAGTAGAAATCTTTTCATATTTGTTAACCAGAAAAAGAGGATGTAATGGATGACATGACAGAGGTGTATCAGTGGGTATCATAGGATCCAGTTTTTGAAGTTTAATCCTTACAGGGCTCCTGAGGGAGATGAGTGCTTTAGTGGAGTGACAACCACTTCTTTTCTTTAGAAGATTCATGCAGCAGTCAGACAATATGCAAACTCATAAACTCCTGTAAGAGCACAAGACAAATGCTGACAAGGCTGCACCGAGATAAAGTATGTCAGAAAAACAAATCAATGGCAATCGTAAAAGCTACAAACAGAGAAAACACATGCCAAAGAAGAGTTATTTTTTAAGATTTAAAACTTGTGTTGAACGCCAACAAGACTAAGGTCACACTGTTCTCAAACACTCAACCTAAGCCCTTCAACCTGCCTTCAACCTTTGCTTCTCAGGGTCGTCAGACTGAGTTTGTTTCCAGTTACCTTGGTATTTGACTGATGAGTTCTTGACTTTTACTCCACATTCAGGGGCTGGTAAACAGCTTTAGATTAAATTTGGTTTTATTTTAGCATTAAGGGTATGGTCACACTGGCCATTCAAACCGTGCCGTACTCAAGCAGCGTTGTCCCCCCGATGGAGGGTACGGCCAGTGATCACACTATGATGAACCAGATACTATGAACCAGACTTTAGCAGGTATCACACACGAACATGGCCCACCTATGTCATCATTAGGGATGTTCAATACCACTTTTTATGCAGACCGATACCAGTACAAGTACTCCCTCATGAGTACTCACCATTATCAAGTACTGATACTACTAGTACTTTTGATCCATAAAATTTCAATAAACTGTGACGGATCATTTTGATTAAAGACAGCTCAGTCACTCTGACATTAGGTGCAAATAAAACACAAAAACAACTCTCTGAGTTTAGAATTTTTTTGATAAATATTAAGAAATATATCTAAAGTGCACAATAAAATTAACAGAGTTTAGGTATTTTTTTTAAAGTAAACTAAAGTGCAAAATAAAACAGTTTTAGGTGGTATTCAGACCTGGACTGTTTGGTCCACTTTAAATGGACCAGGGTTCATTTCCCACGCTGGTCCGGACTTTTCATGCAGGTGTGAATAGACACAAACGAGCCCTGGTGCGGACCAAACAACCGGACCGAGACCCACTTTTTGAGGTGGTCTCGGTCCACTTCCAAACTAACTCTGGTGCAGTTCGTGGTTCTCTGGTGCAGGTCTGAATACAAACCAAGGTCCATTCGAATGACGTGTCTTTCCTAGAGTGAGATTCACTCCTGGTCCTCCTGATCTGACTGTGTATTAACTTTGTGGGCCACTTTCCTAATACTGGCATGAAGAAGAGAAGGAGTTCAATGAAGAAGAGGAGATCCAATGGCAGCTTCAGTCCAACATCTTTATTTGAAGTTGACACAATGATGGCACACGGTCAAAAACCCTAAATCCCTAAATGCATGCATGCTGTACTTGTATGGCCAACAGACTTTCTATCTCTTGGTTGTTTTGCTGTAGCCTGACCTTGGTCAGGACAGCTGAGGGCACTAAATCTTTCAATCCTGGCGAAATAAAGTATCATCTCAAGTTCATGGTTAGGCTAAACTTGTCCAAGGGTCAAAGGTTAGCTCCTGCAGGCTGTTCTGCAGTTCACAAAATAAATCCACTCTAAATGAATCCTCAACACTAACTAACTACAGGATACTTGCGCCTTTTGGGCCTATAAAGCCACTGTAGCCAAGCATTGTGCATTAATCCCCACATATTTCACTCGCAGCCTGTAAGTCCACTCGCAAAAAGTACAATCTGAATACGAACCACACCAAATGAAAAAAAATAAAGTCCGCTTTTGGTCCAGACTTAACAAGTGGACCAAAGGACTTTTCTGGTCTGAATACAGCCTTATGGTTATCTCTCCCTGGTTCATTCATGTTGTCTGACACACATTTGCCGTGGTGTTAAACTCCAGCAATTAGCAGCAAATAGTGGCAAGGAGGACTTACTGGACGTAAGAGTTTTTTTGCCCTGAGTATCTGCTGCTGGTATCTGCAGCCTTCACAAGCACGATACCTTGAAAAAAGGCTGGTATCGTCACTCGCCCATCCCTAGTCATCATGAAGCATCTGTTTACATGAAGCGTGATCTCACTAGAGTCAGCACAATGAGACACAGAGAGCACTGCTACAACTTTTGAGACTTTTTAAATCATGTAATATCATTTTGGTTAGACCACAGTTCTCTCACACCCTGCTGCTGTTTAAAATGATTGTCAAAGGGACAATTGCAGTGATCATATGTCATGGATCATATGACATGGATCATACCTCTGTACTGAAGCACACCTCTCAGAGGTGCCCCTTTTGCTCCTCTTTGTCTGAGATTTTGGGTGCAAAATGGATTTGAGTACTTTGGCCTGTTGAAGCGCTTGCCCCTGGGGGAAAAAATTACCAATATGGAGCACTGTCACTTGAAGTAATGGTAAACATGATTCTTTTTACTGAATCGAGTTTTAATGAGTCACTCTCCAAAGTGAGTCATCTGAGTCAGTTACCCAGGGAGTGCATAGAAACCTATGTAAACACTTTTAAACACCTCTTAGTCCCTTCATAAACGTTCATAAAAAACAGTTGAAAACGTCTTTTGTGTCACCTGTGCTTCTGTTCGGCTCCACAGTCTCTTCGTGACCCCCCAACAGATCCACAGAGTATTCCAGAGAAAATGCTAAAACCTACAGCTACAGTTTTCTTTCAGACATCTGAGTTAACGTCACTTCTCTTTACAAGCTCTGGCTTTAGCTCTGTTTGATGATAACATAAGCAGCTGTTTGCTGAAGTCACTCCCTCTTATCTAATGTGAGTCTTTTTCATTAATTTGTTTGTTTCTCCAACGCCTTCCACACCATCCAGGAGATGATTTGGCCAAAGGATTGGCATTTATTCTGTGTCCGGTTTTCTTTCCCCTCCTCTTGTGAATCCAGATCACATCCATCCCTCTCAGAGAGAGAGCCAGCAGAGGAGGAAGTGAAGGAGAGCGATGGCGCCCTGTAGGAGGGAGGAGGGTTGACTGATGATCCATTCCAGCTACACAGTTGGTTGTCAGTGTATAAATGGCCTCAGCCTCACAGCCATTCAATCTAAACTATAGTGAGCAGGCGGGAGCTCGCTGATACTCTGCGAGCTGTGGTTTCACAAGTCTGGTTTCATGGAATCCAAGTTACAGATGTGGAGCGTGAGCATGATGTATGATCTCCATCAGATACAGTGAGGGGGCCTTTATCACACCCCCACTCTCTGTCTTTGTGTCATTTTGATTAAACAATATTACCAAGGGTGCAATACTGAAACAAAAGTGGGTGTGTTTATGAAACCTTTTATTTATAAACCAGAGTGGCTCTTGAGTACTAAGCTTGGGAAACCACTTCTTGGAAGTGTTAGAGCAGAATCAAGAAGATAACAAAAAAAAGAGAAATGATTTCATTCTTTAACTTCACAGGTCATACAGAATCATTTTTAACTGGTTTAAAGATGCTATGAGGGGGATCTTTTTTAACTGGACTGTTTCACAACCTTCTGACTCAGAGTCTCAGGCACACTGTCGTAAATGAATTGGAGTTCCTATGGAAACAAATTGCCTTTGTTCAGGACTTTTTTTTACTGGATACAACAGGCCAAGGTATGGTATTCACGAGAACAGTTGCATAGTGCTACAGTTTGAAATGTGACATCAAGAAAAAAATGCTGTGGTCCGGCTATATGTAGTGCTATCGGCAGCCCATTGTAGGCTAACATGACAACAAGTAAACACTGTCAGTTTGTAAGTAGTATATTAGCTGTCTTTATTTAGCATAGCTGACAGCCTGGTGCTCTAACACAGTGTTTCCCAAACTTTTTTTCAGGTGACCCACTTTTTGGGGGGGAACAAGCCACAGTGATCCAATCCAAAATAGGTCATCTGTAAATCAATTGACAAGATAACTGTGCAAAGATAGAAAAGGATTCTTTAATCATGTTTCTGCATCATCTTACATCTTTTGTACCAGCTAACAGGGCTAACATATTTGACAAATGCATCACAGCTTTGTTAGGCTAACGCTCTGAAAAAACTTGCATTTTTACTGTGACGGGTTAGCCTGCTTGCTTTTCAGAATTGCATCCCAGTTATGTGGTATTCAGGACAAGATATCAAGATACAATGTTCATCCAGAATAAAGTTAACAGCATCCATCCATGCCCTTTGTCAGCGTGGTGTCACTGCGCAGCTGTAACAAGCTGTAACAGCCCGTTTCTGCAGCTGGTGCCCGTCCAAGATCCAGCAGAGACTTTGGACTTTCAAACTCAAATAGGTTTTGAATCTGATTTCAAATCTTTCTTTTGTAAACTAACGATCAAAGTAATCACTGGGTCAGCTCTTTCACATGTGTGATGGTGACACAGTGACAGCGTTTTCCTCTGAGTGTTTTAAAACAGTAGGAAACATACAGTGGTTTGGCTTTGGTTGTTTGAGTAGCACCAGCTCATAGCTTCAGACTTCTGAAAAACAGTTACATGTTTCCAGTTACAGTAAACATTGTGGCAATACACAATTCACAATGAAAACATAATCAGCTTTGACAGTCTGAGGAGCCAGTCATCAGTAAACAAATCTGTGAGGGAAGCATGAATTTCATGAAAACATTTTGAAAACTAATTTGGTGACCCATAAAAAATCTATGCGACCCACCTTTGGGTCAGGACCCAGACTTTGGGAATGACTGCTCTAAGACATGTCCGTAATGTAACATTAAGGGCTAATTAATTAATCAAAAAATGCAGCACCATTACATAAAGAAGCCAAAATGTATTACATTATCATGTATTGGGGTGTTAAAACATAATGTGGTGCTACAGACCCATCTGCCAAAGTGTTTGAATCCCCTTCTGCTTTCAGTTATAAGCCTTAAAGTGATATTCTGGGATGGAACAAGTTGGGTCCTATCACAAGGTTTAGGGCAGAAATGACCCCTACAGCAGTGATTTTGTGCAGCAGAAGCCCAGAGCGCTCGCACCAAACACCCCCTCCCTGCTCCTCTGCCGGTTTCCTCTGCACTCAGACGGGGCCATATTTTACTTGACCAAAAACACAAATAAACGGACTCCCACCAAAAAAATCTGATATCGGTCTGCATTCACGCTTTATTTAGAGAATTTTCAGCGCATTACTTTCACACAAAAACACCGCTAAATAAGGCTCTAGTTCTCATCATGTCGTAAAACGGTGCTACCTGCGCTGCAGAGCCACAGCTGGCTACGAGGCGCTCGCCGCTTAGTGTATCAGTCCGAGCACACGGCGTGCCAGATATAAACAAATGCAGGTAGTCTGCCAGAACGAAGAGACACGATGAGAACTAGAGCCTTATTTAGCGTGTTTTTGTGTGAAAGTAACGCATTGATATTAGGCTATTTAATTACATGTAAACAGCTTAGCCAGACCAAGAATGGACTAAGTGTAGCTTGACTGACATGCATAGACAATGTGTTTGCTATTGGACTGTTGCTGGATTCATCAGGACTCTGCAGGTCTTGGTTCGCCTTGGTATTCAGCCGGCAAGGGAAGACGATAACTACAATTAATGGGGTCACACTGGAAAAATTTTTTTTTTTTTTTTTGTCATAGAAAAAATATTTACATTGGTTGTACATATTAAAATTGTGATTACTGCAAATGATTTGAATATTGTGATAAACATTTTTTTTTTGTTTGAAAAACATGACATTTCTTTTTTTTTCAAAATGTTTCTTTCATGTTTGATTATACATATATATTAACTATATGTTAAACCCACATAACTATCTTGTGCAAATTCAATGCATTTATATACTCATTTATATAATCGACGCATTGATACGCATTCTCTAAATAAAGACCAAATGAATGCAGACCGATATCAGATTTTTCGGTGAGAATCCGTTTATTTGTGTTTTTGGTCAAGTAAAATATGGCCCCGTCTGAGTGCAGAGGAAACCAGCAGAGGAGCAGGGAGGGGGTGTTTGGTGCGTGAGCTCTGGGCTTCTGCTGCACAAAAACACTGCTGTAGGGGTAATTTCTGCCCTAAACCTTGTGATAGGACCCAACTTGTTCCATCCTGGAGTATCACTTTAAGATTGTCCACAAAATAAACTTGAAATTCAACAGCACACAAACTGACCAGGTAAAAATAATCGGCAGTTTCTGCTGTGAAAACTTCAGCTTTGATGACAAACTTCTCTCAGCTTTAAACTTGATTTTAGCCGCAGACTTTTCTCACACTGCAGCGCTGAATATGATCCCTTTACAGTTATATCCATATGTAAGGTATTTTCTATGGTTTATTTCTCCAGAAGCATTCATTACCACCAATGAGTTCTGTTCCAAACTGAGATCAAAACTGATGGAGCAGAGTGAGGGATACGCAGACCAGAGGGGGAAAATCCCTTCTGCTCAGCACATTATTAATTCAAGCAACGTGCACCATCACTCCTTAACTGTCAATAAAGCAAGACTTGAGCAGCTCAAGTTCTGCCTGTTTTCTGCAGGTAATAAACACAAACAACAACAACAACATCAGATGAGACCAAAGCATCTAAGGGCACGTCTTCAGGAGCAGCCGCATTAATGGCGTTTAGGTTTACTGGCAGCCAGCGGTGGGAATGTCACCGCCTCTTTTACTGCCGCTGAATCCTCCCTGATACGCTCAATGCCTGTCCACAGATAAGCACGTTTGAAAGACAGTTTGGTGACAGGACAGAGAGACGCCTTTAGAGTCAAACCAAATGAGAGGGAGGAATAAAAAAACAGCCGCATAATGAAGTAGAGGGTGCACAGGGCTCATTATAACAACAGAGCCTGTCTCGGCGCTTTAAAAAAAGAAAAGGATGCATATGACAGCTCACATCCGAGGGAAGCATGTGAGCGTCTCAATTACAGGAGCTTAGAGCACACCAACGGGGAACTGAGGAAATGTGATGTCTGAGCGTGTGACAGACAGGGAAGAGAGCGTTACGTTCTGTGTCCATGTGATGTCTCTCCATGTGTGTGTGTGTGTTAACACACGCGTGGCTTTGCAAATGTCACACATGAAAAGAACTTTTACATCTTCCTCCTCCAACGTTCCCCCACTTCCTCCCCTATTAGTCGCCTTTTTTTCTTTCAGACAGTGTCTCCAGTTCCTACAGGAAGCTCATACAGTGGAGACGCCATCAGGTCATGACACCCACTCTGGATTACTCACAGTGACTGCTGTCTTGTCTGTCTGTCACTTCCCAAAGTCCTGCCAGATCAGACTCTCCTGCATCGACGGCAGCAGGGTAGTAACCATAGCAACAGCTCACCCCACCACCACCACCACCATCCCCCTTGTCTGTGCAATCTGATCTTGTTTATCGAGTTCTTCTCCTCATCGGAGCAGCTGCATGGAAGCAACCCCTGGTGCCTCATGGCCAAAGGAGCAGCCATAGATCTGGATGTAAATTGATCAGAAAGGGAATAAAAATGAGAAAGTCCAAAAAGCAACCTGGCAGAGTGTTTATCTGACATTTATTTGTAGGAAAACAAACACTTTCCCACACAATTCTTTATGGTTAAGTAGATAATGGCTTTTTTTTTTCTTCACTGCAGGGTGATTACTTTTCCAAGCACCATTAACCCACCAGGCTGCAGTCACCTCCTCTTTCTTTACCACTCTGATGTCCGGGCTGTTTCCAGAGCTCTGTCAACAATAGTAATCTGTCACAGGGCGCCCCCCAGGGTTCACTGCTTGGTCCTCTTCTTTTGAGTCTCTATGCTCTCTCTCTGTAACATATTATTATACATATTCATATACTATAACATTATACCCATGGTTTCCACTGCTGTGCCAGTGATTTCCAAATTTATAACCAGTGATGAGAGTAACAACTACCTTAGTAATGTGTTACACTGATATGACAACTTTTTACAGTAACAAGCAGGCCCGGACTGGCAATCAGGAGAGACAGGACTTTTTCCAGTAGCCTGCCTCCTTATTGGCCTGCCAGGCCAGCCACGGACTGGCAGGCCAATGAAAAAAAGTTGGTCGGCTTTTTGGCCGACAGGCCAGAGACAGCAGCGCTAGATGGTTTACAGATTGCACGCCCACCCACCTGCCACTCACACGAAGCAAGTGCTCTGAGCTCTGAATCAGAAGGATATGGATTGGTCAAAGGGACATTTTTTTAGAAGAAATGTGCTGTGTTTGGTTAGTTGCATTATGGCCCACCCCTTCAACAGGGAAATAATCACTGCAGAGAGCGCATATTATCATATTATTGATTTGCTTGGCTATCATAGAAAACTTTTTTTTCATTTTATCAGTTGCAAGTGACACTTTGCTAAACCGCGCCCCGTTAGATACTGTTGCTATGCCTATCAGGCTTCCCCTTTTTAATGAGAAATATAGAGTTTTTAGTGAAATAAATGAGTGTTATTTAAATATCTGAACAGATTCTTCATTTTCTTTAGAAAGAAGTGGTCAGAAAAGGTCTTCAGTATGTTTTAGAGGGATACATCATCAAATCAAATGTTGGCAGAGTCAAAGTGAAATCAAAACAATTAAACTAAGAACAACAGGGTTCTTGTATAGTAGGGTAAGTAGATATATTCTGTTTAAATTGAAATTAATATTCATTTGTCTTTCATTGTCGTGTGTTTGCTCATTTCTATGGTGGCCATTCACAGGTGTCAGGTGGGTTGCTGGAAGCTTGAAAACGCTTGAGACCCTCTCTTCAGGTAGGATAGGCAGTTGAGCTACAATTTTCAGTTATAAAACGAACGTTGGTGTTTGCATATACTGTTAGCTATGACCAGCTGACATCTAAATGATTTGCTGACAAAATAATACATATTTTTTAATTCTGCATGTTATATAAAAAATAGGAAAAGGAAAACATTGGAAAAATTTGTGAGGGCAGTGAAGAGATTACAAAAGAGAAAAGTACTGGCCTGTATGGAACTGTCATCATGGTTGTGTTTAATAGACTTACTGTCAGTTTAGTAGTGTTCTACTTGCTACAACGTAACTGTAAAAGGCATATTTTTGAAAAAAAAAAAAAAAAAAAGGTGCATTATCCCACGTGGCACAACTCTTAGGTGGCAGAAGTGGGCTGACTGATTGGAAATCTCCCGGCCTGAATTTCTTTTCCAGTCCGGCCCTGGTAACAAGTCATCTGCCCCCAGTTCACACATACTTAGAAACCACTCTAGCCAACCGT
This sequence comes from Halichoeres trimaculatus, assembly GCF_033239565.1. NCBI lineage: Eukaryota > Metazoa > Chordata > Actinopteri > Labriformes > Labridae > Halichoeres > Halichoeres trimaculatus. The sequence continues at coordinate 3,327,880 of NW_027437195.1, read as the reverse complement.
TGCATTCACACAGCACACACTGCAGTCTGTCTGGGCCACGACCACCAACGCCTGAGCGCAGCTGTTTCACTGCAAGTCTATTTTTGCCCGAGTGCAATGCAGAAACGCGTCACCAAACAGGAAATCAGACACAAAAACGATCAGAGCATCCGGTCATTTGAAAATAAAACTCAATGTTCTGGCTCCTGATCGTAAATCTCATCCTTGTTTATCAAACTTACTTCATTGGCACATGGCCAGAAGTCATCAGCAGGAAGTGGAAACCCTAAGTTTTGGTCAAGGAAAAGTAAATCTTGCAGGTGAAGACTGATTCTATATGACACAACAAATCATTTCTATAAGGACTATAAGGACAGTTTTGGGAGGGCCAGGTGAGTGGCTCTCTGTTACAAAAAAACAATCAAACTTTGTTTCACAGAAGGCTGTGTGCCAGGAAGTGATGATTCTTTCAACCAATCAGTGGTCTACAGTGTTGTAGCACTACCTCTGGGATCGGATCAGTTTAGTCTGGCAAACCTACAGAAGGGTCCCAAATAGTTGGACAGCTCATCTTGATTATTTGAGGATCCGTCCTGAGATTAGTTAGTGGAAATGCATGCCATACCAAGACGAACCAAGACGAACCACTTGGTGGAAGCATGGCTTTACTGACCTACTCCACTCCACAGTCTTGGATCCTTTGATGGTAACCTCCTTTCCCCATCACATAGGACCAAGCACCGCACCGGACAGAGTGTTCACCAGTGCTGCCCTTCCTCTGGGATTCCTTACCTAAACACATCTGGGCCTGCAGCGACCTACCACATTCAAAACTCATCTTTTTAGAATTGCTTTTGACTTTTGATGCTCAAATCATTTTTTTGTGTTTTGTGTCTTTTTTGTTATGTACTCCATTCTGTAAAGTGTCTTTGAGCACTTTGAATGGCTCTGTACAAAATAAAGGTATAATTACCTGTTGTAGTGGTAGCAATAATACATTTTTAAGCATTAAAAATATCCAGGTTATGTCTTTACATTATGTATGATGAGATATTAAACAATAACTTGTTTGAGCAAAGCTCCAAAATGTCTCATGTGCATCAGCCCTGTGTGTTGATACTTTAACAATAAGACTTTCTCTAAAGTCTTTCTGCAGGATTCAGAAACCTGACTGCAGAGATCTGCTCCCATTCAGACACAAGTGAGGTCAAGTACTGATGTGGGTGATAAGGGCCGGGCTCGCAGTCTGTGTTCCAGTTCATCTCAAAGGTGTTTGATGGGGTCGAGGTCAGGGCTCTGTGCAGGAGAGTAAAATTGTTTCACAGCAGACCGGGCAAAACTAAAAGAGGACTGCAACGCTCAGATAAGAACGGCTCAAAGTTGGCAGCACTCTGAAAAAATGTGCTACACTTTAAGGTTTACAGGGAAGTTCCTCAACAGGGGAGCTGGAGTGGATTGTTTAATTTACCCACAACTTTTGACTGAATTCTACATGATTGTAGCACATTTTGAAAGCTTTAATTAAGAAGCTGAGACATGTTTTCTGAACTCAGTCAACTGTAGACTAATAAATAAAAATTAATTGGAGGCTGCATGACTTTAAAGGTAAACCAGTGTAGGCTTTCTCTTAACAGGATGAGGTTTTATTTCCACCGAATTCTAATGTTGGACTTTTTTTATTCTCACTGATAATTCTGGAAGAAAATCCTAAAACTAGCTTCCTGCTATCATATCAAGGCTCTGTTTGTAGGATCTCCACTTCATCAAATACAGCACTATTACATGCAGTGCATTGGTGTTTGAGGAGCAGCACCAGAGGCCTACAACAAGGGCTAAGGAGTCTGGAGAAAGGTAATGGCCAAAAGATGCGACGTTTGTGCTTGAGCCACTTGAACGGTTCTTTAAGGTAAACGAACTGGTTCACAGTACCAAGCTGTTTGTTTGCCAGCTTTTCTTAGCGCAAAACATCCACACTGTCTTTATGTGAATGACTAATGACTTGTCAGAGTTTGAAAAACTAAATGTATAATATTGCAGAGCCCCTGATAATTAAAGCGGCTCTTTACAGTGTACTTAATCATTCCAATCAGTTCAGTAAAGTGATTTATTCAAAAGATTTGTTCACCAAATCATTCAGTACTCTCTGCAACTCTGCCTGTGAATCAGCGAACAATTTTACTGAGGGCGACTGGTGGTGAATAATAAGCCAATGAGCTCAAAATTTAGTAGGTTAAAGCTACAGTTTGCAAACTGAAAGCTGTTAAACAGCCATTTCCCTGACCGTTCTGTTTATTACGTTCAGTACGAAAATCATTCACTGACTGACCTGAGTTAAGAAATCAGAGGTGAAGCTGCCGTTCAGTACGTTCAGTAAGTGAACGACAGTCAGTGAGTGATTCTGTAGGAGCTGCAGTTAGTTCACTGAAAGAAAATCACGAAGAAAAAAATAAGCAGTAGCATATATAATCTGTGTGCAAAGTGACAGCAACTATAAAAGCATTGACACTTTTGGGACATTTCAATGTTAAATTGAATCTTCTTCAATTTAAGAGACATGAAAAGTGGGGTTTAGGGGCAGGCTTGAGCTACACAGGGATTCTGACCAACTTCATCCTTTTGTTTTGTTGTACGTATCACTGACAGGCTAAGCACTGCTCAAGTAGCTGCCTGTAGCAGCAGCTCTCTCTTCTTTGTCTGTTTTTTGTAATTTTTATCGTCTCTTTTTCCTTATCTTTGTGTTTGGAGTGGATTATTACTTTGTATGGTTCATTGTTGGTCATAGACACCAAACTTTTTGTGTCTTTAGCGATATTTTTACTACTTTTCTCCTGTGTTTGTCTGGAGATCCTACATGTAACCATGGCTACATTGTTTACATGTGAAATTAGCTGTTAGCAGCCTGTAGCATGTCACCCTGGTCAGAGCCGCTGTCCCTGCAGCAGGAGAATGGACAGCGGGGCGCATCAGAGGAAACGACGCGCGTCACCGTGTGGGCCAGCTCCCGGGACAGATTTAATCTGTTCCTTTGTCATTAATAGGAGTAAAAAATGAAGAGGCAGTTACACAGCTGGCTAATCCATTCAGAATACTTTTGATCCACCTGCACTCCTGGTTTGTCATCACCAAATAGCAGAACCTTTGATGATATACTGTGTACTCTCCCGGTGTCTCCACCTCATCCTCCTTACAATAATGTACTCCATCTTTTTAGATCACGTTAAAAATAAAGACTAAAACAGAGAAATATGGGAAATTTGGGGTAAATCCTGAGTGAAATACATTTATTTTGTCTCTTTTTTCTTTGTCTTTTCTCTCCCTCTTTTCTTTGAATGAAATGAAATGAGAGAACCAGATATATACTCAGTATCAGATGTTAAGGCTGTTTATTGTTTAACTGTAAGATGTGCATCAAACTTCCAGCTGCCGTCAGGTTAACTTTCCATTATGACAAATGGCTTTAATCTGACATCAGATGTGACGGGACAGTTAATATAGATATAAATGTATATGCTGGTTCAGACAGTTACATTAAAAAGTGATTGCTGTGATTGTTTATTGCATTAAAATGTGCCTGACACTCTGGAAACCTGCCTCTGAGGCTTTGATGACATGTGCGCACATGTGCGCCTGTCACCAAATTACAGCTGAGTGGGGTGCGCTCCGCTTTGCGCCGAGGATAGACCAGGTTGGAGCTGGCGAGCTTTCAGCACACTTTTTTGGCACGAAATTGTCACTGCGCCAACATGAATCTGCCAACACCTCCCCCTGGTGCGCCGTCAACTCCCCCTGGCGCGCCGTCACACCCACCTCTGCGCAGACGGTCTACCAAATTGTCAAATTGGCAGCGCACGGCGGTGCGCCGCACGAAATTAGCACTGCGCAGGCTGCGCCAGGCTTGCGCCCCCTGCGCTGCGCTGCGCCACGAAATTAGAGCCCAATGTGATAAGATAAGGGCCATGTTCTAGTTTCCTCTGTAATCACTTTGCTTTAGCTAAAATCAAACCCTAACTAATCAGAACCACTCAAAATTTAGTCCTAAAGTTCTGCTCTAGGTACACCACCATTCCTTTCAACTCCTTAACTGAGGTTCAGCAGTTTTTTTTTTTTTTTTTTTTTTTTCACTTCCTGTTCTCCAAATACTACAGCATGGTGCTGTGGGAAAACATTTAGTCATATGACAGTGTGGGTACCAGTCTAAGATGACTGCTCTCAAGCTTTTTGTTATGATGAGTCACTGGGGTCGGGTGTCATTGTATGAAGAATAGGGCATCCAGCTGGGTGTGGGGGTCCAGGTGATGGGTGAGTCACAGAAACACTGAGCCTTCAAATCAAGAGTCAAAGTTTTAACTTGCTTGTGAAACGAACAACACACTTTGAAACTTTTGTCCAAAGTTGAATTATTTTTAAGTTCAGGAACTTAATACATGAACTACTTAAGAAGGGGGAACATGTCCATGAACAGTATGTTAGTTAATCTGTCAGGCATCACTCCTCTATTAAAGAGACAGCTTCTTCTTTAAAGTTGGGATATACATGGTCATGGTACAGGGTGCCAAGGGCCAGTGAAAATATATCTCAATAGGATATGTTCTATGTACGCAGTAGATATCAAAGTTTTTAACCACTTTATATTTGTATAATTCAGATACCCTGTTTGTGAAAGATGTTCTGTTAAATGAACCACTAAAAATGTCTACTCCTCATGAAAAGGCAGAGTGTCATGGTTAAATGAAACCAAATTAGATATGCAGACTCTAACTCTAACACAGATGGAACTACAGGTTTGAGGGAAAGACATTGTGCATCCAACAAAGATATGGGACACCACTGACCTCAAGCAAAGATGACTGATGCCATCACCACCACTGATGGGGCTTCAGACATAGGCCGTGTTTCCACCAAGCAGTCCAGTTTGGTTCAGTACGGTTTGGCACGGTTTGGTACAGTTAAGCCTGACACAAATAACATGTATTTTGTGTCCATAGCAAACTGTGCCCTCTCGTGGTAGGCAGCATGTAAGCCGGATGCCGAAAGCTGCAGCTGTTGAATAATAGAGTGACAAAGTGTACCCCGCTAATAAATCCAACGAAGAAGAAAAACACGACACAGCAACCAAAGAGCACAGATGGAAGACATGCAGCATTTCATCCTGTCTGTGATTGTCATGTAGCTCTTTGATACAAAGTGCAATCAAGCTTTGTTTCAGAGAAGACTGTGTGCCACCAGGAGAAATACAGCCACTGTCGCTTGGTAAGTGATGATTATTTTGAACAATCAACCGTCTCTAGTGTTGTAGCTCCACCTTCCGAGAGCGGATCGGTTCAGTCTGGCACCCATACGAAAGGGTCCCAAAAAGTGGGACGGCTTGACTCTGTTATTTGGGGACCTGCCCCGGGATAAGTCAGAGGAAACCAAACCGGTCTGCTTGGTGGAAACGCGGCTATACTGTTTTGATGTGCTTCATGCAAATAATGGTGCCCATTTAGAGGTGTAGCAAATAAGTTTAAAAAAAAAATCAACATCTTTTCTCATTTTCTAACAGCTTCCACAAATTTGCTTGATCATTTGCTGTTGTAACATTTATTTTACATGGTATAGATCAGTGTTTCCCAACCCTGGTCCTGGGGGACCCCTGCCCTGCATGTTTTAGATGTTACCCCACTCCAGCACACCTGATTCAAATGAATGGCTCGTTGGGAACATAAAAAACATGCAGGGCAGGGGTCCCCCAGGACCAGGATTGGGTAACACTGGTATAGAGACTTTATAGCAGTAACGTGCGGTGAGGTCCATGATGAGGGAGACAGGCAGCCAGCTTAAGTTGAAATTTCTATATGTGTGTGTTAAATATACGGTGCATTGCTCACATTTGCTGATACAAACTGTTGCTGGCCAGCCCTGCCCCTTTAACGCGGTGACAGTCTGTGCTGTGTGTGTGTATGTGCGCGTGTGTGACATAGCATAAGGAGAGACGGTCTGAGTGCATGCATGGTGTGTGTGGGGCAGGAGTGCATTATTTTGGTCTTTGTTTCCTCCATAAATGTGCAGTTGTGCACAAGGTGCACCTTTTTTTCCTCCTCTTTAGTCTTTTCCCTCACTTTGGCCCGGACTCCTAGACACCGGTTACCAGCAACGAGCCAGGTAAATAAATGTTAATCAGCTTTCCCATCTACGGTTCAGAGACGGACTGAAGTCCCAGAGTTAACAAGATGAAATGCCAATTAAAACCCGAAACATACGTTCACCTGCATTTCTAGAGGGTTTACATCACAGGAGCAAGAGCAAAATACGAACAAAAATAACTCGTATCTCAACAACACAAGAACACAGGCCAGGCACCTCCGGTATACTCTATCAAACGTCAGCACTAACAAACTATCGCGAGACCTCAAAGAGGGTGCGGTATTACAACCTGCGGAGGCAGAGAAGCGCTGTGCCTCATCGATGCCCACGTTAATCAGCGTGAGACCTTAGTACGCATGCGCGAACCTGCAAAACGTTGTGATTTCAAGTAAACGGTCTCTCTCTCTCTCGGAGTCTCTGCCTCTGACGCACATTACAAGCATGAAGCCAGCGCGAAACGCTGTCCGTCCCCTCTGTTAGCCTCCCTCTTATTGACAAATCAGCAATTTCCTTTTTTTATTTTTTTGATTATGACAAATTGTATAAGAACAACTGAAAAAAAAAAAAAATATATATATATATAAAAAATATTTTTATAATTTTTTTTTTTTTTCTTGTTAGCCTAGGGGGCACTGCCTCCCCTGCCTCCCCTGACCGCACACCACTGCTTTATAGACATCCTGGGAATCAATCTGTATGGACTGTAATTGGTGGGATAGCTGAGTAAAACCTTGATTATCATATAAAGAATTACTCACAGGGTATTCCAGTCAGCTTGGCCTGTTTTTGGGATACCAGAAAACCAGCACAGAAGCTAGGTTGCACACCCCCGCTCAAAGGGCCATTTATGTCAAATTATTTTGCTCTCCTTTTTATTTGGCTTTTGTCAAAATTATTTTTTATATACTTTTATTATTGCTTTTCTTGTTTGCTTTATCAGTGGGATAGCTGATGAGAGAAGAACCAGGAACCTCCAAGATGAGGACTGGGGCCTCAGAACTTGAAACAAATACTTTAACAGGAAACTATTATTACAGGCGAACAAGAAAAAATGATTAGATTCCTTTTTTGGAACTTCCTTTTTTGGCTTTAATTTGGAACTGACTCTTCATTTAAAACTCGACCTTTATACTTAACTGTCTGTCAGGGGTTGTTCCTCATTGACAAAGGGGGGGCCTGAAGCTTATTTTTTTTACTGAGTGACTGGGGGGAAAACAAACCATATTTTACCTTGTTGTGCAGTGAAGCTGTACAACACAGTTCTTGGCATTAGCTTAAAAATGTTTGTCTTTGAACTTAATCGCAACAGTCATCACATTTACTCGCATGTGGTGTCTGACATTAAACTTACAGAAATGTCTTTTCCTGTCAGTGACTTAATTTCTATTCCAGATATTCAGCTTTCTTTATACCGCACCGTCCATGCTGACCAGCTCAAAGAGCTACAGAAACTGAAAGCACTCGATAAAATAACAGAATATTATCACAATACCAATGGGGACTCACTAAATACCATGAAATCATCACACCCTCTTGACAGTGTGTGTGATGGTGGTGCATAATTTGTCAAAAAATGATCCGTCTGCAGCCCGGTGCGGAGGAAAAGTTAATGATAGTTCTTCACTTTGATGTTCATTTAAATCAACAATCAACTTAGCATAAAGAAAAATGACTGGGAGCAAGTTACCAACAGTTGACAACAGAAGAAGTTGATAGAAAACTCTACAGGGATCAATTATTTACCAGCTGGGGGTGAAACATTTACATAAATGTCTCAGAGAACACAAATTCAGTCTCTGTTTCTAAAACCAGCTTTAGATTTCTTTCATCAGAAATGAGAAAACACACAGAGTGCTCTGCATCTCCCACATGCATGTCCTAAAAACTCATTAGAGAGTCGATTTACATGTTTGTTTCCTTTAATTCCCTTTTTAAAGTGAAACAGGTTTTTAATTTAAGACCAACTCTCATATCGTTTGCTCACATGATTGTTGTAAACACCTCAGTTTTACTTCCTGAATATTGTAATAGGTCTCTGAGGCGCTGTCAGCAGGTTGCTCCTTTGAGAGTTCACCTGAGCACAAACAAAAATGAGTTTGTGCCAAAGCTGGGACTCTTCCCTCGTAGAGGAACTGAATTCATTACAGCAAAGATAGGGTTTTAATAGAAAATCATAATACAAGTGTCGAGGGCACAGGGAGTTAGCCGAGGTTAATTTCATTCTCTCCTCCCGCTCCGGCTGCAAAGCGCTATCTCTGCTCGCACATTTAAAAGGAGGAGTAATTGAATCATTTGTGAAGCAAAGGCATTTGAAGGCCACAAATTTTAAAACCAATGAGCTTAGAGTAGGAACTTCTCAGCAACACGGGGATTCACTAAGCTGCAATTAAAAAGAGAAGACGGGAGCTAATTGAGCACATGAAGCTACAAATAGCACGTTTGTGAAGGAAATACAGGTTTGTGTTGAACATACAAGCAGCTTTACGAGTCATTATTTACCTTAATCAGACAGAAGCGGGTAAGATTTATCATCGTCTGTGGAGCCGGCTGACTCACCGGGTGTAAAAATATTCTGGGGTTAAACAGGCAGAGAAAGAGCTTATCATAAAGCAGTCTCTGGGTGTTACAGCAGTCAGGTAATGTAAACCCAGCGGCACTGCAGTAAAATTCAAAGCAGGTCGTTTCTCTCCTGCTGCTGGTCATCTTTTTCACAGAGCCCCTGATGACTAAAGTGATACAGAAGTGCAACTTTCTCTTCCTTACTTATTTTAAACTCATCACTTCCAGCTTCATGTTCCTGCCCGAGACGTGAGGTTGAACAGAAAAATAAAAGCTTCTCTCGTTATCTTTTCAAAAATTACATGTTTTTCTGCAGAATTCAATGAATACTTTGACATTTTTGAAAATATGCCCACTATGAGCCTTCTTGAGAGCAGTTAGAAGTAAATACCACTTATTATTAGCGGCTGAACCTTATCTAGAGCAGGTCACAAAAACTGGCTGCAGAAACACTTACCGATAAAGTCCTTTATAAATCCACAAACTGCTTTAAGACGTCCGTTTTAAAAGATTTGACCGTGACAGCTCACTGCTCGTCCACACAGAAAAATAACTCAGCTTTCCTCACCAAAGGCATTTTCTACAGACTAGATAGAAATTACAGCAACAGAGATTAACACATCAACACCCAGAGGAGCTGTAAATGAGGCATTTTGTCTCCAGGTTTGAAAAAGAAGACTCTGTTACTCTTTGAGAACAAACTTTTCTCCTACATGGCAGCTACCTGTCAGGAAACAGACAGGTGATGTCAGAAGCAGCTCAAAGCGTCTTTTTCTGAGATGTTTGTCGCTGACTCGGTGCAGAGCTTATGTCCTCAGGACCCTGTGTCGTTCATCACAAATACTAAAGCCTGCACTCTTCACCGCTGCTTCATGAACATGTTGGTCGTTCTTCCTTGTGAAAATGCTGACAAAACTACCAACACTTTTTTACTGAGATGTCTGTTTTAGAAAAGTACTGACTTGACTCTTTGATCCCAAGAACTTTTCTTTACTGTCTGCTCCAAAACATGGATAAGGTACTGAAGTTCACTGCTGAAAGTTACCAAGGAGCTGAAATTCAATGACATGGTCTCACTAAATGTTCAAAAAGTGATTTTAAGTGAGTTAAAGCACAAACAATTAAAGTGCTTTTTGACCATGGGAACTTTCCTTAGGAAAAAGAGAGTTTTGGAAGAACTTTGTGTTGTTCACCTGCTGAAATTAGGAGTCAAACTTTAATTCTGGGATAATCAATTGCTGGAAAGATAACTGCCAGAGCCCCTTTGCCTCAGCATTATTTGCATCAGTATTTTGTCTGCAGTCTGGTTTGGGCTTTAAAAAGCCCAAAACAGCACCTGCCACCCCACTGTAAATCTCTCTTCAATGGCTTCCAGTGGTCGTTCCAATCAAATTCAAAGCTCTTCTTCTGGCTTACAAAACATTGACAAGAACAGCTCCTGCCGACCTAGGGTCCCTCATCCAGACATACACTCCTTCTCGCCCACTACGCTCTGCTTGTTAAAGACACCTGGTGCTCCCAGCCCAGCGTGGCTCTAAATCTCTAGCCAGACTCTTCTCCTCTGTTGTTCCCAAATGGTGGAATAAATTATCTAACTCTATATGATCCACAGAGTCCCTTTCTACTTTAAGAGATGTCTGAAGACTCATCTGTTCAGGGAACATTTAGGCCCTTAGGCCCCATTTACACAAAAACGTTTCTTTTAAAAACGCTAAAACACAGTAAAAACACAGTGAAGAAAATCTGAAACACTGAAGAACTGAAAACACTGTAGTAAGCATGCCAGGCCTGCAGTTGACGCTATAACTGTCTGGTCCAGAAGAAGCTTTTGGGAGATCTCCACTGAAGTAGAGTTGAGCCGATCATCTGGTGTGTTGGGGAATACTAAGAACAGAAGTGGAGCAACAGATGCACATTTTGTATAAAGACAGTCAGCAGATTCAGCAGATTGAGCAGCACAAGCACAACACAGTAGACCACGACGGTTGTAACAATGGTACTGTTGTCCTGTTGTATGCGCTCACGCGAAGTGGAGTGTGGTGTCAGTGTTTCCACTGAAAACGCCGGCTTACTGTTAACACGACAATGGTGTCGGCAGCGTTTCAGAAAAATCCCACTCTTGAGAACATTTTTAAAGGTTTCCATTTTAGGTCGGCTTAAACGGTGTTTGCGTGTAAACGCGAGGCTGAAATGCAACAAAACTTTTGCATTTCACTCTAAAACTGTTGTCGTGTAAACAGCCTCTTAATCTGAGCCTTCTCCTCTTTGTCCTCAGGGGTAGACTGAGTCAGAAGGTCCCAGACCCAGCTCTTAGTCAACATAAAGCACTGATCATTGAATGGAAGTTGAAGGTTGAAGTATATTGTTACAGTAATTAATTGTGGTTAGTTATAAACACATTATTCTACATCCGGAAAAAAAGAGACAAAAAACAAAAAAATCTTCTTGCACTTGATGGCAGCACCTTCAGCCAAATAACTTGTGGCACTTTGTCGCACTAACTAGGTTTTTCCTTCTGTCGTTAGTCTTGCTTGTATTGTACGTCGCTTTGGACAAAAGTGTCTGCTAAATGAAACCGTAGATTTTTAGAAACTGTAGTCCACTCATCGGCTGCTGTATTACATGCAAGTTTACATGGAATTTGGCCTCATTAGCCCTGTTTCCACCAAGCGGTGAAGATCAGTTCGTCTTGGTATGGCACACATTCTGTGTTGTTTCCATTGACTAATCCCAGAACAGGTCCCCGATTTTCAGGCTTTAATGATCCCACCGGTACCAAACTGTACTGATCCAAACAGGAACACTTTACACTGACATGTACCCTCTTTATTTTGATGGGGGAAGTTATTTCTTTCTTTGATTGTACTTTTTGTCCTGTTGCAGCTCTGAGGACATTAGATCTGCAGGCGGTGTTACAACAAACAATCATTAAATCTTGAAGTTTTCCTTGGTATGACGCACAGTTACACCAACATTTGTGTTCCAGTTAAACTTTTGGTTTATGTGTTGTTAAACTGGTCTGCAGCAGTGCCTCTGTGTGAGTTCTCCAGATAGTTTCTAAACAAATGGACTGAGCTGAGCATAATCCCTATTGGTTGTGCTGATACAAACTTTTTGACCTTAAAAGAACAAATTTTAAAAAAATGGAGCACATGCAGCATTTCAGAGACTTTTAAGAGAGCTGCCAAATCCTGTTTAATTCAGCAACAAACCTGCACTCATGCCTGATTTTCTGTGACTTTGTCACTGTATTTTTCTTTGTTTTAGGCTGTACCCACTTAATCCTTTATTCTCACAAAGGCCCCTCCAGGGACACATGTTGGAAAATTAGTATCTGCTATAAACACCATGACACTTGCGTTGGATGGCTTTTAATACTTTGTCAGTGCATAAATAGTGTTCCCCTTGAGCAAACTATACCTACATAATAAAATCATATGTTGAAGGGTGGTGCAGTATTTACAGCTACTGCATCATAGCAAAATGGTCCCAGGTTTGAATCCCCAGCTGGGCAGGAGCTTAGCTGTGTGGAGTTGGCGCATTCCCAGACTCCAATAACATGTTCATCAGATTAACTTGTCCCTCTGAATTACCCTTAAAGGTGCAGTGTGTAGAAATGAGACTTGTGCCCTGTTGTGGCTGCCTGTTACATCAGCTCTCTCTTCCTTGACTGTTTCTCATATTTTTTTCATCTCTTTTTCGTCATCTTTGTATTTGGAGTGGATCATTACTTTGTATGGTTCATTGTTGGTCATGGACACCAAACTGTTTTTGTGGCTTCAGTGATATTTTTTACTATTTTTTCTCCTGTGTTTGTCTGGATATCCTACATGTAACCATGGTTTCATTGATTACATGTGAAATCAGCTGTTAGCAGCCTGTAGCATATCAATGCTAACTGGTGTAAGGCCAGATGTTTCCCCACAAGATGGAAACGGTTCTCAGGTGTGAGCTAAGAAGTGACGACATGGACCTGTCCTTCCATCCATCGTTATTGGGAACGTAAGATCTATCTCCAATAAGATGGACGAGCTAGCTGTGCTAACCCAGCAACAGAGGGAATACCAGAGGGCAGAGTAGCATCATGCTATTCACAGACATGGCTAACAGAGCTAACACCAGACACCAACGCCACATTGGAAGAACTTCACCTGCTGTGAGCAGACAGGATCCAGGAGACAGAGACTGAACAGACTGCTGAAGAAGCTCAGCCCTGGACCCTGTGGAGGTGGAGGCTGAAGGACATGTCTCGTAGCTGGAGGAACAACAGGCAGAAAGCTCCATGATAGCCACATCACCCTCTGATAGCTCCTGTTCTGTTTGACAAAGCTAGCCTTCAACAATGAAGCATCAATCCTCCTCTGACTGTCAGAGAGGAAAGAAAACTCTCAGAGAAACACTGACGTTTGTTAGACTGTACCATTAACAATAAACAATGACCTTTACAACCAATAAATGTCCTCCAGTGGTACGTTGCACCTTTACCTGTGGAGCAGAAAACAGCCAACTTCAGCGTCGTCCTTCAGACCCAACTTTTTAATTGATGACGCTTTGAAACTCTACACCCATGTTAACTCTACTTTTAGTCTCTGTCTGTCCTGGTTTCTCTCCATTTCTTCCTGATCTTTTTGGACCAAAATCTGATGATTTACACTCATGTGATGCAGGTTTGTGATTCTCCATCATGAAAAAACTCTCAATACCAATTCTTTCCTGCACAACAACAAAAAAAAATGTACTCTGTTCTTCTTCTGCTGTGAAAAAAAAACAAAAAAACAACAACAACTGTACCTTCTTTTGTGGCTAACTTCCACCGTTTGTTCCATAGACTGTAAAAAAAAAAAAAAATGATGTCATCTTGCTCAGCTGGAAGTGGGGTCGCCAAAAAAAAACTGCTCCCCCTGGTGGCTGGCTGTAGTAAAGAGTTAAAAAAAAAAAAAATCTTTCTGCCCAGTCATTCCAGATGGACTGTGGTCAAACTTTGAAAATTAATACAACTCGTAGAAATGTTTCTCACGTCTGATTGGTGTGGTTATTTGAAGATATCATTTGGCTGCCTTGTATTCAAGTTATCTTATATCTAAAAAATTTGTTTTCATTTTTTATAAGAAGTTAAAAATGAGGCTTTACGTGACGTTTAACGATACTTAACAGCTGATGTTCTGGTGTATTTTTTCCAGGGATTGTGAAATATGTCAGGAGGTAGAGTCAAAAAGAGAATAGACTCTCAAAATAAAAAAAATAGTAATAATATTTGTCACCCGGCTTCACTCAGATTCTCTCACAGCCTACGGGGGTATTTAGGCTTCAAGACCGTACAATAGTAAATGGCAGAGCCACACTATCCACTCTATATACAGTCAATGGTTTGTTTGGCCAAATGCTGACAACTTCTGCACCTTTAAGAGAAAGTTTGTCTGTTGAGAATAGTTGTCTGTCTCTACATGTTAACTCCATGTTAGGGTGACTACCTGTCCAGGGTGTATCCTGCTTCTCAGCCAATGACAGCTTAGCTCTTGCTTTCTTAGATGAATATTCCCTTCAGAGTGATTTCAATCTTTTACTTTTTACAGGCGAGTACAGAAACCTAGAAATCCCCAAAATATGAACCATCGAGAAATGAAGAAATGATGTTTGGACAAACAAAGTTTGTGTTAAACTGACACGCTCAACAATGAAACAGATGACTCAGTCAGTGTGAGGAGAAAAAGGACAGAACAGTTAACTAGACACGCTGAGGACCGTTTGTTGAAGTTTATTACTGTCAGAAAAGAGTCTACCAAACTCAGCGAGATCAGAGGGAAAGCTCAGGTTCAGAATAGGAGAACAAAGACGGCCCTGCATGAAATAATGATGTGAAAAAAGAACTCCGCTCCAACTAAACAACAAAAACTACAACAAAGGCCTGTGGAGTACACCCTTCATTACACCTGACAAAGTGAAGTGAAACAGCACTGAGCTCTCAGCGTGAGCTCGCTTGATTCCCTCATTTTGAGTGTGACAATAATTAGCTATGAAAGAAAACGTCTCAGGAAGTAGTGGAGAGGAAAATAACACATGTTCCAAAGAGTCTGTGAAGTTGGACCAGAATCTCAGGCTTTGAAAAGGAAAAGTAATTTGATGAGTTGGAGAGAAATCCGAATAGTAAGTGGACTGAGTGTGAGGAGGAAGAGTTGAGACAGCAGTAAATATGTTGCTTTTTGGAACCAAACTGAAGGAAAGTTTCTGTGCTGGAGTGAAACGCAGCTTTCAGTCCACTTGATGTGAAATAAAGCTGAATGTTAACCTTGTTTGGTGCTGCAGGTTTGACAGAGAGGTCAGGTGATTATTACATGAGTATTAATCTCAAGTGGTTAAACAAATCCCTCTCTGTAGAGCACACCTCTCTACATAGAAACTCAACTGAAAGATGAAAATCCCCACTGTGATTGAATGGTGTCAAGTGTATCACATAAGTGAGATTCTCCTTTTTTTAGCTGGAGTATCTTCCTGTCAGCCGTTGCTGCACACTCTCACAGTTTTGCACCATCTCCAAAGCGTTTTGACAGATTCAGAGAAAGTGCCAACAAACAGCAGACGGGGGATGGGACGGTGACATCAACTCTGTATCAACAAGCTGACACTGAGAACTCATCAACGTGTCACCGCTTCATAACAGCAGTGTGACAAGAGAGGCTGACTTTACACGGATGATGTCCAGGAACTGACCACGGGGCTGATGCTAAAGCAACCCAGACCCTTTTTTTAGTCCTGGACAGTTGTGGATTGAGGATGAAGGACTTGGCCCTTAAGGAATAGCCCTCAGCAGCAGTCCAGTGTGTCAAATTGACACAAGTACTCTGTAAGTTTTTATTATCTGTAATAAATGTCATTTAACTGCACTCTTTGCTGCAGCGCCAAAGGCTAATGTCATAACTGGGCTTTTTTAAAGTTTCTTTAAAACCAGGCAGCTCCTTCTCCAGAGAAACACAGGACAGTCTGAGGGTAGAGCCTGGGTGAGGTGGAGGAGACAGGTGCACGTGGAGCGTCAGATACAGCCCACACAGCAACACAGCCAGCAGCAGCAGCAGCTCATGGAGGCAATTAACTCTAAAACCATTAGCGTCAAATTGCTGCAATTTGTGTCAGATTGTACTCCTTCTTAGAGTCATAACACAGTCAAAAATAGACGGAAGATTATGATACAGTATTTTTTTAATCAACAAGAGTTATACTTGACTGATAACAGTTATAAGAAACCCCGTGTAAAAAGACAGTTTCACTAACAGAGAGAAAAAGATAGAGCCTATAAACCCAGAACATGTTCGAAAAGTGTCACATCTTCTAGGGCATAGAAAACCTCTCTGCTCAAAAACTGCAGATATACTTTTTCCAGATGAGGGTAGGGCTGTCACTTTAACACCTTACAGCTAGGTGCTGCCCAAGTAGCTGCCTGTTGCAGCAGCTCTCTCTTCTTTGTCCATTTTTTGTAATTTTTTTAGTCTCTTTTCCGTCATCTTTGTATTTGAAGTGGATCATTACTTTGTGTGGTTCATTGTTGGTCATGGACACCAAACTTTTTGTGGCTTCAGTGATATTTTTACTATTTTTTCTCCTGTGTTTGTCTGGAGAGCCTACATGTAACCATGGCTGCATTGTTTACATGTGAACTCAGCTGTCAGCAGCCTGTAGCATATCAGTGCTAACTGGTGCTAGGCCAGATGATTTCCCTCAAGGTGAGGAGGAGAAGGTGAGGACGACGTGCTGGGAGGTGACGATGTGGACCTGTCCTTCCATCCACGCTGTTGGGAACATGGGCTCTATCTCCAGTGGGATGGATGAGCTAGCCGTGTTAGCCCAGCGGCAGAGGGGCTGCTGGAGGGCAGAGTGGCATCGTGCTGTTCACGGACGTGGCTGACGGAGCTGACATTGGATGCCGGCGCCACATTGGAAGAGCTTCACCTGCTGTGAGCAGACAGGATCCAGGAGACAGAGACTGAACAGACTGCTGGCGAGGCTCAGTCCTGGACCCTGTGGAGGTGGAGACTGGCTGACTGGAGAGTGGTGGACGAGTGGTGGATGGGATGTCGTCATCTATGTTCTTGTGGACCTTTTCGCACTTTCTAAACACTTTCTTACTTTTGTTTTCTTAAATGCTGCTGTGACTCCTGAATTTCCCCACAGGGATAAATAAAGTATTTTCTATTCTTTTCTATTCTATTCAATTAGATTAATTAATCACACCGCAAATTAACACGTTGTAAAAACTAATGCAATTAACTTATTGGCTGCCAGCCTTTTTCAGAGCTTTTCAGAGAGAACGATCTTTCAAGACCAAAAAAATAATATTTTCTATGAATAACATTGTTTTCTCTGACTATGTAAACACCAAAACTACCTAAGAAGAGTGGACTCTTTTCTTCAATGTCACTCTTCCTGCTTTTGATCAAAAAAAAAAAAAAACAGACAAAATGTACTTATTTCGACCGTGTTCATCTTGGGCGCTCCATCCTTTTTCTCTTTTTCTGATCCTTTTTATGATCTATTTTGTCTTTTCTCACGATGGCGCCACACACAGTTAACGGTTGCAATCAAATTGACATCCATAGACATCAATGGCAGCAAACACAGACATTCTAATATTGGCCAGTTTAAAATAAAAAAGATTTACAAATCTTCTCTTCTTTGTGTTGACATCTGTTTAGTCATGCACTACAATTTTGTAATGTCCTAGAATTTAGATTCTTTATTTGGGGACCTTAAGCAGATATGAGATTAAAATGGGATTAATTGGATTAATTAATTATAAATCTTTTAATTAATTATAAATCTTTTGATTAATTAGATTTTTTTTAATCCCCTGACAGCACTAGATGAGGGATGTTTGGTGTCCTGTTGGTATAGCCCAAGTAGGTTTTGATCTATCACTGCTGTTTCATTATTATTATTACTAATATTATTCATGTTTTAATTTTTTACATAGAAACAAAACAAACAGTGAAGCTCAAGAGAGGCATGTAACCCAGAGACAATCATCACATGACATTTAAAGGTTTAATTGTGTCTACTGAGTGCAGCAGAGAATCCTGCTGCTGTCGCTACACTTTCACTATTTGGTACCAGGATGCCTTTTAATCACAGGGACAGCAAAGTACAGAATGGCCACAAATACATCTGAACAAAGTGAAATGTGTACCTGACAAACACAGAGGAAGAAAAGGTGTCTCACTGCATCTTGTTTGGTCATAAGCTCCAACGTAGCTGGAAAAAAGAAGTTATTACAGAGCTTATTTACTAAGTGACTTATCACAGGAACAGCAAAGTAGTGGCTGACAGGGATATACAGGCTGCACTGCTCAAGTCTGCATGGGGGACAGTAGAGGGTGTTGATGTCACATGAAATCCCTGTGAATACACTTCAGTTAAAATTCTAACCACTCCTTAACCAGCAAAAAACAAGCTAGTCACTAAAACCACTAACTAATAATGATGCTGTGAAGATGGATGCTGTGAAGAAGATGCTAAATGCGTATCACAAGGATTAATATTAAGACAATTGTGTAAATAAATTGACTCACCAAGAGGCCACCCATTGCGTCTGAAGTGTGTGATGAGCCAGTTGTCATCATGGTCCAGTAAATCCTCTCTGTCTCTGAACGCACACTCTCTTCTTATTCCTCCATTTACAGAGTCCTCTCAATCTGATAAAGCTGTTGTTGTTGTTGTTTTAATGTTGTTTTTACACCACTGTGCACATGTTTTTATATCCACTAATGTAACTGCTGTTAGTGTTAGCTGTGTTAACTGTTTCATCACCTCTGAGTGTCGTCAAAGGATCAACAGCTGTAGAAACTTGCATATGCCAGCCATGAAGTTGGCGTGAGGCACCGCACATTTCCACCGTCATTTCACTTTTGAAACATCTGAACTTTGTCGTGAAAAAAAGCGTACGCCATGTTCATGTGTGTACACACTCCCTGTACATGAGGACCAGCTTGGCTTCTGCATGATGATTGGATGATCTGTCTGAGGCCGAATCTCTTTTTGATTGACAGTGAAATGAGCCAGTCAGCGATCTTGAAGTATAACTCTCCACTGGAGTATCTTCTGTAGAGAGGAGCTTCTCCTGTTGCTGCTCAAGTCTTACGCCTGCAACACAATGGGCCAAGACCGTTAAAGCAGTGTAACTCTGCTGGCCATTGAGAGAACACTGGTAAAATCCCTGGAAAAAACACCTGGCTGGTATGACAGGGTCACAGATCATTTACATGAAAAGGAACAGTGGGTAGAATTCAAGTTTAAATAAATAAACAAATTTACGATGTAGGCCAGAAAAAACGAGTCAGTCCCTCTTTGACTGACCAGCAGCCGCCGCGTTTTTTTGCTTCTGTCATATTTTTACTCACTGTGGTCTCATTTTCCTCTGTAAAGTGAAGAGCAGCATCTCTATGGATTCAGGACAACCGTGGCTATAGGCTGATGTAACTCAATTATGTCTTTATGTACTTGACAAGATGTAAAAGCTGTAATTCATTAGAAAAAAAAGAGAAACAGAAATTGATTTTTTCTGATTTTCTGATTTTAAAGAACTCTAAAAATAAACTGTGAGTATATACAACACATTTTTTAGGTCCCCTGAGGCATAAGGAACACAGGAAAAAAATGTTTTGGTTCTATATTTACAAAATCTACACATTCCTGCACCAAAGATAAGTTGATTCAGATCCTTTCAGATTGGCAAGTTTGAATTTTTGGACAGTTTTTCCTTCTGTCACATTGTTACTCACTGTGGACCCATTTTTCACTGCAGTATTAAGTTCTACACTTCTATGAGGTCAGAAGAACCAGGGCTAAAGACAGATGTAACTCAACAATGTCTCAGCAATGTAACAGAAGCAGGATGCAAGACACTATTCAATAAAGACAGGCAGACATTGACATTTTCAAATTATTTACTATAGAACATTAGCCACGTATACATGGACCCAAATATTCCACTTGCGTTCGGTTTATTTGCTCAAACAGAAAGAATTTAACCTTTGTTTACACCTCATTCTGAAAGAAAAGTGCCAAACTGAATGGACATTTAATCAGTTTCACAGGGGTGGAATATTCCTTTCCCCAAACCGATTCAAGTATCATGAATCCACTCAAATAGAAAGTTGTCAGGGTGCGTTCTTTCAGCGCATGCTCAGATATGACATAAGATGCAACTAGAGACGTTCCTCAACTTTAAAAATGACAGTGAGCCATCAGCACTGGACTGCTGTGGAAAGTTTGTTTTTGATCCAAACTTTGAAAGAAATGAACATAATTACAAGACTGGACGGACGACAAACTCGCAATACAGAGTATTACAACACCGTGATAAACAAACTGTCGTCCACATTTTTCTGCACATGCCCCATTGACTATTCTGTTTGATTATAGCGGCGCATGTAGACCAGAGATTGGAAAATTCCTTTCCATGTATACTATTGTTTTTGGAAAAGTCATTCGGAAAGATTCCATTCGGAAAGACGAAAAACTCCTCATGTAAACTTGGCTACTGTTACCCAACCCTGGTCCTGGGGTACCCCTGCCCTGCATGTTTTAGATGTTACCCCATTCCAGCACACCTGATTCAAATGAATGGCTCGTTATCAGGCTCGAGCAGAGCTTGATGACGAGCTGATCATTTGAATCAGGTGTGCTGGAATGGGGTAACATCTCAAACAGGCAGGGCAGGGGTACCCCAGGACCAGGGTTGGGTAACACTGCTCTAAAACAATGAAAACTGTGAATAACTATGTATGAAACACTTAATTCAAGTCTTTGATCAAAGATGAGTAAAGTACTTTCAGTTTTTCAAGCTCTGAACACAAAACTGTTGCTCATTGGTGCAGAGCAGCCCCAAGCTGAAACATGACACCAGAAAGATGGAAGGAAATTTTCAAAGAATTCTTTAGATTTAAATACAGGATATATATCAATCATTAAGGTCTTGCTAAAAGCAGTAAAGAGTGTAGAATTATTTTTTTTTACAGAATTGAGCTAGAGCAAACGGTTTATTTTATGCAGATTTCCAAAGGGGACATGTGAATAGATGTGATGTTGATGGCAGTCTCACAAAAAAAAAAAAAAATCATTGTTTTTCCTGCAGGTTTTCTGCATGTTGCTGACGTCAAGTGTGACACATCCAGGGTTGGTAGGTAATTTTGGAATCTGACGGTACTTTTTACAGCTTTTGAACAGGACAAATGGTTAATGAATGCCAGGCATTTGAAAATAAGTGTGTTTTTGAAACCCCCCACGGGTTTGGTATCCTTAGGGTTTTAAACCTGAATCTAAAAAAGAAAAAGAAAAAAAAGCACTCAACCAGAAACAAAAAATAAGCACAAGCACTTGTTTTTTAATTGAAAAATAGTTTTGATTCAGCTCGGAATTTTTTGAACACATTTTTTTGTTTCAGTTTTTACTCTTACATATATTTTAAAAACATTTGAGGTGTTGATTTTTCAGTTTCAAGTTCTTTTTTTTCAGATTCAAATCTCCTTTTTTTCACTTGCAGATATTTTTTTTTCTTTTCATTTTCAGACCTTTTCTTTTCAATTTCAGATCTTTTTTTTGTGAGTTTTTCAGATTCCAACTTTCTTAATGGAATATAAAGATGGATAGTTGCTGAGGGGGGTCTTGAACAGCCCTTAAAAGCTTACTTTGAGCCCAGCATCACTTTATTCTCAGCTAATCAGGTTAATACAGTGTACAGGAAGGGTAGAGTCATATCTCTCAAAGAACCTACGTTTCCTGAAGGCAACATCACCGGGGAAGGCTCTGAACCTTCTGTGCCATGCTGTCACTCACAATTCCACACCCTTCTTAGTTGAGACCACACACCGCCACGCCATAAAAGGACCAACAGTTTAAATTAAAAAAAAACAACAACAAAAAAAAACCAATATGAAATCCCAAAAAGAAGATTTAAATGTGAAAAAAAGCAGTCGAAAGTCATTAGTTCAAAGACTCAAACTCTCCCCTTGATGACTTATGGAGACCAGAGCAACTGTAACCTCACATGCACATGCAAAGACAATCTGTGACAAGTTTAGCACAGAGGAAGAAGAAGAAGAAGCTCAATTAAAGGACACAAACACTCAGAGCTCGTAATATGTGGTAGATTTTGCCGGGAGGCTTTAAGGGCTTCTATGTGATATCAATACCATCATCTAAAGTGCTTTCAGCCTCTGATGTAAATACATTAGCGGCAGCAGCCATATCAATTGTAGTGGAATGGAATGAGAAAATGGTGCTGCTATTTTCATGCATTTGCTGGCAGCTAAATGCAGTCCCAGTCCCTGATGGGCTACACCCGCAGATGTGAGACAACACAGAACTCAATAACGTGCTGCGGGGACTGACAGGCAATCAAAGATGGAAAGCTGACTTTCAGAGCACGCGTCAGTCGAATAGAAACATGTAAGATGAAAAATGACATCATATGAGGGAGGATTCAAGCAAGTGATGCGCCTGCAGATTATGTTTTATTTCGATGCAAGAAAATCCAAATGATGCAGACCGCTTCAGTTTCTTTGTCAGCACTCAGTCCTGACATTCAGGAAAATACAAATGCACAAGCAACAGTGAGCTAATTACTGCCATGTGTTGGGGAAATGTATTCATTTGGTCACATTTGGACTCCTCTCCTCTGCTGCATTCTGATGCCATGAAATTACTGCCCGCTCCATATTCTCAGGAGTTCCCAGGTCTCTGTGGTGACAGGGAGAATGCTAAATCCTGCATTTAAGGAAGAGGCCAGAGCCCAGGCCTGAAATGTCTGTGGCGCAAGACTGCCCTCCAATGGGAGATCTGTGAACTGCAGGAACATGGGGGCTGATACTGGACAGTGATGTCTCCAATGCAGTCAGCATTCAGTTTTAACTTTCACAGTCGTAGGTTGCTGCTTGGTGATGGTCCTGCTCCCATTTTTCACACAAATACAGACATTGTTCGTCAGTCCTGTGGTTTATTCTGACATTTTATCTTTATTTTTTAAGCTTTTGGACATTTTCTAATCTCAGTGTTGCAGCTGTTCATGTCCTGTTCTATTTCTGCTTCTTTCTGTCGTCACTTCAGCTTGGTCCAGATCTAAAATCCCAGCCTACAACCTGAGCACTAAACCATCACTGATGACATCAGGACTGTAGTGTGCAAGTGTGAGCTCCCATAGAGTATACTAATATCATAAGCTTTATTATACACAGTAGGATGATCACATACTACACCTCCCCAATGAACTCTGGCGAACTCCATTTGAGGAAAGTGTGTTATATGCAGTTTAAAACTGGGATCAGATTGCTCACACACGTGATGATGTGATGTAGAGTTGGGTATTGGGCCTCCTGGTTTAAGAGGTGTTATTGTGGTAAATGTATCATCCCAGAACTAAATTTAGACTCTAGTTCCTGCAGGTAAATCACTTAGATCCAGGGGAAAGTTCCTGCAGATGAAGAACACCTTCACTGACTCATTCATGACATCAGTTGATGGTTTTGGAGTGGGCACTGCTGGGATTAGTTGCAGCAGGTAAACAGGGATTATGTGCTCTGGGCTCATTTTAAAGTAGTCCTGAAGTTGTGTTTTTTCTAATGTTTGATCATGGTCATGTGGTTCAGTTAACTGTAAGGTTTTATTGTTGGGTCAGTTTGTGGTTTTGCTATTCCCACTTGGCTGCATGGTGGTGCCATGGTTACCACTAATGTCTCACAGCAAGAGGGTGCTCGGCTCTAATCCTCAGCTGGGCAGGTACCTCTTTGTGTGCAGTTTTCATGTTCTAACTGTGTGCCTGAAAGGGATCTTTCTGGAATCTTCCCACAGTCTAAGAACATCAGGTTGATTGTTGAGTCTGAACCGTGAGTGTGTGAAAGGCTGTCTGTCTTTACGTGTTAGCCCAGGGAGGGGCTGGTGATCTGTCAAGTCTCAAATGGCAGATAGGCAGGCTCCAGCTCCTTGCAATGGGTGCTTCAACATCAGGGTGGGGTTTAACACAGACCTGGGCAAACAGGGCCACATCAGGCCCTTTGAGCATCCCTGTCAACCAAAAGTCAAAAATGTAAATTAGAGCATATAAGAAAAAAAAAAGCCACATGTACAACACTTCTGTGAAAAACATTGAAGTTATCATTTGTCTGTATAGTTTAGGTTTTGTTTTGTTTTGGTATGAAGTTGTCATTAAGTTTTTCAGTATTTGTGAAGGCTTACAAACCAAAAAAAGATGTTAAAAAAAAGAAAAAAGAACGAAATAAAAGAAACATGAATGTAATGGGGTTTTTTTCTGTTTATAACTTATATTCAAGTATTTATTTTCTTGAACCCACACCTCAATTTTACATGTTAACATAAATGTATAGATAATATATTGATTCTTGTAGTAACCAATAGCAGCTGATCAAAATGTATAAATGAATGCATTTTAAAAAGAAGACGTTAATGCTGAGCAGAATTAAGTTTATGTAATTGTTGGTATGGTTCTTTGACACAGTTTAGGTTCTCACGTGGCCTCTCATAAAAATAAATTACCCACCCCTGGTTTAACACTTGGTAGCTTGGTAATTGATTTAACTGTCTAACCCCGGGGGCTGCAACCTTAGCTATCAATGGAGCCGCTTAGTCCCATCCCAGATGGATTAAAGTCATTCTGAAGCCACAAAATCTACTTTGTTTTCACAATAATGACAGTACTGTGTATAAAAGTCTAAAAAAAAAAACTTGAATTTGATAACATAGTATATTGAAAATGTTGCTCAACAAAATTTGTTTGTTGTTTTTAGCCTTTTTATTTTTAGATTTTTATTTTTATTTATTTTATTTTTTTTGCGTATTTTTAGCCAAATGTCAAGCATGTATTTCAGCAGGACTATTGGCAGCTAAATGACTCCATTGATGTGGTTGATCATCAATACCCTCTGTAGGAAAAACAAAAATTCCTAATTTTACAATATTTTTTTAAAGCTACAAGGAGTGACTGCAAAGGAGTTTTAGAGCCACAGGTTGCAGACCCTTGGTCTAACCCCAATTAGGCAAACAAAAAAAAACAAACAATTAGGCAAACAAAAAAAAACAAACAAAAAAAAAATCATTCAGTTGCAACTACCTCAAACTTAGAAAAGTGCCATCAACCATTCAAAGACTTTTAAATGTAGAGAGCTTTGGGTTGATTTGTTTGAGGTGATGTTATGAACCAATGGTTGTAACCCAGGTTTCCACCCCAACTGGAGCATTACTGTGACTTTAAGAGTAATATAGATCAGAAAGTAAAGTCTCCAGCTGTGACCACTCTCTACCTCGTTTTACAGAAATCATTTGTTCGTAATAAGAAAACCCAGACCCTCAGTAGCATTTTTCAGCAGGGTGTATTTTTGTGAACTCAGAGGATTAATTTGTGACTCCTCATCCAGATTTTGGAGAATTTCCTAAAAGAGAATGAATCAGAGGATAGATGACTTCCCAGAAAGTTAGCCTACATCACTTCTTGCTGCATTGAGCATTTCTAGTCAGATCGCCCAGGAGGAATCCTCCATCGACGGATTCAGACTGACGCCATGCAATCAATCCCTCTCATCTCTGGAGCGCTGTGAAACCACTGTAACAGTGGCATGTAAAGCACAGGGCCTCTTGTACCTGTCACTTCCCATATGTCGGGCAATTCATCTCTCCATTGATACGATCATCGGCTCATAATTCATTATTTGTCTTCACTTCAGACCAACAGTGTCTCTTATGTGATAATAATAAACAGAAGTCTGAGCACTCTTATGATGACTTCAGGCTGAGTGTCTCATTTCCACTCAACACAGGACTTTATAAAAAAAAAGACAAACCAGTTTCCTCAAGGACTATCCAGACTCATTGTGTAAAAATGAAACACACTCCTCATTCTGCTCACAAACTCAAAACTGGGCTGCAGAGATTAAATTTCATGCTAAATTAATGACTTTTCACGTAGGAAGGTAATTAATCATTTGTTGGGTCTTTTCTCTGGCTCCGAGCTCCCTGGCCCCTCTCTGAGACCCCTGCACAAAAAAACATCTTGACATTTTTGTAATTACACCTTTCTCTCCCCCAGCACAAGGCAGCTCAGCAGCTGTTGACAAACTGCGAGGTCACATTGGCTCAGCGTGGATATAATAGGCCTTTTAAATATGGCAACAACATCGCACATTTTCAGGAAGTCTGTGGCTGAAAATGTGATTAAATATTCCAACACTCGCTGTCAACACAATCCAAACACCGCGCTCCTTTTTTTAACAGGCATTCATGGAGTTTCACAGATTTTATTTGTGTCACAAACCGTGTTGAATTACTTCAAGCTGTGTTGCTCTGATGGTGATGATAGTAACAAAACCCAAGCTGGGATGAGAGGAGTCTAAGGCATGACCTGATCCTAATCTCAACTGCTGGATCCAAACTGATTTTTGCATTTTTCAATGAGTGTGCTCACAGGTAACTTCTTGCGACCAAACTGTGAATACTTGACAGGAAAATAAAATAAAAGGACCCTGGTGTGGAACTCAAACTACAGTTTCAACTTGATTGTACAGACAGCCAGATTACAGCAATAAGAATCACTTTATGGCAGCAGTTTCATTCTGGTGTCCATCATACTGATTTTGTGATAACCCAACAAGTCACGGCCAGGTTTCTTGTATTTCAGCTTCAGGAAGGGCTCAATGACACCCAAATTAAAACCTGTAGGTTAACAAAATGTAATTCTGAGAACAGGATGATGCAGCAGCACGTCTGGTCTTTGAACAGCCCAAAACAGCACACAATACCCCACTGTTAATGGCTTCCAGTGGCAGCACCAATCAAATTCAAAGCTCTTCTTCTGGCTTACAAAAAACACAAGAAAAGCTCCTGCCTTCCTGGGGCCCCTCATCCAGGTCTACACTTTTTCTGGCCCACTACGCTCTGCTTGTGAAAGACGCCTGGTGCTCCCAGCCCAAATCTCTAGCCAGACTCTTCTCCTCTGTTGTTCCCCAATGGTGAATGAATTACCTAACTCTATACAATCCACAGAGTGCCTTTCTAGAGCGCGGTCACACTGGCCATCCAAAACGTACCGTGCCTAAGCACGATTGCCCCCCTGCAGCGCTGTTCCCCAGCTGGAGAGTACGGCCAGCGGTCACACTATCCCTACGTAAACCAGACTTTAGCGGGTATCAGACACGCGCACGGCCCGCCGACATTATCGTGAAGCATTTGTTTACATGAAGCGCGATCTCATCAGGGTCAGCACAATGAGACACAGAGAGCACTGCTACAACTTTAGAGACTTTTGGATTTATATTAAGTCGTTCTCGCCCGACACAGCCCTCTAACACCCCCGCTTTGTTTGAAATGATTGTCTAGAGATGCGCTCGCGGTGATTATACGTAAAGGATCGCACGCGCTGTCCACGTGCTTGTGCTCGTGCATGAAGTAAACCGTGCAGAAGCCCACCTCTTTGAAGCATGCCGAAGCACGGAAGGAAATCGTGCTTGAGCACGGCACAGTTGAGGTCACACTGGCCATTCCAAACGTGCTTTACGGCTGAAGCGTGCCTAGGCACGGTACGGTTGGCCAGTGTGACCGCGTCCTAAGAGATGTCTGAAGACTCATCTGTTCAGGGAACACTTAGGCTCTCAAGCTGAGTCTTCTCCTCTTTGTCCTCAGGAGTAGAATGAGTCAGAAGGTCTCACACCCAGCTCCTAGTCAATATTCAGCACTGATCGTTGAACGTTGTTGAAGGTTGAAAGACTTTGTTTCAGTGATCAACTGTTATTAGTTTTGGCTACATTATTTTACATGGTAAAATAAAATTCTTGCACTTAATGGCAGCATCTACAGCCAAATAACATTTTGTCCCACTGAGGTTTTTAAATTCTTGCTTGTGCTGTACGTCGCTTTGGACAAAAGTGTCTGCTAAATGAAACTGTAGAGCTGTAGCCTATAAAATCATTTATCACTTGCATGAATCTCAACCTCTCTGTCAGATGTGCCATTGCCTGAGCTTCCAGTCCCTACTCTCTACCCCATTTCACCCATTTCCTCTAAATGCAGACCCAAACAGGGGATGCTGAACCAGAAGTGTGCTAAGACATGCCCCTAAATCGTGGGTCTTGACCTCCCAGGTCCCTGACTGTTCAGGCCACCTTGACCTTTAACCATAAATCAACTAAACTTGGAGAAGTTGTCAGCTCACAGAATTAGGTCATTTGGCACATCACAGAGTTGACCAGTTGGGACTTTAAGGCTGACAGGAAAAATCTTGGTGCGTCTGCCTGACCCAAACAAACTTTATCTTTTTCAGCTCCTTTGCATCAGTCTTGGTAGGCTGATAACGCTCTACTCTCCTGGATGGTATGCAGACAGATGCTCTACCCCTCCCATCCCCCACCTTCCTCCTGTGAACTCGTCTCTGAATCAGAGCTCTTCAAGGTCTTCTCCACGGCAATAGCGGTGGCCTTGTCACCATCAGACGACACAAACACTTTTGAGTCTGGGCAGGGATGTAGTCCATGGGCTTACACATGCACACACATGAAGTCCCATGGCACACACAACCTTGGACTCAACCCCCTCCTTTGGCTCTGTTACAGTTCTGCTGCAGAGGGTTGATGAGCATGTGCCTGAGTAAGGCTGCGTGTGCGACCCTCTGTGGCTGAGCAGTGACATTTGTGCAAGTCTTTTTGTCTGTTGTTATCATGTGCTTATAAGCTGAGGTGTTTTTTTTTTTTTTTTATCTCAAACTACACCCCCCGTTGGGAATAATTTGTAATTTACATTTTTTTCCCTCTCTTCTCCCAATGTTGTTTTTTCATATCTATTGCAAAGGGGCGCAGGGCAGCTGGCAGCTCCTAGGTCAATCCCACTTCTTTGTTTCCCCATGTTTGTTTTCTTATAGGTCTTGAAAGGGATGTAACTGAAATGAAATTCCCCCTCCAGGATAAATAGGTAATCTGGTTCTGATTCTGATTTCATACCATTAATGCCATAACTTCAAACATATTATATTTGATACATGAGTTTCAAAGACCTCTATCTCATTAACATGATAGTTTCCTTACAAACATGTTAAAAATAAATAAATGGATACTAAAAAAATGTATTCTACCCCCTTGAGGACTGTGATACCACTGCAGGCAGCTGAAGTTGTATTGCTGCCCTTTTTCAAAATGGCTGCTCTTGTGAAATCATCCACACACATTTTTATTCAGGAAAATCATTGCTTATTTTCAAGAAGTTGAGGTCAGAATAACTAGTTTTTACTAGTTTTATAAAATAAGTATTTTCTGCATTGAAAGAGTGCATATTTACTAAAGACTTAACTAAAAAAAAAAAAGTATTAAAAAAGTATTTCAGTTCCTAAAAAATATTTTTCTGACCACTTTTAAAAAGATCAGGCTTTACAGGGTCTCATGTTATGGTTTTGTTAAGCTGCATGAGAGACTGCTGGAGAGCAAAATAAGGCACAAACTGTCATTACAAATCAGCATCACTCCACCAAATATTGATTTCTTATTTCTTCCCAAATTGAAACAGAAGTGTTCTGTTGTTTGAAAATCAAGTTTCCTTTTTTTTATTTGGATATTTGGTTGGAAGAAAGAAAACTTACTTTTTAATTGGAAAAATGTCTGAAGACAGTTGGAGAAATTCATTACAACAACAATCTCACAACAGAAAAGTTTCTCAGATTTTCCAAACTTTATGACAAGCTTAAATAAGAACACATCACAAGTCAAAACTAGCCCTAAGGCATGTTTCAGCTCATTTTCCCTTTTAAAGCTGTGTGATAACAGTGAAAAACCATCTAACCTTCTTAACAGTCAGCCAGCAAAACAAAACTAGATTAATGATGACTTCTTCCAGATAATCTCTGATAACAGGGTCTGTATTATTGCTGCTGATAGCATCAGCAAAAGGTTGCTCCTTGTATCTGTTCCCTCTCAGTAAAAACTAACCTCATGTCTGACAAACATAAAACTGTTTATGTTTCCTTCACTTAGAAAACACTGAAAACTTTCGGTTTTGGTCTTATATGCAGATTTAAACAGTGGTTAATGTGTTTATTTCCCCTTTCCTCCCCAAACGGTCTACAATTGATCCAAAATGCTGCTGCAAGTCCAGAAAGAGAGCTCACATCACTCCAGGTTTAGTCCATCTACACTGGCTGCCAATTGAACCCTGAATTCATTTTGAAATTCTGGTTTTAACCTATAGATCCATCCATGATCAAGTCATTGTGTTCATCTCAAACCTGCACCTCTCTAAGGTTTTGTGTTATTTGCAAATAGATGCATCCTTATTTCAATGTGTTTTGTCTATTTATTTTAAAAGAAGCACTTTGTGGCTTTGTTCTGGGAAATGTGCTGTACAAAATATTTTTCCTACCTTGCTCAGAGGGGCTGTGAGGAGAATTTATTTTAATTGGACTGTGGCGCCACCTTATGGCCCCAGAGTATCACGCACGCTGTCTTAAAGATGTGTCTTTCAACAGGGCGTGTGTTTGTTTTGGAAATGAGTGGATTGGAACAAATTTTCTTTGTTCAAGACAACTTCACCAGATACAACCAGAATCAGAATCAAAATACCTTCCAAGACATATGAGAAAACAAACATGGGGAAAATACAGAAATGGGATGATCCTAGGAGGTGCCAGGTACCCAGCACCCCTTTGCAATAGAGAAGAAATGACAACATTGGGAGAAGAGAGGGGAAAAAAAAGGTCCATTCTAGACTACGTCCCAGAGGGGGCGTAGTTTGAGATCAAGCGGCAACCTCCGGTCTAAGAATATGAGACAATGTGGAAATGCTAAAATCTGCTGTGTCTCAAGTGTTAGCTTGAGGCTGGCTCTGGAAGTAGTGGAAGTTACCAAGCCAAAAAAGCCATTTTCAAAGCAGAAATTAACCTATTTACAGCCTGGTTCAAAAAACGTCTCCTGTCTGGGTCGCTAATTTTACTACCGGCACCCACTTTACAGGGGGTGAATTTTTTTTTCTAATGTTCAGAGGATATTAAGATCGCGAGCTCCCCCAAGAAGAGGCACAGCTAAGGGTCACATGACGGCCAGCGCCCTATGGCTGCAGGCGAAGCCCTTGCCACTACCAGCATGGCCGCTATAGCCAATGTGCTTCATTTTCCGTTTCAGAAACAGACGGGTGACGTCGGCGAGACTACATCCATGTTATACAGTTTATGTTTGAGATCAAGAAAAAAAATACACCTCAGCACAAAGCACAGGCCACGAGGTAAGGTATTTCTTAACAGTTAGGCTGCACTGTTGTCTGAAACATGACGACAAGCAAACTTTGTCAGTTTGTACCATAGTTTAGTAGCTGTTTACATTTAGCTCTACTGACAGCCCGGTGCTCTAAGATGTGTCTGTAATATGTAACGTTAGTAAATCCTGGTTATGTCCTGCCAGTCATCTACCAATCAGAGCTAACGTAACCTCACTCTTCATTTCATTGATAGACTCTCAAGTTTGAACAGACCACTGCAGAATATTAGCCCCTGTGTTAGCCTGTAGCTTGTGCTCTATCTTTCTCCTGTTTATCTTTCTTCTGCTCTTCTGTTCTTTTCCTGTCTGACAGTTAGGCTCCAGTGTCCACTATCACTACAAAATTGATCACAGAAATCGTTTTCAGCAGAGAAAAACTCAGATCTCTCTTCTATCTACTAAACTTCATTAGCGGGTGTGGAGTTGTCAGAGAGACTTAAGCCGTGTTTCCACCAAGCAGTCCGGGTCAGTTCGTCTCGGTACGGTGCGCTTTTAGTGGCGTTTCCACTGACTCATCCCGGGACGGATCCCTAAAAACCGAGACGAGCCGTCCCACTTTTTTGGGACCCTTTCGTATGGGTGCCAGACTGAACCGATCCGCTCTCGGGAGGTGGAGCAACACACTGCAGACGGTTGATTGGTCAAAAGAAGCATCACTTACCCCGACAGCGGCTGCATTTCTCCTGGCGGCTCACAGACTTCTCTAAAATGAAGCTTGATTGCACTTTGTAACAGAGAGTTTCATGAAAATCACAGAGAGGACGAAATGCTGCATGTCTTCCATCCGTGCTCTTTGTTTACTGTGTCGCGTTTTCTTCTTTGTTGGATTTAATAGCGGGGTAAGCTGCTACGGCGTCGCGCTATTGTTTACTAGCTGCGGCTTCCAGCATCCGGCTTACACCCCGCCCACCACGAGAGGGCATAGTTTGCTGTGGAAACGCAAATGGGATGAGACTTAACTGTCCCAAACCGTACTGAACCGACCCGGAATGCTTGGTGGAAATGCAGCTTTAGACCTGCCGTAAATCAATCTGGTCCTGCCCGACTGGGAAGCTAAGAAATAGCATTTTAAAATATATTGAAATAACCTGTAACCTGTAATATTGGCGCTGATCTCATTTTTAAGTGGGGATTATGATCAGGC
This sequence comes from Halichoeres trimaculatus, assembly GCF_033239565.1. Classification (NCBI taxonomy): domain Eukaryota; kingdom Metazoa; phylum Chordata; class Actinopteri; order Labriformes; family Labridae; genus Halichoeres; species Halichoeres trimaculatus. Next base: position 3,295,798 of record NW_027437195.1, on the reverse strand, counting down.
ATAGCTCTAAAAGATTTTTTTTTTCAAGATCACTTAGAAACTCCTCGTAGCATGTTTAAAATGGCTGTATTTGGGGCCCATTGTCACTAAACTGTACTATTTCTAACAGAACAGCATTACTCAGTGAACACAGTCTTTAGTATGAGGCTAGATCATTAAAAGCTTCTTCATTTCTTTGAATTTGTTTTTATTTTTTTGAATAATTGAGCTGAAGTTTGTCTTCAAAGTACAAACTCTGAGCAGGTTTTATTTTGAGCAGTGACTGCTCTCAGACTCCTGTAGGATCCAGGTGATATTGCTCTCAGATATTAGTATCAGCGAGGGAGGTCTTTTCAATCAATAGTCTGGAATACTGATTTTGTTTTCCTGCTGCTGCAACAAATCACACAGCCCAGCAGATCAGAGAAATTATTTATGGCGCAGGGCGTTAAACATTAATCAGCTATGAATGCAGCTAATTCAGTATCGATACATCTGACCTCATCAGCACTTCTCAAAGGCACAGACAATTACCAGCCTAATTGTGAAGCTCATATGAAAGAAAATCACATGTACTGAAACATACCTGCTCATTCAGCATGCAAAATTATGCACGCCATAATTAATTTGCCATTAGGACCGGATTGATGTCGCCGTCATGATGCAGACAACCACACCATAATTGCCTCTGGTGTTGCCTTCACAGCTTTGCCTCATTACTAAAACAGATGCTAATTTAGCCGAGTGGCTTCGGGTTGACAGGTGTGTGTGTTCTTCTCTGTGAGAGTCGTTCCAGTATGACGAGCTGTGTGTACTGTTCACAGCAGACAGGATGTGAAGAGATAAAAATACATCATAATATGCAGCATCGTGTGCACAAGGAAAATAAAACGTTTTCCTTTTTCTGTGGAGCGTCTGTTAATGGTAATGAAAGGATCAGGCAATAATTAGTGTGTGAGAAGAAACAGACGCATCAGTTTGGGAAAACAAACCTCTGCTGAGTTATTAAGCTGTCTAACTCAATTATTTGCTTTGGGACATCTTAGTTTTTCCTTCAGGTCAGTTAATTAGGGAGAGTGTAAACCTCATTCTGTGTGTTCTGAATGTTTACACACATGTTAACTCAAATACACACTTTTTGAAAATCAGTTTATTCGTATGACAACAAACCTGTTACAGTAACAACAAAGACTTCCTCTATTTTCAGTAGAAACTATACAAACAAACAAGAACTACAAAATTCTCTTCACTTTCTGGAGTTCACTTCTTTCATGACAGCCGAGTTTCAGTCCGTGCTGTTCTTCCCTGCACTGCTGCTCCGTGTCGCCACACGTTTTCCTGTCCCCACTCGTGCTGCCTCACATCTTCTTCTGTCGTTTTTTGGGTCTCTGGTTGAAGACAGGCGAGGTTCCCATTAAAGAGTCAGGGGAATGTGACGCGTAGCTGCCGTCTGAAGCTGCACCTCCAGGAGAGGGCGCCATAGCCCCTCCTGACTCACTCATGGTGGACATAGGCCCCCCCTCCTCAAACACATCTCCACCCAGAACCCCATGGTGATGATGGTGGTGATGATGATGATGGCTGGAGCTCTGGCCTTCCTCTGCATCCTGTGGCTCCATTTTTACCTGTGGCCACAGGGGGGAGTTGTTGGCTCCGCCCCCACCTTAGGATAAAGAAAAATAGATTTAGTCAAAGTTTGCTTATGGAAAGTCTGACTGCCAGAGCTGTAATGAGTCTGCACCCTGTTTCTCTTCTTTTTTTAAAGGTTGGATTGGAGCCCAGAAAATGTTTCAACTAGCAAATGTAATTCATTTAACACCGGCCTTTAACAGATACATACTGTAGGTGTCACAGTTTACTTCTAATGTGTTAATTTACAGTGCAATGCAACAATGCTTTGGATGTTTTAGTATTGGCATCATTACGCTGCTTGTCTACAGAAAGTAGACATAAGCCCTGTTTCTGCCAAGTGGTTGGATCAGTAAAGCCAGAAAAGCCTGATCCTATTTGTGTGTCTACAGCCAACTGTGACCTTCTTGGTGGGCGGCCTGTAGGCTGAAGACCAATAGCTGGGCTAGCCATGTAATAGCATGACGCCATAGAAGCGCGACACAGTGTACCCTGCTAATAAATCCAATGAAGAAGAAAAACTTGACATTGTAAACAAAGAGCAACGATGAAGACATCCAGCAATTCGTCTTTTTTGTGATTGGCATGTAGCTCTTTGTTACAAAGAACAATCAGAGAAGTCGGTGTGCCGCCAGGAGAAATGCAGCAGCTGCTGTCACACAGGTAGTGACCATTCTTTTAACCAATCAACGAAATACAGTGATGTAAGCTCTATCTTTTGGGGTCAGACCAGTATGTTTGGCTCAGAGATGTTCACAAGTTCTTTTTTTGCAAGTCCAAGTCAAGTCCCAAGTCTTAGGTAACGAGTCTAGTCTTATGAGCTTTTGTCATCTGCTGCTTTCTGGTCCACTAAGAATACTGCACAGATATATCTACCAAAAGCATTTAAAGCATTTACTGTGTTATTATCACTCCTATCTGTTAGCATACAGCATCAGTACTGATTGGCTGTTATATGATCACTTTACACAGGCCATTGCAATGCAACATGAAGAAAACACCATGATTGTTTTCCTTGAAGATGGATGATTAACATTACCCATCCGTCATAATTGTACCTGAATGTTAACAAGTGCGAAAAGCAAACTTTCACTCATCTATTCGAATATTTTGTAACAAAGCTAGCAGAAAGCTAAATGAATGCTATGTAGCTAATGCTGAGCTAACCATCCATATGCGCTGATGTGACTGAGCTATCCAGGTGAGTTTTCAAGTGGCTAATAAAATCTGATGTGGTGGATCCATCATCTTGGATCTGGATCCTGCAGACTTTTCAGTCAGCACTCCTTTTGTTGGTGCCACCCTGTTTAAAGTGATACTCCGGGATGGAACAAGTTGGGTCCTATCACAAGGTTTAGGGCAGAAATTACCCCTACAGCAGTGTTTTTGTGCAGCAGAAGCCCAGGGCGCACACACCAAACACCCCCTCCCTGCTCCTCTGCTGGTTTCCTCTGCACTCAGACGGGGCCAAATTTTACTTGACCAAAAACACAAATAAACAGACTCCCACCGAAAAAATCTGATACCGGTCTGCATTCACGCTTTATTCAAAGTGAACGGCAGGTTTTCCTCACTCTCATAATCACTCATCTTTACGTTATTATTGCATAATTCATCCTGGCAGACTACCTGCGTTTGTTTATATCTGCCACGCCACGCACAGACTGATACACTTAGCGGCAAGCACCTTGTAGCCAGCTGTGGCTCTGCAGTGGAGGTAGCGCCATTTTACAACACGATGAGAACAACAGCCTTATTTAGCGGTGTTTTTGTGTGAAAGTAACGCGCTGAAAATTCTCTAAATAAAGCGTGGATGCAGACCAATATCAGATTTTTTCGGTGGGAGTCCGTTTATTTGAGTTGTGTTTGGTGCTAGCACTCTGGGCTTCTGCTGCACAAAAACACTGCTGTAGGGGTAATTTCTGCCCTAAACCTTGTGATGGGACCCAACTTGTTCCATCCCGGAGTATCACTGTAAGTTTTTAATAACCAAATGTAATGACAAATGGTACAGCAGCAGCTGCAGGTCTGCCGCCGCTTGCCATAGATGTAATCCGATGTGGCACTGGGAGGCACATACCTGATGTATAAAGTGGTTACCATGGTAACCATTAAAAAAAGGAGGGAATTACATTAAGCTCATCAGAGTTTCCTCAATCTTAATGCACCAAAAAAAGAAAACATAATGATTGTTCACAAGTCCCACAAAAGGACTCAGAGTTGAGTCTGAAGTTTCTGTGTGTTCGACTTAAGTCCGACTCAAGTTAGAGTCCTGAACTCGAGTCCCCATCTCTGGTCTGACTCCCCAACAGAAGTCTCCCAACAAATGGGACGGCTCATCTCAGTTATTTGGGGACCTGTCCCGGGATTAGTCAGTGGAAATGCCATTAAATGCGTGCTCTACTGAGACAAACTGAACTGAACCACTTGGAGGAAATGGGGCTTTTACTATTTACACTCTGAAGTCCAAACAGGAGAGCATCAAGGCTGGGTTTATATTTCTTCAGTAAAGCTTCATCCTGGGAATCTTTGCAAAGCCAAACTCATCAGGTTTAACCATCATCTCAAAAATATTTAACTGGTCTGACTCTGTAAAACTTTCTGACCACCAAAACTCATTCAGCAAAGTCCCCAAACCTCTGCTCACTGCATCCTCACAACTTTCGCTCACCATGAACGCCCTTAAAAAAAGTCTTATAGGATAAGATAAATGTTTTTATCTCCAGGGAAACAGGAGCTCTTCAGGTGTGGACAAGTATTAAAAGTCAAGCTTGACCTTCTTTTGTACGACTCACTTTTTACTGGGGCTAAAACACAACGAGCAGCTCCGTTTGATTTCTTCATGTTCACAGTGCAGCACACCTAGAGGGTTCAACCTGGAGAGTGGATAAACTCTAACAGAGCCGACTCCTCTTGAGGGAGAATCAAGCAACAGGAACTTTAGGCAGGAGCAGACCAAGTCTGATCGATTTCAGAAAATTTTGGATTGTTTTGGGTTTTCTTAGAGGGTGAAAGAGCATAAGTGTCCTGTTGGGACCTCAAGGAATAAAGCTGCACGAGGGTCAGTAAAGTTTCTGAATCAGAGAGGAAGGGCTCAAGGCAACCTGGCTGGCTTGATCTGTGACGACAGGAACAGGACGGTGGAGGTGGAATATGGTTTGAATAACTAACCAGAATTTAGTACTGATATTTGTTTATGAAATGTTTTTAAGTTTTTGTTTTATGAGAGAGAAAAAGGCAAACACAAGGAAGGAGAGCTCTTCCTGTAAACAGATCGTTGGTTTAACAGCAGCAAGCTCTCACCTGAGGTGTGCGGGGAATGATCACCATCCAGCCCTGAAGCCAGCCTCTCACCATGGCCCCCGAGGACCCCCATGGGCAGAGCCTGGTCCCCGGAGGCCAGGTCAGCCTCTGGCTCCTCACTGACAGGGAAGGAGATGTCACTCATGGGCTCCTCTTTAATCCTGGGGGGCTTGGAGTCCTCCAGGGCTTTCTCTGGGTTCACCAGGCGCTCGTACTCCTCAGACAGGTCCTTACTCACCTGGAGGGGACACATATTACACTTTCTGTTTGATGTAGAGATTAAAAGATCTAATTTTCCAACAACACTGATGTCACACTTTAATAGAGTAGACCTGTGGGGAGACCTTTGATAAGAGGAACCGTCAGATCATTAATGTAAAATATCATTCAGTGAAGTTAATCAAAGACACAAAGGATCAGCTCTACTTCTAGATTTCTACAGGGCTCATCATTCTAAAGCTCTGTTTGCACAGGATTAGTTTAACCTGGGGACCTCTGGTAACCTGTAATAATTGTGGAGGATGTCTGTGTTTTTTTATCCCCTGTGATTCAGCCATGTCTGTAATTTGTCAAGTAAAAATTTCATTACAAATCACAGACTGTATTTGGAGACACATAGGTCCTCTAATAACAGGAATCCAGTCTGAACCTTCTCTGTAATCTCAGGTGGTAATATTCTTTTTAGATGGTCTCTGCAGCTTTGACCATTTTCTGCTCAAAAGGCAGCGTTAGTCATTCTACACGAAGGATTCAACAGCTGCTGTATTATCACTAAACCTAGATAATCTTGAACTCTTTACTATTATAGGTAATGAGATTGTGATTATTATTCCTACTGCCATCTCCCTTACTTATTTAACTAAACTTAAGTTTCTTCTGTTTAACAGCACTTTAGAAATAAGATGGAAGATCTTACTATGTACCTCCATGTCATTAACAAACAAGCTATAGATACTCTAATTTATGAACTGAATATAACAATTAAGAAAAAAAAACACCTCACTGGTTTAATGTCACTTACAGGATATCAGGCTGACACAGTCATGAAATAACAAATTAAATATACAATAGTCAAATATTTAGACAGCTCCATAACCCAAGAGGTCTAAAAATCAGAGCCTCTAATTCTCTGTGCATGACAGGTTGGCACTGATGCACTGTCTCAGAGTGCATGATGGTACTGTTGATAAAAATTCATCGTGGTAGGACTTAATAAGAACATATCTTTTGGGGAAGATAAACAATTATTTTTTCACAGGGTATATGCTAAAACCCTTAGGTTAAATTCAACACCCTATTTAAGCCTTTTTTAAAAAACCTTTCAAAAAGTTTTAAGACCTTATCGTGACTTTAAGCTGTTGTCAGCAACCAATCTTTGACAGTTGTAGTTTGAATTTTAACATAAATTAGGTAAGCTGAGGAGGAATAAAGCTTGAAAGAATAAATGAAACTAAATGCAGGTTAATTGACATTCCCATTCCCACAACAAGTAACAGTTAATTAAGGCCAACTTGCAGGAAAAAAACAAGAATTTGTTTCATCATTGTCAAAATTTAGGACATGTGCTTGAGATTGTGTTATTTGCTTTCCATCAGCGCTACATACGGACAGCTACTAAACTACTGGACAAACTGAGTTTGTTGTCACATTAGCCTACGGATATGTTGGGCTGCTAGCACTACATATAGCCCGCACCTCACAAAATTACAACTTTGCTTGTTGTCACATCTCAAACAACAGCGCTATGTAACTGTACTGATAAATACCTTATCTTGTCGCGCTGTATCCAGTAAAAAGGTGATTTGAACAAAGAAAATGTGTTCCAAAACAACTGAGATCAGGGGAAGCTTTCTCTAAATCGTAAGAATCCAAGATCCCAGGTCATGAAAAGTCTGAGACATTTTCTCAGGAGGCTTGAGAAACTCTTATGATCTAGAGTGAAATATTTTGAGATGCTGAAGCTTTTTCTAGATCCTCATGCTGGTCTGTGATGAGTGTGATGAGCAAAATGATCGTCCAATCACCAGGTGTGGTTATCTTTGAAGGTTCAGACCCTGAAAACATTTTCCAACCAGATGGACTATTTCTGAAGTGGATATATGGAACTGTCTGTCTGGGGTGTCAGGTTAGTTTGTAACAGTCGCAAGGAGGAAAAATAAATATTTATGGATACTTTTGGAGTCAAAGCTTGAATACCAATAAAATTTAATACCTCATAATATTACGATTTAGACTTTTTAATACTTTTAAAGGGCCTTAATTTTCCCACAACTGATTTATAAACTTTTAATACTTTTTAAGACCCCACAGACACTCTGTTTCAGCCTATCCAGATGTTTTGAATGCATAATTTTTGACTGAAGCTGGATGTGGACGTCTTTTTCTCTAACAGAACGTGCGGCTGGCAGTGCACTGCAGAGTGAGATGCCTGTGCAGTTTTTCAATCAGAGACGTTAGAAATGCCGAGTTATTTACTAGCTCCACCTATCCCGTGTGAATACGCCACACCAAAAACTGACGTCAGAGGGTCATTCTAAAATTACCAGAGGTCTCCAGTGGTACTTTTGTGTTACCTTTAGAAGTCATGTTGAGGACAGAAGACATTGCTCTCAAACTGTAAAGCAGTTCCCATAAACGCTGTTGTTCTTAATCATATAATGTTCTTCATGTTGACTGAAATTATTCAGCAGCACAAGGTGACGGCTCCCTCTGACAAAACATGTTTTAAAAAAATAGTCTTATTAATTTATTTGCTGACTGTTATTATGATTTCCATGAAACTTGGGAGCTTTAAAAATTTCTTAATTCTTGTGATCTGGGAGCAGAACTTTTTTATTTCAGCGCAGAGGAAACCTCTCTCTAATAAAGAGTTTTGGAAATGCAGTCTAATGTTGAGCTTATTCTAAAATTATGCGATGTAAAGACTTTTTCCAACAGATGGGCTAAATGTCTGGACATGATTGGCTTTATCACCGAAAACATGTTTCCAAAACATCAATGTCAGTGTGAGAATTAATGCTGGACACCATAAGAAAACACAGAGATTATGGATTAGTCCAAAAACAATTTGTAAGATAGATCAATGTGGTCTCTCATCCTGTGCTCACCTGCAGCATGTAGCTGTGATAGTCTTTGATCCGCACTTGCCAGAAGCGCTGCAGGGCCAGCACGCTGCCTATCCCCACCTCGTGGAACACTTGCTCCACCACGTCCGGGAAGGCACTAGCTCCCAGCCGAGCCTCCCGATCCACAGCCACCCGCAGCAGGCGTGTGAGGCGCAGGTAATGCTCATGGACCAGGTCAGTCAAGGTCTCGAGGACACTCTCCTGGGCCGACTCAAAGCCAGCATGGGCCAGGACAGTCGCCACTGACTGATAGAGAAGCTGCCTGCAGGACGGCCAGCTCAGCTCTGTAACAGGCTCCCCTTTACCCCTGAGGAGAGAAAAAGAGGAGATGAATGGTAGAGAGTTGGGATGTAATGCTGGCAAATACAACGAGCTTCATCATTTATGGTTAGCAGCACAGCTCCACTTACTTATAGAAGTCACTTTCTGGGTCACTATGGAGCAGCTGGAAGGGCTGCCGGGGAGCTTTGCTGTCCACAGGGAGCAGATCATCAGGCATTCCAGGGGGCGTGGGAGGACGCAGGGGCAGGTTGGCATCAGCATCCTCTAATTTACTGCCTCCCTCAGACAACCCCGAGCTCTGACCTTGAGCCTGGGCCTGAGCTGCTGCCAGGAGGCCACGAAGACGGCGGGCGTGCTGACACAGCTGCACTGTGTGGATGGTGAGGCTGCAGGGCTCTGAGGGGATGTCCAGCATTGTTGTTGGTCGAGGCCGCTGGGCTGAGGGTTGATGCAGAGGAGGGTCCTGCATCTCTACGGAGCGAAACTCACGCTGGAGCAAGTCAAAGGAGCTGCGACTTGGAGGAGCACCTGCAGGCCCGGGGATCTCACCCCAGTAACGCATCATGGTGATGGATTACAGACAGGACCCAGATCACAAGATAGGGAGTCTGCAAATTTGAGAGATGTAGAAAAGTTAAAGTAACAAATTCAATCAAACTTTGTTTCTAGTATAAAAATATCCACTGAAATGTTTCAGAATTGCATTGACTCTGATTTTGGACCGGTTGCTGCTGTAAAGGAGAAATTGGCCTCCTGTGGATAAAGCAGTGCCTCTTTCTTCATTCGTTGATATTTGCTGATTTGATCCCAGAGATAAATAAGTCATCCTTTATTTATTTAACTTTTCTCATCCTTGTTTCTTTTAGACCAACTGTTTCACATGATAGAAAATGCAAACTGAGGCTGAATTTATTGAAAGCGTTATAACCTAAAGGCAAACAATTAACTGTTAGTCTTTTCTTAGTGGTCTCCTTTGCAGTTAAAGGTCATAAAGAGAAATCAATTTCATTTCGCTTTATAACCAGATAAGAACTCCTCACCGGATGTTTTACTGATGCAGGCCTTGAATATCAAGGGAAATAAAGTACTATATCAGCGATCAGTTCCAAAGCGTAGCACCGATTTCTGAATGCAGACCTTTCACAATTATGTACAGAGTTTTCGGGACTAATGCAACGTTCAAGCGGTCTGATGAGTATGTAGGCATACATTCCACCCATCAAGAACATACCCGAAAAAAACTGAACTATAACCAGACTGCACGGTGCTCCTACTGAAAACGAACGGCGAGAAAAGCCCCCATATAGTTAACGTAGCAAGCGTTCCACGGTTAAGTCTAAAATGAAACTTCAATTGGGTTGTACTTTCCTTAAATGCAAGAAAGTGAGAGTTCTCAGGTGTTACACTAACGCTTTTAGTTATTTTATGAACACACAAGACCTAAAATGGACTATTCTCAATCAGCGACCTATCCCCGCACACATGCGTTACGTTGAAGTTAGCTCAGAAATATATAACTCGAAAATATTACTAAAACTCACGTCAGGCAGGAAGGGATGAAGTCTGTTTACAGTTTGAACAAACGCACTGACAGGAAGTTCCACAGGAACTCCGTTTATTCGTCCGTTAGGTAAAACGTTCGAGTCGACACAAATAAATGGAGATGTTTGGTTCTGCAATAAAAAATAAATAAATAAATAAATAAATAATAATAATAATAATAATAATAATAATAATAATAATAATAATAATAATAATAATAATAATAATCATAATCATAATAATAACAATAAATGGGCTAAGTTTCACACTCCGAATGTAATTGTAAATACATATTTACTTATATATATATTTGAAATATTATTCAGGGTGTGAAACTGTCAGTCTATAACTTTTATTAATTGCTCTTGTCTCTCAGCAGCAGTCTCTCATTGCACCTAGACACTGTTTTCCAAACCAGTACCAAATCTAATTAATTTTCATATATATGCTTTGCTTCTTTTTCTTTGATTAATTCTGCCACGCAGACACTTGTTTTGTGTGTGTGTGTGTGTGTGTGTGTGGGGGGGGGGGGGGGGGTGTCTCTTAGCTACCATCTGTACAAAGTATATGTAGCTTCCAAAGTTTATTATTTTCATTGAAAAGTATTCAACCCCCTAATTTTAGAGACCAAAGTTCCTAATAAAAATATCATTTTACCCTACTATTTTTTATTATTTCATGATTACTAGTTTTATTCGGGCAAATATACCATTACCAAGCGGAAACGGGCTTTCATATGGCTTTAAACGGATTTTGGTAAAGGCTTCTGGCAGACCATATTCATGTGCTTGTATTTTTGGTATTTTTAACAACGTAGAAGACCCGGACACATTTCGCTGTAACACCAAATAAACATGGCCGCCTCCGCTCCGTCAGACGTGTGTGAGAAAATGAAAGATGAAGACGAAGAAATGAACTGTGAAACGGAAACAAAGGAGTCTTCTGCCAACGAAAATGGAAGAAATACAGACTCAAACAAACATGAACCTGAGGACACTTTCAAGAAACCGGCTCTTTTCGCCGCACCGTCCCTCACCAGCAAACGTAGCAGCGCCGTGGCTCCATCCAAACAGACAGCGGAACCCGAAACTAAGAGTTTCACAGACAATAAAAAAGCTACAAGTGTGGATATTGCAAGTGCAGACTCTCCAGCTCCTGCAAATGAAAACAGGACTTCAAGTAAAGTTCAAGAAGAAGACAATAAAGATCGAAAAGACACCGAGGGACCTGTCAAAGCCAAGCCTGCAGCTAAACCCCGCGTCCCCACCAAAGGTCCCCCTCCTGGTAAATTCCCTCCTCTACCATACGCAGAGCCGCCCTGGGGTGGCTCGGCTCCTGATATCCAATACGCTTTGGAAATCCTCAAAAACGGCACCATAGTGGACACTATCCCCCTCACACACAGAGGTTACTTCGTGGTCGGGCGTTTACCTGTGTGTGACGTCTCTCTGGAGCATCCCTCCATCTCCAGGTACCATGCGGTGATTCAGTACCGCGGACAGGCTGGGGAGGGAGAGTCTGCGGGAGAGGAGAAGGGATTTTACATCCACGACCTAGGCAGCACGCATGGGACTGTGGTGAACAAGAACAAGATCCCACCAAAGACCTACATCAGACTGCGCGTGGGACATGTGCTGAAGTTTGGAGGAAGCACGAGGCTTTTTATCCTGCAGGTTAGTCCAAATACATCCAATGGAATGCTATTTTAATATATAGATATGGCATGTAGCCATATGATGTCACAAATGATAGTTTTCTTCACCTCTGTCTGCTTTCTCACAGGGTCCAGAGTTTGACGAGGAAGAGGAGTCTGAGCTGACGGTCACGGAGCTGAGAGAGAAAGCCAGAAAACAGAGAGCAGAGCTGGAGAAGAGGATGATGGGTGATGGTTCTGATGATGACGGTGATGACGGGGACAAGGAGGAAGATGAGCAAGGGAAAAGCGACCAAGGCCGAAGCAAGAATGAAGACTCGGGCTGTTCATGGGGAATGGGTGAGCTTTTTGTGTTGACAGATTCTTTGAAGGCGTTAACTGATCAGCTGTCACATGTAAACCTTTGTGTGGTGCCCTGTTCTTGTCTCTGTGGCTCTGTGTATCCACCCTGCAGCTGAGGAGGCTGCGCCAGAGGAAGACGAGAACGAAGAAAACCCTTTTTCAACCGAGTTTCGTGAGGACCAGGAAGCTGCTTACCTGAAAGATCCCAAAAAGGCTCTGCAGGGCTTCTACGACCGGGAAGGTGAGTGACCACAGTCACCTGATGCTTCTGTTTTTGTGTGTCCATTTAAACTCCCCCACTTCAAATATGACATTTTTTTGGTCTCAGGAGAGGAGCTGGAGTTCGAGTATGAAGACAAAAGTCATGGCAGCTGGCTCTGCAGAATAAAGTACGTCACCTGGAACAGTAACAATCTGTTCCCCTAGCTTTTTAAGGTTTGTGTGTGGAGCTACAAAGTTTGAGCTGACGTCTCTGTCTCTTAACAGACTCCCAGTAGACGATGCCATGGGCCGACAGCTGGTTGCCGAGGTAACCCACACAGGGAAGAAGAAAGAAGCAGCTGTGCAGTGCTGTCTGGAGGCTTGTCGTATGCTGGAAGCCAGAGGACTGCTGAGACAGGAAGCAGGTGTGTGTGTGTGCGCTTGTCTATGAGAGGGGTTACAGCTTCTGGTTTATGAGGATTGCAGCTGTAAATGTTCTTGTGCTTGTTGTGTTTCCAGTGTCTCGTAAGCGTAAGAAGAAGAACTGGGAGGATGAAGATTACTATGACAGTGATGACGACACCTTCCTGGATCGAACTGGCACCATTGAGAAGAAGAGGCAGGAGAGGATGAAGAAGGCCGGGAAGGTTGAGGAGCGGCCTGAGACCTTTGAAACACTGGTAAAAAAAAAAGATCCTATGTTTCCATACACAGTATTAATATCATATAATATCAATCAAAAAGGGTAATCCGCCTCCTCAACACTCCTCGGTGAGCAGTTAGAGCAGAACTGATTGATCATGTAAGCTGTTGCAGAAGCTGAAATGTGGCAGATTGGCATGTCCGGATTTACAGCATCAACTTTCCGAACCACAGACAGCTCTGTTCTTGATGGCTTTGAGGACAGCGCTTTGTTCAGCTATCTAGTCTCTGGGGAGTCAGTTTTTAGAATAGAATAGAATAGAATAGAAAATACTTAATTTATCCCAGAGGGAAAATTCAGGAGGAGTCACAGCAGCAATCAAGAAAACAAAAGTAAGAAAGTGTATAGAAAGTGCAAAAAGTTCCATAAGAAAATAGATGATGACAGCTTGTCCATCATTGTCCAGTCAGCCAGCCTCCACCTCCACCTCCACAGGGTCCAGGACTGAGCTTCTTCAGCAGTCTGTTCAGTCTCTGTCTCCTGGATCCTGTCTGCTGAAGCTCTTCCAGTGTGGTGTTGGTGTCTGGTGTTACCTTCATTAGCTATGTCTGTGAATAGCATGATGCTACTCAGCCTTCTGGTATCCCCTCTGTTGCTGGGTTAGCACGGCTAGCTCGTCCATCTTATTGGAGATAGATCTTACGTTCCCAATAACGATGGATGGAAGGACAGGTCCATGTCGTCACTTCTTAGCTCACACCTGAGAACCAGCACATCGTCCTCACCTCCTTCTCCCCACCTTGTGAGGAAACATCAGGCCTTGCACCAGTTAGCATTGACATGCTACAGGCTGCTGACGGCTGATTTCAGGTGTAAACAATGCAGTCATGGTTACATGTAGGATCTCGAGACACAGGAGTTGACACCAGTTTGGTGTCCATGACCAACAAATGAGCCATACAAAGTAATGATCCACTCTGAATACAAGGATGGCGAAAAAGAGAAGAAATAATAACAAGAAACAGACAAAGAAGAGAGAGCTGCCACAACAGGGCGGCACCTAGCAACAAACATTTATTTTCTCCAATATTATTAACAAATATTAACATTACACATGCATCAATTAAATAGCACAAGAAGAAAAAAACATGTTGGTGTTGTGTGTAAAATTGGCAAGATTACATGAATGTAAGCATTCATACCAGTGCGCTGTATTGTCTGTACATTTACGATGCTGTTGAGTAACACAACGTGATAAACACCCATTTTAGCAGCTTTATTAAAGTGGCAGTTATTTAAGTTTTGAGCACCTCCCAGCACTAACAGAAATTCACGCCTATGGTTCAGTGCATCTCTAACCTTTAGTCGTGTCTTCTTTACACATTGCTCTGGAAGTAAATGATCCAAATGACCTCATTTTATACAGTCAACAACAAACAGGTGCACGACACAGCTTGTTTTCATTGGCCAGTCTGAACCCTTTTCTGAGCATAAGGTAGGTTGAAGCAAGTGTTGTGGGTGCAAGTTATCTTCTTTTTAAATCAAGTTACTAACTTTAGGGGCAAATAACTCACTTTTTCAGCAAAAGATATTGTTTTGTATTGTTGATATATGTGCATGTATTTGGTTATAAACTGTTACCAAAACCAAATGGATAAATCCAGCTTTGAGTCAATAGTGACAGGAAATCAAAACTTAAAGGATCACCTAAGTTATTGCTGTCATTCCTGAAGGGGAAATAAAAGTCTGTATCAAATTGCTTGATAATCCAGTCAGTAGTTTTGAGACGTTTCACCCAAATCCACAAATGTGAAGCACGTGGATGTGCCAGGAAATGATCTGGATCACTCACTGAAGTCAGGGATGATGAACAGCTCCACCAAATTTGATTTCAGGGTATCCAGTGAATGTTGATGTTGTAGTCTGAAGTCTTTTTCATTTTTACACACGTTGTCATACACAGAGCAACAGGACGGCAGGATGATTGCATGAAGACAGCAAAATGACCCATCAGTGCTCATTACTTAAGGCAGTGTTGCCCAACCCTGGTCCTGGGGTCTGCACTGCATGTTTTAGATGTTACCCCACTACAGCACACCTGATTCAAATGAATGGCTCGTTATCAGGCTCGAGCAGAGCTTGATGATGAGCTGATCATTCGAATCAGGTGTGTTGGAGTCGGGTACATAAAAAACACTGGCATAGAGGATAGGACGGGAACGGATCAAATGATGGTTGATGGATGTGGTCAGTGAAAAGCAGATGAACACCTGTAAATGGTTGTGAAATGTCATCATAGTTTCCAGTCAGTGTGAAGCTGCAGTGTTTGGTTTGAGACAACACCACCCTGTAATAAATGAATAAATAATAATAATAATATTAATAATAATAATAAAAATGATAACGTAATAAATAAAGTATTTTCTATTCTATTCTGTTAGATTTCATGCTCTGTTCCAGTTAGAGCAGAGTGTACACAGTGCACTTGGTGAAAGTGTACTCACTGAAGTGAGCAACTTGGGACACAGCAAAAGACTCTGCCCTATGATTGAGATGTTTTTCATGTCTTATATTTTACATCAAAATGAATGCTGTGACGTTTGCGACATTTGTGTCAACAAATTAAGCCATCTTAAAGAGAAGTGGCTCCAACTAATCACTTCTCTGCAGGCATACATTCTAAAACTTAAAATACAATTAAGACAATACACTGATTAAATACAAAACTTTGAGATAAAGTACAAAACATTTTTTCAAAACTGTCATGACTGAGAACATAAGGTCCTAATAAAGGTAAAAGTTTGTGACCACAGAAAGAAAAAGATACAACAGATACAACTAGGGCTGCGACTCAATGCTATTCTTACGATTGGATTCTACCACGTTTTTTTGGGTGCAGATTCAATTTAAATGGAAAATCTTCAGTATTTACAATTTTTGCGTTTTTTGGTTTGTTTTTTTTTAACACCAGACCATGTGAAAATTATGAAATGTCTACAGACTATACCAGGAGCCATATTTTCGAATAAAATGCACATGACCTGAGTCAGAGAGAAACATTTCGCCCTCTGCTGGAGAAAAGTGGTAACTTTTTTCCAATCCAGTTTATACACAATGACTGAAATTAAGAAATTGAATTTGGGAAAAAAAGAAATGGCTTTTTGACAAAGAATCACGATTTGAATTTTCAAACACAAAAATCATGTTGTATCGATTTTCTATTCTTTCTCCCACCCCTACAATCTATGGTCTCATAACAGGAAAAAATTAACAAAATGAGGGAACCAACAATCATACCTGCAAGAATTAAAGGTCACAGAAATAATAAAAAAGTAGTTCACCTGACATGATTTGGTGTCTTATAGTCTGCTGGTATTTTCAGAAAATTCTGATCAAACTGCATATACAAAGTGAATCAAGGTAAAAAAGGTTGATTCAGGAGTGTGGTCATTGCTAAACAGAGAAAACTGATCAAACAGTTAAAGATCTGAATCAGTTCCAGCCCAAGAACCACAGCTTTAACACTGATAAATAATATTCTTTAATCTTTTTAATACATGTTAATCTTTTTAGCATACTACCAAATCACTTAAAAAGAAGATCCCCTTCTCTGATTGTTTTCATTATTCCAGTTTTTCTCTTCTTTAAACACAGTCTCCTGAACCTTATGAGCTTTGTCTCTGACAGTCTGTCTTTAGCAGTCATTTGAGTTTCAGCTTTCTCCTGAAAATAACAGAAAATTGAATTTCACTTGTCTCTGGGGACTGCTCTTTAACATGAGGTGCTCTTATATCGTTTTGTTAAACATCCTGTATGTTTCTGTGCTAACGTCCGTGTGTTTGATTTTCATGTAGGTGGCCAAACTGTCAGAGGTGGAGAAGGAGCTGGCAGAGACACAGAAAAAGCTCAGCGCTGATCGAGGGGGTGAGTCATGATGGCCTGGGTGCTCTCTGTTCTGTGGGCAGATGCCATACTACCTACAGATGCATGATGAACTCGTGTTGCTGTGTTTCAGACTCCTCCAGCTCCTCCACCGAGGACTCGCTGGACGCCTTCATGACCGCAGTGAGAAGAGAAGCGGCGGTGGACGCCGTGGAGCGAAGGAAACAGCACGTGCACGTAGCAGATTTACGGAAAGAGGCTCAGAGGCTGAAGAAACTGGTGGAGCTCACGCGGCCTGCACAGATGCCCTCACTGCTGCCGAGGTTAGACACAGTGCTGTGCTCCCTGACTACTGAAGTATAACCGCATCTACCATGAAAATTTCTGCTTCATAAATGACAAGTTTAAACAGAGTTTTAACATTTTCATTGGGATAGTGGGAGCTCAGTGCCAGAGAAGCCTAAAAAGACCTTACCGCTGTTTGGAGCCATGAAGGGAGGAAGTAAATTCAAACTAAAGACCGGCACCATCGGGGTAGGTGTTGTTTCTCAGTCTGACTTTATTTCTGTGGGAACATTTCTTTTTCTGTCTTTCCCTTCACCTCTTTCTCTCTATTGATGTGTTTTTCTTCTGTCTTATAGAAGTTGCCTCCTAAGCGGCCTAACTTGCCCGCAGAGCTGTTCAACATGAAAGAGCTCACACCCGGTGGAGAGGAGGTAGAAGAAGAGGAGGAGGAGGAGGTGGAGGCAGAGAGGAAAGATGAGGGGAATGATGAGGAAGATGGTGAAAATATAACTGACATGAATGTTGACTGTGAGGAGTCCGGCGCATCCATGTCCCAAGATGGCTCTCCCACAGGACGGCAGGCAGCGACGTCCCAGGAGCCGAGAGGTAAAAGCCACGAGGGCTAGAGGAAGTTTTTAAAACAAACAAGTGGAAAAAATGCAGAGATTTATCCTCAGTGTGTAGTTCTTCACTGCTTTTTAAGTGTTAATGTGGATGCTTTTTACCACTGGGGGGCAGTATATGTTTCACACAGGACACACATTGCTGACTGTGTCATGGAGTTAAGTCACGTAACAAAATTACAGTCACCAAAAAAATGAAGAGATTTTAAGTTAACAGTGCGGTACCTCGTCATAAAAGTGCTTCTAAGAAATGAAACAGCTTTAATAAAAACATCTTTTTTATGTCTCACTTTTATATCTACAGGATGTCTGCAGGGTCTTAAAAGTATTTAAAGTCAATAAATAAATCGTGGAAAAATTAAGCCCCTTATCAATTCATTTAAAAAGTCTTAATCGTGATTTTATGAGGTTTTAAATTTTTATTGGTACTCAAGCTTTGACTCTAAAAGTATCCATGAATATTTATTTTCCTCCTCGCAACTATTATAAACTAACTTGTCACGCCACAAAGCAAACCCCCAGGTCAGAGTGAAGTGTTAAATTCTTGGTGCTGTTTGAAGGCATTTAACTCTATGCTGGTGTTAAACCAAACTACTGTGGGAGTTACTTTACAACACCACACAATGTTACTTTAAACACTCCTCACTCATGGTAACAGTAAATATGTGTTTTACAATAAACCATCCTTTGATCTGCACTGTTAACCCAGAAGTTGTTTGTTAGCAAACTTTCTTAGTCAAGTTACATTAAAGATTATATGCGGGCCGTTCATTACTTTTAATCCAATCAAGTGGAAACTGAAGTTTTTACCAAGAACTGCTTTGTTTTAAAATTTAGGAAAGTGATTTCACGCAAATGATCTGAGTCATGATGATCTAAATAAAAGGCTTAAGTAGGTTCAATTTTATGGCTAAAAGCATTGGACTCAAACTACACTGCACTGTAAAAACACAAACTGTTAGTCCAACTTAATAAAACTGTTTTAAATGGTAACACACAGTTTTATCAAAAAACTGTTTTATACTTGACTAACATCATTGGTTTAAGTTTCATGGGCTCTTGGGTAACCTGTTTTATTTCAAATCATCTTGTATTAATCGAACTCAAAACAAGCTAGCCTAAATTTCCATACTTTTCAATTGAATAACAAAGGTCAAAAAACTACTCCTTTACATCTAAGACGATGCTTTTAGCTAAGTCAATTTTGCTGTGGTAGCATTTTGTAACTGTGAGTGAGGAGGGAACACAGTGGATATGAGACTCTGCTGAACATGAGGGCACAGACTATTTGTACCCAGTGCATCAGACTGCTTGTCTGTGCTTCATGACACGGGTTGGCTATCTGTGTACTGCATGGCACAGACTGTTTGTCTGTGTGCCGCATGGCGTGGACATTATGAATACCACAAAATGACTCGTCAAGTGTAAGGGAATAACACAACTAAGTGTCATAAGAACACTGAATGGGTGATGTATTAACACTGTAAATGCTGGAAATTAACACCCCCTAGTGTAACAGAACAACTTAACTTGATGTGAAAAATATACCTTTTTGTGATAAAATAACACTGTGGGTGTTAGAATTTTAACTTAATTACAGAGTTAAGATATTAACACTTTCCAAAGTGTAAATTTAACTCTGAGTCCCTGAGAATGACATAAGCTCAGGGAGAGTGTTAAGTTTAACACTCTAGGAGTTGAATTAACACTTTGGATTTTGCAGTGCTGATGAAAAGCAAATCACACAACCTGAGGCACATGTCCTTAATTTTGATAATGATGAAATAAGTTCTGTTCCTTTCCTGGTTGGCCTTGAATAACTGCTGTTACTTGTTGTGGGAATGGGGATGTCAATAAACCTGCCTTTAGTTTCAATTGTTATTTCAAAATTCATTCCTTCTCAGCTTACTTCATGTCTGTTAAAATGCAAAGGTCAACTGTTAAAGATGGGTTTCTGACAAAAGCTTAAAGTCGTGATGAGGTCCTACATTTTGAAAGGCTTTTAAAAAAGTCTTAAAAGGTATTGAAATTAACCTCAGGATTTCAGCATATACCCTAATCTATCTCTAAAACAGTTTTATCAATTCTTTTTCTCTTTCTCATGATGTTGTTCATCCTGTTAGAGCAAAGCCACAGACAGAGGAGAGGTGAAGAATCTGCAGGAACAGAGGAGCAGCTTTCTCAGAGCAGTAGCTACAGAAACAAGCCCGTAACCCCGTCCAGCTCAGGTAGGATCTGTGTTTTCAAACCAGTCTGTGCTCTCGTCTCTGTCAGCTGTTTCAACGCCTGACCAGTGACGCACTCTTCTCTGTGTCCACAGAATCCAAGTCAGGAGCCCACACTGAGCCGGTTTCAGAGCCGAGCCCCAAAAAGAACTCAAAGAAGAAAGTGATGGGCCCCAGCAGGGTGAGCCCTCACACCTTTCAACCACAGGAAAACACAGTTTTAAACCACTCCATGTGATGATGTTCTGATCTCTCTCCACAGCCACCAGTGATGCTGTCAGGACAGTATCCAGAAGACGACCCAGATTATTGTGTCTGGGTTCCTCCTGCAGGTAAAAAAATTAGACTGATGAGTCTTTCACCAGTTATGCATTAAACCAAACAGAGATGATTTTATACGTACCGTTAATTTCTAACTCAGGAAACTCACCAGCTGAGTGGGTGTGGGTGTTCACAGCAGTTACTTTCAGCTGGTAACCTGTCAGGCTCAAGCAGCAACCTCTGGTCTAAAAATACGAAGTCAATGCTGAAGTGTTTCGATCATGGGCTTGAGGCTGGGCTGCAGAAACATCAGAAACCACAGACAGACCAAGCCAACAGAGGAGCTGATTCTTAAAGCAGAAATAAACATGTATACACCCTGGTTCAGAAAGAGGCTTGGGTCTGAATAGCTCATTTTTCTGACTCGGATTAAATTTTACTTTTGAATTTGCCCATTTAAGGGCATGGCTGACCCAACATTTTATCATCTACAAAGCAAAGGACAACATCCAGCTTCGAAAAACGAAGCCTATGTGGAAGTGCTAGAAAACTCTGTTCATTGTGAATCTGCTTGAGGCTGGCTGCAGAAACCTACGGTGGTGTATTGCACTCGTTGAAAATAAAGAAAATCCTCATGTTTTTTACAAGATACTATCATAAGAACAGGAATTTGAAAAGAAACTTCTGAAAAGCTTTAAAGATTGGTCCAGTGATGTGAGGGTGTTAACTATCAAAAATGCACTTTTTACCTTATAACACTAATTTAATGGATAGTAAACGACTCCCATAACCTCTGCCTGACACCACCTTTTGCATTAAATACACAAAGTAAGTACTGGATTTAGAAAATCTGCTGTTAATTTTGCTTATGTGCAGTCAAAGATGGTAACTGTGGTTGGATGAGAACATTTAATAGCCTTAGATGTCACTGGTGTTTCAGTGTAAAGTGTGACCCTGTTAATCGGACACCCCCAGCTGGCAATCACTGACACGTTTGGCTGATAGACAGCAGTTAGCATGGTCACGCTTAACTCCATAACACCATTAGTTATAGGTGCCCTATAACTATGAGACAGTAAGCTCTAAGCCAGTGTTATATCCAATATGGCCTCCATCAACTATTGGCTTTATTACTCTGCATAAGGAATGGATGCATGATGTAGTTGAGACTATCTCCACATTTAAGGTTGCATCGAAGCATTTCCAAGATGTATCTGTTGGAGATGGGCCTCAAAACTCTGTATCAGAAACAGATGGGTGATGTCATAGAGACTACATCCATGTATTATACTGTCTATGGTAGGAGACAAGTGGGCACATGGGGCAGCAGTGTTGCAAGTGAAGCTTGGTTTATGCTAGACACATCCATGAGGTCCGCGTGGCTTCGTGCAGACGAATGATGTGATTCTAGCAGCCTCAGCATAGTCATCACCTCTGGGAATTCTTCTGTGTGGGAACAAGTGGACAAACCAGAGCTCCTGGTGTCTGAAGTACAAAAAATCCTGTCATTTAGATGACTCATCACACAGAGATCACCATGGTAATTGTGTGGTAAACAATTCCTGGTGTGAAATTGTGGCCAAACTCAACACAGAAGGGGAATTGTTGAAAATGTCCTAAACAGTAGCCACAGTTACATGAGGAGTTTTTCATCTTTCTGAATGGAATCTTTCCGATTGACTTTTCCGAAAACAATAGTATACATGGAAAGGAATATTCCAATCTCTGGTCTACATGCGCCGCTAAAATCAAACAGAATAGTTAATGGGGCATGCGCAGAAAAACGTAAACATCACAAGATTTATCAAAGCTGGAGGACAACTGTTTATTTTTCACGGTGTTGCAATACTCCGTATTGCGAGTGTGTCGTCTGTCCAATCTTGAAATTATGTTCATTTCTTTCAAAGTTTGGATCAAAAATAAACTTTCTGCAGCAGTCCAGTGCTGACGGCTCACCGTCATTTTTAAAGTTGAGGAACGTCTCTAGTTGCATCTTACGTCATATCTGAGCATGCGCTGAAAGAACGCACCCTGACAACTTTCTGTTTGAGTGGATACATGAAACCTCAATCGGTTTGGGGAAAGGAATATTCCACCCCTGTGAAACCGATTAAGTGTCCATTCGGATTGGCACTTTTCTTTCGGAATGAGGTTTATACAAAGGTTAAATTCTTTCCGTTTGAGCAAATAAATCGAATGCAAGCAGAATATTTGGGTCCATGTATACGTGGCTACTGTAAACAACTTCTTCTCCTCTAGTTCAGTACCATGGTAGACGTGCATTCGTGATACACCACCCTCTACAGTTTGGGAACAGACACTGAGCAGAGTTAGAAAATATAGGAGCCACATGCGTTCTCTTTTGCTCATTCCCTGTGTCTCATTTCTGTGCGTTACCTTTGTGTGGAAAGTACAATACAACATCAAGGCTGTATTGTGTGCAGAGCTTTCAGTGATTGGACATGGGAACCAAGAACCAAATTTGTGCAACATTAGCTTGTTTAGTTTAGATGTTGTGCTTGACTTGTTAAGATAAGTCTCTGTGGTGCAACCAAATAAACACAGGACTGATTGTGTCTGGCCTTTGCACCTTAAATAAAGACACAGCTAGTATGGAGCTGGTGCAGAGGGCTACAGGTGGTTGTACGCCTTTAGATATGAAGCCCTACGAAGATTGAAAAGTAGTTGTGCTGTTGTTTTGAGGCTGTGGTCAGTTTGAATGTATGCATAGGGTTTTATTACCTCCGCCAAGGAGGATATGTTTTGGGGAGAGTTTGTCTTTGAACACATAACTCAAAAACTATCGAACGGATCTTGATAAAATTTTCAGGAAATGTTCAAAATGAGATAAGGAAGAAGTGATTGAATTTTTGAGGTGATCTGGATTACCGTCTGGATCCAGGACTTTTTTAAAGGATTCTTTATCATTGTGAGATAGGGCTGTTTTCACCATATGTGAATATAACTCCACCATAAATGGTTGGATTGCTTTGCAAAACAATACAAGACAAGGTCACCATAATTTCTGACAAATGTAAAAGTACGATCCAGATCCAGGCAATATACCAAATACCAAGATCTGTTATATGAAATGTGTTCTTGGTCATCATCATTTTTAACACTGTCAGGTAACAAATTATTATACAAACCTGCAACTAACACCAAATTGTAGCAGACAGTCTGCTGAAAGGGAGTATAACATTAAAGTAGGACTAAAGTGTTGGTGACAATCACAATATGCTTGGTAGAGTGAGTGCTTTTCTAGTTATTTCTACTTTCCAGGGATGTGTGACTTAGCCTCAGGTTGTAGGTAGATACATGAATCTCTCTCACTAAATCTTGGTTCTCTTTCCATGCAGACCAGAGCGGAGATGGACGTACGCACCTCAACGACAAGTACGGCTACTGAGCTGCTGTGTCACTCTGTCAGCTTTTCCTCTGGAGATGATACCTGCTACTCAAAGCCTGCTTCTCTCTGACCGTTAACCTCCTCCAGCCAGATGAGAGGAGCCTGTAACACACCGGGGGACCTGTGAGAACAGTTATCTTCATGCTTTCTAAATCTTTTGGGGATATTTGCGTTCTGAGAAAGCCAACCATTCCACTTCACATTAAACTGTCCGGCTTTGGGAATTACCCCCCTTGGAGCAGACACTGGGCTGTCAGCCTTCTGGCACTTTTCACCCCTGATAATAATAGAGATGAGAGGCACTTCACTTCTGATGGTTTTGTCTGAATTCTATATCATCCAGAAACAGAAAAGGACAGAGCGGGAGCGGTGACTGATCTGAATTCAGCTTTTACTCTTTGGCTGCTCCACTTGCAGTGAAGTCCACCTGACATCCAATCTGCATCCCTCCCCTGTTTGGCTTCAGTCGATCACTGGCATAACCTTATTTTTTTCCTCCAAAGGAGAGTGTATGGTGAGGAGGGAGGGAGAGGGGGAGCATTGAAGCAGCTTTTCTGACCATCTGGACACTTGGATGGCTTACTGGATGAAACGCAAGCTGATAATGACTCAAGCTAAGTGGAGTGTGCGTGTGTCTGCACTGACACACACACACACAGCCCAACCTTCTCAAAGTTCTCTTTTTAACAAGATTGTCTTTATGAGCGAGTCAGCTGTGTGTGCATGTGCGTGTGTGTGTGTGTGTGTGAGCGTGTGTGTTTGCCTGGAGCAGGATTCCTCACTGTGAAATCCCACTCAGTGCTGTTCTGCTGGTTTACTGCCATACTTTCCACCCTCCTTCCTGTCGACTTAACCCAGAACACAAAGTAAAGAAATGTATTTTGTGATATGGATGTGTAATAAAAGTGTCTGTAAATAACCTGCAAGCTGCTCCACGCTCTTACTCTTCGTTTCCCAGCTGTCTGTCCTCTCTGGCATCAGCTCCAGGGGCTTCCTCAAACCCAAACCCGGTCTTGACGTCAGAGCTTCTCTCCGTCTTTTTCAAGCTCTCCCTCTCACACAAAGAGCGTTTCTCAGGGCATGATCTGGCACAAAGAGGCTTGTGGTCTTGGCTGCAGATCTTTGCTGTGATGTTCTGTGCTGTGACCTACTAATCACTGATGGAAAGCATTCCTCTCTGCCCCAAATACATGAGAGGAGTCCTCTGTCCCCTTCACCAAGTAAGTCCTTCTCATGCTCTCAGAAGACGATGGTCCAAAGATAAGACTCTGGACCATGCACTTTTTCATTTAGAGTCGGTGCTGAGCTTCTGTATGGCTGTGATTGTTCACTGGGTTGTTTGTGTCAACATATCCAGTTATTCCAGCAAAAGACTAGTTACCAAAGAAGATCTGGACCAAACCGTCTTATCGATTCTGGGAATATGCAAAGATCACATCAGTCATGGGGCATCTTGAATCAGTGACCCAGCATCAGCTTGCTCAGAAACCCAAAACATGAGTTCTGAAACTTTTTAGGGCCTTGATCCATAAAAAGTGCTGGAGTGCAGCTACCCCCTCTCTGGAAAAAAAGGCAAATTCAAAACTACCAAAAGAAATGACCTTGGATGCTTGATTAAGCTGATCGGTAGAAAAATTAGACTGTGTGCACATCTTGTTTTGTTTCCTAAGTTACTCTGTTGCTACTTGTGCGTGTCATTACATTGATGTCTTAAAACAAGAAACTTTTCTCTAACACCACCTGCAGATTATTTTTTTTGGCACTTCAAGCAATTCAGAACTCATTTTTGTCTATAAATTACTTGAATATAAGGCTGTATTCAGACCAGAAAAGTCCTTTGGTCCACTTGTTTGGTCCAGACCAAAAGCAGACTTTATTTTTTTCGTTTGTTGCGGTTCGTATTCAGATTGTACTTTTTGCAAGTGGACTATATTCTGTAAACACATCCACGTGTGTGACGATCAGTGCTCTCATTGGACAGCACTGACAAAGGTGGCACACAGAATACAGACCAGGAAATGGAGGTAAACGTGTGTTTGTGCCATGCTCTGCGTGTCGTGACCAACAACATGCTAGCAACAGCGTGGCTAAACAGAAAACAAAGGATCAGGTATGAACCAAAGACGGTTAGGTTACAGTGGCTTTATAGGCCCAAAAGGCACATATATCCTGTAGTTGGTTCAAATGGACCTTGGTTTGTATTCAGACCTGCACCAGAGAACCATGAACTGCACCAGAGTTCATTTGGAAGCAGACCAAGACCACCTCAAAAAGTGGGTCTCGGTCCGGTTGTTTGGTCCGCACCAGGGTTTGTTTGTGCCTATTCACACCTGCATGAAAAGTCCGCACCAGCGTGGGAAATGAACCCTGGTCCGTTTAAAGTGGACCAAACAGTCCAGGTCTGAATACGCCCTAAGTCTTAATGACTTTTTTTTTTTTGTAAAAGTAAGACAAAAATACTTGATAAGATTTCAGTTTTTTGTACAGTGTTGTTATCCTTAGTAACTTCTGGGGTCATGAAGCAACAAAGAAATGTAGAAAACAGATCAAACATGTTCTGTTTACATAGTTTTATACAAGACTGAACCTATATTTCTATTAACATTTTTAAAACAATGGATGAAATTTGCAACTGTAATTGGTTTTTGATTTTTGAAGGTCGTTTAAACCCACTTTGGGAACCACTGACTTTTTCACTCAAAGAAATTATATTCTTTGAAAAAGTCATATGAGTGTTGGGTTGTTCTCAGCTGGGATTACAGTGGCTTGAAAAAGTATTCATACCCCTAGAACTTTTCCACATTTTGTCCCGTTCTGACCACAAACATAAATATATTTTATTGGCATTTTATGTGAAAGATCAACACAAAGTGGCTCACAAATGTGAAGTAAAATGAAAATTATACATGACTTTTAAATTTTTTAACAAATAAAAAACTGAAAAATGTGGCGTGCAAAAGTATTCAGGCCCCTTTTATCTCAGTGCAACCAGTTGCCTTCAGAAGTTGCCTGATGATTGCTGATCGATCAGCTGTTGACCTAATGATTAAATCGAGTCCACCTGTGTGTAATCGAACCTTAGTATAAATACAGCTGTTGTATGACACCCTCAGAGGTTTATTCAGAAGACACTTGTCAGCAAACAGCATCATGAAGTCTAAGGAACACACCAAACAGGTCAGGGATAAAGTTGTGGAGAAGTTTAAAGCAGGGTTAGGTTATAAAAAGATTTCCCAAGCTTTGAACATCTCACGGAGCACTGTTCAATCCATCATCAAGAAATGGAAAGAGTATGGTACAACTGCAAATCTACCAAGGCATGGCCGTCCACCTAAACTTACATGCCGAACAAGGAGAGCCCTGATCAGAGATGCAGCCAGGACGCCCATGGTAACTCTGGAGGAGCTGCAGAGATCCACAGCTCAGGTGGGGGAATCTGTCCATAGGACAACAATTAGTCGTGCGCTTCACAAATCTGGCTTTTATGGAAGAGTGGCAAGAAGAAAGCCATTGTTGAAAAAAAGCCACAAGAAGTCTCGTTTGCAGTTTGCCAGAGGCCATGTGGGGGACACAGCAAACATGTGGTAAAAGGTGCTCTGGTCAGATGAGACGAAAGTGGAGCTTTTTGGCCTAAATGCAAACCATTATGTGTGGTGGAAAACTAACACTGCACATCACTCTGAACACACCATCCCCACTGTCAAACATGGTGGTGGCAGCATCATGTTGTGGGGCTGCTTTTCTTCAGCAGGGACAGGGAAGATGGTCAGAGTTGATGGGAAGATGGATGGAGCCAAATACAGGGCAATCTTGGAAGAAAACCTGTTGGAATCAGCAAAAGACTTGAAAATGGGGCGGAGGTTCACCTTCCAGCAGGACAACGACCCCAGGCATAAAGCAAGAGCTACAATGGAATGGTTTAAAGTAAAACATATTCATGTGTTAGAATGGTCCAGTCAAAGTCCAGACCTCAATCCAATCGAGAATCTGTGGCAAGATCTGAAAACCGCTGTTCACAAACGCTCTCCATCTAATCTCACTGAGCTTGAGCTGTTCTGCAAAGAAGAATGGGCAAAAATTCAAGTCTCTAGATGTGCAAAGCTGGAAGAGACATACCCCAAAAGACTTGCAGCTGTAATTGCAGCGAGAGGTGGTTCCACCAAATATTGACACAGGGGGGCTGAATACTTTTGCACACCACATTTTTCAGTTTTTTATTTGTAAAAAAATGTGAAAGTCATGTATAATTTTCCTTTTACTTCACAATTGTGTGCCATTTTGTGTTGATCTTTCACATAAAATGCCAATAAAATATATTTATGTTTGTGGTCAGAACGGGAAAAAATGTGGAAAAGTTCAAGGGGTATGAATACTTTTTCAAGCCACTGTATATGAAGAACCAGAGGCTTCTTTTCACTTTACTTTTGCCCAGTTCAGGTATGTTTTGATTCTCTACATTCTTGCATCAGTTTGACATGATTTTAAGCAACAAATGCTGAACATAATCAGGCTGACTCAATCTGAGCTTATCAGAGTTTATTTCAGGTCAGTCTTTTCTTTCCAACAGCTGACACAGTGGATCTTGATAAGTTAAATATAGTGTGAGCTGTGGGTTGAGTTATTATGCAATAAAAACAGAAACTTACTTTGAAAACAATTTGGCACTCTGCCTTTCTAATATTCTGCTTCAGTTTCAGAGAATTAAAGAAAGCAGGTTTAACAGTGGTGTCTAGTCCCGCAGGGGAGTGATGAGTGATACAGACTGCAGCTGTGTAAGAGCCAGTGGACAAGTTCCTCGTACAACCCTACACCAAAGTTAACTATTACTTTAACGCTTTAACTTTTACTTTTTAAATGCAAGGGATATGAATACCATTTCGTTTTTAACATGATTAAATTCTTCAACTGTTTGACTCCAATCTAGGCTAGGTGAGTTTGATTTTAATCCAGATCACAAGTGAGTTGAAGTGGAACTGTGAAAGCTGTGGTGTGTAATATGCAACAAAAAGCTAGCTACTGAGCTAGCAGTTGAAGTGTTCCTAAAGAAAACCTATCAAGTGTTTTTCTTATTTTCAGTAAAAAATGTCTTTTTAGACCTAATATGAGCCACTTTCACCTGATCAATCCAGAAAAATGTCTTGTTTCAAGTTATTTTAAGACAAAAATGGGATATGAATTGCTTCTAACAAGTACAAAAAACAATCTTCCAATGGAAAAAGTGAAAAGTTACTTGTATTAAGTCATTTTTCTAGTTTAAGCAAATTTGAGCAAGACTTTCTTGTTCCATCGGCCCATTTTTTTACTTGTTATAAGCAACTAAGACCTTGTGCTTGTCTGAACAACTTGAAACAAGACATTTTTCTGAGCCGATAAGTTGAATGTGACTCATACCAAGTATAACAAGACAAATTTCCCTTAAAATAAGACAAAAACACTTGATGAGATTTCAGTTTTTTGCAACGTAAGGTTAAAGGTAGGGTCTGCAGGAATTTTGTTTACTTGTTAGTAAACACAACATTCAAACTGGACTCCTCCTCCTTGGCTCAGTGCCAGCAGCAGCACACACCCACTGCCTCTGGCCGTGGCTATGTGAACACACTCAGCAGCCCAGCAACCACCTGTAGAATCGTGTTTCTATGTGGGAGAGACTCAAGAGCAGTGCGCCTGACTTAACATATTAGCACAAGCTAAACACAGGTATTTGACACATACCTGGTTAGCAGAAAGCTAACTCCTATCACTCTTCATCCCGTTCTGCTCTACAACTTCATGACAGCAAGTAAAAGTGGAGCCAAGCTTCACCCTCAGTGAGGAAAAAACTTAATCCAATTGGTGTTTCGTTTCACTTTGGTTGTGTTTTTCTTCCTCCTTGCTACGTCCACTATTGTAGCCACTCAGGATAGCTTCTTCAGGCAGAGGAGGGGGTTGAGGCAGACACTGACACTGACACACATGTATAGAGGCCCAGAAATGATGGTTGAGCAGGGTTATTCCTGTGAAAGTTGACATTTTATTTTTTAGGAAAATCCTGCAGATCCTACCTTTAAACGCTTGTTTGGGAATGGGTAAAGGCTTTATCTGCCAGTTGTTGTTGTCTTCTGGTGTAAGCAAGTTAAACAAAAACCTCTATCCTTGGAAAATTAGGGAGTTTATAAAGATTTAGACTGTGCAACAAGGCAACCCTACTTGTTTCTCTTGCTGATTTAACCAGATTTACCCACTGTGCCCTGAGATTTTGAAGCATTGAATGATAAGAACAGTGAGACTCAATCACAAAAGTAAAAAATCAAAACAAAAAAAACAAACATGTATGATTCACTGATTTAAATGAAAACCACCTCCTCAACAAGAGGCCACGGGGCATTTATTGATTCATTTTGTGCAACAATGGACCAAAAACATGTCACAATGTTACATTCACTTCAGCAAAATCTTGGTTACAGTGGTGACATCATGTTTAATCGACCAATCGGCTCATAGCAGCAGCCGAGAGCTCCCCCAAGTTTCATTCAATACGACAGGAATGTGATTTCAAGGCATTAAGAGATCTTTAGAAAACACTGGGACTTCTTTATACACCAGTGGTCCTCTTCTACCTAGAAAGTAATGAGGTACAATATTGGAAAAATAATGGCACACTACAAACAAGTAGGCTATGAATGACATAGCACCAGTTACTCTTGCAAAATGTGCAGCAAACTATTCTCATACTTCCTTATTTCCACATACCTCTCTTTCTGCAAAACAGCGGGTTCATGCAAGGAAAGAGGATACAAGTACTTAACTTTGACCCGGACTAAAAGTGACAAGTTCATTAAGAAGCGCACATCATCAAAGGTCAACTATTCAACTACATACATGTCATACGTGTTTGTTAGAGCTCGTCATGACCTGCATATTCACCGACACATCTGAAGTAGTTTGACCGCACAGTCTACGTTCATCTCAACAATGACAGGTTATCTGATGACTCACCTCGCAATGTTTAGCATATAAAGTTACCAGGAACCTTAAGGGATGTCCAGTAATCACATCAAAGGAAGAAACCTCAGAGCCAGTTGATTGTCTTACATGCATTATTTCCCTTGAATATTGATCCAACCCAGAATAAATCCAGGTTTTAAAAACGGCTTGTCCCTTTTGTTTCACCTTCATCCAGTCCAGGTGTGTTCCTCATCTACTCTCCCTCCAGTAACAGGATCCCTTTCAGATCCCCACATGAGCAAAACCTGAAGAATCCTTAGAAATGTTGTGTTTAGGCCGTTTTATACCCCAGTGTTCTTGTTTTTGTGGACAGTTATGATCAGAGTGACTGAGCAGGATTACCTGAGTGTGCAAAGTCCCAACTTCAAACAAGAACGTCTTTTTTCTACAAGTCTAACTGTCACCTCTTGGTCTTGCTGCAGAAGCCAAAAAAGCATCCACCTGGGAAAAAGGGAGGGGGAGATTATCTGGCAGTGGATGGATTGCTCTTATGGACAGGAAGGATCCTCAGATGGGGTCAGAGGGCTGCAGGGGGGGACTGTGCTCAGAGAGCGGAAGGCGAAGATGGATGGGTCGTAGGTGTACCTGGTTGGAGGACGACTGCCAGTCAGATTCTGGAGACACAGAAGAACAGAAGACGAGGGGTTAGTGTTATTAAAAATGAAATTCTTAAGCCCCTGCTTACACCTGAAAGGAAGAAGACTTGTGACCTCTGTATGAACAGAATGTTTCATGAAACCAAGAGATGGTGTGAGGTAACTTGGCGGTGCAGTGCCGGTACAGTGCTCTTCTTCAAAATTTGAAGCTGCATTAGCAGAAAAGTTACAGATCTTGCAGTCTAAACAACAAGAACAGAAAACTTTTATATTCTGTGAGGATTTCTCCAGAATCAGAACAGCCACTTGTTAACTTCTGCTGAAGTAAGCTTAGCTTGTCGTGATAGTGCTCAGTTTACCATACTGACTCAAATATAGGACGACCCTGGTTATGAGACGACCCCTCTCCTTCCAAGACCAATCTTTCAAAAAAGGCTCTGATAACTAGAATGTACTTTGTTTAAAGATGCTATGAAGGGAATCTTTTTTAACTGGACTGTTTCGCCACCTTCGGGCCCGAGTTCCGGCCATATGTAAAGCTATCGGCAGCCCGGTTCTCCAATGTATCTGTAGGCTAACGTGACAACAAGAATGACATGTCAGTAATGTGTAACGTTAGTGAATCCTGGTTTTGTCCTGCCAGTCATTTACCAATCAGAGCTTAAAGTAACCTCACTCTTCATTTTATTGATAGACTCTCAGGTTTGAACAGACCACTGCAGAATAACTGCTGACTGTGGGTTGGAATCAACAATAGCACAAACAGATTAGCTCCTGTGTTAGCCTTTAGCTCGTGCTCTATCACTCTACTGTTTATCTTTCTTCTGCTCTTCTGTCCTTTTTCTGTCCGACAGTTAGGCTCCAGTGTCCACCATCACTACAAAATTAATCACAGAAATCGTTTTCAGCAGAGAAAAACACAGATCTCTCTTCTCTCTACTAAACTTCATCAGCCAGCGTGGTGTTGCCATAAAGACTTAGACGCTCTGTCCATCAATCTGGTCCTGGTAGACCCAATCAGGAAGCTAAGAAGTAGTATTCTGAAATGGCCTGTAATCTGTAATATTGGCGCTGATAATCTTATTTTAAAGTGTGGATTAGAATCAGGCATAAATCTAGAAGGGAGACTTTTGCAAGATCACTTAGAAACTCCTCACAAGGATCTATTTTTTTAATTGTAATTCTGAAAAGTCATTGAAATAGACACTCTTTTTGGACGCACTATCTTCAGACACTACACACTGTAACTCTATATTTTACCTGTCTGACAGTTGTTTAGCGTCCCTGCTGCATCGACCATCATTATCCTAAAATAAGCATCACTATCTCCGCCTTGGTTTTCTGTTTTCTGTTTACTCGCTCAACTTTTGGTCCACTTTGCTCTGGATGATCACTGCCCCTCCATAGCTCCTGTCTCTGCGTCTCTGCTGTGACTGACAGATGACTGCAGTCACAGTGAAGTCACTACCTTTACAAAGGCGCTCTCTACTGTTGCGGTCGTGTAGCGACTATCAGCATGTGTCAATGGTTAGACCTTGATTTCAAGACGAGTCCATTTTTTCACACAATGTTCCACAAGAAAAACCTTGTCTTATGTAGGGATGGGTACCTTTCACATATGAAAACGATACGGTACAGATGCTTGGTACCTGGCAATGGGTACCGGTACTCAACAATACCAGTTTTTGGTACTTTTTTGTGCTTATATGGTAAAAAAAAAAAATCAATTTGTTTAAATATATATTTTTTTGTTTTTCCATTTGAAATATTTATTCTTTAATACATGACCTTGTAATGCTGTGTTCATGTCCAGCATGGAAAATCACCTACTCTTCCACTCCCTCATAGTTACAAGGGTGCGTTTAGGTACCTAAACATGGTACCTTTTGATTCTTTGTGAATCGGTACCTGGTACTTTGACAGATTTCGGTCGGTATCTACAAAAGTATCTACTTCGGTACCCATCCCTAGTCTTATATGCTGGTACATACAGTGTTTTTAGGATTCTTTGAGTAATCCAGACCATTTACCAATGACTGCACACACCATATATCAGATCCAAACAGGGTCAGTGGATTGTATCTGTCACAGTTTCCAGGAGGAGAAACTTCAGTGAAGGGATTTTTTCTCAGCTGCATAAACACGTTCAAACGGAAATGACAGGAAGAACAAAGCAGACACCAAGCAGTGTTGTAGCAGCAGAGGAACTTTTGGCATGTCCACAATTGTGTGTGTGTGTGTGTGTGTGTGTGTGTGTGTGTGTGTGTGTGTGTGTGTGTGTGTGAGTGTGTGTATACACTGAGCCGTTTTCCTTGGTAGTTTATCTCACTTTACAAGTCGCCTGCCAAACGCTGTGAGCAGCCCTGCTGAGCAGCAGACCTGTCAGAAGGAGAGTTAATCCAGCTTTGTCAGATGGAAATGGCAAGGATTACCTGCTGTCCTGGAGTTATGGTATTATTGGTCATTTACAGTTCCTCAGTTCACGTCAGCAGCGACGTGAACTGAGAGGACACCAAACCAACAGCTGTGGGGGAAATGGCTGCTCCTCATTGCAACATGTTCACTCAGGTTATTCTCTTCACACTGCAGGTTTCAGTGAAATAAACGCTTTTCCAGTCAAAAAGCAGAGCCCCCCCACCCCCTCTTGTCTGAGCAGAACCTTGCTTTTCAAGGCTTTACAAACCCTCCGTCTAAAATTAGCCCTGGTCATTTTTCTCCCAACAGGAAACGACAGGAAATGACTTTGTTGGACTTGGCAGTGAGGCAGCACTTTCTCCGGAGCCCTGCTGAGGGGGAGCAAAGTTTGAGGGAAGGTGGACTGAGAAAGATTAGAACCCTGAGACGGATTCACTTTAATTAGCTGCTGACCCCATGGAAAAAGCTGAGCGTGTTTACATGAATAGCTGCATGTTCTCATTGTCAACCATATCCAAACACCTCTCCTTTCTGACAGCTATTAAGATGCATCCCTGTGACTGCCACTGGAAAGCACCCGCTGACATCATCACCTATGAAGCTCCATTAGCGGAGCATGCAAGGCTACAGGTGTTCCCATGACTTCAGCCAACATCTTAAGGGATTCATGCTGACGACTGAGCCGCAGTAACACGGCAACAACTCCCAACACTGCTCTCAGCTGTTTTATCTGCAAATGTGGAAACATTCCTGCTGTAATCCATCAATATCTGTTTGAACGTGTACAAAGTCAGAGGTGGAAAAACGAAAAGAAGCTCAGGAACAAGGGACAGTAAAAACTTGATGGATGACAACAACGCTGAGATGTTCTCCATCTGGTAGCTGCAGCTCGTCCAACTGAGGGGGAGTCGTACATCAGGATGGCTTCCTATCCATCCTCGTAATCCCCACAGAGTTTTCCTGTGGTCACGTCTGCAGTAATGTGGACCTTTAGAGCCAGGAAGGGTCAAACAAAGTGCAGGTCCCTGGTGTGCAGGGCTCTGTTTGTGCAGACATAAAAGCAACAGTAATTCCTCACTATCCTGAAGCCAGAGTTACAGAAGAGGTCTCTGTACAGCTGAAGCAGTGTTAGAAATTTGTCCTGTTGGTCGTTCGTTTTAACTCAGATCAGCAGTTTTGAAAAGTTGTTGCTCAAGCTCTGTTAAATGAACTCTTGGTGCACGGATGGATTACTGTTCCTGGCTCTGCAGGGTGAATGACAAAAAGCCCAGGAAGTCAAGGTGGCTGTGAACTTGAACTTCTGTATTTGAGTTGTTCCAGTACAGAAACTGGTACTAGTGCTGGGAACTCTTCCAATGAATTTCTGCTCTGACAGAGGTGACAGGAAGTCAGCACTTGTTGGGAAGCCAAAGGTTACATTTTGTCTAGCTGTATACAGCAAGACTGAAAAAACATTTATTCATGTAGGAATCAAAACTCTTTGGTGTAACTGACAGACACAAGGGCTTGAACAGTTTTCTTAACTTACTCTGAAAAGTAAATAAGTTGATTCTTCAAAATTTTAAATCTCTTTAAAGAGGCGGTATCGGCCTTTTTTAGGCTTTATCCTGTTCTTCTGGTCTCCAGAAAAAGCTGAACAGAATTTACAGCACAAGAACCCCATATTTTTCCTCACACTGGTGTTTCAGACAACTTTTATTTGAGCCTCTGTCTGAATCACTTATTTCTAGCTGCGGTCTCTTTAAGACTCCCCGCATCACAAACCCCCTTTCCTCTAATTGGCCAGGGGGCTGATGTGGGCACATATAAGGGCAGACCTTGTTATTTGAGGCCTGTAAGGCCACATTATGTAACAACAATGCCCCAATACATAATATAATAAACTTTTGCTTCATTATGCAATAATGCCGCATTTTGTAAAAAAAATTCTTGAACGCAATATGTAATAAGCTTTGCCGAATTTTATAAAAAGTTCTTACATATTGCATAACTCATAACAAAATGGGGATTTTGCACTTTTTTATCAAGAAAATGTAAGAATTCGGTGCATAATGTAATAAACCTCCAAACTGAATGTTTCAGTTAGGACAAAAAAAAAAAAATTACCATTACAACAGTTTAAAGCCTGAAATTTAGTTCCAAACACAATACGTGAACTCCCAACCAGATTCCTGCACGGGTCCAATTTTCAAGATCCGCCCCACCCCGACCCGGGGACGTACAAACCCACACCCGAACCGCAAAACCCACCCATCAGCCCGATTAGTACCGCAACCGGATCCGACCCGTTGAAACACGACCCGCAGCTCGACCCTTAACCTTATTTAGAGTAATCATTTTGGGTGATATTGTCTGAAAATTGAACGGTATATCGCCAAAGTTCAGATGCCAGTGAGTAAATAACGCACCTGAATGAAGCAACTCTTCCAATAAAAGCCTGACTTCAGCTCCATCATCAACCCTCTGTGATCTTCTCACATACAACTGTAAAATCACTCGGTTTTTTACGTTTAATGCTTTTAAACTTTTAATCTCTTAAAAGGACCTTTACACGTGTAATAGTAGACGTACTTTCTGTCCAGACTTAAGCGACGCTCAGCAGGTACGAGCCGTGATCATGTCACAACCATGGATGTATTATAAGAACTGGATAGCGTGGCTATATGGTCACAGCCTTACAACCAGCTTACAACTTTCATTTTTATTTTATTGTATTTATTTTATTTTATTGTATTTATTATTATTTTACATTAATTTTGATGTGTCAAACTAAAACCCGCAACCCGACCCGCATGTTATTTTTTCCACCCAGATCAGAACCCGGGAAATAAAAAGTTTTTAAAAACCACCCGCAAATCAGCTGTTTGTGCGGGTACCCTCAGGTACCCGCGGGTACCCAACCCAGGGCAGGACTCTGCTCCCTACCCTGACCTCTTTTACTAAACAGCTTAAAGCTTGGCTGCTGGAATACAAGCATTGTTGTCATTACCAGGCCTGAACTTAGGTACTTGTACTGTATATTTATTGTGTCAGGGGCTCCATCTCTGACTTTTTGCTGGGCAATGTGCAATGCAACTGGCACTTCTTATTTGTTGGATGAACTGATTTGATATGTGTTGTGTTTGTCTGCTCGATCTCTGTGTAACATGTTGTGTCTTCTCTTTTTTTGTTTGGACTTGATGTTATTAAAAATATAATGCATTTTATTGAATTTAATTTTTTTTTTTAGGTTGCCTACTGACAACTGGCCAGAGACTGCAGCTGGAAAATAGCCGCAAAGGCTAAGGCTGTCCAGTACATTAAAGAGGACTGTCCACGATTGGACAAGTAGCTTGTATATGCCAGTTACTTGAAAATAAGTGGTATTTTGATCCTGCCGATGGGTTTGGGATCTAGAGGGTTAAATGGACTTAATAAGCTTTAACTATTTTTTTATCATTCAGTATTGTTAAAACAAAACAACACTTCACTTTTTCACTTCTTTAGCAAAGTTTATCTGCAAACCCAAAATTCAGATCAGGACTCGGTATCGGCCGATACTCAATATTAAAGAATCGGGCAAACAATGCTGATCTGGACATCCCTATTATATAATATGGTGTTACAAGGCCCATGCCTAAAATGTAACATGAAACAGTCAAACCAATGTGTGATGATGTCATTATTATAGCAAGTCTCATCAAATTCTCGTGACGATCTTGTGTTTTTTTTTTAGAACGGACCATGTCAAGAAGTTTACAGTCAGATTCAGGGACTTCTACAACAGATGAAGTAATGAGGTAGAGGTTTAAAGATCTGCACAAACTCAGCATAAATATCCAGAGCTGTTACTTTATATCCATAGTTAAACTATAGGAAAGCATAATACCCCCTCTTTAAACAAAAATTAACTTTCAAACCAAAAATGCTGCTGTGTTGAGTTCAAACCATGTGGTTTACCTTATCTAAAACTCAAAGAAAAACTTGTATGTTTCTTTTAATTTCCCCCCAGTCCTCCATAACTGCAGTGTTTCCCTCAGCTCAATCAATCTTCATCCTTCTCCACCTATTCTTTTACAGTGGCTGAAACCAGATGCCATCACTCTGAGCCTGCTGCAGCCTGGGAAGCTCTCATCACTCCACCACCCCCACTCTCCTTTCACCTCCACGACCATGAAGCGGGGAGGCCTCAGCAGAGGCAGCAGCAGAGGCCAAAGCTCTGTTTTTCTACTGCTTCTAACACACACACTCACACACACATATGCACGCACACAATCATCAACCTCCTAAACTCCTGTTACAGCTCTCATGCTTGAATCAAGTCTCAAAGCTAGGGCCTCATCCAGATCCAGTGTCTCTTCTGGATCCCGGCCAGGAAACCGAGGGGCTGACAGAATAAAGAGGGAGAGGTAGCAGGAGAGAAAAGATGAGACAGAGAAAGATTTGGAGAGATGGTGGCACAGTGTGAGTGGCTCAAAGAGTCCACACAAGCCTCCAAATGGCTCATCAATCCTAAAACTCACTGTGTACTCACTTCAGGGAAAATCTCTGAACTGGAAAACGCTCAAAACCCACAGACGTCACAGACGAGGACAACAACACCAACAACAACGCCAGAGAGAACAGAGGATAATGAGCAATATCTCAATGTATCAGCAGAGTTAAACAGATAGCAGCCGGCCGGGGCTATAAACGGAAAATGACTTCATCCCTGGAAATACACCACAAGGGAACCGCTCACAGCACTCCACCTCCTCTTCCTCCTCCTCCTCCTCAGCTCCATCGCTCATCACAGCTCGCTTGTTCGTCCTAAACTACTCTCCAAGATTGTTCACAGGTTTTTTTTGTCTATGCTGATGATACATACCTATATGGAGGATGGATCAGACCTAGAGGCTGTTACAGTGTGTGTGTGTGTGTGTGTATGTGTGTGTGTGTGCAAGTAAACAAGTGTGTGATAAGATTCCATTGACACTTAGCCCACACAACGTGATAATAACGTCACTTTTCTCACCACACTGTGCATCCTTCTGGAGAATAACACTCCGTGCCAAGATGCCCAGGCTTGTTCCAGCCGCCTCTCCAACATGCTTCCTTTAACCACTACAAACAGAATCATCTCATACGCAGTTTCA
Organism: Halichoeres trimaculatus; assembly: GCF_033239565.1. Taxonomy (NCBI): domain Eukaryota; kingdom Metazoa; phylum Chordata; class Actinopteri; order Labriformes; family Labridae; genus Halichoeres; species Halichoeres trimaculatus. The sequence continues at coordinate 3,257,304 of NW_027437195.1, read as the reverse complement.
GAGCACGGGTGAGTCGGTGGATGATTACTGGAGACAACGTTTTTAAAACCACCTTACAGGGAGATCAGACAGGACTTGGTCTTGGGAAAATACCTTGTGTGAGCTATTTAGGGGAGTAAATGTGCACTAATGGGACGAGTGGAAAGCACAACTATTTGAAGTTGTTGGGTGAGATCAAAAGATCAAGCAAACAAAAAAAGGTGGGGGGCACATTCCTTCAGTATGTTGAAGTAGAAGTTTCCAGAAGCAGTAAACAATGATCAGCACAGTGCTGCTAACAGGAGCAATCTGACAGTACGGCTGCTGGGTGATGAGACAATCTCTGTGAAAGGACCACAACTATAATGAAGAGTAATGTCAGACATGTTTATTCTTTGACCAAATTCACAAAAAAGCAGTTGATTCTGCATCTTTTAGCTTGTGGTATCCAGCTGAGCTCTTTCAAACTGTACCAAGTCACCTCTTTAAAAAAACATCAGATGTGAGTCTTACATTTTTTCCCCAAGATAAGAGATCTCCATCACCAGACTTAACAAGGTAATGTTAGCATTAAAGCAGAGTTAAAGACAGTTACAGCTCAGCTGGCAGCCTATTAAGTCCAACAGCAGAGTGTGGGGGGTGCCACATGGGTGTTTACAGACCTTTTTCAGGGGTCCCCCAGCACCCCTTAGACTCCTGATTTGATTAAACTAAACTGTAGTAGATCAATATTAATTTCAGTTAAATATAGTACTTTACTTAGTCCACTGACACACACCTGAGAGCAGTAGGCAGCAGCAGGTTTTAAGAGCAGGTAACCAAATTAAAAGTGAAAATATGAATGATCAAGAGTTGTACCTACTCCTACAGCATCTTAAGAGATTAACTCCCCTTCTTCAAGTGGTTTAGCCCTCTATCTCGCTATCTGGTGTAAGCTTGTTGTCAATGTAGCATCCTTTCAGGAGACAGATCAATGTGTTTTTTTCAGGGCTGATACTTACACCAATTTCAGTAGTCAAGGAGGCCAATAACTGGTATTTAAAGCTGATATCCTTTTGTGGTAAAAGTGAAAATACATCATACATACAATACATCAAAATTTTGAATAATACAAGCTTCAACACTTGACTTCATTTAAATGCCTGAAAGCAGTGTTTCTCAAATATTTTCAGACTAAGGACCACTTTTCCCCCAGAAAACTCTTGCAGACCACCACGAGCTAAACAGCCCCAGAACAACACCCCAGAGAACAAACTGATATATAATAAACTTGAATCATACATATTACAACTTGCTACGGCCAAACCAATTTTTTGTAGATTTTATCAGTTTGTGTAGCAGCCGAAACAACCCACACCCCCCGACCCTTATTTTTTCTCGAATGTTCCATTATAAAGAAAACACAATTTCCTCACAGTTGTTGTGGACCACTAGGGTGCGCTGGCAGACCACTAGCAGTCCACGGACCACAATTTGAGAAACTTTGCCTTAAAGCATATGTTTATTGAACAGCTCTTAGGCTCAGGGACTGGGGTGTTTATTACAATTTCAGGGCTCTGCAGCCTAAAATTGTCTTTGAAACATCTGCTCTTCGGTGCTTCACCACTTGGCAAAACCTTTTCTCCTCTCCTCTGTGTGTGTTTCTCTTTCTAATATCTTCACCTGGAGCTCAGACTTGTGTGTATCTGCTCAGAGTGAAGGAGAGGGCCAATATGATAATTCAATGATCAAAGATATGAAGCTAAACATTGAATCCTGATTAACTTGTCATGACAGAGAGAAAAATCCTCCCCTTTGTAAAACTCAGAGGTTTAAAAAATGAAAATAGAACTCTATAAAACAGATAACCAACAATCTTTCATTTTTCATAAAAGTTTGTGGTAAAAACTGTTAATGTTCAGTCAGTGAGGGGTTTGTCGATAGGTTTAGAGTCTTTTAAGCTCTCCGTATCACAGTTTCTCTCAAGGCTATGCACCCCTAAAAGTCTGACTCTGAATTGCACCTGGTTGGGCCACATTAATATTTTATACCAGACTGCTCCGTCAAATGTTTTTCTTTTTCCAAGTTGTAATTACTAGGACCATGTTCCAAGGAAGAAACTATGAAGGAATCCAAACCAAAAACCTGAGGGAATGTTGTTAGCAGCATCTCAGTGTGGATCTGTTTCTGACCCCCTCTGAACCACAGATAATCCAGGAAGGTCTTAAATCTGGCTTAAAACTGGTTTTACTTGGGGCCACCAAGAGGTGGCCTCTGTTGAGTGTTCAAAGATACCAGAAAATATCCTTTAAACCACAGATACAGCAAAATGCTATCCTTAGCAGCTCCTCCTCTTGCCTGTTTTGGAGTGAGTTACAAATATAGATTTTAAAAGTAAGTTCACATTATTCAGAGTTGATTTTTCTCATCGAATCAGCTTCATCAATACACTTATTTAAGCAGTTTTAGAGGTTTTGATTTAGTGATGAACAGTCTGGTATATTCCAGCTTCATGTACATACAGAGCTCCTCAGACCGGCAGTATTATCTGGAACATGCTCAGATACAGATATTAATAAAGAGTGGTTATCAAAATGGCAAGGTGGCTGTGGATTGGTTTACTGTTTGATCCCAGGATTAGTTCATACTTTTCAAAGAGCCTCTGCCACCATACAAATAAAGTCAATTATCTAACCTTCTTTTCCATATCACCCAGCTCTCTCAGCCTCATCGTCAGATTCTCAGGCGTCTCAGAAACTGTTGCTAACAGAGCATGGGAACAAATGCTGCAGCCAGATGCTGTCCCAGTGTGCACTTGGAGCCACATCAAGGTGCTGGCGACAGGACAGGCTGGACTGTTCGTGGGAAGCCGAGCAACCTTGCAACCTTATCGCTGCTGTAATGCACACCCCGATCTAAACCACCTATCACGGGTCTGCAGGGAACGGCTGTGAGTGCAAGTCACATTATAACAGCAACTTATCTTTTAGACAGCAATGAGCAACATACAATGAAATGTTTGCATTCATCCAAACACAATATTCCACGAGGAACTGACTGTTTACTGTGGGAAGTGGAATGAAAATGAACTCACCCGAATCTTTATAGTCCGTGTTTTCCCTCCACAGTTCTTTTTCAGCAGCATTTTCTGTGGAGAACAAGTGTGATGTTGCACAATGAAATACACACTGACAGCTGTGGAAAATGTATGACAATGACAAGCAGAAAACTGGGTATGAGCTGAATTCCCAACATGCTCGGAGGCTGCTTCTGAAAAATGAAGTTGGGTTAAAAGAATCAGTTTGTTCTGATTGTTTTGTCTGTTAATTTATCTGTAAAATCCTGAAATTTAACCTTTACATATTCTGAATTTCACATTATTCATCCTTTTTTAGCTACTTCACAGTTTTTTGATTGGGTCTGTCGTCCTTTACTCTGGTTTCCCCCTCGTACACTTAGATTTAAATCAATCCTGGTGATGATTCCTGGAAAATGTTTGCAATCTGTCTTACACAATCAAGTCAATTTGAGGGTTATCAAAGGAAATCATTTCTTTGGGGAGTTTTCTCTGGATGCAGTCATTCTACATTTCTTTTCCAAGTGCAACCCTCTCTGTATATTTCCATATCAGAGGAGTATTTCTAGCCTTACAGCAGCAGAGTCTGACGTGACAAGGACCACGAGGAAGTGAGGCAAATCCAGCTGTCTCACTAAACTAAACAGTCGGTCAATGAAGCTTATGCAATATCCTGTCTCCCACTCCCCTCCACGCAGCTCCACTATTTAAAAAAAAAAAAAAAAAGGAGTGGGGGTGGAGGGACCACACAATCATGGAATTGTCTGGAGTTGGGGAGGTAGCTTCTAAGGGGGAAGGGAGCACAGGAAAGAATGGAAACACAAGACTCCTGCTGCTGTGATGTGGGAGAGCTGGGGCGCACACTTGCCCTCATGCTCACCTCCTGCTGGTCCTTATCTATCCTTCAGAATCTATGATACAGCAGTCTATGCAGTCTAATTATACATATGTTGTTTTTTTAATCTGTCCTCGCATGAAACAAACTGTGTGTATGATTTTTTTTACACTGATTCCTATGATCAGATGACTCATCTTCAAACACTGATTGATGTGTGTTAACCAACATATCACTGGTCCAGTGAGTGCTCTATACAACAAAGTGTGATAACGATTTCATCCTCATTTCACCCCAAAGCTCAGACCTCACACCACCCAGTCTCTTAAACAACACTCACTTGCCCAACAGGTCCTGACTTGCCATCTAACAAAGTGATTTAGTGAAAAAAGGATTTCTCCATAATGTTCTGGGACGTGCTGTTTTTGTGGATTACACGGTGCTGTCTTGTATTTTCTTTGGAGTAGTCTTAAAGACTTGTGAATGTGTTTTTCTCTGAAGCTGAACTTCTAGATGTGTCGTTACTCTTAACGGAAAACTAGGCACAAGGGTCAATCAAACAGGAAACAAAACGAATAATAAAAAAATGAAGATTTCTTTTTTGCTTGTTTTTTGTAACAATATAAAATAAAGTCAGAATTTCAAAATGAAGTAAAACTTTTCATCCATGAACAAAAGCATATAACATCAAATTCTTATAAATTGAGGGCTAAAGTTTTAGTATTTAAGCTTAATATACCAAATAATTAGATCAAGGTGGATTTAGAATCGTTTTCTCCACTTTTTGACAAAGTCTTGAACAGAAACAATTATTTTATTCTTCCTTTCTTTCATCTGTTAAAGAAAGTAGGGGTGCACCGGTTACAGTTTTCTGGCCAATCACCGATCTTTAAAAAGCCTGACCTGCTGATACAGATTTGGGCTGATTCTGATCTTTATTTTTTATTTTTTATAACTGACAGCAAGTATCTTCAATGTTCCAATCTTAGATTATTAAAAATCATTGAACAATGCCTGTGAAACAATAACATTTTAAGGTTTAACTTAACCTCTTACGACCCGAGCTTCTGTCTGGTCTGCATTTTTTTTAGTTACCTTGCTATTTTGGATAAGTAAGACCTTATAAGTACACTTATTAAACTTTGTCTTTGTACAACAGGTTTGATTATTTGTGTTATAAGTTCTCTATAATGTGTTTGTTTGTGGTGTTATTGTACTTAAATGTGTTGTTCTCTTCACCAAAATGGTTGTAATGTTGTGATTTCCTCAGAAGATGATGTGGGCAGTGTCACTTAATGTGGCTGATAAGTCAAAGTATAAAAAAATGAAGTATCATGAGTCAGAGATGCAGAAATGTAATGTCCACATATGTGGATGCTGGGTCTTAAGAGGTTAAACAACCACTAAAGTGTCCTGAGTTTTAAGTCTCAGAGCAAAAAGCAACAATGGCTGGCTGTCAGACAATCCCAGAGGTTTATAAGATCGGTTTCATATCTAAGGATGGGCTGACCACTGGTTTCTGATCACAGATCCCCCAAAATTAAGGAAATCGGTACCAATTGATCGATCGGTGCATGTGTAAAAGAAAGTCTAACATTTCCTCTTTTTTGTGCAATTTGGACAGATTTTAACTTTAATGCAACATTTTGATTGATGTAAAGGCGCACAGAGGTGTGGCAGCTCCATGTGGATTAGCACACATAAAGATAACAAACCTCTGACCTTTTAACCTGTCTTCTGAGAGAATTATGAGACTAATAAACTTAAAACTCGAGCTAAAGCAGGTCAAACAGGGACATGGAGGTTTTGTTTTAAAGTCATTAGCCTAGGATGGTCGTGAGTCAGTGTTCAATAAGAGTTTGAACACTTCATTTGGAACAAAGTCCCTAACCCTAACACGAACAACAACAGTGCAAAAAGTGAAATCTAGGAGGAAACATCCTTAATTGAAACCATGTTGGGTCTGTTTGTCTTGTATCCAGCATTCAGGTCTAACGGGGAAATTCATCTTGAGCTTTCACAGGGTTTCAATCCTCTGCTTTTTGAAAGGAACCAGCACAGACATATTTCTTCATGAGACTGGGACTCCAGAGGAACATATGCAGAAGACATCACACGCTGAGGGCTGAGACTTTATGAATGGAAGCTGTCCAGCTAAAGGGTTAACAGGAGACTGGAGCTGTGTCTGCAGACTACCTCTGTAGGCCCCCTATTGTATTCCCTACAGCACCTCCCATTCCACTTGACTGAGTGTGCACACACACTCTCACACACGGACGGACACACACACACACACACACACACTGATACAGCAACAAACTCACAGACATGAGGATGCACACATGCAGACACAAAAAGACAGGCAGGATGACAGACGCGTACCCCAGCCCTGCACACACACACACACACACTCACACACACACTCTCTTCCACTCTTTCTCCTCACCCCTCTCAGTGCTACCCGCTGTCTCCCATCATCTGTTCTTTCCCTCTAAAAACCCCATGGACATATGGACCCCTGAAACCTGCAGTTCCCCTCTATGCAATCACACACACACACACACACAGGAACAAACACACACACACACACACACCCTTTCCCATCCATAGTGTGGGCCAACAAGTCTATTGGATTTTAATGATTAGTGGACCAGCTTCTCCATGACTCATTAGTGGCTGTCGTTTTTCTGTTGTTTATTTAATCCTCTCCTTCTGCCTCCACCCCTCCATCGTTTCCCCTCACTTGCCAGCCTTTGTGAGAAACGAGGGCGGACATCTGCCGTCCGTGCCTCCCTCTCCTTCATCCCTCTCCAGCCAGACCACCGAGGTGGCGAGCGTCCGGCAGTGGAAAGGGAAGACTTTGTTTGCTTGTGCGAGCGTGCACGTTTGTGTGTGTGTGTGTATGAAAGTCATTTAGACTGTAGGGACATGATCATATTTTTGGATCAAATGCTCCGCCTGTGTGAGTTTTTATTTTTCAGATGGGGGGAGTGTAATGCTCATCTGCTATTTGGTACTTAGATGATCTTCTAGTTAAATAAAGACAAAGCTGCAGCAGTTTCAAAATGATAGTAGGTGAAATTTGTCTAGCAGTAATATACAATGCTGCATTTTGTGGTGTTGGATTTCACAGTAAGATCAAATGAGGTTGTTTTGGGGGTTTTCTGCAGAAGAGATAAGAAAGTTTCCTGAAATACTTTCTAATCAATGGTGCTTCATTCTCCTGACTTCACAATATTTACCTAACAGCTGCACTCACGTGTGCTCTTATCATGATGATGCACTTCCACTATTTTTACATCAACAACAGTTTATGCAGTAACAACTTGGAAAGTCTGCTTGTTTGTGAGGAAGTACTTCACCACAGTGGTGCTGCAACTTCTACTTTGGTAGAACACAGACGTGTTACTTCCTCCCCTTTACACACTTGGGGTTTAAATGACTCATACTTGTCGAAACATTTGATATTTGCAGCAGGTTTCCAGGGTTTGCTCAGATTATCTAATAGACTCAACCATAATCGTCTTTACAACAATAACTTTGAGGCCTCCAGGCTCCTTAGAGTCGTTCAGTCACCTGGTTTACTAACTTTACTGGTCTACCCTAAGGCTGGGCGATAAATTGAAAATAATCAAACCTGGCATCCAGATTATGAAATCCGACTATAAACTTAGTTAATAAGAGATCAGACTTTTAAGATGCATGGAAACAGCTTAGTCAGACCAAGAACAGACTAAGCCCAGCCTGATCGACACACAGATAATTCCGTTGCTATTGGACTAAGGTCAGACTCAAAGGTCTCTGAAAGGAAGAGTCATGGAGGACAATTGAAACGCAGAGCCAACAGCACAACACAAGCAACTTGGACCCAAACGGACTGCAGTGTGAGTTGTTGGGACACACTTTGGCTACAGTAAGGATGATGTCAACCAAAAAGTAGGGGAGTACCTTTTTTCCTAAGGTGAAAGTTATTTTCTGCATTAACACCACTGAGTTACATCTATTAATTTTGCTGCAAGAAATATAAGACTTTTATTTTCTCCTTTTCTATGACTTTTTTTTTCCACAAAACATTTCCATTCTAGCTGATGTGTGTTTTCAATTTCATTGTTTCAGTAAATAAACCTTAAGTGTAGATATTCATTTCCCTTACTTGTTTAAAAATTATTTGGATATTTACAGAAACAGAGGTTGGAGGTTCAATTAGTTTTGATTTTGTTTTTTGCCATAGTCGCCCAGCCCCCGTCTACACCTTAGGATGTTTTAGTAACCCTGTGACTTTTATGATTTAAATGTCAGGTTCAGGTCTAATGGTGTGGCCACACCAAACGCGAATTTGCGGCGCGATTACATACAAAGTCAATGCAAAGACGCGTTTAGCCGCCGATTCGCCTCGGGCGGCGCGATTCGCGCGTTTGGCGCGGCGCGTTTGGAGCGTTCACGCGTTTAGGCGGTAGACGCGAATTCGCTCGAGTTCAAAATATTCCCCCACGAAGTCATTGTTATGACAACGTTGGGGGGCAACTGCCGCCTGCTCCGGCTCCAACTCCGCCGGAGGATGGAGGAGAAAACAATCTGTGCGGTGTGTCATCATCCAGAGTTATACGATACGACGTGTGTGCTCTACAGAGACCGGAAAAACAGGAGCAGGCTTGGTTGAAAGTCTCTGAGGAGACAGGTTTTGAATGTAAGTTCTGAAAACATTCGTTCCCAGCTGGATCTGCCTGCACGGGCTATCACTGAGTCCGACTGTGTTTTCCTCAGCGGAGTTTTGAGCCTGATAAAGAGGAGGAAAGAGTGGAGCAGGGGCAGAGCCAGGGAAAAGATGGAAGTTCTCTGTGCTCCTCTCTTTCCTCCACCCCTTCATTATCCCCAGGGAGACCTCCGGGAACATGGGTCCGGGGGTTCGGGTAGTCGGGGGTATGGGGGGTCGGAGGTTCGGGGGATCGCAGGGAACAGCCAAGCAGGGCTGGTGGATTACCAGGGAGAGGCAGCAGGCATTGATTGTGATCTCCAAAGCTTTCACACACTCTCCTGTCATGCTTTGGAAACCACAGCTCATTGTTTTTCAGATGCTCTTTTGGACTTTCGGTCTTTAAATGAACGAGCTCTCTACTCCGCATGCGCAGTACCGCGCATTCGCGTGTTCGCGCCTCAGCTTGTCAAAAAAGTCCAGCGGCGAGACTCGGGCGTTCACGCGGCGCGTGACAGGCCATTCGCGCGAGTAAATTCGCGTGTTCGCGTTTGGTGTGGCCGCGGCATTAGGACTTGTTGTTAGAGACATTTGAATTTTGAAAATGCATCTTCTGATTTGACACAAACTTCCATCTCTGCATCTTTTCAATAATGTAGTGACATAAACAATAAAAAATTACAGGTGGTAAAAAGCCCTGTAAGCAGATGTGGATTGGTCACATTGACAACTGTCAACTAATGTAATCTACCGAGGAAGATATGCTGCTGAAACCTGAAATCTTATCAGATGTTTTTGTCTTATTTTCAGTAAAAATGTCTTTTTAGACTTAATATGAGCTACATTCACTGGACCAGTCCAGAAAAACGTCTTGTTTCAAATTGCTTTTAATAAGTTAAAAAAATCTGCCAATGGAGCAAGAGAAAAGTTCCTTGTGTTAAAACATTATTTTAGTTTCAAGCTAATTTTTGAGCAATTTTTTTTCTTGATCCATTGGCGGTTTTACTTTTTACTTGTTCCAAGCAATTCAGACCTAATTTTTGTCTTAAAATAACTTGAAAAAATACATTTTTCTGGACTAACAAGTTGAATGTGATTTAAATTGAGTATAAAAGACCATTTTTATTTAAAATAAGACAAAAACACTTGATAAGATTTCAGGTTTTTGCAGTGTACACACTTATTATACCTCCAGTGTGAAAAGTGATCCCACATGTGATAAAATGGATCCCTGGTCTGGATACAACTATGATACAACACATGACCACGTTCGGGACGAATAATTCTGAGTTTATCTGAACAGGGATCAGCTGAAATTTGTGGCACAGGTTTGTTGAAGTAGGGCAGTTTTTAGATATTTTACCAAAGATTCGACTGACCTGTTGCATTTTCTCCAGGTCCAGACTGGGCCTCCCTGGCTCTCCGCTGTAACTGTGTCGATACTTCCTGTAAGGTGCTGACTGGTCAAAGTGGGTTAAAATGATTGGTCGTGCAACTGGCTGCACCACCTGAAGCTGAAACCTCATGGGAGGAGGCTTGAGGCTGCGAGGTGGACTGGAGCTGAAGAGGACCGGGCTTGGGGAGGCAGCCAGGCAAGCACCAGGCTCAACCAGCGGCCTGACAGACGCAGCCGGTGACCCGCAGCCACAGAGGTCCCGTACCTCTTCGTCACTGGAGGCGCTGCTGTGGTGATCGCCGTGTCGCTGGGGGAGAGCTGACACCCACTTCCTGTTGTCACCACAGCTGATTCGCTCCAGCTCCTCCTCTGATGAGTGACGATCCAGATTGGCATCTAAAAGGAGGCGGAGGCGGCGTAGCCGGGCTGGAGAGAGGGGACCCTGGTTGTGCTGCTGGCTGGTGGCCAAGGGGGTGAGGGCGCAGTTTCTCCGTCTCTCTACGGGAGTCAATAAACAGAGAACAGGTCAAAGAGGAAGGTGGGGATGGAGGTACCGCAGAAAGTGCTCCAGCATTGGTGCAGGGTTGGCTTTGTGCTCAAGGTGGAACTAGTAGGGGCTTCCAGCGCTCTAAACCAAACCCATCACCCTTTAGCACATGTCAGCTAAGATCCACTGTCCTATCCTTTAACTGACTCTTCAAATAAAGGGCAAATGCTCTTATCTTCAAACAGTTCATCTTGAAACATCTAATTAAAAAGTGTGCGATCAAAAAGTAACAAAGTAGACCATCATCTGTCATGAAGCACGTACCTCTGTCAATCTGTGCAAGTTCCTGGTTCTCTCCCTCTGAGTCATCACTCTCCCCGCCCTCTCCACTGCCATGGTACGAAATCTGAAAGAAAAACCAAGCTCAGCTGTAGTTCAAAGGTTCTACATGTCAGTAACCAACATAATGTTAAAGACTATTCAGGAAAACGTTTATGTTCTTTATGAGGAAAAAAAACCATTGGTCCTTGGATCAGTTGTGAGAACAGCTTTTTATTTCTTGGAAGTCAAATTTTGAGTAATGAGAAAGTGAAACCTGAGATGATTCAATCCATAACTGAGTAAACGGATTCCACATTTGGTTGAATTTTCTTGGTTACCTTCAAAACATGATCATTATCAACTCCTGAAACAGATTTATCACATGACTGTTGCCAAATACTGACTATAATCAAAAATACACTGATTTCCACTCTTTTTTTAACCCTTTGCATCACTGCTTCACGACTTCCTGGTCAGCATGTGTCTGCATTATTAATCCTGAGCCTCCTCTGATGTTCAATGCTCTTCAGTTCGTCAGATATCATCAGTTAATCAATTACTACAGAATATCCTGATAAAATCATCATTGTTTTGTGACGTGTATCATCAAGGACAAAGGTTCAGGGTTTCATTCTTTTAAAGGCCATAAAACAATAGAAAGGAATATTGAGAAACTACACCTCCTACTCTGACGTTTGTCAGATTGATAGAGCCAGCAGAGCTCCAATGAGCTGTCATGTCACAAACTGTGCTTCTTTATACCATAAGACTTTTACCCTTGAAGCCAATGCCTCTTTTTTGGGTCTCTGCTAGAAGAATTGAAAAGAGAATATCTCTGCATCTCCAAGGTCTGTTTCTCCAGCTTATTCCTCTTAACTTTGTTTTTACTTCTCTTGTTGTTAAAGTTAGCTTAGTGTATTTCACTGCACTGCTCTTTCACTTCTCACTTGCTCTGTGCTGCAACAAAACAATTTCCCCTCAGGGTCAATAAAAACTTATCTCATCTCATCTTATCTTATCTTATCTTCTTTGAATCTTTCCGGTGCCACAATAAAGGGAATACTTGTGAAATTTGCTCAGAGGTGTAGGTATTGGTATTTATGTCACTGGATCTGAGTTAAAACTTAGGTAATAATCAAATGTCTGCCCTGGGGTTTAATAACGTATTTCTGATTCTGTTTCTGAAACGAACAGGGAGTTTGGTTGAAGTATAACTTGATGGTGTTTGTAGCTGAGTTTCTCTTGTTTAATCTCCAAATGACCATTTCTGCCTGATAAGTACTTCATTTTACGCTTATTATTTTTGAATGTTTTTTTTTGGATTCGTAATCTGACAGAAAAAGTCGAGTTAAGACACCTTGTACACAGAATCCAAAGTGTTTATTTTACTGTTAATTGTGAAAATTTGCAGTTTGAGAAAAATAGACTCAAGTAGTGATCAAGCAATTGATTTTGAGCAGCACACACGAGCACGCACAGACACAGACACACATTCATCATCTAAACATTGCCTGACAGTAGAGGTGGGATATATATCAAATATACTCGATATATCTCGAGTTGTTGATGAGAATGAAATGACTATATCATGACCACTGAGTTCAAATTGTCACGTAAATGTTATAGGATGTTGGTGTGTAATCCTCTTTCCAGTTTCACTTCCTTCACTTTCTGCTGCTCACTCCCCCACACCCTGAAAACTCTCCTGCCCATGCGTGTTTTTGTATCAGGAGTGGAGGGGGAAAAAAAGCTGCTTTTATATATCCTGTTGGTTGCGATTTGCAAATGCAAATTTTAAAATCCAACTGAAGAGTCTGCTTCAGTCATTATGCCAGTGTTATTTCATGCATTAAAGGGTTAAATTTAAAAATGTATGGAGTGATTTAGAGGAGAAATCTGAATATCCAGATCGTGTATCGTAATAGAGCTTAAAAATATGGATATTGGTTTTAGGCCATATCGTGCAGCCCTACCTGAAATTACAGTCCCAATTACATGCGTTGTCTTTGAATAGTCAAACTACCCTGGAAACAAGCTGGGCAGCAGCAGAAAAACGCAAAAATGGAACCTGTTCTGAAAAAAATGATGATGAACTTGGCATGAGTGTGCAAACAGGACTGTTAGGCCTGTCACGATAATCAATAAATCAATTAACCGAACGATAAATAAAAAGGTCCTTGGTGAGTTTGCCATCCTCCATAAACTGACACGTGCATGCATGTTTGTTTTCCTCCTCTCTTTCGACCAAAGAGGCTGAATGAGAAGATGGCTCACTACATCTATCTTTCCTAACATCGGGGTGCATAGGTTCTATAGCAGATTTAGCAGATTTATGGCGGAGTGAGCATCTGTCAAAAAAGCCATCTTTGGGGTGAAGATGGGGCTGCTCAGTGTGGGAATATTTTGGTTTTTTATCAGAATGAACAAAGTGTGAGCTCATGAACACCAACGAGCTGATATGTCCCATTTGTTTGAAAATAGTGGCGACGAAGAAGAAGAAGAAGAAGGGGAGGTGCAGTGGAGCCTTGTTCTTTGACAATCCGCTCTTACTGAGGCTTTTGGTCTGCAAAGTAAATAGAAATAAAAGCGCAAAATGGTGGTGCTCAAAGACAGATACATCGCCAAAGAAATGCAGCCCTTCAATACGGTTGAAAGCCAGAAATGTTCAAAATGTTTGACAGACAGTACGGATTGACTGAGAAAAAGTACATGTTACATGTTCAGGAACTGTGTAAACTCCCTTTTATTTAGGCTATAGTTTTTGTTTTTTTTTTGTGTTGGTTTTTTTTTTCGGGGGGGGGGGGGGGGGGGGGGGGGGGGGGGTGTTGGGTTCGTTTTTTCTTTAGAGACAGGGTCTATGTTTTATTGTTTTTGATTAGTATTAATTATTTTCATTGACATGTATTTTTTTCTAAAAGAGAGTCCATTTCATTTTCATTGTATTTTTTTCTCTTTCTTGTTTGTTAAATTTATTATATTTTTTGTTTAATTTATTTTATTTAAAAGATCCTGACCTTTTAATTACAGTTAAATACTCTTAAGAAATTAAAGTTTCTTGCTTTTGATATGGTGTACTCACTTTATTATCCCATTTATCATAATTACATCAATGAAAAAGTGGAAAAATAATCAAAATAATATTGACAATAATATCGTTTATCGGCAATAATATTTTGGAAAATTATCGTCTAGCAAAATTTGTTATCGTGACAGGCCTAGTGACTGTCAAAACATGGGATCAAATTTCGTAAGAAAACAGACTTAGTGTGCAAAGACCTTTAGGGTTTGAAGAGTTACAATCAGGTAACTTAGTTTATTTATGGCGCTGAATGACACATGGTAGCTCTTCTGCACTGTAGCTAGTGGATGTTTCCCCCACAACCCAAACTAAATGTGACATTTCATGTGATGCTAACTGTACCAAAACATGTCAGAAGTAACATGACATCAGACTTAGCTTTAAACTGTAGGATTTTCTTTGGACACTTGCAGGGATTTTTACAGTCTGTTTTATGTCATGTCCTGCCTCCTGAGACGCCCCCAGCAGAGAGAACTTCATGCTGTGATGCTTGTGTGAATAAACCAATCTGTAAAATTTCATATACTTACCGTCCTGAAATCTCTCAGGAGAGCAGACATGAACTGGGAAAATGACTCAGTTGTTTACTTTTGTTCTCATGTGGTTGTAACACCACTAAATCATGTCTGCTAACAGTCTGCTGTGTGTGTTACAGAAGAACCAACTGGCCAACAGTTGGCTGGGCTGGGGTTAACCACAGTATGTACAGCTGTATGTAAATTTGAGAGCTTGTGGATATTCTTTTTCATTAGCACTGTAATCAGGTTAGAAGGAGAATTTCCTTTGGCAGAACAACTGTTATCCTGTGCTTTTTAACAGCAGCATTTCAGCTCTGTTCAGATGTGCATGATGGAAACTTTGACAGTTTTAAAAGACCAACTTTCCACATGATTTAATACCCGTCACTGATGTAGGACAAGTTGAGATGTAGCTTTGTCAAAGATTTGTTTATGGAAAAGATATCTGTCTTCTCCCCACAACCTAACTTGAACCAGTCTGTCTCTTTAAAATCTTTCCTCGTCTGCTCCAGTAGCAACAATACAGAAACCCTGCAGACTGCAACGCTAAGAGTTAAGTAATGCGCCTCACACTCAGTAATTACCACTCCGAGGCCTCGCTGAGCAGCTGCCATCTGTGCTTGTGCGTCTGTGTATGTATGCTTACACACATCCACACAAACATTCACAGTGTCCTCCCTTCTACTCTCTAGTACACACGCACACATACACTGCACACATACACACACACACACACACACACACACGCACACACATCTCCTCCTCTCTCTGAAGCTTTTCAAAAAGAGGGAAAGGGGAGAAAGGAGCCAGGGCCTCTCAGTCCAAAAGGGGAAGATAGTGTTCAATTAACGTGAAGTGTAATTCCACTGTTTAATTTCACAGACTGGTCACTGCGTTCTTCCGTCATATGAAAAAATACACACAGCTGTACTCTGAAATCTGTGTTAAAAAACATCTGAAATACATTTCCTCTCAGCACAAATTCCACTGTAGCTCTGATAAGAAATTTCCTGTAACGACCCAGAGATGCAAATTTTTTAAGTTAGCTTTGGCTCCCTAACAGGGTTAGCTGCTTGTTTGGGTTGACAACTGTAGAGTTTATGATTCATAAAGGCTACACAAAGAGACAAATCATCTGCAGAGGTCTATAACTGTCCAAAAACTAACAGACTGAATTAAATAAAATCCATGAATGTTCCTGAAACAGTGAAATGAAGCCAATTTGTGGACGCAGCCATGTTGGTTATGACATGAGCTTTGAGCTTCCTTTTAAATAGTGATAGGGCGCCGGTGAGTCATGTGAGCTGAGCTGTGTCTCTGATTGGACAATCAGACAATCCTAATATCCTCTAAACCCCCAAGTTAGTAAAAAATTCACCCCCTGTACAGTGTGTGTTGACAGCAAAATCAGCATTTCAGACCCAAGCCGTTTTTGTTTTTAATGCCATAAAAGTTTGTTTTTATGGCAGGGTGTGTACATGGCTTATGGTCTTTCTGAAGCTAGCCTAATGCAAATTCTCCATGAACAGCAACATTTTGCACTTCATTTTTCTAAACCTTCTGAGCCCCTTGGTTAAATCTAGGGATGTCCATGCTTGGTTGGGGGAAAAATGTTAAACAATGTCATTTTCTCCAGTCAGCATTAGCAACTCATCAGTTGAAAAAGTTATTCATATTTTTATTGTTGGTCTGAATTGTTTGTCACATGTTGTGTCTAAGCAGTAGCCTAGCGTGCCAGGGCTGTATTTCTAGTTAAAGGCTGCGGTACTTCCTGGATGTGATGAGAGCTTGATAGTTGTACAGTTTATCAGTATTTTCTAGAAAATAGAGATAATTTGTATTATGTGGGCAGCGTCTGTTTGAACTAGAAATAAGATGAAATAATAAAATATCACCAAGTGAACATTAACCTCTTTACTAGCAGAGTATATGATCACGTTTTAAGCTGTACTGAATAAAC
Source organism: Halichoeres trimaculatus (assembly GCF_033239565.1). Classification (NCBI taxonomy): domain Eukaryota; kingdom Metazoa; phylum Chordata; class Actinopteri; order Labriformes; family Labridae; genus Halichoeres; species Halichoeres trimaculatus. The sequence continues at coordinate 3,240,981 of NW_027437195.1, read as the reverse complement.
TGTCCAAAACTCTGACTGTTCTTGTATTTATATTAGTTAGTTGTCTTTAACATGCTGTGAGGAGGATCTGTTTTAGTTGGACTGCAGCGACAACTTTCGTCCCCGAGTCTCATGCAGACTGTTATGAAGAAATTACTTTTAACCAGGCGTGTGTTCGTTCAAGATGAACAGAGATGAGACTGAAACACATTTTCTTTGATAAAATCAACTTTTTTCCCTGATAAAATGTGACAAGGTGAGGTCTACTTGTTGTAAGGGTATGTAGAGCAACAGTTTGAAACATGACAACAAGCAAACTTTGTGAGTTTGTGCTGTAGTTTAGTGGCACCGCTATACTTAGCTCTACTCACAGCCCTGTACTCAATGATGTTATCTCAATGAATCCTGGTCATGTCCTGCCAATCAACTACCAAGCAGAGCTAACGTAACCCCACTCTTCATTTTATTGATAGACTCTCAAGTTTGAACAGACCACTGCAGAATAACTGCTGACTGTGGGTTGGAATCAACATTAGCACAAACAGATAGGTCTGTGTTTTAGCCTTTAGCCCATGTTTTAGCCTTTAGCCCATGTTTTACCCTTTAGCTCATGTTTAAGTATTTATCCCATGTTTTAGTCTTAGCTTGTGTTTTAGTCTTTAGCTTATGTTTTAGCCTTTAGCCCCTGTTTTAGCCTTTAGCTCAAGTTTTAGTCTTTACCCCATGTTTTAGTCTTTAGCTTGTGTTTTAGTCTTTAGCTTGTGTTTTAGCCTTTAGCATCTGAATAAGCCCTTAGTTTGTCTTTTAGCCTTTAGCCCATGTTTTAGTCTTTAGCTCGTGTTTTAGCCTTTAGCCCATGTTTTAGTCTTTAGCTTGTGTTTTAGCCTTTAGCTTGTGCTCTATATCTCTGTTTATCTTTCTTTTGCTCTTCTGTCCTTTTTCTGTCTGACAGTTAGGCTCCAGTGTCCACCATCACTACAAAATTAATCACAGAAATCATTTTCAGAAGAGAAAAACACAGATCTCTCTTTTCTCCGCTGAACTTTGTCAGCCGGGGGTTTGTTGTCATAGAGACCTAGACCTGCCGTAATTTGGTCCTGCTCAACTCGATTGGGATGCTACGAACATTTCAGAATAACCTATACTGCTGCTGATAATCTCATTTTAAAGTGTGGATTATAATCAGGCATATATCTAGAACAGAGAGACTTTTTCAAGATCACCAAGAAACTCCTCACAGCCCCTTTAAAAAAACAGGAAATCAGTTGCTCTGAAACATCCCTATCCAGAGTATTCCTGATGACAGCCCAGGGGGCTGTGAGCTGTGCTGACATAAACATTAGCTTGGCTTGTTATTAGTTTAGCAGATTTATTTTTCAGGATGATCCACATGGTTTTTACCACAGGTCAAATCACCAACAGATGTCTCCATCTCTCTAAAGCCAACAGAAACAGTGACTGAAACAACAAAAAACTGCTTCAAGGAAAACATCAACATTTCCCTGATTTTCTTCAAGGGCTCATGTAGCTGGAACTAAACTAACTCCAAATTTAGCTTGTGTACTGGCTAAAAGATCTCATGTGGCTAGATCATAGTTTGACAACACCATCTAGTTCTGTTGATGCGAAAAGAAATGTAGTTGTTTCATTCAGCCCTTACAGTCTTCCTTGTAATGTAGTTCAACCTTTATTCAGCAAACTGTGTATGCTTTCTGAATTGTTGATCAGCATATCAAGTTAGCTGGGCACTGAATACTGTGTAATATATTAGTACCACCACTACGGATACACAACAGCCTGCTTTTTCAGCTTTAAGTTCTGACAAATCCAAAGACGTTTGGAAAAGGCCTGAGAGCAGCCTTCGCTCTTCAGACTTACACGAGCTGTGGGACAGATTCTCAATGAACAGGCTCAGAGCCAGCGGACAAGACAGAAGAAATGTTGGCTCTCAAGTTAAACAGCTTCACTCCGTGAACTCCACAGGAAAGTTACACTAAGGAATAACTGTGGGAAGAAAATATATTTTGGCAAGAAGCTGGCTCAGGGCTTCAGCTACACTGAGCGCTCCAGCGAGTTATTGTTGGGCAGCATCCATGAAACATCTGAAATCTCATTTAAAGTTACGACTGCGGGACACTGAGAATGTAGTGATGCTGGCAGCTCATAAAAACCACGTCTGCCTGTTCTCAGATGAGACAGGAGTTTAGTCAGAGATGTCTGAATTTGTGCTCACACTTTGTGATGAGATCATGAGGGTGATTAATATCTTTTCCCGACATCTTTTACACGTTCAGCTTCAGAATTAACACATCATTTTTGTCTCTTTAGATTTCAAAGTCTGATAAAAAATGTTCAAGAACCATTAAGGATAAAATCATAGGCAGACTCAATACTAAGGTTTTCATTTCCCTTTAGGAACTCAAGCAGCAGAAGACTGTTCAGAGGTTGATGTTAATGAGAAAAACAGCAAAAAAAAAGATCATATGCTCTGTGTGTAGCTTTGAGGACTTGGACCATTCCCAGTCCCTTTCTCCCAAAAAAAGTAACTCTATTACCCTAAAACAAAGACAGCTGCCTCGATAATATCAACCCTTACTCTTTAAGTGGCTGCTACAAAACAACAAGGTGACATAGCAACAGAATTTGTCATTTTTATGGATAGGGTCATAAAAATTCCCTGATAAGGGATGTGGGGCTGCAACGACAAATCGATAAAATTGATAAAAATCGATTAGTAAAGCGTTGATGTTTTTCCATAATTGATGCACTGTGCTGCGCCATTGTTTTCAGTTTGTTTGTCTTCTTTTTTGTCAGATTATTTAGCGGTTAGCAACTAGCTGAAGGTGCATTACCACCACCTACTTGACTGGAGTGTAGATTACCTGGGCTGTGGGGCTGTATGGGTCACATGTAAACAGATCAGCTTGGCGGAGGAGAAGCCGAGCCAACAGGTGAGGGAAACAAGTAAACACGTGAATAATGGCAGAGCTGGAGAAGCGGTTCGTCCAAAAAAATTCCCAAGTTTGGGAGTATGTCATGCTGACTCAAAGCATGCAGTGTTTTAACTGCAACATTTGCAAAAATGACCTTTCATGGCACAGCAGTACAGCTGCAACTTAAAACGCAAACATGTAAAAACATGTAAAACGCTCAACAGTGAGGCAAAGAGCTACAAAGTCTTCTTCTTTATATGTTGTGAAATGCATAGTATGTCTTTTAGGACTTGTTTAGTCTTTTTATTAAATCATCACCCCGTTTGAAAACCATCAGGAGTTCATTAAACCCATGTTAGCATTAGCGTTAGCTGCTACAGACAGTGGTAGGGCAGAGGGGATGAACTGTTTGACCTGCAGGTGAAGGATTGAGGACACATTTTTATTTATTTGCCTTTTTGGCCCACTAAGTTCTTAATCTGATGACATAACAATATATTTTATGTTATTTTGCCCAAACTGTGGATTCTTTAAGTGACAATACATTCATGTCATTTGTCAAACTTTATAAATGTAGCGTCTGGTCAGTTTAAACTATGTTCAAATGTTTTATTTCTTTATATCGTTAAGCAAACAATAGTCATCAACTAAAATTAACAACGCATGTTTGGTTTTGTGAATTTTACTAAAATGTATTCTCATCCTTTTTTTCCCCCGATTCATCGATAAATTGTAAATAAAAGTATTTGAGTAATCGATTATTAAAATAATCATTAGTTGCAACCTTAGAATTATGATCCCTTAGTTAAAAATCAATTATAAAACCTATTAGTTATGAATTGTTTAATTTAGCATATCGTCACAAAAGCGGCTCGAATACAGCTTGTAACAACATTCATGCAGGGCAATTTTAATGTTTATTAGGCATAAAGAGAAAAATACAATTAATTAATAATGAAAGAGAAAATGATAGACAAAAACAAGGAAATAATGATGACAATACCAACCCTGCTGTCCAGAGCTTTTTAATGAAAAGTAATTTCTCTCACAGCAGGGGGAATGTGTTTTTTGAGTTGAATTGAAAACCTGAACAGTTTTTTTTCTTTATCTTTTAGTATTTCGATTTGCCTAAGCTTAAACTTTTCTCAGAGGAGATCAGCACCGGGTTATGTGTCTTTTCCATAAAATCAAAACAAACAGCCAACTTCTGGCGTCTGTTTTGATTTTATGGAGGCTGAAGCCCCATTCTGCTGCTAAACTACAGACTGGAATCACCACTGCTACAGTAAGTGTTTTAAAGTCTGGAAACATTCACCCAGTGGAGTCATGAACAGTCAGCATGACTCTTGAAAAGGCGGATTTCCTGATCTTGTTCGAACCCACTTCACCGAGAGGAAATCCTGGAGCATGCAGTCCCGATGTATGAGAGAGACAGCCTTAGAGTAGACTGGATTGGGGGTCATCTGCAGTTGCTGTATGATATTGATGAATGATTGGAACAATGAAAGTGATCGATCGGATTGCTCTGGGTTTTCTAATCCGTCAAAATGACGGGTAACCTTCAGATTTTCTGTCATTGCTCAAAAAAATCCCATCACAGACAGAGAGTAATCGGTGATAACGGGACTTCTTGTGGACTTCCATAGTTAACTTGACCTAGCGTTCAGTACCTACTTCCCCTTATTGCATGTACAGTCAATGGAACCAGCTTGGTTTTTGAGCCAGCCTCAAGTGGCCGTTTGTGGAACTGCAGCGTTCAGCACACAATGTTACCTGCTGCCAAAACTCCTATCTCAGATACACTCACACACTCTGCTTTTTGTGTCTTTCAAAGCTTTTCATCACTCTGGTAACATGATGAACCACCTTAGTGGCTTCTGCACAATAACAGAGAATTTAAGCACAGCAGGTCATTTCCCACAAAACATGTCACATTCAACCACGCACGCTCATCCTGTGAGCATCTGAACAAGTTTCACTCATCAAACTATTTTAGACTTTCAGTCAAGCGTGACTTTGCACCTGTAACATTTAGTTTCTCAGAGTCATCTGATATCAGAATTTAAGGAATTTGTTGTTGCTGTGCGTGCTATCTGTGGTTCGTGCAGTTTCGAGAGTGTGTGAGAGAGAAAGAAAACAGTGCATGTCTTTTTCAGGGAGCAGCATCTGATATGGTTATTGCTTTGGCAAAGTCAGCAACAACAAATAACTGCCTAACTGATGTTCAGTTTCTGGTCTGACAGGATGGCACAGCTTTCCTGTCAGTAAAGTAAAAACAGGGTTCAACCCTGCTACTGTCCCTGCACCAAAACATGCAGCTGCATTATTGCTTTTAAACAGTTTCACTTAAAAAAAAGTGCAAAACACTATCTATTATTGAACAGTCAGAACATTTACTCAGCAGTTACACAGACAGCAGTTTATAAGCTTTACGCAACAAAGTTGGAAGTATGTGGTGAACATGTGGTGAAAAAACTCGACTAGAAAAACACTCCTTCTTGTTTTGTGTGACTTTCTATTCTTCTTTTCTTAAGCTTATCCAACACAGTTTTACAGCGTGTTTACTGATTTAAACTGTCTTCTAACCATAAACAGTCATTTTGCAAGAAGGCTTAACAAACGGGACAATGCTACACAGACAGGCAGTATATTCATGCTCAGAGGAAGCACTCAAAGCAGAAAGCACAATGTATACATGGAGTGGGCAAACACATCATGATCAGATGTTCAGTCATGGCCGCCCACAGTCACACCCTCCCCACACACTTATTAGTCATTAGCATCATATTCAGTGAAAACAAACGTGGTGAAGGAGATGTGTTAAGCTGGAAACAAGTGTTTAAATGATATTTAAAGAGATAAATGTCCTCTATTGCTGCTGCTGCTGCCATAGAGGTGCAATACTTAAAGTGATATTCCAGGATGGAACAAGTTGGGTCCTATCACAAGGTTTAGGGCAGAAATTAGCCCTACAGCAGTGTTTTAGTGCAGCAGAAGTCCAGAGCGCTCACACCAAACACCCCCTCCCTGCTCCTCTACCAGTTTCCTCTGCACTCAGACGGGGCCATATTTTACTTGACCAAAAACACAAATAAACAGACTCCCACCCAAAAACTCTGATATCGGTCTGCATTCACACTTTATTTAGAGAATTTTCAGTGCGTTATTTTCACACAAAAACACCGCTAAATAAGGCACTAGTTCTCATCGAGTCTCTTCGTCCTGGCAGACTACCTGCGTTTGTTTATATCTGGCACGCCGCGCGCGCGGACTGATACACTAAGCGCCGAGCGCCTTGTAGCTAGCTGTGGCTCTGCAGCGGAGGTAGCGCCGTTTTGCAACACGATAAGTGTAGTGCAGAGGAAACCGGCAGAGGAGCAGGGAGGGGGTGTTTGGTGTGAGCGCTCTGGGCTTCTGCTGCACAAAAACACTGCTGTAGGGGTAATTTCTGCCCTAAACCTTGTGATAGGACCCAACTTGTTTCATCACTTCAAGGCTTTGTACTGGAGTGTATTATAAAAGTGTTAGCATTAAAATCATGGAGTGGCAAAGTTTTTTATTAACTGCTATAGTTCCAATGCTACATAAAGCATGAGGTTAGAGTTTGCAGAGCATCATGGGCCCTGGTTCGAATATGAAGAGCTTCCAAAGTTTTGTCAAACGTTTCAAACGTCTGGCTGGACTAAAACTCAACAGAAGAACTGTACAGCATCCAATTCATTAAATTAGTGTGTAGGTGCATGAAACAAATGGAGCATCCGGGTCTTTAAAAGTGAAGCCTGTTGCAGCTGAAGGCCCTTTATTTTGATCATACAGAAAGGGGATGACTTCACTGGCTTAGACGAGAAAAGGAATAAGCCTCTACATAAGTTTACTGAACATTTTCCTTAAAAGTTTGTGATCTCAGTTGCTTATTTGAGGTCTAACTACAACTGATTATTAACCTGTTTACATTAAATGGTTTAAGAAAACATGTATGTTTAGCACAGCATGTGACTAACACACCCCAACAACAGAAAATAGAAAAAAGCATAATCCTGCTCAATCGTCTCCTCTAGGCCTCTATGCATGTGTGTCAGTATCTGTGTCTGCCTCAACCCCCTCCTCTTCCTGTATGAAGATGTTTTGGTTGAGTTGGGAGAGTAGACGTGGCTACCTCAGGCAATCACAGAGCATCCAGTGCGCTAGTGACTTTGCATGTTAACAAGCGAGTGAAAGAAGCTAATCAGAGCAGCTACCATAGTGGATGTAGCAAGGAGGAAGAAAAACACAATCAAAGTGAAACACAAAACCAAACCGACAAAGCTTTTTCCCCAAACCAGGGTGAAGCTTGGTTCCACTTTAACTTGCTTTGGGGAACTTAGAGAGCAGTACGGGACGGAGAGCAACGCGAGTTAGCTTTCTGCCAAATTGATTGATATTGTTTACCATACCTGGTAATCAATACCTGTGATTAGCTTGTGCTAACATGCCAAGCTAGGTGCGTGCTAACGAGTCTCTCCCACGTAGAAACGCGATGCTACAGGTGGTTGCAGTGAGTGTGTTCACGTCGTCACAGTCGGAGGCTGTGGGTGTGTGCTGCCGCTGGCACTGAGCCAAAGAGGAGGGGCCCAGTTTGAATGTTGTGTTTACTAGCAAGAAACAAGAATTCCTGCAGACCCTACCTTTAAGTCTCTTTGAGCAGGTTAACTGTAGCATACTTGTATTCAGGCTAGCACTTTCATTAAATCTCAGCTAGGTGTTAGCAAAACCCCTCCCTTCTCTGCAAATCTTCCAAAAATTGTCACTTCTGGTACAAAGTAGACAAAGATGACACCCACAAAAATCATATTCAGGCCTTTGAAACTGTGGTCAACTAACCAACTGATGACACAGAGCATCTAACACAGAGAATATGAGGGACATTATCTGTCGCAACTTGTGATGCAAAGCTTTTTTGCAATTATTCTCTGAAATATGTGTAAAAAGTAACAGTAAATGTGACGTGAAGCCTGCAATGAAGAAAACTCCTCTAGAGAGATATGCAGCTTCGTAATGTACAGACAGTAAAACTATGTCTGCTATTGTCTCACACCAGTAATTTCAGACTGCCTCAGATCATTTAGAGAACCAAAGACACAAAGTGAAAGTGAGACTGCATAAATAAAGCATAAAATACTGCTTTTGTAGACACACACAAAGACAGACAAAGACGTGTGTGTTTGTGTGTCAAGAACAGTTGAATGAAATCCTTGTCAGTCCCCTGCATCGCTGAGCAGCTTGCTAAGCTGGATCAATGGCAATGTCACAGCATACACACACATACACAAACACACACACACCGCCCAGTTCACACACATATCAGCTTTTCTCTGTCCTCACTCACTGACATGGACACTGCCACACTCCATTTCCCCTCTCATTGAAAACACTCATCACAGGGTCAGAGATGGTTGGTTTTCTCCTCACACAGCAGGATCTTCCCCTGAGTGTGGCAGGAGTAACCTGTCATGATCAGTGTGAGCTCCAGGGCAGGACCTGAAAGCCTCTTTTAAACTATCCTGAAACAGCCACTCAGTCAGTCCTCGATCCAGTGAGCACAGAACAGACTTCAAACTCAAATATTATCTGAGTGACTTGTGGAAAAGGAGGTTAGGTAAGCCTTATTGATCAGTAAAAGGGGAAATTTAGGTGACAGTGTAGAACATAAGGATAGACCTGTTACTTCACTTATTTTGAACTTTATTAATGGGAAGTATTGCAAACTTTCTACCAACCAAGTCTGTTTTTCCTCTGGTCATCGGTTAAGCTGGATTTATTCTAGATAACCGGTGCAACATGCAAGTGCGGTTAGGAACCATTTAGAAATGGTTTGATCCATCAACATCATTAGCCTTTAAGGGTGTAACGGTACATGTATCTGTGCCGAACCACTCCATAAGGCCATTCGGTTCGGTACAGTGCTGTATTCGAACGAGTACAGTAAGTTTACGTTAGCTGCTGCACATGGCTCCTTAATATTCACGCGAGTACTCATCCATGATTGGCTGAGCAGGGAATGCGTTTTAATATTCATGAGGATCACTTGATCATAGATAAAGTGATCTATGATTCGTGCTTTGCAATCATGTGCAAATCATGTGGATGTGACGTCTCACGGTGAGTCAATCAGAAGATGAATATCAAAGAGCTACCGTAGCCACAGGACCAACCGGAGCTTGAAGAGCCTCCCCCCTCGCTGTATAATGGCAAGTTTTTGGTTTAATAAACATGCTAAACAAGCAAATGGTTTTGCATTGTTCCATACTGCACCGAAAATGTACCGAACCGTGACCCTAAAACCAAGGTACGTACCAAACAGTGATTTTTGTGTACCGTTGCACCCCATTAGCCTTTATGCTTAATCCTTCCCTGTTCAATTCTCTACATTACCCCCGCGTGGTTGTACCTTACATTGACGTCATGTGACGTGACACATGTCAATCACACTTGTTAGTCAGCAGCAGAATTTCCAGGACATTGGAAAAGAGATCAAAGCAATCAAAAGCCTTGATTCACTTCACCAGTTAACAGCACAAAGTGCAATTTGTGTAATGTTGTAATATTACGCAAGTGTGGCAACACCAACATGTTAAAATATTTGTCAACCCATGGCGTTAAAGGGGACATATCATGCTGAACCCTGATTTAATACTTACATATAATATAATAAATTTGAAAACAAGACCTTACACCCCCTGAATTTTCAAAAAATGAGATATTGTATTTTTTCTGATATCCTAGAACGAGATTTGATGCTTCTGAAAATAGGTCATTGCCATTTGGCCGCAAGATTTCGACCTTCGTGACGACACGAGGATCCTTTCTTTTTATTGCAGTAATCTGATAAAGCAGCTCCTCCTCTGTGATGTCAGGTGGTCACACAACCGCCACCGAGGGATACACCCACCAAGAGCCCAGTATAAACGTATAAACTCTACATGTTACAGTACCGGTTTGACTCACCACACTGAAGAGTCCTGAGATGATCTGTGTCCAGGTGGATTTTCTTCCTCCTGAGCTGCAGAACCGTCTGGGTCTGACTCGGGGTCCAATACAAAAGGACGTATCCTACACTCTGCCATTTTATTAGTGCTATCAATGCCTTACAGTGAAGTGTTGGCAAACAGCAAACTCGCTCAGTCTGCCCCATTCAGAATGGCGATTTTGTAAATACTGCCATGCTGCAAAAACCGCCCCCTGGCTCTACCCCCTCCGCCCCTCTGATAGAACTGACCAATCAGAGCACAAAGCTGCTGTGACGTTGCGAGGTTACTGGAGGTCATTCTGGAAACAGAGCGTTTCAACGAGATCTTCAGAATGGCCTAAAATGAGGATATTGAGAACGCTATTGTGGGGCAATGAAGGAACTAAATGACTTGTACTGAGGGCAGAAATGCTTTACAGGCATCCTAGTCTGGTATAGTGAAAAGGAGAAACAAGCACAACATGTCCCCTTTAAATACCAACAGTGTCATAGTTATTTACTGATAAACTCTTTAAATGTTGACATAGAAAAAAAGTAGATGTTTTGTACACGGAAAACTCACAGAAAGAATTGATAAGAGAACTGTTAAAAATTGGATCAATGAGAGGAACCAGTAATGCCATTAGTATCAATAAAATCTTATGAAAACTCATTCCTAGTGGGGACTGACAATACTGTGAGCCCAACATACATTAAAATCAGGGTCTCAAAGTTACTCTAGTTATCAGTGGGATTTTCATGCTAGCCATAGCACCAACCCTATGGTATGCACATTAGCAGTACTTGATCATACTGCAACTATTGTGAAGAAGAAGAAATGATTCAACAAAGGCACAAATTCAATCACCAGGCTGTCTTACATCAGAATAAGCTTTAAGCTTTTACTTAAAAAGAGTTTTGCTGGTTGGGGTTGAAATGCATCGACATTTTTAATGGTTTTAAAAAAATAACTCTGGACGGAGGTCAACCGGTGATAGGTGTCTCTTTTTTGAGTTATGTATCCACGCTTACCCAACTGATTTGACACTCATGGCAGTTTTAAGCAGAACTAAGTTTAAAAATCAGTTCTGGTTATAGCTTATGTTGATTTAATATTTTGTAAACAGCAGCTTTAGCGACCGCACAGTAACTAGTCACGGTTCATTTTTGCCATGACATAAACCGCTTGGAGCAGAAGTAACCAAACCAGTGAGCAGAGCAACAAACAACACAACAAAAGTAGACAACAGGGACGGCACACTTTGCCCCACTTCCTCAGCCAGGCCTTTGAACAGGGACACTTTTGGCACAAAATGGCTGCCATGCGACTATACAGATGGTTGACACTCAATATTGTTGTGGACGGAGTGGGTTAGTGACCCATACAGGATACAATTCACCCCTCTACTCACTGAATAGAGGCAAAGTGAGCAGGCAGGAACAATGGAGGAGCACTTTGCAGAGACTTTACTGGAAAACTGGAGAGAAAAATGCAAACGGTGGGACAATAATAGGTTGTTGTGAAAAGTTTCTCACTGAAATGTTATGTTTGACTGTTTCTTATTTGCGTGTTTGAATAATTTTCCATTGCAAAATAACACGTCCACCACAAGCTAACCAGAAACTGGGGCTGGGTAGTGAAATGATCTCACAAGAGCAGAAATGAAATTAACTTTGAGGAAGATAATGAACTATGGACAATTTCACTTAATGTGGAAAACCTAAAGAGCACACAGCAGCAAAAAAGAAGCAGAAGCTGGTCACATTTTACTGTTTACTTTGACTTGAAGTATACTGAACAATATGCCCACTTCCCTCTGCAAGAAAATGCTTCATGAGTTTTTTTTCCAAGGAAAGAATGATTAGCTTAGCTAGCAATCCCTACAGACATATGTATACAATGACTTGCCTTGCATAGGAATTACTGGAACCTTACTGATGATTACTTAACAAGTCAGATTTGGATTACTATTGGTTTTGGAAAGTGGGGAAACCAATGAAAAACCTTGAGAACCCAAATATTAAATGTACCCTAATGTTATACTCAAGCCAAAAGAGTCGAGTTTATGTACACACACTGACCTTCAGCCCATTAGAGATGAAAAAAAAACATGTTAGTTCTAGAAAATGCAGTTCCTTTAATGTCCACCTGAGGCATGCAGCAGCTTAAGAAGTAGCAAACACTGCTGAAGATATTAAGGTTATGAGTTTGGCATGATTAAAGGGATGGCTGACTTGACTAATGGATGGGCACACTGTAGCTACTAGCTGGAAAAGACCCACCCCATTTGCAAGGTCGACTGAAAGTTAGGTTGAGTCATGATTTTCAAAAAGGCAACCGCTGTCAATTGGTCACAAAACTCAGCTTTACAAGGCAACATCATCAGGCCCCTCTATGTGGGGACTTGATGATGGAGGAGCAGCTCAGCATGCAGCCCCTCCTTATGGACTGGAATATTTAGGGAAGCTTCATGTGTGTGTGTGTGTGTGTGTGTGTGTGTGTGTGTGTGTGTGTGTGTGTGTGTGTGTGTGTGTGTGTGTGTGTGTGTGTGTGTGTGTGTGTGTGTGTGTGTGTATTTAGTCTAAAAAAAATTGAATTAGTTTTGTTATTACAAAAAAGTGGAAGTGCATGTTGCTAAATTTTGATCTGAGCAATCTTGTGTCATCATATTTCTACCATTACCAGGATATTTCTCAGCACTCTTGTTCATCTGCCATCAGTGTGTGAACGTGGTGTGGATGGATAAATGTGGCCTGCAGTGTAAAAGTCCTTTGATTGTACAGAAAGATTAGAAAAGGTCTGTTTATGTACAAGTCCATTTTCTATTGAAATGCTGATCTAAAATATTCAATAATACAGGAAACAAATTGTAATTTAATATAGTTGGACTGCCTCTTCTGGATGTGTTGCTTTTCACCCTTCATATCAAGGACCTGGCTGTAGCCCTCTCTCTAACATTAGAAAACTCAAGACAATGAGTTTGACCACAGACCAGAGGTCTTAAACAGGGGGTCCATGGCTCCCAAGGGGTCTGTGTAAGTAGTGCAGGAAGTCCATAACATAACTGGTTGATTTTATAGTTTCAGATTCTGTTCCCAAACAAGTCTAACTATACTCATGTGAATGCCTTTGAACACATGTTATCATTATGTAGGGCCACAAATTGCAATGTTATTTAAAAAGAAGATAACTTTGAAAAAAAGGAAAAAAAAAAAGTGAACAACTGATGCGGGTATATTATTGTGATTACATAACATTGTTATACGCAAAAAAGGGATTGCTGTGTAACTCCAACAAAAAAACTCCACAGGTAAAACCTGGTAAATCAAAGATTACAGAAACATCAAAAGAGTTTTGGTTGTAGTGGTGGCAAACATCTTACACCAGGGGTTAGCCTTATACATTTGTTAAGCAGTGTATGTTTAAAACAACATGACTCTGCTTATGGTTATAAAAGCTCAGTATTGCACCCAAGGTACCAATAACAAGGTTGTTCACTGCAGTGGCACTAATATCTAGGGGTGCACTGATCACAATTTTCTGGCCAATCACTGATCCCCGATCTTTAAAAAGCCTGACCTGCTGATACTAATTTTTTCTTTTTATTTTTTATAACTGACAGCATCTACCTTCAATGTTCCCATCTTATTTTATTGAAAATCATTGAACAAAACCTTTGAAACAATAAAATCTTTATGTTTTGACTTAAACAACCAATAAAGTGTCCTGGGCTAAGTCAGGTGCACGGCTTTCAAGTCTCTCCCACATAGAACGTGATGCTACAGGTGGCTGCTGGGCTAGGGAGTGTGTTCATGTACATGGTTGGAGGCTATGGGTGTGTGCTACAGCTGGCACTGATCTAAGGAGGACCCCAGTTTGGATGTTGTGTTTACTAACAAGTAATGTAAACTCCTGCAGACCTTATCTTTAAGTTACATATAACAAAAAAGAGAAACTGACCCTTCATCGATAGAAAAATGAATGATCTCAACCCAAGCTGTAGTCTGAACCAGGTTGTAAACACATGTTTTGTGGTGTTTGTGGTGTGCAGCCAGCCTTGAGTGGAGTTTTGAATGGTTTTATAATTGGTTTTAGAGGTGTCCCAGTCTGATATTGATATCCGATATCGGTCCGATATCAGCAAAAAAACAAGTATCGGTATCGTATTGGAATGCATCTAAAATCTCCGATATAAGCAGTTTCTGTTACCCATTGGTTAATAATAAATGGGTCCGTTTTTCCTCATACCTACTGTTGCTGACTACTGTTCTTTGTTTGAATAATATCACTTAATCAAGCCTTTTCTAACATGACAGACATACTACAAAATAAGTAATAAAAGTATGTATGTTTAATGCTGATATCGTATTGGATTAATATCTGTATCGGCCAATACTCAATGCTGCAGTATCGGTATCGTATTGGAAGTAAAAATGTAATATTGGGACATCCCTGATTGGTTTTGCTGATTATTTTTGACACAGCTCATATTTTACTGTAACAACACAAAGTTGATCCACAGTGTAAGAGCTGATGAGCCTGTGTCTGTCAGAGGGGAAGTACTGAGAGGCCACATTTAGTGATGCGTTTGTGCACCAGCGCAGATTTCCACATTCTTCACTGTAAACATCTGGTTTGGTCCTGTAAGCAGGAGGAGTGTGAGCCCTCTGACATAGTTTATTAATAGGGTGAAATGCTCCAAAGTGTCTAAAAGCTACCAGTAACTGATAGTAAACAACTGGTGTTGTTGTTGTTGTGCTTGTGGATAATGCAACGTTACACCAAGAATTTCTTGGTGATATAATTAATACATTAGTCAGAGAAATGAGCTGGCCCAGTTTGAAAAACAGTCTTTGACATCTCTGCAAACACAGCACACTTGTTTAGGGTTTGGATTTCTTCTTCTGCGGTGGACTTTAAAGAGGTTTTTTTATAAGCGACAAATTACCCACAAAGGTCTTCTGCTGTGGTAAACAAGCAGAGCTGTTTTTTAAAACATTTCAGGGTTTCTGTGAAGCTGGAGTCGATGCAGCCTACAGTCATTAAAGCTAGTGACAATGCATTTCATGTTAAAAACTGCTGTATCTCTGATGTGCTTTGGTAGACACAGGACAAAGAGATACATCACTGTCCTCTTTGAGTTTTGACAGACTTTATAACTTGTTGATACCAATGCTATTGCATGCCTAAGGTATCATATTATCAAAACAGGGTTCATATTTCTACCTGTTGAGCCAGTGTTGGCTATTCAATACAGCTGTATCAAAAAAGACAACAAAGGAAGAGCCTGTGGTTCTGGTTTTGGGGATATCCCATCCATCCAGACTGGACAGATCTTTAAATTACTCACAGAAACGTGCCCTTAGGAGCCTTTACAGTGGCGTGCTGGCTGTGTCAAAGTGTGTGAGAGAGTGTGTGAGTGTGTGGGAAAGAGAAAGAGAAAGGGAGTGTGTAGATGAACTCCCTCTAACCTTGTTGAAGTGAGGTTAGAGTTGTGTTTAAGCTGCGTAGTCAACTGGCCTTCAAAGAGGCAAGTCACAAGACAAAAGTAAAGGCACGCTGTTCACAAACAAGCCCGTTTCTTAGACAGCAGAGAGTGCTGCGTGTTTTTGTTCAGTGTTCACAGACTAACACATGATAACCTAGAGTATTTACAGTAACTGGGTGCTTTAATGATTGACTTACACTTACCTTCAGTTGGAAAGGATGTATCTCATTGAGTGAATGTCTTCTGAGCTTCTTCGTTAGCGTCTTTAGCATTTTCTGCGTGGTTTTTATGGCTTATCCCCTGCAATTTTTGATAACTGCGTCCAATATGACGTTCACTGTTACTTCAGGAGCGACTGTACATGTTTAAAAGGAAGGCACCCGGGACTGACTGAAAACCGCCGACCACAAAAAGATATACACAAAAATAAGAGAAGAGGAGGAGCAGATGCACACACCAGCTCCGAGTCAGCGAAGAGTCAGAGAAGACAAACCAAAAATCGTTAAACTGCGTAGATGTGGCTTGTATTCAAAAGCTCTACGTAGCAAACTTGTGATTTTCGAGTTCATGTGAGCCTCCGTAGTTGTTGTAAGTCTTGTTTTCTCTGGCGGATTGCTCACTCACCGGTACTTCCAGAGTTTGGTTCAAAGATTTAAGCGGAATTAAAAATGATATATCAACTTGTTCGCATTCAGACACGCACACACGCACACTCACACACATACACACATCCAAATCCACACTGACTGACTGCACGGACTCACGGAGTGCTCCTCCAGCTTCAGCGTAGCAGCGCCCTGATTGGCTACGATGGTGAGTGATGTCATATTTCTCTCAAGGAGGAGGGCTGAGAGTTAAAGCCACATTATCTGCTCTGTTTACTTCCCCTTTTTCATACCATGATCATTATATCCAACGAAACAGGCCAAAAATGATGTGACATACGATAAGACAGCCTCTGCTTTGGATCAAGTGATTGTTTTTAACCCCATAGGCTTTTTTATTCACTTAAAGTGGTGGTAGAAGCTATACATACTGTTTAACTGTACTTATAGTAAAGCAGCTTCTAATACCAAATGATGGCTGTGTTAAAAAGGTGACATTGTAATGTAGTGATGAGCACCTTTGCTTCTCCATCTGTGAGAGGAAATATTTTTATCAATAAGAAAGTATTTACTGACATTAGAAACAAAAGCATATCAAAAAGGATATGAAGGAGGTGCATTATTAAAATGAAAAGTCTTTATTGTCATTGTATGACAGATAATTTATGTGCATGTTAGCATTAGTGATATATATATATATATATATATATATATATATATATATATATATATATATATATATATATATATATATATATATACATACATATATATATTTTTATATAGAGAGAGAGAGGGAGGGTGATAAATCAACAGCAACACACTCATGTATAAATAAAGTATAAATGTATATGAGATAATATCAAAGTAGAGTAAAGGACCAGATGTGAGTTATGTGGTTAAATAAATAGAGATACATAAAAAATACAACCCTAGTTATCAACAAGTTGGTGCACAGTATGAAAACTCGATTTGATAATACAATATTATGATTTGTAAATCATTTAAAGCCTTTGCCTAACTGAAAACATTGCAAAGACAAAAAATAAAAATAAACTGGAGCACAACAATTTGAATTGTTATTCCTTTGTCTGAATTTTTACTGGTTATTTTTTTCTAATTGTCATATTAAGTGATTTTACATATGTCTTTGTACAAAGAGAGAACAATCCAAAACCACTGAAATGCCTTTTTTTTCAGAGATACTTTGTGATTGTTACTAGTCAAAGGATTTTTTCATTGTTGTTGGAAATACCATTTTTCAAGAGTGAGTCTGTACTTATATCATTATATAGTCCTGTTTATAAAAGTGTCAGTACACTATGGGTAAGTTATTGTTGATCATTGTCTGTTAACCTGTTTCTTATTACTTTAAGTTTCTAAATAAGTACCATTTTACTTTGTTTATGCCTTAGCTAATGTTCCGTTTTCCTTGTCCTATAGATAGTTTATTATTTACTACCATTTATATGCTTGTATATTTGTTTGCAGGGTCCTGGCTTAAAGAAAAAGTTCACATAGAAACCCCCTTGCTACAAGGATAGAGTTAAACAGTCAAACATCTGTATTTCATAGAGATGTGTCACTGTTTCAAAGACATTCTGGCTGTATTTCCGTTTTATTGATTTTAGTGATAAACTTGTTGCAGAGTAAAATGATCTATAATGTTTCTTTCATTTCTTGTCCAAAATTGCGCTGCGTTAGATTTGGCACATCACATTACCCATAACTTGGCCCTGCTGTTTAATGATATCAGATATGTGGCGGTTTAAAGTGTGACTTCCTGTGTATCGGTTTCACTCTGACTGGTTTTGATTTTTAACCAAATGTGTTAATGTATAAATACGGGTGTGACTATCACTTGACAAACATCCCAGATACGTCACAGCATTTATCAATGATTTGAAAATCCTCAGCTCAGAACCACTAACATAATTGCTCAACTGCTGCAGTTTAACAAAAGATAGCTCTGTCTATCTTATTATCCCCACAACTGCTCTGAGTTGTCAAATTACTGAGTGAACTCTTGTACATCAGTGTTCAACCATGTGCTTTGTCCATGTTTAAAAGTAAACACAGCTTTGGGTCATTGTTAGAAAACTGACGCCAGAAAGTCAATTTGGGATGTATGTCGTAAAAACGTAGGATGCAAATGATTCCTTGGGGTTGGTTTTAAGTGTTCTGTTCGTTATTGCAGGTACACACTCAGAAAAACAAATACGTCGTTACTTCAATGAGTACGTAAACACACTAAAAACTTACAACACCTGCAGGAGCTAAGCTTTTAAGGACATGTAATACTTTATTTAAAGCTACATCTTTATCTGTGATGCTTCTTATCACCGTGTCCTCTTCGTAGTGCTGATTACCACCTTTGTTTTTTTAACCCAGCAACAATCAGATCTTCTTCTGCAGCTGGAGAGACACAGGGGGAGAAGAAGCAGAGGAAAGAGAGCATGGCAGGTATAATTGCTGTAAGTGGGGCATCCAGTTTCAGTGATGTCATTCTTTGCAAACACACATTACTCTAAGATGTTTCTGCACGTGTGCATGAGCTGCATGTATGTGCTTCACTCTCGCTGCTTTTAAAACAAAGTAATGAGACATGTTTGCAACGCCTGAAACCTGATGTTAAAAAAGGAAATGAGTAATGTTTACCTTACATTTCTCACACTGACTGGGGTTATCGTTCTGTTTTGCTGGTTTGACCAACATCCCAGGGCCTTTACTGTTGTTACACACACCTGCAGCCTGCTGTGTCTTTAAATGGGCTCCTGGCTGACTGGTTTACTGGTTTATGTGTGAGAGGCTTTCTCACTAACACCTCCGGTCACTGACCTGGTAAACTTCCCAGGAACCTTCAGTTTGGTTGCAGGTCAAGCTCAAAGCAAATCCAATTTGTTGCTGAATATAGCCTCCTAGTCAGCCATACTCATGGTGTGTGTTCACTGCGTAAGTGTTCAGCCCCTTAAACACACACACTCCATTCCAACAAAGAGGGAAAAGTATATTAAAGTCACAATTGTCTCTCCTGAAAAACTGTCAGGAAGACTTGAGCTTGACATATTTTCGATCCTTGTCTTTGGTCTTTTTGCCACTAGGGGGCAGCATTTGTATTCTTGTAGAGGCCAGAGACACAGATTTCTTTTAAGAAACAATCTTTGATTGTTGAGTTATAAATGTTATACACTACATGTACTATGGTTTAATGAAAGAGATGTAATATAGGGATATTTAATTCAGCAGCAAGCACTGTAATGTCCACCTCTTTAGAAATAATGAATAATAATAATAAGAAAAAGTTATCCCATGACAGCAGCTGTATTTATTCACCTACTCAAACACTCCACAAATTGAAATTTAACTTTTAGCTGCTGACAGGCCACAGAACTGTTCTCTTTTTTCTTTAAACAAAATCAGAAAATGTACACATTATTTAGGTTTTTTAAAGACAAAAGCTGTTCCATACAAAATACTTTGAGAACTTTTTCAGAAATAAAGATGAAAATTACGCAGCTTCATGGCCCAGAAGTCACTGCTGAAAAAGTAAAAATAGTTGAACTGAGATAGAAGTTTGGTCAGGGTTGTTTTTTTTTTTTTTTTTTTTTTTTTGTTTTTGTTTTTTTGCTGGCAGCGTCTTTTTTTTTTTGTTGGTTTCCTGACTTAGGTATTAGATTTTATTCTTTAAAAAATTAATCAAGGGATTTTTGGTTTCTGCATCAGCAACCATTTTTACTGATACAACAACCATACAAGTCCTTATCATCAGCTTGTCACATCATGAAAGAAAACTCCTGTTTTTGGACTTTAC
Organism: Halichoeres trimaculatus; assembly: GCF_033239565.1. Classification (NCBI taxonomy): domain Eukaryota; kingdom Metazoa; phylum Chordata; class Actinopteri; order Labriformes; family Labridae; genus Halichoeres; species Halichoeres trimaculatus. Next base: position 3,221,179 of record NW_027437195.1, on the reverse strand, counting down.
AGGTATCATTCATTCATCCAGTTTGTGGTTTGTGAACCGCTTATCCTGTTCATTGTCGCAGGTGGCTGGAGCCTATCCCAGCTGTCATTGGGGGAGAGGTGGGGTACACCCTGGACTGGTCGCCAGTCACTCACAGGGCTGACACAGACAGACAACCATTCACTCACACCTACAGCGAATTTAGAATGGCCAATTAACCTGATGAGCATGTTTTTGGACTGTGGGAGGAAGCGGGAGTACCTGGAGGGAACCCAGGCATGCACGGGGAGAACATGCAAACTCCACACAGAAAGGCCCACTGGCCAAGATGGGAATCGAACCGATGACCTTCTTGCTGTGAGGCTGCAGCGCTAACTGCTGCACCCTCTTTACAGATGTTTTGGCACATAATAAGAGTAAAGTGATATTTTGACTGATAATGAGAAAATACTTAGTCAGACTTGAGTTTCTGATGTGTGCAGATAAAAACAAACAAACAAAACAAACAAAACAACAAAAGAAGCAAGAAAAAAAGTGAAGTTTGATACTAAAAACTTTTTCAAGGGAGACCTGCAGCAAAAAATGACGAAGTTACAGTTTATGGTCACTTTTTCCAGTCCCAAGGCAGGATAAAGGAGGAGCGTTGGTATTGTGACACAAAAATAACAAAGATCCACAGAAGAAAGTTCATTTGGAAACACACTTTCTGTCTCTCAATGCCCATATTTTATGCTGCCATTGCAGCGCATTTAGCCCTTGTCGGCCATCATCATCATCAACTCCCAACCATGACCTTATGCTGCATGTCCTATCTAACTCTCTACTCTACATGACCTGTCTGTCTTCAGCTCTCCTGTCCAGTAAAGCCTCTGCTCTTTTTGAAATAACAAGCTTTTAGAGTTATAATAAAACCAGACGTTGCATATGGAGTCAGAGTATTGTCAAATGCCTCAGTGTTGATGGACGGATTAGACAAACAAACACTTGGAGCTTAAAAGAGTCAACAGGAGAATGAAGCTCATGTGAACAGGAAACTAAACGATGGATTATGTCAACAAATAAAAGTTATGTAACAAATGTAGCATGATATAACTCCCCAGTATCAGCCATCCAGTCCTTTATTGTTGGTGCTACAGAAATAATCCATTGTTGGTTTTGCAAGGTCAGGATCTAAAAGTTCCTGCTTTTACAGAAAACACGACAAACAGGGCGAGAACTGTCTCTTGACATGGGTTTTCTGTACAATGTGTTCCTAGCTGATGATCAAACCGCCTCAGGACTGGCTTTGTTATTCTGTCTGTAATGTGGTAATTGTCGTATTTTAACTGTACCATTGACATAGAGCTTAAAGTGTGTTAAAGCGTTGGACCCCTGAGGCCCTTTTTCCTCCAGCTGAGAGGGTTCATTGGTGATTGGCTCACTTGGAGACAGTGGCGTGCACAGACGTTTAAAAGGGTAGGGGCAAAAAAAAAAGGAATGAAAAGAACTAAAGCAGCACTGATGTTACTGTAAATGTCCCTTTTCAAAATCTTTTCCTGTGGATTAATGAATACTTTAAATATTTCAGATGGTATCGGGCTTTCTGTTCTTACAGTGCAGGCAGCTGTGTTCATTGTATCTAGTTTGCTCTCTGCTGGCAGCTCTGTGATACTGCACACATCACCTGAGTGTAGGCTGAGCGGCCCTACGTGTTCCTCCTCCAAGTGTTTAAGGAGATCAGAGGTGTGAGAGTTGTTTGTTCTTGTTTCTGTGACACTTCACTTCATACAGGTACTTTATTTTCTCATCATTGCTTTACAAGGCGGTAAAATCCGTTCCTGTTCAGGGTCAGAACAGAGAAACGATTCCCTCTATTTATAACCAAGGATTAGTCATTTATTGTACGATGTTCCACCGCATGCAAGAGATGTTACACCAGAGGTCATCTCAAGGTTCAACGCTGGCTCATCAGATTATTCATCCGGTTTTATTCATAAGGTTTGAAAAGACAGGAGTATGATTCAGAAAGGAGAAACACACACTCTCTGAGAAGAGAAGAGAAGAGAAGAGAAGAGAAGAGAAGAGAAGAGAAGAGAAGAGAAGAGAAGAGAAGAGAAGAGAAGAGAAGAGAAGAGAAGAGAAGAGAAGAGAAGAGAAGAGAAGAGAAGAGAAGAGAAGAGAAGAGAAGAGAAGAGGGCCATCTTTTTGCAGGTTCAGGATTTTTTTTTTTCCAAGAAGGGGGGAGAGATAGGTGAGAAGGAAATATAGGAGAAAGGTAGAAAATAAGGAGTACTAAGGATGAGGAAAGAGGATGAGAAGAAAAAAATAAAGGTAGACAAGAGAAGGGAGGTAGAGGTACAGAAGGGGATTAAAGGCGAATGAACAAAAATAAACAAATAAATAAACACAAAATGAAAAAATAAATTCCTTTTTATTACTATTTTTGCACAACTGTTTTTATTACTACTAATTTTTTCAAAATTCTGAGATTATAGTCTGAACTTTGAATTTTTTTATGACTTTAATCTTAGAATTTAGAGGGAAAAAAATCTGAATTCTGACTTCTTTCTCTGAAAAAATAGTAACAAAAATATTAGACATATATTGGACATTTAAATGAATAAATAATTAAATAGATAAATAAATAAATAAATGTTTTTTTCCAGTTGCCCTAATCCTCTTCTGTATAAATGAAAGCAAAGAGCCAAGGTGGAAAAAATAAAAAAGACACAAAAAGCAGAGAAGGACAAGATGAACAATAACCAGAGACAGACAAAAGGAGAAGAAAGGAGGAGGAGAAGAATTGGAGGAAACTAGAAAATAAACAATATGCAGTAGAGGGTAAAGAGACTGAGGGAAAGTAAAGGAGAAGAAAAGAAGAGGAAAAGATGACAGAGCAAACAAAAAAGAGAAAGAAGATGAGGAAATGAGAAAAGATGACAGATCAGACTGGTTTGTCTGCACAGAGCAGGAGCAGGACCAGAGAGCACCTAAAGGTGCTGCTGTGACTCCAGTTTTCAGACTGACCCAGTGCTGTCCTGGTGACCAAATATGGCACCAAGTGATATCCAGGAAACGGTGTGAGATTTCTCTGCTTGCTGATTGCACAATCGGAAGAATGTGGGGGGAAGACGTGATGTGAGCATGCAGCAGTGATGTCAACATGTTTCCCTCGTCAGTTGTTTAACATTTCTGAAATAGCTGATGACAAATCAGCCAGCTGACCCCTGAGCGTCATCACGTCTGTTTTTAGCTGTGGATACGGCTAAAAAACTCAGCCCACTTGGCCTTGGAAGTCCTTGTCTCTCTCTTTCCTGCTGCCCGCATCGCCCACGCTCTCCCCTGGATAGCGGCGTACGGCCACAGCCTCTCCTCTCGCCTCCTCTCCCCTCCACTCTTCCCTCACCCACTGACCCACTGGCGGAAAGCGTGGGGGCCATCTGTGCTGGAGAGGTTACTTTTAGTCTCCCAGGCTGCTATTTTCTCTTCACTGTGTTTTATTAAAACACAAAGCACAGGCTGACTTACGCAAGACTCGTCTCACTCTGGTTCTTCTCTTATTGCTTCACAGGTCTTGTTTACACAACAGTGCATCTTGGCCCGTGGCAGCACAGCCTTGTAGGAAGAATGACAAATTTAGACATGGGCTGATCTTTTATCCACAGCTCAATGAAAGAATACAGGATTAAAAAATGGGACCCATTGAGGTTTTGTATTTATTTTCAGCCAACACAAGAATGAAAAAGAAATCAGCACATGTCTATTTGCAAATTATCAGAGTATACTGTATGAGCCACTGTGTTCTTCTAGATCTTTCTAACAAAGGTTGCTCTATTTCCTACAGTCCAATAGGAATAACATCAGATAGAAATACAAACTGCAGATCTAGTTCAGCTCCAAGTCTCCATATTCAGAGCTGTAAAGGAGTAAAGTTGATCAATAGAACCAGATTTATCTACAGTCTGGTGCTCCAGGATTCTTTTCACTTTGCTCTGTAGCTGCAGGCGTGGAGGGGGTGGTGAGAGATGACGTCCATGCTCAGCAGTTATTTTAACAAAACCTGTGATTCAGTTAAATTAATCTAATCTAATGTTTTCTTATTTGTGAGTAAAACAGTTGAGGTAGCAACAGTGTGGCTTTATGACTGCACACAGTGCTGCTCTGAGCACAGTGCTAATGCTAACGTGCTAATCAGTCTACACAAAGAATGGCACTGATTGAAGTTCACTGAATTCTTGATCAAACTACAATAGTAACACCTGTCATTAAGATACATTTCAATATACGGAGATTTTAGGCTATGGGAGAAAAGATTTGTCCTGCAGGTGGCGCTGAAGACAATGTAGGACCACCAAAGTTTTAAAGCACCAACTTTATACAAATCCATACAGATTCTTTTTTAGATTATTTTAGTAAAATACAAAACAGCTGACCTCATGTTAGCATTTATCAGAGTAAGTAAGAGGGTCTTCTTTCCAAAAGGCCTTTTTGATTTTCTTTTTATAAACATGCAACTTATATCATGACTGTATGGTGGCATAGTGGTTGGCCCTGCTACCTCACAGAAACAAGCTCACCAGTTGCATGGGATTTGGGGGTACTTTGGCTTTCTTCAACAGTTCATAAACATGTTTATCAGGTTGATTGGTGATACTAAAATTTCCCATAACACTCAACAGAATAAGTGGTAGAAGATGAATGAATGAATGAATGAAAGTAACATCATATTGTGACATGTTGTATAATGTTATGCTATATTATATTATATTATATTATATTATATTATATTATATTATATTATATTATATTATATTATATTATATTATATTATATTATATTAGGTAGAACACTATACCAACAACATATATTTTAAGTATGAATAAAGTAATGATTAAAAAGTTACATAATATTATATAATGTTATCTTGTTGTGTTATGTTATGTTGTATTTTATTATTATATTATATTATATTATATTATATTATATTATATTACACTATAGCAACCTCATATATATTATAATCATGAAAAAAATATAATATTTATTTAGTATTTAAATAAATAAATAAACTGTGTCCAAAAGGAAATATCTGGCACAAAATCAAAACAAAGCAAACTTTTGGTTGTTGTTGTCTTATTCTTTCAAATAAATAACAATAAGATTCAAGATATGTACTAACTAACTTACTGGTCCAGATAAACATTATATTGGAAGATATACAAGCTCCAAAATGAGACCTGAAACAAATCCAATGTTGTCAACAGAGAATCTATGTTTCAGACTCTTTAAATAAGAAAGTTGCTTAATTATTATATATATATATATATATATATATATATATATATATATATATATATATATATATATATATATATATATATATATATATATATATATATATATATATATATATAAAACATAAGGTCGGGCTTTTAATTTTGACCTGTAACATCCTGTATGTACATGTAATTGGACATGGTTTATATATAGTCTAAAAAGATAAGAAGATATGACTTTACAAAGAATTTTGTTCTCCCCAGAGAAATGCTGCTTTTAGTGTAAAATGACAGAACATAGCTGAACACACACATTAAACTTTGAATAAGACTTTTAGGTTTAATGGACTGTGTATTGTTATCAGCACATCTGTTTATCGGGTGTTTCTTCATGTTTCTAATGTACAAGCAGCTCCAAACAAACTGCCTGGGAGAGATTGCTAAAGTGAACAGGGTCATAAATGTAAAATACTACCCTCAGGTTAATAAAGGACATAGAGATGATGACATTTTCAACATGAAATGCACAGTTCACTGCTTGTAGGTTATATTCTGCACTCCTCTTCATGTATGTAGAACACTGTGGTATTAACTTAGGCACAGCGTGAAGCTGCTGGCCTAAAGCAAAATCTTTTCTATTTCATACAGTTTCATTACTCTAATGTGTGTTTGATATAACAGTTGCTCACTTTATGAAAATGCTGATGCTGAAGGAATTAGTCAGTATTTCCAAGTTCCAGTTAATCCAACATTTAAGTGTCTCAACTTGAGATGACTGCTGGTTCTGATGACTGCACAGAAAAAAAAAGAGAAATGATCTAATCTGCAGGTTTAACAGCTGATACTGCAGCTGAAGATAGCTTTTCTGACCACAAACTGGTCATGTGCCCTAAACCACACTATCTTTAACCCATGGCATCACTAAGGAACAAAACATGTTTGTTCTTCCAGCTCTGGAACAGAGAAACCATCACCATCAGAGCAATACCACTGAGTCCTCAAGCAGTGACGTGCTGCAGGTTTTCAGACATTAAACCTTGTTAAGCGTGTCTCTCCAGGGTCAGCAGTTTAATTATACATGTGCAGCCTTTTCCACGAGATGTTACAAACTGTACCATGGCCTTTACAGTAAAAGCACATTTTCCTCAGCAGCGGTTCCTTTGATTCTATTTAAGTTTTACATGAACCAAATGTCGTCATGGAACAAAGTGTGTGGAAACTCCGAATGGAAAATGCAGAATTTCTCTTTGGGAATACAACAATAACTAAGTTCCTGTGTTTAGATTTAAAGCTCAGTGGACAGTCCCCTGTCATTGGACTCATTGGACTCGTGTCTCTGTACGTCATATGAAACACTCTATTGCTGAGGGAAAAAATGTGTTAAAGCCTGAGACAAAGTATGTATTTTGTCCTTTTCAGCACACCATAGTTAGTCACTGCAGTATCCTGCTCATTTAAAGGATAATTTCGTTTCATACAGCTTTAACATTGTTTATAGAATATAGTAGAACAAAATACTCACCCAGAAGGCTTTCCTGATCCAAGCAGTGCTTTGGGAGATATTTAGATCCAAAATCGAGCTGCAGACGTCTGTATAATGGGATCCATGGGGGCAGAGACAGCGCCGCTCCTAAAACTGCATTAATCATCCAAAAACTCATGTTTTTCACCAATATTCCATCATGGTCCACTCCGGGTTAGCCTCTGCTGCAGTCTGTGTCACTCCAGACAGCGCTGTGTGGCTGTAATGACCTCTGAACTGACGAAGACTTTGTTTACGATTGCCCCTCCGCGCGTCCTCATGTAGCCTGCCGTCTTCCCCTGAAACAATGAGCCGCACTGCGCATGCGCGGAGGGGCAATCGTAAACAAAGTCTTTGACAGTTCAGAGGTCAGTACAGCCACACAGCGCTGTCTGGAGTGACACAGACTGCAGCAGAGGACTAACCCGGAGCGGACCATGATGGAATATTGGTGAAAAACACGAGTTTTTGGACGAATCATGCAGTTTCAGGCGCGGCGCTGTCTCTGCCCCGATGGATCCCATTATACGGACGTCCACTGCACGATTTTGGATCTAAATATCTCCCGAAGCACTGCTTGGATCAGGAAAGCCTTCTGGGTGAGTATTTTGTTCTACTTCATTCTATAAACAATGTAAAAGCTGTATAAACCGAACTCATCCTTTAACCTGAAAAACTTCCTGTCCAGTCAAAAAAAAACTTGTGTCAAGCACAACTGTTGTGCTTCATTGTGCAAAAGCTACCACCTGAGAGCTAGCTTAGCGGAGCAGTTAATCAGACTGGTGTTAGAAAGGAAGTGAATCACAGACACCAGCAGAGCATAATGGTGTGAATCATCTAAACTTCAGCGTCATGTAAGTGCAGAGGCAGCTCTGCTGTGCCCTCTGGTTGAAATTTTACCTCTTGTATTTGTGAGTTAAATGCATTTTCTGTTTCTCAGCAGGTGTGTGACCCAATTCTGAAACTTGGTACCATGAGAACATTTGAAAAAAAAAAAACACTTTTGATGATGACTTACTACCAAAGTTATAAGCAGCATTCTTTAAGGCAGCTATTACCTAGAAATAACCTTATTTATAAATGAATCAACACTCAGATCTGGTAGCACCACAGTACTTGTTGTATTTCTAAAAATTATTCTGAAAATTATCTTAACAGGAGGTCATGAAAACTTCTTCCACTACCAAAATATAATAACTTTTCCACAAATGTGTCATGTTCATTGCTTTTACCATGAACACCCAAAATTCAACTCACTGCTAACTCAAGCTTCATAAAAGAAATTCTTACAGTTAGTTCAGCTCTATCCAAGAGTGTATTTTGCTAGGCGCCGCCCTGTTGGCTATGGCTGTCTTTTGACGTAGTTCTCTCTTCTTTGTCAGTTTCTTGTAATTTTTTTGTCTCTTTTTTATGGACACCAAACTTTTTGTGTCTTCAGTGATATTTTTTACTACTTTTCTCCTGTGTTTGTCTCGAGATCCTACATGTAACCATGGCTGCATTGTTTACATGTTAACTCAGCTGTTAGCAGCCTGTAGCACGTCAATGCTAACTGGTGTAAGGCCTGATGTTTCCCACAAGGTGAAGAGGAGGAGGTGAGGTTGACGTGCTGGTTCTCAGGTGTGAGCTAAGAAGTGACGACATGGACCTGTCCTTCCATCCATCGTTATTGGGAACGTGGGATCTATCTCCAATAAGATGGACGAGCTAGCTGTGCTAACCCAGCAACAGAGAGAATACCAGAGGGCAGAGTAGCATCATGCTATTATCAGACATGGCTAACAGAGCTAACACCAGACACCAACGCCACATTGGAAGAGCTTCACCTGCTGTGAGCAGACAGGATCCAGGAGACAGGGACTGAACAGACTGCTGAAGAAGCTCAGTCCTTGACCCTGTGGAGGTGGAGACTGGCTGAACTGGACAATGATGGACAAGCTGTCAGCATCTATTTTCTTATGGACTTTTTTGCACTTTCTATACACTTTCTTAGTTTTGTTTTCTTGATTACTGCTGTGACTTCAATTATGTTGTACTTGTTATAATGACAATAAAGTTCTATTCTATTCTATTCTATTCTATTTTATGCTGTTCTATTTACAGTATGTTACTGTATCTTCACTCAGAATAGGGATCTGAACTGATCTTCCTACCAAAGCTTTGTGTTATCAGATATTAAAACCCCAGACTGAGGCACCACTCATTGCATCACTACCTCATATAAGAATAGATATATCAATATATAGAAACACACCAGGGGGTTTGCTGCTCAGCACAACACTTTGATGATAGGATAACAAACACATCACGCAAAGAAGTAAAGGGGAGGAGAATGATTAAGTGATTCTTATAAAGTTGGTAATGGTGATGGGGAAAGTTTTCTGTACTGACAGAGATATCCATGGGGACGCATAGCCTCTAACCTGCTTTTATCGCATTTCTCATTTATTACCCACATTTTCTGAAAGCAGGCTTCATTCTCTCAGAACTCTACACACAAATCAAGAAACACACAATGGGTAAAATCCCTCAATTCTCCTGCAGAATGAAACTTTACTATTAAATCAGTGTCACTTCTTCTCCAAATGGTATTTTATTTTTTAAATGGCACATTATAACCACCAGAGGAACATATATTTATAAGAAGCAGCTGAACACTGATGTGCTCATTGTAAAACACTATGATGAATGGAAATACTTCTTTGCTATTCATCAGATGACTTAGGCCTTTTTTATGTTCAGTGTTACAGGACTACAGACAGTACAGTCAGGAGTGTGTTATCAAATATTTTAGGGTACTGTGTTTTATACTAAGAACACATGAATAAATGGGAACAAATAAGTTTATTTTTACAGAAAAAAAAAAAACTATGCTGCATCTTCTCTTTTGTTTCTATCTGGCCACAGCCCTTTATGCTAACTTTTTTTAATGACAGTGTTTTCCTTGATTTAAAAAAAAAAATAAAAAAAAAAAGAGAGAGAATTTCTTTATTTAATTGAGCCAAGCACAGAGAAATGTTTGCACTGTTTTAAAAAACAGAAGTGTGTTCTCAAAACTGTGGTTAGAGTAAAGCAAAAGCAGGGGTTGTGTTTGTAGATCAGCAGAATTAGTCCAGAGGGGTTGGTGCACAGGTCACATGTTGTGGCCTTTGTGACTAAAGTGCCAGAGTTCTAATCTCTAAGATTGGTTTTATCTGCTTACTTCACCAGTCATCATATTTCAGGATTTATTTTAACATCTTGCTCACCTGTTTCAGGCTCTGTTTTTGTCCATTTCTTGATATGTTTCTGAACTTTTGGGTCTTTGCTTCATATCTCTGTGAGGACAGTTTTGAGACGACTCTGATGATACAAATCAAAAGAAGCAGCAATAAAAAGTAAGTTAAAAGACTTTAAAACATCTTCTAAATTACTCCTAGATTTTACTTTAAACTGTTTGCTCACATACCTTTATGCAAGGGCCATAATCCCAGGTGCTGGTGATCCAGATGGGTCTCCATTTACTTGTGGTCTTGATTTTACAGAAACTCTTGTGGCCTGCTTTTTAAAAATTGCTGGATGCTTTTTTCCCCTCCACTTTATATCTGCTCATGATTGAACAGCAGAGAACAACAGAGGGCAGCAGAGTGTTTTGATGCGATCAATAGACGTCCTCACCAGACAACTGGATCTCAGTAGCACAGGAAACAGAGCTGATTTAATAAGAGCGGTAGGAAGCACAGCATGCCTCGGTGGCCCTCGTCACTACCTTTCTACGGAAGCAAAGCACTTAGCCGAGCGATGGAGCCTGACCGGCCGCAGCCAAGATTAACAGAGGCAGGGGGCCTCGGGGTGCTACTTCCTCTCTTCCCTCTCCTGGCAGTGGTATAATTGCTGAGGTTGCCTAGCGACCGGAAGCATGGAAACAGAAGGTGTCACTTGTTACCTCAGAGCTGAATTTAGCCAAATTGTAAAATAGCCACTGATGGATCATTAGGGGGGCTGAGTTTCTAAAGATAGCAGCAGAAAGCAAGCGGAGATCGTATCAAAAAATAGGCTGAGGTCACTTTGAGGGCCACTGATTCATGAGGAAGTATTGTTTGACTGGGCACGTTTGAGTTCATAGATGGGAGAAGAATACGATTTAGACAAGTACGGACCAAAAGCAACCTGATACAACCGTCATCCTAATAAAAGAAGTGATCTCGTTACCACATCTCTGAGAAAAGATGACTCAGTACGTGTGATCCAGCAGGGTTTTCAGCCACTTAATAAAACAGTGCACTTATATCTTCTCTCATCTTTAGGAGTCTTTGGATGATAACTCCATGGATGAAAGTCTGACTCACAGGAAGTTAAAGGTCATGTACCCAACTGGACGTCTGTGGACAGAAACACGAGGACAGTGACGAGTGACAAACAGTCACTTCTAAGGAGATAAGCAGCAGAGATATCACCTTTTGGGTATGACAAACCTGTTTATTTTGGCTGTAAACTCATAAATTCTGTCAGATGTTTTTGTTTTGCTTATTGGAGGCAGTGTGTTGCTTTGTAAGTGTGACTAACTTAAACACATTTCACCCCTTAAGGATAAACAACTACAAAACAAACATGACCCTCTGTGAAACTTTGTCGCCTCATGAAGCGGTTATAAAACCATCGTCACAGTCTCCACCAGCTCACGCCTACATCGGACGGGGCGGTTTTAAAGGTGCAGTGTTTAAAACGAGGAATATTTGGGGATATCTTAAGGCCAGGTTCTCCTTTCAAAGTCATTTTCAAGTCCTGTCAGTGAGGTAATGATCGCCTCAAGTTTTTATCATCCAAAAAGTCATCAGCACAAATCCTTTTGTGCACAATATTATTCTTTCTCAACAAGAAACAAAATGATTTGCACATAATACACAAATTCAAACCTCATTATGAATATTAGATTCCATTTCTGCTGAGTCTATTCTACTAAATGCCACCAAATAAAACCCTCTGCCCTTAGATTTCCTTCTACATGATGAATCTGGAGCTTTGTTTTGCTAAAGCTTGTTTAGATGAAACAGGAACCTCTTGCATCTTTTGGCTAGCAAACTTTCACGCAACAGAGTATGAACATTCAGTATTTTCTCATTCCCTCTTTGTTTTGTACTACCACTGTGTGTGTACACAACTCAGGCTCACTCCTGATAACGATCATACTTAAATTGTATCGTTTTCTTTTCTATTTTTAGCTGATATCACTGAAAGTAAAATTTGGAGTCCATTTGTCTTTTGAGTACAGTATTATATCATAGGTTTCTTAGATATATTATTTTACACCTTGCTCTGTTTAAAAAGCTCACGATGAAGCCAGCCAAACTGCAACACACCATGGATGCTCATTGTGCCATCTTTCACTCCTGTTCTGCAGTTTGTTGAATTCATAAATGTGGCAAAACTGCCTCTTCACCTTAATTCAAGAGTTAAGATAAGACAAAGGCATCAGTCACTCTGTCATCAGACCTGGCTTTGGAACTGGAAGTTAAAACCAGTGGACCAAATCCGGAAATTGGGCTGGAAACTGGAAAGGAGTGAGCTCACTTCCTGGGAGCTAACAACGCACCAAAGCCCAAAGAGTGCAGCCCCTTCCCTCAGAAAGATCTGTACTTACGCAACTCCACAGGATCCTGTTCCTAATTCTGAATGTATCATCTTCTCATGTTCAATCACTAAAAACTGCACCACCCCTTTAGATACAAACACTCAATTTTCAGAGGTAAAAACTTTAACTGTCAGTACCCTAAGGTTATATAGTCATCAGTACAAGGTTTAAAGATTTAATGTTGAATAATTTCAGGTGAACAGTATAAGACCAACAAAGAAAAGAATGATGACTTTCATTAATGGCACTTCAATAAAAAAGAGGGAGTGAAAGAATAAGAAAAGAAGTCAAGTATTTAGATAAAGACCCGTGTTTAAGCTGTGAGTAAAGTAAGAGAACAGAACTGGCATTTATAGATTTGTGCTAGATTTTTATTACTTAACACAAATTCAAACTGGGCTCTTCCTCCTTGGCGCAGTGCCAGCAGCAGCACACACCTACTGCCTCCAACCGTGACTACGTAGATACATTCAGCAACCCAGCAAGCCCAGCAACCATCTGCAGCATTGCATTACAGACAGACATACATACATACAGGCAGAGAAGGGGTTGAGGCAGACACAGACACTGACACACAAGTACAGAGCAGGATTATTCCTGACATTCTGTTTTTTCATAAAACCCTACAGACCCTTCCTTTGGTTTTATTTTATTTTACCTAATGCATTTAAGGATATTTGGGTGTACTGTGTGAAATATTTATTTACTTTCGAGTATCTTTAAGACCCCGATCTTTCATCTGGTTTTAGTCTTTTGAAAATATTTTCTGATCATAATTTAGAGGTTTTAGTAGTATTTGTTGAATTGGCTGTTTAAATACTTTAATAAATAAATTAATAAATAAATTAGATATGAATGAAGTCATTGTTATGTTATTATGCTCTATAAATAATAAAACAAAGCCACCAGAAGGAGATTTATGTTATTTTCCATATTAAAAAAAGCAACATAAACTCTAGACCTCAGCCCCATCCTGCAGATTTGGTTGAGTTGTAAAACAAAGTGCCCTGATCTGTGAAACATTCAAAGGAAAGTCTTTTTTCTTGAGTTGCAGAAGTCATGAGTTAACATTAGTGTTGGAGTTCTCAGGGAATATACTGACACTGTGCTGGAGACGTGCTGCTGTCACTGCTGCAGAAGGTGAACAAACCAAATGTCAAAAAGAGCTAAGAACAGAAAGACTAGAATCGTCTGATATTTTCTGTGCTCAAAGCAACTGTTTCATGGTTTGTGGTCATGCTTTGGAGGGAAAATAACAATACTGAATAAATTTATATTTATATTCATATTCAGTTTTTATTTAATCAATATATTTCAGATCCATTAGGTGTTGTAATACTTTTGGCCACCACAGTGAAATAATAATAATAAAATAAAATAAAATATATAGTTTGAATTGTGTTGCTCTAAGCCAGGGGTCTGCAACCTTAACATTCAGGAGCCAATTTCCCTCAGCTCACCTGGATTTAAGATTTTCTGGAGCCACAAAATCTACTTTATCTTCACAGTAAAGACAATAAAGGGTATAAAATTCCTCACAAAGTAACAAGAAGTTCTTTGAAATTTATAAAATTGCACATGTGATGTCCTAAAATATTGTTTAAATAGAGAATCATTGTTTTTCTTACAGGGGGTATTGATGTTCATAACATTGATACTTAATAAAATCATGCATATATATATATATATATATATATATATATATATATATATATATATATATATATATATATATATATATATATATATATATATATATTGTTAGCTAAATGAATCTATCCACACAGAATCAAAATCAGTATTTTCTTCCAGGTTTTTTTTTTTTTGTTTTACAATAAGTTAAAAACTTGTTGTTCGCCACAGGTGCATGGAAAGTTGGTGGGCTGTTGATGTTGTAGGAGGTGAAGTAGAGCGATGGCAGGCTTTATTGACAGATGGGATGAAGATTTAGTTCAACAAAATGTTAATGCATGATTTTATTAAGTATCAATGTTGTGAACATCAATACCCCCTGTAAGAAAAACAATGATTCTCTATTTAAACAATATTTTTTAAAGCTATAAGTAGCCACTGCAAGTTCCTTGATTTAGGCGTTTCCACTGGGCAAAATGATTTGCTGATTTTTTTATTATTATAATCATTTTTTGTTAACAAGAGATAAAAACCCAACATGCTGGTTATTTTACAATATACTCCACATAGAACAAACAGCATTGATTATGTATCATATATTTTAACTGAAAGCTGAATATAAGAAAGTCTAATGTTTTAATTTGAATGTGCAGTAAAACTTTGGTTTGTATAACATTGTGTTATCCTGTAAGTCGTGGCAGGGACTGGACAAACCAACCATCAGTAACCTCCTGATTCCTCACAGTCTTTGAAAGCAAGATGTCATTCAAGCCCTGACACTCTTAATCTGTACATTAGTCTTTTCATCCTCTTCTTTCACTGCTCGTCTGTATCCGCCTGCTCCCACTCTTCTACACTTATCTCCCCATTATTATCCCCTCGTCTCCTCCTCCCCCTCCTTTTCTTCTCTGCATATTCGCACACATTTACATCTCTCAACCCCCCCTCCAACGAATTCATCCTACAATTTTTCACTATCTTTCCTCTTCCCTCTTTCATTCCCATTATTTACTTTCCTGTAGAAATCTCAGTCACCTTCTCTCAGGCTTCCTACCCCCCCTCCTCTTCTACCATATACCTCCATCTCTGCCTCCATCTCTGGTGCGCACACAGCGGATGGCGGCGGCCCACTCAGTCCTCTCAGGGAGCAGAAGGTTTGTCCACTCCCACTCAGGCTTTGCGTCATGGAACAGGGAGAAATAGAGGCAGAGGAGAGAGAACAGATGGGAGGAGGACACACTGGCTGGCTGTTTTATAACATTACTCCTCACAACGCTGTGGTCATCACAACGACTATGTAAAGAAGCAGCCTATTGTAGACTCATCAAGCAGGTCTATATATAGTCTGAGCTGAATTTAGAGGAACAGGAAGGGACACTTTTGGTGTGAGCAGCACAACTTGCCCTACACTTTGAGAAAGGTTGAAAGGATTATGCAGTCAGTGAAATCATTTCAGGGTGAGGAACAATAAAAGGCTGAAATATGTCAAATGTTAAACGATTCTTTTTCCATCAACTGGGATCAACTCTGCAGACAGGCCCACCCTCACAGACCTGTTGCCTATTAGGAAATCCAACCCTAAGGCCTCACTTTCACGAGATTGGAGTAACCATAGCGACCTGATGCACATCAGCTCATGACATCATGACTGACACAATCATCCCCATTTACGCAAGTGGAAAGACCATTTTGCTATTATTGTTTTTGTCTGCACCCGCTCCTACCTCTGACTTTGAACAAGCATTGCATAAGATTGTGGCTGCAGATCATAATAGAAACATTTTATAAATGGCAGTGGCAACGCAGTATGTTCAGATGCAAATGGACTTTGCTGGATTTACACAAAGACAAACAAAAATTAGATCTGCGGCGTCATGTAAGACGGAGATTAGATCGTCTCATTGAAAAAAAAAAGAAGACAGTCAACATCAGATCTGGGTCGAGCTGAAAGCAAGAATCCACCCTGGGAGACGATTCCTAAAGATGCAGGATTAAGATACACAGACAGAGAGAAGTTGCTGAAAAAGCCTCAGAGAGCGTGGAGAGCAGAGTGTGATGTGATCAGGCAGCGTTTTCTGGAACAGCCTCACTGATAATGAAGTAAAACAGAATGAGAGGATGGGTTTCGTCTGTAAGCAAGAAGGTGTTTTGGTTCAGAGCTGGAATAAAAGTAAAGATGTGGGAGTGAAAGCGTAATGAAACCTTTAAAAGTCCACACAATCAACCACCTACAACTTGTCAGAGGTGCAGATCCGAGGTTTAGTTTGATTTCAGCACCATGGGAGCTGCTGCAGTACCTGATTATGATCTCAAGTATGAAAGCAGCTCTTATTCAGCTGCAGTTTCCTCTCTGAAAGAAACTACAGAAGGACTCCATGGAGAAATATCATAACAGCCCTAAGAATCATTGTGTACATACTACTCAAATCTGAAGTGTAGAAAGAGTAACCTTAAACAGGACGTACACTGCCATGCTTTACCTTTAATAATTTTTCCTCTTTTGATGTAGAAAATAGACTTTATTTCCTTAATGCAAAGCACAAAGTGAGAGGATTGATTGTTTCCTGTCTCCGATATAATTGTGCAGCAAAATGCCATTTTAAAAAGTGTTAAAAAAAAAAACTGCAGTCTTTCTAACTACCAGCAGAAAGCAATGTCTACTTTGAAAAAGAAGTCTGATATTAAAGGTAGGGTCTCTTTCTCCTCCTGGGCTCAGTGCCAGCGGCAGCACACACCCACAGCTGCCAACTGTGACTACGTGAACACATTCATTAGCCCAGCAACCACCTGTAGCATTGTGTTTTTACATGGGAGAGACTTGAGAGCCATGCACCTGACTTGGTATGTTAGCACAAGCTTACCACGGGTATATGACACATACCTGGTTGGCAGAAAGCTAACTCCAGTCGCTCTTCATCCTGTGCTGCTCTTCAAGTTCCCGAAAGTGAGTGAAAGTTAAGCCAAGCTTCACCCTCGTTTAGGAAAAACAAGGGTGGTAATTGGTTTCACTTTGATTGTTTTTCTTCTTTCACGCTGAGTCCACTTTCGTAGCTGCTCAGAATCAGCTTTTTCTACTCACTTTTGTCAACACGCAAAATCACTTGCGCACTGGGCATGTTGTGATTGGCTGATATAACCACGCCCACTTTGCACCCAGAAATGTCCCGACACACCAAAACATCAACAGGCAGAGGAGAGGGTTGAAGCAGACACAGACACTGACACACATGTAGAGAGGCCCAGAGGAGACAACTGGGCAGGATAAGTCCTGTAAAAGTTGAAATGTTACTTTTTTTAGGAAAATCCTGTAGACTCTACCTTTAAGGCTGAAAGAAGATCACGATTTTACTTAAAGCAGGTTAAACAAGGGGCCTGTCAAAATTAAGTGTATTCTTAAAAATTAGCCCAGCACCTGTCTAGTGCTGCAGACTGGTCAACCCTAACACACAATATAAGTAACTTGAGGAAGCCCCGCCTTAGACATTAATGATGATTTCTCTAGAACAGGGGTCAGCAACCTGGGGCAAGGGTGCCATAGATGGCACCTGAGGCTATGTATGTTGGCACGCAGACAATCATTACACAGAGGCAGAGGACAAATAAATAAATAAATAAATAATAAAACTATTGCAATGTATTCTATTTGACACTTTACTAGAAACTGAGCAGAGTATAAATGTTCTTACGTAAAAATATAATAAATAAAATTGAATAATAAATTTTAATCATATCGTTACAAGTCTGTAAATGTGCCTTGCATTTGCATCACCGCAAATCTCTTGAGAGGTCAGTCTGCTAGCTCACAGTTGCATCTATTTAGCAGGGTTATCAAGGCAAGCAAACCAAGTTCCAGAGATTCTTGCCAACATGGTATGACAAGGGTGTATGGATTTATTGCCAGAGATGGTCATAGATCAGGTGATATGCACCTTTTGCTGTGAAAGTGTGGTATGCAGGACATCAAGTGGGCAGAGTCTTTTTGAGACCAAACATGAAAACAGTGTATGTAGGTATGTGAAACAGAGCAACATATTTAAAACGTTCAGTACTGTTAAAAACCAGGCAACAGAAAGGGAGGAAGTTATACGATTGACCCCTGCTTAGCATGGAAAACCATCCAAGGAGACTTTCCTATTTACTGTCGATGGTTTTATGAAAGAAGTAAATATTGGCATCTTGGGCATGCGTGTATTTTAAAGTGGCTCGAGTCAAAAGGTTGCCTTCCCTGCCCTAGATTTACATTTTTCTTTAGTTCATACCTTAACTTATGGTTTAGTATGTTATTCAGGTGTATATCACGACAACTTCTTATAAGAGTTTTAATGGATGATCACTTAAAAATAGTAATTGTGGCCTTGAAGTAGAAATGGCAAAATTCTAATTTCATATCTTGGAAAAATTTGTTTTTAAACAAAATGTCAACCTCACATGTGCCATTTGTTATCTACAGTCTCCTTAAATCTTGCTCAGAAAAGCTAACAAAACCTGAATCTTGTTGTCATCCTGGCTTTTTTCAGTCCAGCAACATCATTGGAGTCAGCACCCATCAAAGCTCTGAGTCCATGCACAACCAGCCACCAGCATTTGAAACTTCTGTTGTTTTAACCTTGGATTATAATGAACGGTCAGGTTATAAAACATTCACACTGAGCTTTGACAGTAATTATAGATGGGTTATCTATATACTTAACTCTTTGTGAACACACATACCACTCTGTACAAATCAATGATAAGTCACCTGCTGCTGAAGGAGAGCAGCTTGGTTCCCCACAGACAGATCAGGTTGTGTTCTTGCCTGTATTTTATTCTCCTGCTGGAGATCAGGATAATGTGACCTGATCAGTCTGGAGGCCTCTCAGTCACAGCTAAGCCGTGCCAAACTGAACTGAACTACAACTTTGTGCTCAAAGGTGTGTCATGGCAGCTGCTCTGGGTGCTGAAACTGTGAACTCCTGGGATGTCTGGGGCACTGATAGACCATCCATCCATCCATCTTCTTCCGCTTATCCGGGGTCGGGTCGCGGGGGCAGCAGCCTAAGCAGGGAAGCCCAGACTTCCCTCTCCCTAGCCACTTCAGCCAGCTCTTCCGGGGGGATCCCAAGACGTTCCCAGGCCAGCCGAGAGATGTAGTCTCTCCAGCATGTCCTGGGTCTGCCCCGGGGTCTACTCCCGGTGGGACGTGCCCTGAACACCTCACCAGGGAGGCGTCCGGGAGGCATCCTCATCAGATGCCCGAGCCACCTCATCTGGCTCCTCTCAACGCGGAGGAGTAGCGGCTCTACTCCGAGCTCCTCCCGGATAGCCGAGCTTCTCACCCTATCTCTAAGGGAGAGCCCGGCCACCCTACGGAGGAAGCTCATTTCGGCCGCTTGTACCCGCGATCTTGTTCTTTCGGTCACTACCCAAAGCTCATGACCATAGGTGAGGGTGGGAACGAAGATCGACCGGTAAACAGAGAGCTTCGCCTTCCGGCTCAGCTCCCTCTTCGCCACGACAGACCTGTGCAGAGTCCGCATTACTGCGGACGCCGCACCGATCCGCCTGCCGATCTCTCGCTCCATCCTTCCCTCACTCGTGAACAAGACCCCGAGATACTTAAACTCCTCCACTTGGGGCAGGATCTCATCCCCGACCCGGAGAGGGCAGTCCACCCTTTTCCGGCTGAGGACCATGGACTCAGATTTGGAGGTGCTGATTCTCATCCCAGCCGCTTCACACTGGGCTGCGAACCGCTCCAGAGAGAGTTGAAGGTCACGGCTTGATGAAGCCAACAGGACCACATCATCTGCAAAAAGCAGTGATCCAATCCTGAGGTCACCAAACCGGACCCCCTCGACACCCTGGCTGCGCCTAG
The DNA here is from genome assembly GCF_033239565.1 of Halichoeres trimaculatus. NCBI lineage: Eukaryota > Metazoa > Chordata > Actinopteri > Labriformes > Labridae > Halichoeres > Halichoeres trimaculatus. The sequence continues at coordinate 3,201,326 of NW_027437195.1, read as the reverse complement.
AAATTCTGTCCATAAAAGTTATGAACAGAATCGGTGACAAAGGGCAGCCCTGGCGGAGTCCAACCCTCACTGGAAACGAGTCCGACTTACTGCCAGCAATGCGGACCAAGCTCTGGCACCGGTCGTACAGGGAACGGACGGCTCGTAACAAGCAGCCCGACACCCCATACTCCCGGAGAACCCCCCACAGGACTCCCCGAGGGACATGGTCGAATGCCTTCTCCAAGTCCACAAAACACATGTGGACAGGTTGGGCAAACTCCCATGCACCCTCAAGAACCCTGCTGAGGGTATAGAGCTGGTCCACAGTTCCACGGCCAGGACGAAAACCACATTGCTCCTCCTGAATCCGAGGTTCTACGATCTTACGGACCCTCCTCTCCAGTACCCCCGAATAGACCTTACCAGGGAGGCTGAGGAGTGTGATCCCCCTGTAGTTGGAACACACCCTCCGGTCCCCCTTCTTAAAAAGGGGGACCACCACCCCGGTCTGCCAATCCAGAGGCACTACCCCCGATGTCCACGCGATGTTGCAAAGTCGTGTCAGCCACGACAGACCCACAACATCCAGGGCCTTAAGGAACTCTGGGCGGATCTCATCCACCCCCGGGGCCCTGCCACCGAGGAGCTTTTTAACCACCTCGGCGACTTCAACCCCAGAGATGGACGAGCCCACCCCATCATTCCCAGACCCTGCTTCCTCCAAGGAAGACGTGCCGGTGGGATTGAGGAGGTCTTCGAAGTATTCCTTCCACCGATCCACAACATCCCGAGTCGAGGTCAGCAGCGCACCGTCTCCACTGAGCACAGTGTTTACAGTGCACTGCTTCCCCCTCCTGAGATGCCGGATGGTGGTCCAGAACCTCGTTCTCCATGGCCTCACCGAACTCCTCCCATGTCCGGGTTTTTGCCTCGGTGACCGCCGAAGCTGCATTCCGCTTGGCCTGTCGATACCTGTCTGCTGCCTCAGGAGTCCCACACGCCAAAAAGGCGCGATAGGACTCCTTCTTCAGCTGGACGGCATCCCTCACCACTGGTGTCCACCAGCGGGTTCGGGTGTTGCCGCCCCGACAGGCACCAACCACCTTACGGCCACAGCTCCGATCAGCCGCCTCAACAATGGATGCACGGAACAAAGTCCATTCAGACTCAATGTCCCCTACATCCCCCGGAACACAGTTGAAGCTCTCCCGGAGGTGGGAGTTGAAGCTCTCTCTGACGGGAGATTCCGCCAGACGTTCCCAGCAGACCCTCACGATACGTTTGGGTCTACCAGGTCTGACCGGCATCTTCCCCCACCATCGGAGCCAACTCACCACCAGGTGGTGATCGGTTGACAGCTCCGCCCCTCTCTTTACCCGAGTGTCCAAGACATGCGGCCGCAAGTCCGATGACACGACTACAAAGTCGATCATCGAACTGCGACCTAGGGTGTCCTGGTGCCAGGTGCACATATGGACACCCTTATGCTTGAACATGGTGTTCGTTATGGACAACCTGTGACGAGCACAGAAATCCAACAACAAAACACCACTCGGGTTCAGATCGGGGGGGCCGTTCCTTCCAATCACGCCCCTCCAGGTCTCACTGTCATTGCCGACGTGAGCGTTGAAGTCCCCCAGTAGGACAAGGGAATCCCCAGACGGAGCACTCTCAAGCACTCCCTCCAAGGACTCCAGAAAGGGTGGATACTCTGGCTATTTGGACCATAGCCACAAACAACAGTCAGGATCCGTCCCCCCACCCGAAGGCGGAGGGAGGCTACCCTCTCGTCCACCGGGGTGAACTCCAACGTACAGGCACCGAGCCTGGGGGCAACGAGTATCGCCACCCCAGCCCGCCGCCTCTCACCATCGGCAACTCCAGAGTAGAAGAGAGTCCAACCCCTCTCGAGAAGGCTGGATCCAGAGCCCTTGCTGTGCGTTGAGGTGAGGCCGACTATGTCTAGCCGGAACTTCTCAACCTCCCGCACCAGCTCAGGCTCCTTCCCCGCCAGAGAGGTGACGTTCCACGTCCCTAGAGCTAGCTTCTGCAGCCGAGGATCAGACCGCCAAGGTCCCTGCCTTCGGCTGCCGCCCAACTCACACTGCACCCGACCCCTATGGCCCCTCCTGCGGGTGGTGAGTCCACGGGAAGGGGGTCCCACGTTGCCTCTTCGGGCTGTGCCCGGCCGGGCCCCATGGGAACAGGCCCGGCCACCAGGCGCTCGCCATCGAGCCCCACCCCCAGGCCTGGCTCCAGGAGGGGGCCCCGGTGACCCACGTCCGGGCAAGGGAAACGTAAAACCATTGTTTGTACTCATCATAAGGGGTCTGTGTGAGCTACACTTTGTCTGGCCCCTCCCCTAGGACCTGTTTGCCATGGGAGACCCTACCAGGGGCATAAAGCCCCCGACAACTTAGCTCCTAGGATCATTGGGACACGCAAACCCCTCCACCACGATAAGGTGGTAGCTCACTCATGGAGGGGACTGATAGACTGATAGACCTGCTCAAGGATAATGATACAGTTTAATAAAACCCTGTATGCAATGAATGACAGGATTCTGCTGTAGTTTCTGTTAAACTATACAAGTTCTCATCATGAGTAGTTCAGTTGTAGATAGTTATTTGATGCTGTCACTGAGTATGAATTCCCAAGGACAGTGTTGTGTTGTGTTGTGTTGTGTTTGTTCAACAAGTTCTTCCTAAAAATGCCACTTTTGGACAGCCATTAGAATGATGAGGTTAATGTTACTGTGAAAGTGCTTCTAACAGTCAAAGAAAGGGACTGTTTTTGTTTCAGCTGCATAGATGAATCACCTTTATACTTGGTGTCAACTCTTTTGTATCTGTAGTTGTAGCCATATATGATGACTAGTGAGCAGGTTGGTTCAAAGAGAAATGGACCAAACACTTTCACTTTATGTGCCTAAGCTTGTTCTTACCATAGACTGTATATAGAGTGGACAGCGTGGCTCTGCCATTTACCACTGTACAGTTTTGAAGCCAAAATTCCCCCGTCACGGGTGCAGCCATTGGCAGCAGTGGTGCAGCTACAGTCTGTGCAGTAGAGACTGTGAAGGATTCAGGGAGAATCTGAGTGGAGCCGGGTGATAACATTTTTTTTTTTTTTTTTCTTTCCAGAGTCTATTCACTTCTTGGCTCTACCTCCCAAAAAATACACAAGAAGACCAGCTGTCAAACATGATGTAAAACCTTGTTTTTAACCTCGTATAACTAATGAAAATGAAACTTTTCAGGAAAAAAAGGACGACCTAAATACAGGGCAGCCAAATGATATCTTCAAATCACCACAACAATCGGACGTGAGAAACTTTTCTACCAGGTGTATTCATTTTTTAAAGTTTGACCACAGCCCATCTGAAAGACTGGAGAGATGGAATTTTTGACCTACACTACAGCCAGCCACCAGGGGGAGCAGTTTTTGTGGTGGCCTCTCTTTGAGCTTAACAAGATAATGTCCTTTTTTTTTTTTTTTGGAGTCTATGGTTCATATGCACTAAAATTGTATTTCCCACAACGACCCACTCTCCATCCATTCTTTTTATATGGCAGCACTGTTCATAACTAAATTGACAATTAAAAATCAAAAATTAAAAAATTTCAGAAGTCTAACGGGGTGATGAATATTCATCAATACTTACTGAATACTTTTTTAGTGATAAGTCAAAGGTCAGTTGAGAGATGCTGTGAGGAGGATCTGTTTTAATCTGACTGCAGCGCCACCTTTTGGCCTGGAGTCTCACGCACACTGTCATTAAGATGTATCTTTTAACAAGGTGTGTGTTTGTTTTGGAAGTGAATAGAGATCAGATCAGAACAAAGTTTCTTTTTTCAAGTCAACTTTCTACTGGATACAACAGAAGGTGAGGTATTTATCAAGAGTTGCGTGGGGCTAAGGTTTAAAACGTGGCAACAAGCAAACTTTGTCAGTTTGTACCGTAGTATAGTAGCCAGCCATATATAGCTCTACTCACAGCCCGGTGCTCTGAGACATGTGTGTAGTGTGTATTGTTAGTGAATCCTGGTTACGTCCTGCCAGTCATCTACCAATCAGAGCTAACGTAACCTCACTCTTCATTTTATTGATAGACTCTCAAGTTTGAACAGACCACTGCAGAATAACTGCTGACTGTGGGTTGGAATCAACATTAGCACAGACAGTTTAGCCTGTGTTTTAGCCTTTAGCTTGTGTTTTAGCTTTAAGCACGTTTTTTAGCCTTTTGCTCAGGCCTTTTTCTGTCTGACAGTTAGGCTCCAGTGTCCACCATCACTACAAAATTAATCACAGAAAAAGTTTTCAGCAGAGGAAAACACAGATCTCTCTTCTCTCTACTAAATACATCAGCTGGCATGTCACAGAGACACTTAGGTGCCGTAAATCAATCTGGTCCTGCTTGACACAATCAATAAGCTAAGACTCAGCATTTGAGAATGACCCATATTGGGGCTGATAATCTCATTTTAAGGTCTGGATTATGATCATGCTAATATCTAATGGATGGACCACTGACTGTTCCTCTGGTGCAATCACGCATTGTAATTATCTGAACTTTTTTAATCAATTTAATTTGATGTCAACAAAACACAAGTTATTCATCTCTCTTTAAAGGCTCTTCTTATTTTCTGGGCCATCATGTAGGAAGCTAAACTGAGCCAGTCCTGGTGAGGTGAAGGGAATAAAAACACTCTATAAAAACCACCTATTGTTATGTATCCTTTCCTTTTATATAATAGCTAATAGAGCATAGTGCTGACGCAAGCTGGGGAGTTGTGAACCAGTGTGTGGTGTTTGGAGCCTCTGACTCTGTGTGTGTGAGTGAGTCATCGTGTCACCTACTGTGATCAGGTTGGTAGGTCAAAAGAACAGCAAACTGTTGTTGTGACAGCTAATAATATGCATGTTTGGAGGAGTTGGACAATGTGGTTTATGTTTTTGTGTTTTTTGATTATGTGTGTGTATGTGTGTGTGTGTGTGTGTGTGTGTTCAGGTGTTCTCTGGAGCCGAGTACATGCTGCTTTGAAATACCATTAAAATCAGGCAGTGGAAGCAATCAGCCTCAGGGAGCAGCACTTCAGCAGAAAGAGCAGCCGTTGGTAATTGAATTAGACCGTACTCAGAATCAGAAGCTACATCAAAGAATACATCAGGTATGTGTAGGGTGAGGTGAACGGCTCTCAATGTTGGTTTCTACCTGTATTTAAGCTACATGTTTTTTCATTGTGCCCATTCATGTGAAACCAAAAGAGGATTTTATATATTTACAGTTTTGTGTGACCAGTTCAGGACTAGCAACCTGTTCACAAATATCAGGGACTTTACTTTAGAAAATCATTTTTTCTTAGCTTTTAACTAGAGCTAAACTGTTATAAGAAACAACAGAAGAGTAAAAGGAAGATGAACAGGAGAGTGATAGAGCACAGGCTAAAACACGGGTCAAGCTGTTTGTGCTAATGTCCATTTCAACCCACAGTCAGCAGTAATTCTGCAGTGGTCTGTTCAAACTTGAGAGTCTATCAATAAAATGAAGAGTGAGGTTACGTTAGCTCTGCTTGGTAGATGACTGGCAGGACATAACCAGGATTTTACCTGCAAGTCTCTGAGCACCGCGCTGTAAATAGTGCCAAAAATAGCCGGCTACTAAACTACGGTACAAAGTTACATCATTTGCTTGTTGTCAAGTTTCAAACCATAGCTCAACGTAACTTTTGATTGGAAGTTTAAGGTAATAGTAAACCTAGAATACAAAATACTCTTTCGTTTGCAATATCACAGAGAAGACTCACATTAAAAAACAAAAAGAAAAAAAAAAAAAACAGCAGCTTTATTCATGATGCTTGTCTTTTCACTACCTCCTAAAATTATTAATTTTTCTGTCTGTTTGACATAACTGGTATCGTTATCTCTAGAAGTGGGAGTACTACAGCACAACAACTAGCACTAATTTCAAGTTTACCTGTGAAATTTATGTCTTATACTGATGAAAAATGACACCTGTGGCTATTTCACCTGCAGGGCAGAATGGGTTAATAAATCAAACACATCCTTCCCAACACTGTGTGTCTCTCAGTGGATCAGTCTGACGGCAAACACTGAAGTCATATCTCCTGTTCAGACCCTCAGAATTAAACCGAACACCTTCAAACAACCACCTGTTAGACTTGACATGATGGGGCTAATAATTTAGCGTGAATACATTAGCTTTAGCTCATGCAAGCATTAGCTGATGAGAATAAGAATGATTGACAGTTAGCATTTTCTCAAACTCTGATACAGACATCACGGTGAAGCAGGGGAAACATGCTGGAACAGGTGGTTTTATACTGCTTTTCTGTAGTTTTGATCAAACATAACTTAAATAAAGTTTTTTTTTACATCAAGACAGTGCGCCTAGATGCAGCAGATGAGAGCACGTGAGGAGACATGCTGATCCAGAGCTGATGCATCTTCACCCGAACCTTACAAAAACTCATTGTTAATTATACAGAGCTATTTTGCTGTTTTTATTATTGCCTTTCTATCATATTCTGTAGATTGTATTCTATTCTAAAGCCTGGCCAGGGACAAATACTGCACATTGGCTGAAGCTAGATGTCTTATATGCATCACATTTTCCCATTTCCTGTGGCAATGTTGTATGTATCGTCCCTGTTGAATAAACATTAAATAAAATAAATAAAAACTGTATGACTACATATCCCACATCCTGCAGTGATATTATGTTACATCCTTACTGTACATAAATACCTTCTTTGTTTCATTGTATCTGGTGGAAAGTTGTCTTGAAAAAAAAAAAAAAAACACGCACATCTTATTAAGAGTCACCATGACAGTGTGTGTAAGACTCCAGGCCCAAAGGTGGCGCTGCAGACCAGTTAGAACAGATTCTCCCCACAGTTTCTATATGGTGAAAAATAAACTGACGATCCTCACAGAGCCAACCCCTACCTCACAGGAAAAAAGCACAAATACAAATGAGTTAGCTTAAAATTGTTGGGCTTCACTTTTGGGGAGCTGTGGTGTTCTCCATGTTTTATGCAGTCTATAGTTTGTTTAATAGTTACAGAAGCCATGAATGTTGGTGAATGTTTGCGGTATCAACAAAATAAATTTTGCCAAACAAATAAAAAAAAGTTAAATTTAAATATATAAGATAAATAAGCTTAAATGATGACAAAGTAGCAGTTTTGAATCAATATTGTACATTCCCACTTATGTTGCGTTGTTAGCTTGTAGCTAAATACTGTACACATTTGTTTGTTCTATCTTTATCAGCCCATACAACAACCTAAAATCATAGCACTTAAAATAGCAAATGTGTTTTACATCTAAAGCCTGTTTTACATCAAAAGATTTCAGACACTGGCAGCTCTGGCTTTACTCACTGACACTGACTCTTTACAGATGTGTCCTCGAGAACTTGTGAAGAACAACCTCTCTGAACTGATTTTAGTGTCTGGTTTCATTCCTGATCATGGACTGTAAGCTTGTGTTGATTCATTAAGGTCAGACTGATTTTGATGGACCCTGATATCACTTGTTAAGGGTAGGAGTTAGAGTTTAAGAGATAAAAAGAGGTTATAAAAGAAAAGAAGGATCATGAGAGATAGACTGAAGAGCACAAGTATGATGAAGTGGGAGACGGAGAGCGTAGCTAACGTCCGGAGTGGCTGTGGAAAGTGCTGAGTGGGTGGGGAGATGGAGGAGGTGATGGAGGAGGAGAAAAGCTGAAGATGGAGCTAGTGGTCTCAGCCTCCTTCTCAGAATTATCCCTCAGTGACGTACACTCCTCCACTCACATCCTGACAGCTGCTCCCTGCCTGGTTACAGAGCTCCTCGGACCGTCCAATAACATTCAGGCTCATTTCCGCTCTAATGTGCGGTTTTCCCCCCACTGGGTTTACCAACACAGCTCCATTTAGGCTCATTAGCTCACCTACTACTTTTGTTTTCATCTAATCCTGGCACTAGTGGGACCTTGGTGTGGCATAAACGCTGGCTGGATCTAATTTTCATTGAGAGAAACTGTGAAAGAGAAGCTGTATTCTTTCCCCACTAGTGTCAGGCATTGTTCTTCCTGAGTGACGACATGAAGACCAAAATACACCGGATGCTGGAGAGATAGTTGGAGGGTCCTCAGTGATTTAAGAGACATGCTTTCCCTGTTTTCATAATGTCTCTTACCGTTAAAGCCTTTTAGGAACATAGGAATGACATAATACTCTCAACACGAGTCCTTTTGTAAAACATCTCAAAGGCTGGATCACACACAGCACAAGAGACGCAGTTTGACCCAGTAAAACCTGGGCGCTGCTTTTACAAGTCAACTTTCTGACACAGCTAAACACGTGTAACAAGTTGTTAACAAGTCACCTTTTTTGACAATCAAAAACTATTTGTAGATTGCACACTTCCTCCATCATTATAGAAATATAAACAAAAATAGGGGAAAAAAAATCTAGAATCTAACTTTAAGTATCCTTGTGTTTGTTTTCGTCTGCTGTTAGTGGACTAGTGTAGGCCCACAGCGTAGGGTCACTGGTCTCTGTTGCTGCTTTTTCTGGGTGTAGCAGTTGAAAGGTTTTGGAACCCCTGCCCATGATAGCATTAGCAGTACACAGCAGTGGCGTGCACAGACTTTTTGAAGGCCAAGGGCTCATATAATGCGTTCTTGCCAGTGAAGAGGGCACTAAGTTCCAGGTGTTGGAGGAAACTCCAGCGTGCATTTTTGCCCACCAAGAGGGCAGTTCATGTTTTAAACAGCCATGGGGAGATTCTGCAGGTCACGCAGCTTTGCTTATCAAAAAAAGACACAGCTCCGCCTAATGAAGCAGAGTGAGACATTCTCAGCCAGAAGTCTGATTCTCTTTTCTGCGTATGTAGACATGACTTGACCCCCCACTGGGACTTCAATCAAGCTATGACCTGAGGGAGCATGTACACTGCACCAGTTTTACACTGAAACCCAATGATACTTTTGCATTTCAGCATCTCATTTACAAGCAAGGTGTTTTGGTCAACCCCGTTCCTGATTCGTTTTGTTCTTTACACTTTCATTGTGACGACTTAAATTGTCATTTGTGAACTGGACAACAGCAGTAAAATGGCTGACTTCTGTGTTGTGTTTGTGCTGCTGAATCTGCGGAATCTGTGACTGCCTTTTAACAAAATATGCATCTGTTGCTCTACTTTTCGTCTTTTGTTGACTAGCAGCTGGCTAGACTTCTTCTGGTCTATGGAAGGGTGTGCCCCTACAGTTATATTGCCAACTACAGGCCTAGCATGCATGATACAATGTTTTTAGTTCCTCAGTGTTTCTGAGTATATGCAGATTTTTATTTTTATGTTTTTACTGTTTTTTTGTGTTGTTTTTGCTTTTTTTTTTATTTACTGTGTTTTTTCTTTTTCTTTTGCTGTTCAGGGTGGCACATTGTTGCACTAACGGGGCCTTAGTCTGAGCAGCATTTTCAGTTCCTCAGTGCTTCAGTGTAAATGCAAATTTTTTTTACTTTTTTTTTTGTGTTGTTGTACTTTTTTATCAACTGTATTTTCTGTCTTTTTTTGCATTACAGGTTGAAACATTGTTTTTTTCATGCAGTTTTTTTTTACTATTTTATTTGTGTTTTTGTGTTTATGTTTGTTTGTTTGTTTTTTATACTTTTTTTTTTTTGCGTTTCAGGTTGAAACATTGTTGTGTTCATGGGGCCTTAGTCTGACCACTTGTGCATATACACATACTGATTTTTTATTTTTTTTTAAAAAGGATTACTGATTTTATCTTTTCTTAGTAGACACTTTTTAAGAAAAGGGAAAAACTGTGGTCAGGGGGGGTTTATTTATTTATTTATTTATTTATTTACTCTTCAAAGTCAGCACTTCTAACCATGAGAGCATTTTGCAAACAAGTCTGGATAGATTGACGTATGGACTGTATGTGTGGTGATCCTGGTAGAGTTCTACCTCTCCCTGCTGCAGAGCATGGGCGGTGCTCTGTGATCACTGTCAGTGTCCCTCACCTGCACAGCTGGAGCTCGTTGGGTTCATCAGGGACTGCATATAAGGACTGCTCAGACCTGCTTCCAGTGCCAGAGTATTGCAGCTACCACGTTGGTACACAGGCCGCTCCTTTCGAGTATTTTTGCAAGTAAAGAAAGATTTTCCGTGTTGAATCTGATTTAGTACTTACCTTGAGTTTTCTTGTTTTTTCCAGTGCCTTCCCTGCTTCCTGCACCGCCGCCCTGTTCACTCTGCCGAGCTCACTTACCTTATTTATCCCTGGATTTTGGATCACTGTCACGCTTTACCAAATAAAGCCTGTTGATTTTCACTTACTGCCTCTTGTCTGCTATTGGGTCCAGAGACTACTTCCTCCTGAGTTGTAGCAGTATGATCTGTATCAAAGGTTTTACTAAACATTTTGAACATTTCTGAATTTATAGGCTACATGAAACCGTGCAACTCGGAAAGCTTACCAGTGGCACATTTCCCAGGAGTGCCCCTGTGTTAGGCTCACCCTGGGACGGTTCTCATGAGGTATTGAAAGTAGACTCAATGATCTGCAGTAAGATCATTATTCTTAGGAAATTAACATTTTCAGAGAAAAGGAAACTCATAAAGAGATATTTAAAATGTTGATTTCTGCCAACAAATAAATACATAATTAGATAAAACAATTAAAAATAACCTTTTCTTTCTAAGACACAGAGGTGCTGTCTTATCTAAGCCTACCTCAGTAACTTTTTAAAAATCTTTTTTCCAATAACTCTATGATATGATTTGAATATCTCTTGTCACTTTTCAATTTGTTAGAAAGCCCAGGATTAAAGTAAGTGGATGTTGTTGATTTGTCAGTGGAAGCTGTTGACTGCCATGGCAGGGTTTATATAAGTCACATTATCTCTCTTTTTGTCTCAGATATGACTAGTGGACTGACTAACTCAAACTGTGAGTTCAGACGTCATGAGAGTGAAACCAGTCGTTAGTGACTTCATTCCTGTGTGTTTTCTCAACCTGCCCTTACCAGGGGAACATTCCTCCATAAGTCATATAAAGACACCAATAACATCCCCATTCTTACTGCACCATGGCTTCTCTGTCGTCAAACAAAAGACTATTAGGTTTCTTTTTATGGAGGAGTTAAGGGGACTTCCATGCTGACATTACTGGTTTGTGTCCCATTCATCTGTCACTAGGTAAAAAAAAATCTGTGTGATCTTCTTTCTTGGTTTCAGCTCAGTCATGAAATCTGAGTTTGCTCCCCTGAAGCCAGAGACACAACCACCAGAACAAAAATGACAAATTTCAGATTTGTTTATTTGTGGTGATTATTCTTCATTCATTAGATTAAAGGAAATAAAACAAAGCTATATGCATAAAACTTCAGGAAACAGTGAAAATAACAGAACAGTGTAATAAAAATGTGCTTTATTGTTCTGGGAATAAAAAAGAAAACAATTGTGGAGTGATTGGAAATGACAAAGCCACCTCTGAGTCATAAAATCTGATACGGAAAAGAAAATCTTTTTATGATCACATCCACCACATCTTAATTTAAAAACCCAATCTTTGTCAAATTCTCAACAGATGCTTGTTTGTTGCCGTGTCCACAAACATATTTTTTTTACTTCAGACCCATGAAAATGCTGAGTAGAGGAACTTAGTGACCCTGTGCTTGGAAACAGCAGAGCAGGTTTGTGAAGAAACAGAAGAATAATGGCAGAGATAATCTCTCAGACTTTTCAACAGGTTGTGTGGCTTCACATGGGGAAAACAGTCCTCACTGTCTCAGTTTCTTATTCCCTGAGTGCAAACTTTGGGTTTCTGCTAAAATGTGTTGAGAGGGAAACTCGTAAATTGAGACATGAGATTGTATCTTGGCTTGAAGATTAAGTGTAAAAGTGGACACTTTCTAACAGATATCTGTTCAATAAGAGCTGCAGTTTAACATCATCAGGGGAGCTGGTGTGTCTTGATCTTCATCAAATTCACCACATTTGTCAGACACAGTCTGTTTTAACTAATACCACATGAATAATTGCATGTTTTCATGCTTTGATTGAACACACTATCTAAACATTTACAGGAAAGGGGAGGAAAACCTGTGTTTGTTGATCTTAAAAAGCATTGCCTGCACCAAAGAGCCCTCAGAAGACCTGTTATGTGCCACCCTAATTTCCTGTTTCTCTTTTTGATCTTGAGGCCACCTTGGACCTCTATACCTGCTCAGCTCTTGATACCTGGCGCCTGTGAGCTGGATATAAAAACCAGCACTTGACCCCTCTTGCGCTCTCCCACACTGTAGCGAAGATGGCAGCATGGCAGCAGCATCATTCATCCATATGTTTTCTTGTGTAATATTGTTTGCAACAAATAAATATTAAACATTTTATTTAAGACTCCAATGAACAGTAGGGTCTTATATCCACTGTGTTCCCTCCTCACTCACAGTTACAAAATGCCATCTCATCAAAAAGTATTTGTCTGAGAAATAACAGTGTTTTTCTGTCACTATTGCACTGTCTCCATTGAAGGTCTTTGAGCCTAATAGTTTCAGAAAAATCTGTTAAATAATGGTATTTTTCTGGACAACTCTTAATGAAAATGTCTGTAGATTTAATGTATTTGCACTAGCTGCCAGTCATTTACCTTATTATTATTATTATTATTATTATTTTTTACAGGTTTTTTTTTTTTTTTTTTTACAGTTTTTTTTTTCTTACAGTGTATGTTAGTTCCCCTGAGCTGGGGTTGTAACACCTATGAATAAGAATTGTTGACTTGTATAATGCTGTAAGGGGTCACAAAAGTATTCTTAATATCCTTGAAGTTGATCATGGTAAGACAAAGTGTCTGGCTTCAGAAGAAATAAAAAGTCAGAGTCTTAACCTGAACCCAGTTGAGATGCTGTGATACGACCTCAAGGGATCCCAAGTATATTGCCAGACTTGAACAGTTTTGCGAAGGAATGGTCCAAAATTCTTCCTGACTGATGATATAAAACATGAAACTGCAGGACACATGTAGATGAGGTTAGTGCTGCCAAAGGAGGGTCAACCAGTTAGGCTTTACATCCTTTTTTTCACGCTGCACTGTGAATGTTTTTATTGTGTGTTCATTAAAAACATGACAAAAATACATGTGGGCTCTTAATTTAAGCATACTGTGTTTTTCTGTTGTTGTTATTCAGATAAAGATCAGAGCATGTTTTATGAACAATTTATGGAGAGATCCAGGTTATTCAAAATGGTTCACCATCTTTTTCTTGCAACTGCCTTCAAGGAGATAAACCTGTTTCTGATGGTCTGGTTTATTATTATTATAGGTCATATTGAAGCATTGTTAATTTGCATTCTGTACTCTACTCACATACTATTCTGCTATTTCAGTCTCGTGGTACTAAATGACCTCCTACTCTGAGAAGGTCGACTGTCTCTGGAGCAGGTTTTCAGCTGTACTGTACCTTTAAGACGACCCGGAAGTGCTTGTTGTCGGTCAATGTGACTTAGCCTGGCTAACAGTACATGGGCTAACGGTTCTGTTCATGTGCTGGTTTTAGAGTGTACAAAATGTTTCTTACCACGGTTAACTGTAAGTATTATTAGCACAGTCTTCAATTGTTCAAAGAACTTGTTGTGAAATGTTTAACCATGATGAATTAGCCGCTGGTTCCTCGGTGTTAGCCTGAGCTAGCTGACCTGTACTGTAAGATCCTCACATTGACTTTTGACTGTCTCTAGTTCTTCATTGATTAACTTAAGTTTTGACTCAAAATGACCTTATTTACTCGCTAAGGTGATTAAATGTTTTGACCGAACAGTTGTGCCTTTATTTCCCTGCTGTAAGCGGGGTGTATCACTAACGATAACCTTTATCTCTGTTGTCTTGTTTACATCTCGTTTTCACCACCTTGGTCCGTTTGTTTCCCCATTCTTCCTTCATTCCCAGTGGCTAAGGCTAAATCAAAGTAAGTGGATGTCATTTGAGGTTAATCACTCGTGTTTTGAAAGATGACATCTGTAAAGACAGAAAGTCACTCTCTGTAATGTCTCCTCACATTGTCTGTTTGCAGAACCATCTTGGTGCAGATGGTGAGTGCTGCAGGGACAGGCTACTTCTTCAACACCAAGAGGAACCGACTCAGAGACAAACTGGTGCTGCGCAAACATGATCCCTTTGGTAAGCTTTGGACAGCTACATTGAAAACACACATTAGTGGAAAGAAATAGCGCTGCTTTATTGTCATCTATCTGAACACAGTGAAGAAATTAGCTGTTTCACACTGATCAGGCGCCAAGTTGTGCCAAAACAAATGACAGATTGAAGAGGGTAGTGTGTAGCGCAAACACAAACATATCATAATGTCAAAACAGTGACACCTGACTGCAAAGTGTGATGCATGCAGCTGTGGTGAAAAGGTTATGAGGCATAGATGTCATTCATGTGTATGAATTTTTCAAGTTATTTTGACTGAAAATTAAAGCACATGAAGTAAGTGGTTTCACCAGTCCATGCTAATCTGAGGGTAAGGGATAGTCAGTCTCATCTGGCTGCAAAAACGGCAGAAAACATTTCCATTACTTTTGGTTGTCTCTGCAGTTGGTCAAACGTAGCTGTGCTGAGGGAGAAAGCTGCACCTATTTATTTTGATTCATGGAGTGTTTTCACATGACGCCATCAACCTGAGACCACCATGTTGGAGGCACTCTCACAACAGAACAGAAATGAGCTTGCATACATATGGGATTATTGACAGTCAGACTGGTGTACTTCTGACGACAATTGCAAATAGGGGTGAGGAGTGCAAACAAGTGTTTGAGAAAATAGAGATTATTGTGGCTTGCTAAGCTCAGTCAGGATTTCCAAAGTAATATCTGTACAATCTTTGGGTCTGTTCACAGCATGTCCTGTCAGGTAGGTCATATTCTGATTTCACAGCATCTTGAAATTACACTTCAGTAAAAGTAAATGAATTATGATAGAATATAACTTTGATAGATAGATAAGTAACACCAGTAAACAGTAAGTTAAATTCAGAGTCTTTCAGGGGGCTTTTTTAAGTGAGCCTCTACCAGAAGAATATCATTTATTTGAATTTTCATGAAAAAAAAGTTGTCGTAGTATCTATGTTTTTAAACCTTTGGGTAGATGTTCAAGATGCTAACTCCTCGTATGGGTCTGTCCCACTTATTAGGCCTAATTTTTCCAAATATTTCTCTTTCTCTTGCTGGCTGAGTCCTTTACTAGTGTGCTCTGTGTGTTTCTTCCACGTGTTGGTGGATAAGACGTTTTAAAATCACATTTTACTGCACACTTCTGTCTCTGTTCCTTCAATGTTTTCATTCATGTACCTTTTATCTGTACCGGCCACACATCTGGGTAACTATCCAAATCCTGACATCAGTGCAAACACTCTGTCGAGTTGGGTACATTCAGATGGTCACTGTGTGCCAAATGAGAATTCTCATAGTCAATGAAATTGTGTTTTTACTGCATTCTTAATCATTACCGGTTTAGAAGTAAGTGAGAATCATTTATTAATAGTTCTTGGTCTTTTGAGATTGTATACAAAAATGTTTCAGCATACATACGATATGTAGGCGCAGGGATGAGGCTATTGATAAAAACAAGAGTTTTGTCTGATTTGAGGTACAGTTAAGCAATGCAGTTTATCAAGTTAGAGAAGTTAAATGATATTTTTGTATATAAACAAAGCAGTTAAAATAGGCTGGTGAAATAATCCTTTAATGACCTTCTGAGTAGGGCTGCAACAACTAATCCATTAAATCAATTAAAATCGATTATTAAATTAGTTGGCAAGTAATTTAATAATCGATTTTCATGGGAAACTAATCGCAGGTGTTTTGGTGCATGAAACTGTAGCTTACAGTGTGTTAGTTGGGAGGAGATGAGCCCGCTCTCTTGCCGTAGGCTGCTGAAAGAGGTGCACATGCACTGAAAAAAAGTCAGTGGCCAATTATATTTGCAGATTCAGCTTTACTTCCAAGAAAGAGAAAACTATAATAAAATATTACTGAAGGAAAAATGTTTTTTATTGTCTTTTTTGCTCTAGAAAATACCCAAAACAATTTAAAGCTAAATTATAAAGGAAAGTGCAAAAATGTGTCATTATCTGATTCATCAATTAATCATTTAAATAATCGCCCGATTAGTTGATTATGAAAATAATCGTTAGTTGCAGCCCCACTTCTGAGACCTTCCTGCTTTGGAAGGTCTCAGATGATTTTATACCATTAAAGTAAACAAGGACCTGAGCTTGAATCAGTTGATTGAGTTGCAGTACCATGATGCCAGTAATAAACAGGAGTCCCACAGCAACATGTTATTTAAAGAAGAAATAAAAGAGGAAATAGGGACACAAACCATCTCAATGGAGCAACCTGAGTCCAGCATCTGTCATTTGATCAAAAGGATGAAGACAAAGTTCCTGACATGAGTAAATTATGACGATAATCAGAGAAAACATTTCACTTTTGTTCCTTTGTGGCATTTCCCTGTTTCAGCGTCCATGAGGGAAACTTTAGCAAAACAGGTTTAACATTCTCATTAACTGAGGGTTTATATTAGAAAGAAGATCCCAAACAAACCTGCAGTAAATTATCCGCTAAGAAAAACAGATGACAACACTTCACATTCTGCTCAGGCTCTTGTTTTAACTACTTGTTTATTCTCTTTTGCATAAACTGTTATGAACAGACTTCTCCCTCTGCTCTCTGTCTTTGCAGTGAACAAGCATGTCCTGTTCTTTGAGAAACGGAAGATCAAATCCATTTAACAACTCACCAAAGTGTAAGGACAACATAAACCTGCTGGGTTTACACAGACTATTTTTACTATGTTGGATTATGGAAGGTGTGTCTTCAGCCAGCGTTTGTGTTTGAAGTGACTGACATGCTTCCAGAGGATCGCTTCCTGGATCCATCCAGAGGACTGTTTTCTCCACTGCTGCAGCTCAGCATGATGAAAAAGTCTACGACATCATGGCTTTAAGAAGAAGTTATGAAGACGACACGACTCCTGAGTGAAAACTCATGTTGTTTATTGTTCATTACTTTGCAGCACCAGAGAAATATCTATTTAAATGTCAATGTTTCACAAAAAACAGCTGTTAGTGGGAAGCATCAAGTTAGGCACAAAAGTGATCATTTGTCTTGTAATCATAAACTTTTGTTCAACTTAATATTAAAATATATCAAAGTATGAATTCCACATTTTTTTTAATCTGACATTTTTCAGTTTCCTGAGGTTTTAAACTAAATACAGATTTACCATCTTCACATCAGCTCAAAGGTCGACCCAAACACTCATCCTCAAGCCCAGAATGAGTCAAAATCACAGATCTTAATTTCAACGCTGAGAAATCATTGCAGCGGGAAGTAGCAGTTTTTTTTTTAAATAAAATTGAATAAAAGTAAGAGGAACTCTTTAAAAATTAATTTCAATCATGCAAAAGATTAAGAAGGAGAAATGTATGCAGTCAACAACATCTTCTGCTGTAGTATTGTGTCCAGTTGATCAGAGGCTTGAATGGTCCCACGCAGCAACTCGTGTGCATAGATGAGCGATATCCAGCCCCACACGGCGTCTTCCCCTCTCAGAATAGGTCAGCTGGTAGGTCCTTCCTGTGTGGGTAAGATGTCTGCGTTCCCGCCGCCTGCACACTCACTCCTGCCACCTGATTGGCTCTGCGGGCCATCTCCTCCAGAGGCATTGTGGGACAGCGGGCCACGTAAAACGCCAGCGCTCCAATAAAGCTGTCTCCAGCACCCTAAGAGGAGGATACACCACAACCGTACTTCATTAGATTTTTACTGATCAGTTCCTCAGCAGAATCAAAAACCTGGAGGTGAGAGGTTAATGAAGAGATCAGAAACAAAACAACCAGCACTGTTAATGAGTTTAAAAATGGCTGATTTGGTGTTTTAAAGAGGAAAAACATATTTTTTAAAACAGATGGGGCTTCTCTCCTGAAATGCTGAACAGTAGGGGGTGCTGTGGCATTTGTCAGCTGTTTTCTGAGTCTTACATGTCTTCCTGAAGTTTGAACTTCTTTGAAAGGAGAGGATAATTTATTTCTGTATGTGTCAGTCAGCTCCTCTGGAGTTAGATTATCGGCATAAATCACAGGAAATTAACACATTCAAAGTGGTAAGTTCATGAACATCCTAAATGCAGGATGAGTGTTAAATTGCAAACATTTAAAAATGTGTTTTTTTTTTCTGCTGAGCTATTAGGGCTGAACAGACACAATGATTTAGGTCATAATTGACCTGAAAAGTAAGGATCTCATGATGCTGCAGGTAATGATTAGACTCCCTGTAACTACAGGTGTGAGCTGGTTGTTAAAGTAAATGTTGTAAGAAGTTTGAGGGATCTGACTTGTATTTGTACCTGAGTCACTGATGAGAGATCTTTGTGTTTTATGTTTCACATGGCTGCAAGATAAATCCTACAAACACTAACCATCAAGTTTTTTTTCCTACAACCATTTTTAAATTTCCACTTCAAAAAGCAAAAAAACAAACAAACTCTCTAAGGATGAAAAATCCCCGCTTCATTCTCTAAGTGCCTTCCAACGTCAGATGATGAGCACATGGTTACTTTGTTCCCTCATCAGCGGCTTCACCATAACTGCCAGCAGCTCTGGTTTTGGTGATCTTCGAACAGATAACTCATAAACTTTCCCGCCTCGTCTATTGATAGAGATGGAATGTGGCGTCTACGCCCTGGAGGGGGTTAGCTGGAGAAGGAGGGGGGTGGGTTTGCTGATGGGAAAAGGCACAATGGTATGTGGCGACACGCTCATGTTTAACCACAAATGCCCCCCCCTGACTCTAGTTCTCACAAGCCCGCTCCATTACTCATCCCTGTGGCTCTCCAAAGACTTGAGTGCACTCTGAGCACCTCCACAGCCCCCCCCTCCCTCTAACATCCCTCACCCCCCCCCCATCCTCAAAGTAACTCTTTTGTCTGAGGACTGGTTTTGAGTTGTGATGGGATGATTCAGTGACACAGAGCGAGCAACAAAAACCCAAAGAGTGACCCTGACTGGGCAAAGCTCAGGATGGACAGGTCACCAAGGAGACAGAGGGCCAAACAGGGTGAACGTTCACAGGGGCAGCCGCAGGGCACGGCCCAGACAACACAGACTGTGTCAGCATTTCTTGATAAGCCAGATGATAGATGCAGGCAGAGCAGGAAGGAGGAAAAAAGCGTTGTGGCCTGACTTCTGGAAGCCCATTATTGCATCAGACATCCATGCAGTGCATGCCGCGGCCGTGACTCCTGGCCTGGACTGCAGAGACGTTGGAAAGAGTGAGATCAGAGCTGAAACATTTCACAGGCCTGATGGATTTCCATGTTTAAAGCCGCTGTGTGTTTATGTCTCCTGTCTGGTAGCTGGGCTGGGCTACATTTGGAAACAAAGTCTCGGTGAAGCAGTCCCTCTGGTTTGGCTCTGGCTGGTCTCCCAGTTCACAGGTTGTGGTTGAAGTGATGATACGACTCCTCAGTCGAGTTGATGCTTGAAGACTGATGACCGGTACAGCACAGACCAGTACGGAGGCCAGGTTTGATAACTTTATTATCAGGAAATGAACCCAGTCTGTCTCTGCAGTCATGGAGATCTGTTGTTTTCTGAGACAATGTCTCTTTTTTAACCATTGTTTGAATCACCTGTTAACTAATCTATGATCAAATCCCTGTTAAAACAAGCCTTTGTCTGCTTAGATGGCAGTAGGGTGGAGCTGAAACAGGTTCTGGGAGCTTAGACTGGTCTTAAGGGCTAAAGTTGCTAATAGTCAAATCTGGATAATCTCTTAGAAAAAGAATAAAAATATTTACAGATGAGAACAGACTCTTTTTTGATTTTTCAGTGTAAGAAAAAACCTATCAGGATGAAGAGGTTGGGAAAACTCATCATAAAATAAATGAAAAGATTAAAAGTTGAATTTCACTTTGTTGCTTTACTAGGTGACTGCAAATAACAGTGATTTTATTAAGAAGTTAAAACATTACTCATTGCACATTTTAAATAAAAAGAGACTGGAAGTTCAGAATTTACACATTTCAAATGAAAACTATCTTTTCAGCTTCTAAGCATTTTAGAACTTGAATAATATTTTCTATTTCAACCATTAATACCAAAAGAGTAATCAATATCTACTTTAAATTTCATATTTATTTGCTTTATATTTATTAAGTCATATTGAATTTCCAAGAAAAAACAAAAGAAGCTAATAATATAATTGAAACCCACCATGCTAGTGATGAATATTAATTCACTTAAATTAAACCAGAATTTCAAAATAGAAAAACAACATTTGAAATGTTGAGGAGGAAAATTAATTCAACCCAAACATTTACTGTAGTCCTGTCTTCAGAAATTACTTTTACATCCAAGATCATGGACACTTCATTTATACTTCCCCTTAAATACCCTGAAAAAAAGTTTAAAGGTCATAATAAATAAATAAATAGATAGATAAATGACTAAATAAATAAATAACTAAATAAATAAATAAACTAGATGTCTAATTTACTGATTGAAAAATTGAAATTATTTAAATGTACACGTTTTACAATTTGAACTCCACATTTTTCATCAGTGTATTTTTTTCTAAGTGTGTATTCTTTCCAACTGTAAAGAAAAACACAGGTTGTTTTATCATAACTTGTCTTTACTTTCACTCAATGGTCAAGATTTATGAACAACTGAAATTATTTATTATATATTAAAACATATTACTATAAATCGGGGACCAGTCATTATTCCTTTATAAAAACAACAGAATAATTAATGTGTCTGTTTCTTCATCTTTAGTTCAGACCCTTGTAACCCTTGTCCTGGCTGTAGAGCAGACTAACCTGCACTCAGTGTCTCTGGTTCCTCTGGACGCTGTTTGCTAACTGACAGTTACCATCAACACACGGAGACAGCGTCAGTGCCAGGTATCACTCAAACAGGTGTGGCTCTGTGAGATTTGGAGCCAGAGAAACTTGAAAAAACTCTGTCAACAAACCACCTGTCATTACTGTCATTACATTACTACCATGCTGCAGAGTGTGAGGGGACCTGCAGAGAGGAGGGGGACTGATTGATAAATAGGTGAACCATCACAATCATTGCTAAAGATGCCCATCCCAGTTGAATACAGTGAACACATGTTTTTCTATTTCATTTCCATGTTCATTATTCTTCAGTGTGTCAAACCTACTCACTAATAAACCTGATCCTGACTAAAGCTGTCAGTGTCAGCAGCTAATGTGTCACTGGTTTGACTTCCAGCTGCATTTTCACCCCACAT